>NC_140588.1:571449148-572649148 GCF_964204655.1 Triturus cristatus
TTTGTTTGAGAAGTATTCTGTTTGGGCAGTTTTTATCTGCTCTTTGTAAGTTTTTATTTCTTCCCGATATCGGGTTTTGTCTTCCATAGCGTAGGTCGCCCGCCATTTTCTTTCTGCTTTCCGGCAGTGTCGTTTTTTATCTCTAAGGGCTTCCGTGTACCATGGGGCTGTTTTAAGGAGACGTTTGGCCGAGGATTTCTTGAGAGGGAGAATGGTCTCAAGAGAGTGCAGAATCCAGTTTTCGTATTCCTCGTTTGCCAGACAAGGGTCTTTATTATTTAAGGGAGGGTTTTCCACTAGTTTACTTGTCCACTGGTCTACTGGTATCCGCGCCCACGATCTTGCGTATCTAATCGAGGGGGTGGTGGGAATAGGTTTCTCAGTGAACCAGGTGAAGGGCACCAAGGAGTGATCGGTCCATGGGAGGGGAAGAGGGGGATCGGTTAAAAGTTCTGCGCAATTGCTGAACACTGGGTCCAACAGGTGTCCCTTTGTGTGGGTGGGAGTGTTCACTCGTTGACTGAGCAATTGCATTCATCATTTAACAGCGGGCAAAAAAAAAATAACAATCTCAAAGATTGTTTTAAAAAAGCCCAGAATGTCTTTTTGCATAAACATAACTTTATAGAAATGCATAATATTCTTAAAAAATATCATCAAATATCAATACTTATTTGTTTAAAATACCGTCTGACAATTTTTTTTCAGAAGTATAATCCCAAAAATATTATATCTCAAATAACTCCACAATACATGTGGTTCCATTTCCTTTAGGCCAAATAGTAATTTTAAAATTCTTTTTTGATTAAATTTCCAATGTTAATCCAATAAAATTCCAAAATTTAAATTGTACAGATCTCACCAATTGTCTGTAACATTTTGGTTTCCGAAAGATTAATTAATAATTAAATAAGTCCACAATAGATTGTTTACCTTTCCTCATGGCCAAATAGTAATTTTAAAAATCTTTTTTGAATAAATTTCCAATGGCAATCCAATAACATTCCAAAATTTAAATTGTGCAGATGTTACCGATTTTGTCAAAATTTTTGGTTTTCCAAATTTAAAAAGTCCACATTACAATTGGTTACCTTTCCATTAGGCCAAATGATAATTTGTAAAATCATTTTTTTTGAAAATTCCAATGGTAATCCAATAAAATGGTAAAATTGTTTTGTACAGATCTTGCCAAGTCTCTCTAAAATTTTGGTTTCAGGAAGATTAGATAGGAATTTGCTAAATCAAAAGGCAAACGTTGCTTGAAAATCAATTTTGAATCATTACACAGTGTCCAGCCTTTTTCACATTTAAGATAAACTGTGTAATGTCCAGAAGTAACAGTAGGTCCTTCATGGAAAATTATTGCAACTGTTACAAAAGTTTTTCCTGAAATTGATAATTGCTGTCCTGTAAACTTCTTTATTAAAGTATCTAATTTTGAACCATCAGCTTTACATCGTTGCATCATTAAAATTACATATTGTCCGTATTCCTTTAAAATTAACGTTGAAAACATTTCAGATTTACACTCACTGCATTCCATGCTATGATTAGCATCTTTAACTAATTTAGCAAAAGTGACTGTTTTACTTTCTGGCAATGTTAAATAAATAAACCTTTCAGAATCAACATTAGAGCCACATATATTGTAACAGTTTTCACAACTATGTTCCCATTTATAAGAGAGACCAAACAAATTTTCAATGGGAACCCCTTCTTCTTCCAGTACCTGAAGAAAAAACATCAAGAATTCCTGTGCGTCTTGCTGTACATTTTGAGAAAACTGTGTTCGTCCTGAACATACATCTAAAAGTTTTCTAATTTCAGTAGCACTTTCTATTTGAGTTTTATCATTACTCAGCTTTTGAAAAAGGAGACTCAACTCAGAACAGAATCTTTTTCCCTGATTTACTATTATCTGCTCTTGCACACTTTCCAGATAAAATGCAACATTCAGCACTACATTAGCGTAGCAGTTGACACCAGAGCTATTTTCAAAATGACATCCTACAACCTCTTCTTCATTTTCCTTTTTCTTTTTGCTTGCAATTACATCACTCCTCTTTTTTTTCCTCCTCTCTACATCTTCATTACAGATATTCTCATTTCTCCTTTTACGAGAAACTACACGTTTCTCCAACACAGGATACTGACCTAAATGAGGAGCATAGGTTCTTCTTAATCTATTATACTCCTTTACACAATTTGTATCAGCACTAACTTTTGAGTCATCAAAGTCTATCATGAATAAACCAGATAATGTTTTCACTCGTGACAAAGCTACATAAGCCATACCTTCTTTGAACACAGTTGAACCAATGTTCACAAAAGCACAATCTACAGTCAATCCTTGAGACTTGTGAATAGTTACAGCATATGCTAGAGAAAACGGAAACTGCTTCCTACGTACATATAAGTCTTTCACAAGCATGAAACGAACTGAACAACGACAAATATCTTTAACTTCTTCTATCTGATCAAATTTTATTTTTAAACATTCAATTCCATCTTTTTTCTGATAATTAATAAAACCCACAACTCTTCCCATAGCTCCATTAACTAAACCCTTTTCAACATCCAAATTTCTCCTTAAAAATACTCTACAGTTCATGCAAACATATAGATTTTTTTCTAATCCAGCTGTTTTGGAAATGTTCTTCTCTAGTGAATCCAATTTATTTTTCAGTGTGCCTGTTAATGTGATAGTAATTCTTCCATCCTCAATTTTGTCCACTGCTTCCATTTTCCTGATATCTTCCTTTTCCAATTTTAAAAGCTCCTCATTGAATTTTGAGCATTCACGTAGAGTTGGCATTAAGCAGATGACACTTTTCTTTTCTGCAATGTTCTTGTATATCTTCTCTGCAACTATTTCTTCCTTTGGAAATAAATTATGTAGCAGCCGACTCTGTAATGCTTTTTTGCCAACTTCTGTGAGTAGTCCAATCCTGATATCTTTCAGAATACTCCCATATTCTTCATCGTTTGCTTGCCTCATATTAGTAGTAAGTTCTTGTACTCAAAGAAGGACCAAATATTTGCATTACCGATGCTTCCCAATGACTTCTTTGTGTCTTCATGTGTCACAGTATTAAACACTGGTTGTCCTTTAACTGGAGTAAGCTGTAGAAGATCCCCAAAAACTATGACATGTTTTCCACCAAATAACATGTCATAGTCTGTCCTTAGAATTTGCTGCATTCTTAAATGCACAAAGGCAAGCATTAAGTTTGATACCATGCTCACCTCATCAATAATGAGAACTTGCATCTTCTTCAATACTCTTGAAACTTCCAAGCATGCTTCTCCAGTTAGCTTGTTGTATTGTATTTTGTTCTCATGCTCCACTGGTAACATTAGCAAACGATGTAAGGTGATTCCTTTTATGTTATATGCTGCTAACCCAGTTGGAGCAGTAACCACACAAGACAAAGTAGAATCCGTTTTTTGCTGTAGGTAGCTTCTGATGACTTTTATTAGGAAACTTTTTCCAGTTCCAGCTTGTCCGCTTACATACATCCTGATTGGATGAAATGATGTGCATGAGCACTCTTTTTTTTCATGTAGAAATCCGTGATCAATTTTGTTTCTGATCTCTTCATAAATTTGTTGCTGCTCTTCGTTCAGTTGTCTTTCCAAATTTTGTAAGTCTATAAATTCTTCTTGAGCTTGATTCATAGCCGTTTCCACTTCATTCATGGCTATTGATGCTTCATTTTCAACGATTGGTTGTCCTAGGGGATCTTGACTGAGTGTTCCTGAACTTTGGCTGTCCTGAGAACTGTCTCTAGCTACTTCTGCTGCAATTGTAGTTTCCTGTTCAATTTCTTCATTTAACATTTGCAGATAAGTTGTGAATGTATTGCATTGTATGCTGTCTTTGCAAGCATTAAATGAATCTTCATAGCTTTGAAATTCTCCCAGTAGTTCATCCTCTGAACGCCATGGTTTAAACAGCTGTAAAAGTGCCAAGTAGTAAAATTCCTTTTTGTCAGTAGTGTCGCAACTCAGCTTCCGGTGATTTATCAAACTTCCTTTTGTTTGCTTCACCAAACATCCTTCCTCACCAATGACTTTATATTTTCCATTTTTGATGTCTTCTGCGGCTTTCCGTGAATAAATGTAGTTCTGCAGCACTTCATAGAGACACATGTTCTCCAGATGTTGACTTCTCTTGGGATAATATGTGTCCAACATGTTTGATTTCAAAATATCTGTACTTTCTGGGTCATTCTCGGCCAAATATTCAATTTCTCCAACAGATTTCAGTACCCGATTTCTCATTGCTGCAAGGCCTAAACTTGCCCAAATTATTCTTCTTGATTTCGAGTAGAGACTTGCAGAAGATAACCTATCTGAACATTCGTAGGATCCAATTTCTCGATGCGATAACATCTTTAAACTGAAACTGTACAGCTTCTTACTGACAGTCTTCTCGTGAGAAATCTCTTCCCACATTTCTTTCAATTCAGTTTTTTCAGATTTAGTAATATAAGACGTTACATATCGAGCAACAGCAATGGAATTGTCAGCTACATACTGTAGATCCATGTTAGCATTCCACATGGATAAAATGACTGGGTTGTAGTCATTTATATTTTTTGATTCTTCTTTTCTTTTTAGGTTGTAGGTATTCTTGGGTGATTTTCTTGTGATAGTATGTCTCACAGATGACATAAAACTGTTTACTCTTCCATTTGAAAGAACAGGTCTAGGAAATCCAAATCGACATTTAGTGTAGTATTTATCTTTGCTCTTGTATTTCCGTCGACAGTATTTTCCACACCGATGACTTTGGAAACGTAAAACTTGCTCCTTTAACTTTTTCTCTTCTGTGCTTTTTGGTATAGCACATGTTGCATATTCTTCAATGTAAGATAACACTGCTTCATCAGTATCTGTTCCAAACTTTGGGGCATCCTTGATCCACAACAGCATATGAATATGAGGAGCACCTCTTGCCTGGTACTCTTTTCTCCAAAAGAAATCCACTACTTCTCCTAGAGGTGGATTTTTTTTATTGCAGATGAAGGACATCATAGCCTCAAATCTATGATTGAAATATCTGCAAACATTAACCGGATCCAATGAGCACAGTTCTCCTGCTGTCTTGTATTCGATGTTTTTAATGTTTGAATTTGCCTCTCGTAGAAAATCCAGTAAATCATCCCAAGCGTACTCAGCACAGCTTAGGGTAAGGAACCATGTTGGTGTTCCTAAATTTCGTAACATGCATTTTAATTCACCATGGCGTCGGTACCAATATTCATTTGTCCCACGCTGATAAGCCATCAGATTGATCAGTTGTGTTTCCAAATGATCATCTCGGTGCTGCACTTTCTCCATAAAATCCTTAGCAGACACATTTTGTAAATGTACACTTTTTAAAATGTGATTTACTGCATATGATAATGCAGACAAGTCGCTTTCAAATAAAAGATGGAATAAATAAGCAATACTTTGTCGAAATCTGGGATCTTCAGCATATAGTCTTGTAGTCCGATACTCTGAAGCTGGAATCTGTTCTGGACGTTCATCGTATCGTCCTCCTTTTCCTTTAGGAAACAGCTGGGGAAAACATCGAGCTTCCAAGCTCTCCTCCCATACACTCACGGGAGTTCCTTTTGCTTTCTTCATCTGAAACAGATCAATATTGTCTCCCATAACTTCTTTTGAATGAAGAGGATGTATGCTAAAATGTTCATAAATTTCATCTTCCTTTGACTTGTCCACTTTTTCAATTTGTCCAGTTGGTGTTTCTGTGTCTTCTTGTAAATCTTCTTCTTGTTCTTCTATATTAATTGTTTCATACCATTTGTTATTCCTTTTCAAATACAAATTTGCTCTTTGTACTTTCCGTACATCTACCAGCTCCTGCCAAATCTTCTTATTCTTTGTAGGTACACCATTAACCAGAATAACTAATGGTTCAGTTTCCAAAGTATCCGCATCAATAGTTTCCATATTTTTTTTCAAATCCAAGGGCAAATACACCACTCTACCTTTTAAACCTCTCAGTAAATCTGAAGGAGGTAATTTACCAGTTTTGGGCTCCATACGTACTATGGTCTGGAACGGATGAACACATTGAATAAGTATAGACTCATATGTATTTAATTCAGAAAGTTCAGCAGGAATAGCATCCAATTCTAAATTATTATGTACAGCTCTGGTCGGCATTCTATTTTCCTCTAACTTGTTGTAACAGTATTTACAAATACGCTGATCTTCACCCAATTCAAAACAATTTTCTAGAAATATATATGTGGCAAAATCCTTCCACTTATAATTATCTTCATTTTCACTCTTTCTGTAGAGATCAACATTCTTAGTTTGTTTTCTATAATGAGTTCTGCGGCAACAAATACAAGTAATATTTGGTCTTTCATTAGAGATTATTGCAAATTTTGTTATGTGATCATTAAATGTCTTACTTACAGAGGGTTCTATATTCTCTTCCACTTCTTCCTCATTTACTGTGTCCTTTTCTGCACTGTTTTGTTCAGGACCAAAGTAACAAAACTGAATTTCATCAACAACCTTCTCTACATCTGATACCGATCCACGGAACAGAGCCCTATTCAATTCATCTATCTTTATTGCTGGACTTTTAGCAAAATACAACCGTCTCACAAACTTTCTCATTTCAGTATGATGAACAGCCAGCATCCTAAAATGATGGAAAACACTATTACACACTTTTCTAGATAGACAAGCCAGAGAATGACCCTGCAAACCAGTATTCTCTCTCACTCTGCATGGATCTAGACTTTGAAGCACCTTAATCTTCTGTTTTACACTTTTTTTACTATATTCTCTTAGAAACTCACGAAATTTATCAATAGATTCCTGACGCACAGTGCAAATACTACTACAATTCCAATTCTGGGGCTTTAGGACGTCTCCCCATAGCCTCATCCGCCATCACTTGTACCTCATCTCTTGGAACCATTATCTCCTTCTCCATTATGCAACCATTTTTCACTTCATAAGCACAACCTCTGGTGTCAACTGCATGCAGCAAACTATTACTTTGAAAATAGCTCTCTTCATTAAAAAAAGGTTCACTACTTGAACTATGCATCCATTTTCCTAAAAACACTTTACAAAAGTTTGTTCTGGTCACTACTCTTTTCCTTTTGCTTTGTGATTTCAGTACATTAACCATTTTATCTAATGTACGCATCCTATTCAAAATTAAAATGAATAGTTTCCTTTTTAATTCTAATGCCTTTGCTGCAATGGCTTCAATTTCTTTTTTTCTCTTGTAATATTTTGCCTTTTGCTTATATTTCTTCACATCCTTTATCAAATTGGACATAACTCTTCTCTGAAACATTTTTCTACGTATCTCTTTAAACGCTGTTTTTCTGTTTAAGTTAATCTTTATTGTTGCAGAAGGTATATTTGCATTAACTAAATTCTCAATTTTTTCCTGTTTTTTTCTATTGAAAACATTCTTTCCAGTACAGACATTTTGCACATTTTTCCTTTTTTTGAAGATGTTCTTTAAAAAATCTTTTGTCTGATAACCAGAAGATTTTTTCTTTTTCCCAACATGACCATCTCCAATTAACTTAGGTCCTCCAGTTGTCTTCAAATATAGGTTTTTTTTGTGGTCTTTCTTTAGTCTGGATTTTGCAGGCATCTTAATTTTTGTTCACTGCTCTTCAGCAATACCTAAAAAAAACTAAAAAAAAATTCCTTTATTTTATTTAAATATATTACTACATTTTTTATGATCTTTTGAAATCTTAAAATACTATAAACCCCTTTCCTATAAATGAAAACCACAATAACACCTTCACAAATTAAATATCTAAAAACAATTCTTGTGTGCACACAGAGTCATGCTTTGAAATTAGGCCGAAAACGAAATTTCTTTGCCAATTGCAAAGCATACTTTCTACTACTTTTTTGGCAAGTGATGAGTACTTTTACAGTCTGACACATTTTGAATCCACTTTTCAGATTCTGAAAACAGCACATGTCCAAACAGCTTTTTCAGACCAGCACCATGTGTAACCTGGGTGACTGACTACACTCCAGCAAGGGCAACCAGCCTTAGTGATGCTGAATGTATTTGCATTACTGATTAAAACCTCAAACCCCACTCGGTTGTGAATACTGTGCATGTTTCCACAGGATAAACAGCTGGTGTGTGCTAAGAGTTTGCTTCTGCTCAAAAAAAATAGGTCCCCCTTTCCATCTAATGCAAATGTAAAATCACCAGAGCAATACGCAATAAATCTCTGCCTGTAATTCCTCTTTGTACACAGAGTCATGTTTACATATTAGTCAGAATTCGCAATTTCTTTGCCAATTTGAAAGCACACTTACTACTCTTTTTTTTGGCAAGTGATAAACACTTTTACAGTCTGACACATTATGAATCCACTTTTTAGATTCTCAAAAAAGCACATGTCCAAACAACATTTTCAGACCAGCAACATGTGTAACCTGGGTGACTGACTACACTCCAGCAAGGGCAACCAGCCTTAGTGATGCTGAATATATTTGCATTACTAAGTGCAACCTCAAACCCCACTCGGATGTGAATACTGTGCATGATTCCACAGGATAAGCAGCTGGGTGTGTGCTAAGAGTCTGCTTCTGCATAAAAAAATAGCTCCCCCTTTCCATCTATTGCAAATGTAAAATCACCAGAGCAATACCAAACACCTTTCTGAGACCAGCAACATGTGTAACCTGGGTGACTGACTACACTCCAGCAAGGGCAACCAGCATTACTGATGCTGAATGTATTTGCATTACTGACTGAAACCTCAAACCCCACTCGGTTGTCATTACTATGCATGATTCCACAGGATAAGCAGCTGGCTGTGTGCTAAGAGTCTGCTTCTGCACAAAAAAATGGCTCCCCCTTTACATCTAATGCAAATGTAAATTCACCAGAGCAATACGCAATAAATCTCTGCCTGTAATTCCTATTTGCACACAGAGTCATGTTTTCTTATTAGTCACAAAACGAAATTTCTTTGCCAATTTGAAAGCACACTTACTACTCTTTTTTTTGGCAAGTGATAAACACTTTTACAGACTGACACATTTTGAATCCACTTTTCTGATTCTTAAAAAAGCACATGTCCAAACTGCTTTTTGAAACCAGCAACATGTGTAACCTGGGTGACTGACTACACTCCAGCAAGGGCAACCAGCCTTAGTGATGCTGAATGTATTTGCATTACTGACTGAAACCTCAAACCCCACTCGGTTGTCATTACTGTGCATGATTCCACAGGATAAGCAGCTGGGTGTGTGCTAAGAGTCTGCTTCTGCACAAAAAAATGGCTCCCCCTTTACATCTAATGCAGATGTAAATTCACCAGAGCAATACGCAATAAATCTCTGCCTGTAATTCCTATTTGCACACTGAGTCATGTTTTCATATTAGTCTGAAAACGTAATTTCTTTGCCAATTTGAAACCACACTTACTACTCTTTTTTTTAGCAAATGATAAGTACTTTTACAGTCTGACACATTTTGAATCCACTTTTCAGATTCTTAAAAAAGCACATGTCCAAACTGCTTTCTGAGACCAGCAACATGTGTAACCTGGGTGACTGACTACACTCCAGCAAGGGCAACCAGCCTTAGTGCTGCTGAATGTATTTGCATTACTGACTGAAAACTCAAACCCCACTCGGTTGTCATTACTGTGCATGATTCCACAGGATAAGCAGCTGGGGTGTGCTAAGACTCTGCTTCTGCACAAAAAAATACCTCCCCCTTTCCATCTAATGGAAATGTAAAATCACCAGAGCAATACGCAATAAATCTATGCCTGTAATTCCTATTTACACACAGAGTCATGTTTTCACATTAGTCACAAAACGAAATTTCTTTGCCAATTTGAAAGCACACTTACTACTCTTTTTTTTGGCAAGTGATAAACACTTTTACAGACTGACACATTATGAATCCACTTTTCAGATTCTGAAAACAGCACATGTCCAAACAGCTTTTTGAGACCAGCAACATGTGTCACCTGGGTGACTGACTACACTCCAGCAAGGGCAACCAGCCTTAGTGATGCTGAATGTATTTGCATTACTGACTGAAACCTCAAACCCCACTCGGTTGTGAATACTATGCATGATTCCACAGGATAAGCAGCTGGCTGTGTGCTAAGAGTCTGCTTCTGCATACAAAAAAATGGCTCCCCCTTTACATCTAATGCAAATGTAAAATCACCAGAGCAATACGCAATAAATCTCTGCCTGTAATTCCTATTTGCACACAGAGTCATGTTTTCATATTAGTCACAAAACGAAATTTCTTTGCCAATTTGAAAGGACACTTACTACTCTTTTTTTTGGCAAGTGATAAACACTTTTACAGACTGACACATTTGGAATCCACTTTTCAGATTCTGAAAACAGCACATGTCCAAACTGCTTTTTAAAACCAGCACCATGTGTAACCTGGGTGACTGACTACACTCCAGCAAGGGCAACCAGCCTTAGTGATGCTGAATGTATTTGCATTATTGACTGAAACCTCAAACCCCACTCGGTTGTGAATACTATGCATGATTCCACAGGATAAGCAGCTGGCTGTGTGCTAAGAGTCTGCTTCTGCATACAAAAAAATGGCTCCCCCTTTACATCTAATGCAAATGTAAAATCACCAGAGCAATACGCAATAAATCTCTGCCTGTAATTCCTATTTGCACACAGAGTCATGTTTTCATATTAATCAAAAAACGAAATTTCTTTGCCAATTTGAAAGCACACTTACTACTCTTTTTTTTGGCAAGTGATAAACACTTTTACACACTGACACATTTTGAATCCACTTTTCAGATTCTGAAAACAGCACATGTCCAAACTGCTTTTTGAAACCAGCACCATGTGTAACCTGGGTGACTGACTACACTCCAGCAAGGGCAACCAGCCTTACTGATGCTGAATGTATTTGCATTACTAACTGAAACCTCAAACCCCACTCGGTTGTGAATACTATCCATGATTCCACAGAATAACCAGCTGGCTGTGTGCTAAGAGTCTGCTTCTGCATAAAAAAATACCTCCCCCTTTCCATCTAATGCAAATGTAAAATCACCAGAGCAATACCAAACAGCTTTCTGAGACCAGCAACATGTGTAACCTGGGTGACTCACTACACTCCAGCAAGGGCAACCAGCCTTACTGATGCTGAATGTATTTGCATTACTGAGTGCAACCTCAAACCCTTAAAGTATTCCTTATTTTTACCAGTACACCTTAATTTATCGTGAAAACATAGTCCATATTATTTTACATGTTCCTCACATTTAAAGTTCTCCCAAAACAGAAAATAATAAACACAACTTCAACAAAAGGAATTCCAATTCTATTATTCATTTCTTAATTTACCATATACATCCCCTCTCAAACTCTAAACTCACCTTTAAAATTAGTTGTGAAAGAAATGTGGCACTCAAACAGCAGATTATCAGAGCCAGGATCTCTGTTCTTTACACCTCTCTCCTCTCAGCAGAACCAGATAATGGCAAAATTTCCCTCTCTTTTTCCACACATATACATGTTAATTTCAAATCTCAGTGCTTCCCCCTTTTTTTCAAATGTAATCACACATTTCTATTGGTTGAAAACCAACCCTTTTCCAAAAGTACCCTTCCCCCAACTTGACTTCTGCCTAGTACCCTTCCCCCAACTTGACTTCTGCCTGCTACCATAGCAACAGCTCATGGAACACTGCTGTGTGGAGTTAGGTCAGAAGTTCGCCACACAATGTTTCATTTCCAAAGAGCAGGAGTGCTTGACTTTTCAAACCTAACAGCAAATCCATAGTACTGTTCTTTGGTAACACATTTTTCTGTACCAATACAAAACATGCTTCTATAAATTTACACATACAGCCTAGTTTTTATTCTAGAATGGTATGAAACAGCCAATCAGTTCTTTTTTTATAAAAAAAATATGTATGCCTCCATTTCCAAACTGTCTTTCATTTCTTTTTACCATTCTACTGAATTACACCTCCTGAGTGCATCCAGTTCTCCTTTGAAGATGTTCACAGTGTGGATTGGAGTGAAACGTATGCAGAGAAAACAGATATGGTGAGAGACCTTGCTTTGCCAAATGTAGACATTAAATGGATTGGTCAGAGAGGGTTAAAGTGGCACCAATTGATGCCATTGGTAAAATCCTTCATGCAAATCCAACACCCTGACCTCATAATAGTGCACTGTGGTGGCAATCACCTAGGCACTTTGACTGGGGTAGGTCTGGAAATGCTTATGAAGGAGACCTTTGCACAACTGTTTTCACTTTTCCCTAAAACTGCCTTTGTGTTTTCTAACATATGCCAAAGGCAAAAATGAAACTGGTCCAATCATTTTTGTCCGCAGATTGACAAAGCAAGAAAGCACGTCAACAAATCTGTTTCTGCTTTCCTCTGTGACTATGGTATGGGTTCCATTTACCACAACAACTTGCGTTACGACATGCAAGACATTTATAGAGGAGATGGTGTACACTTCACTGATGAAGGGAACAGAGTCTTCCTCTTGAACCTTAGACTCTGCATCGGTACTTACTTGTAGGTACCAATAAAAAATCACTTCATAAACACAACGTCTCTTTTTAGAGCCCCCTAATATCTAAACACTTAAATCTGCATTTCATTTCTTTTTTTATTTTTTTTTTACCGTACGCGTACGGTGAGCTTACCGTACGCGTACCCCGCGATTTTTTTTAAAATCAATAAATGTTTTCTTTGTACTTTTCTGTCCTTCTTTGACCCCCTTACAAATGTTAGGGGGTCTGTAACTCTCTTCCTTGCCCCCTTTTCAAGTTATCACCCTTTTTTTTCTGAGTGAAATACACAAAATGGCGGCCGCCGCTTCCTGGTTTCGACCGATTCGAATGTTTACTAAGATCTAAGAGCCAATCAGAATCGCGCTCGCGCACGTCACCGTACGCGCACGGTAAGCGCACCGTAAGCGCACCGTAAGCTGGCTCAGATATATATATTGATTTAAAGGCTATTTTCTCAGAATCTACTGAACAGATTTACACCAAACCTACAAAAGGCACTTCCTTGACCTGAGGACTACCTCTCTGCCAAATTTCAAGTAATTCTTTTCAGCCGTTCGGGCTGTAGCTGTGTCTAAAGGTCCTATGGAAAAATGCATGGGAAAAACGCGTTTTGGGACCCCCCTTTTATCTCAGCCCCCGCTTGACGAATCCCCCCGAGACTTTCAGGGTAGGAGCGGAGCGTAGCGCCCCACCTATTTTTAAAAATTCGCAAGGATTCGTCGACCGGCGCAAAAGTTATTCAAAATAGAATGTTGCGGATTTCCTATGGAAACGTGGTCCTAACTATAACTACCTACTGGCGACCGCCAGTAGGTAATATATATATATATATGTATATATACATATATTACCTACTGGCAGTCGCCAGTAGGTAGTTATAGTTAGGACCACGTTTCCATAGGAAATCCGCAACATTCTATTTTGAATAACTTTGGCGCCGGTCGACAAATCCTCGCGAATTTTTCAAAATAGGTGGGGCGCTACGCTCCGCTCCTACCCTGAAAGTCTCGGGGGGATTCGTCAAGCGGGGGCTGAGATAAAATGGGGGTCCCAAAACGCGTTTTTCCCATGCATTTTTCCATAGGACCTTTAGACAGGGCTACAGCCCGAACGGCTGAACAGAATTTAATGAAATTTGGCAGAGAGGTAGTCCCCAGGTCAAGGAAGTGCCTTTTGTAGGTTTGGTGTAAATCTGTTCAGTAGATTCTGAGAAAATAGCCTTTAAATCAATATATATATCTGTGGCAGCTTACGGTGCGCTTACCGTGCGCTTACCGTAAGCTTACCGTACGCGTACGGTGGCGTGCGCTAGCGCGATTCTGATTGGCTCTTAGATCTTAGTAAACATTCGAATCGGTCGAAACCAGGAAGCGGCGGCCGCCATTTTCTCTCTCGCTTCCTGAGTTGGGCAGCAAAAACGAACCCCAAAAATGTGTAAAGAGGCAGTTTCATGAGATCCTAACCACCCAGCATTGATACAGGGGTCCCCAAACCACCCCCAAGCCCAAAAAAAAAATACTTTTTTTTTTCTGAAAATCGCCGATTACGCGTACGGTAAAAAATTGTAAAAAAAAAAAAATTATCCACATTCTCCCCACCCCGTGTGCAAATGGTGCCCAAAGGGCACCATTTGTGAATGGCATATAACCTCTAAGAAGTTAACAAAGAAAACATTTCACAAAGATGCGCAAAATATGTCCCCCATGTGCGCACGGTGCGCGAAGCGCATCGTGCGTACATGGCCCATCCCGCTTAACGTGGGCACGCGGTGCGCGCAGCGCACCGCGTGACCACTGTGCGTGCACGGCACTAACTGCGTAAAGTGGGCGCGCGGTGCGCGAAGCGCACCGCGTGCTCACTGTGCGCGCACGGTGCGCGAAGCGCGCACGGTGCGCGAAGCGCACCGCGCGCGCTCAGAACGAACTGCGTTAACTGGGCGCGCACGCCACGAATGGCGTAAAGTAACTTAGCATTTAAAAAACCTTGCAAATTCACTGAAAAAACCATAGGTTTCACACATGTTATAGTTAGCTGGACATTTTACTGATAAAAAACCAATGAAATTCCCCCGTTATAGTTACTGCAGGCAACTATAACTCACGCGACCGCAATCTTCTGCTGATGACATATGTGTCTTTATGAAAAAAAAATATTTGTAATATATGTAAAGCTAAAATTTAATGGAAGAAGACATGGGCAAATAAGTGTCTAAATACAGTATTAGCATCAGCAGAGGATTGCGGTCGCGTGAGTTATAGTTGCCTGCAGTAACTATAACGGGGGAATTTCATTGGTTTTTTATCAGTAAAATGTCCAGCTAACTATAACATGTGTGAAACCTATGGTTTTTTCAGTGAATATATATATATATGACGTGCTTGCAAACTACTGCAAGTCTACTGTATTCTGATATTGATGATAGTACATCCAGGCATACATCCATTAAAGTAAACGTTTATCCTTCTTGTTTATATATCTCATACTTAGTTGGTTTCACCAACAACCACCCATGCTTCCGCTCCTTCCTTGCTTGCCTTGGCTTTGAGTTTGAATTTGAACCAAACACCGCTGATTCTTGCTATCTAGCATTATCCACCCATACTGTGTCGCCCACCCAGGCAGGCATTCTCTTTCACCTTCCACCCATCCTTCAACAACCCATGCATCTGATCTGATTACTATCAGCCATCTATGCATGCTTCCAACAACATATCCTTCTCTGCCAGTCAGCCATATTATTTATCTCGCCCGTCCTTCCACCCTTAGTTCTTTCCCTCTTTGTTCAACACATCCATCAAGGTCATCTGATCTGAATTCCATAAAACCTTCACAGCTGATTTTGGAGTCAAATAGAAGAGGCCATTGGTTACTCAACTCACGCTGCTAGTGCTAAGTAAAGGGTGTCTTCTTCAACCGTTGTATAATGTTCACTACAACTTAATAAGTTGCACAGTACAGTGAAATAGTGAACACACTTCCATCTAGAAGTAATGTCAAGAAGTAATGAATATAACTTACCGCCGCCGGCCACTGCTGCTGGCTCCCCCCCTGTCTCTCCTGCAGGTGCCGCCAGTTCTCCTGCCCCCTCCGGAATGGCCGCATCGCCGCTGGCCCCGCCGGCATTGGTGGATGGTAGTGTGCCTCGAAAAAAACATCACAAATGTTTAGATGCCTGGAAACCTCCCCCTATTTTAATAGTGTTCACTTGGAACATTGAAAAAAAGTGAATCCAACATACATCAGCACTAGACAGTAAGTACAGTCAGTAGACAGACACTAGTAGTGATATGGTTCCTAGGGTCGTCTAGTCCTACTCTACTCTTTTGAAAGTTAGCCTGAGCCATGTGTAACCCTTTTAGATTCATCATGTCGACTACTACTCTTTTGGCGCATATTTAATTATACCTGCCAGCTTATTGACATGTGCAGTAGACGCCTTTGAGGCCACTTGACTGTTGCGTACAAGTGAAGAGGTCGAAAAACAGCCCACTTATTGAGTTTGTTTAGTCCATATTGCTTAGCCATCACATACATGTTACACTTTTTGCCATGACTGCAAAATGCTTGCATTCACCAGTATACTATCTAACGGCTAACGCGCAGCATTTTTAGTACATCAAGTTCTTCACCAAGCCCCCCTTCTGATGATCTAGATGCCACTTGGAAGCCACAAACTGAGTCTGAGAGGGAAACACGTCACAAGAGCAGGCATGGGAAAAGGAAGGTTCCAGAAAGCCTTACACTTATGGAGGTTGATGTAGAAGAGCAGGATGATGATGATGATGATGATGATGAGCCAGTCATCACAAACATTACTCCCGGGCCTGAGGAGATGGAGACCAACATTTTTACACTATCCAAAATGGCTGCGAGGGATGTAGCACGCATACCTCCAACACAGGTAACACCAACACGACCTACAGCTTCCATATTTACATTAGCAAAGGGCCGGCAGCGTCCTACATCCAGCACAAGCACCACCTCAGCAGAAGTAGGTAGTGGTACTGCACAGAGTCAAATTCAACACACACCCTCCAGTTCATCCGGCATTGGAAGTGGGAGTGACACCTCCAGCAGGAGACAAAAGTTAAGCTCCCCAGTGTGGGACTTCTTTACGGTTAGCGGAAAGGAGGAGAACATTGCTATATGCTCCATTTGTCATACCTCTGTTAGTCGTGGTAAGCTTGATACAAACTATGGTACCGGAGGCCAAATCACCCATCTGAAAAAACACCACGCAATCCAGTAGGAGGAGCACCTTAGTCGCATGAAAACTGAAACCATTGCTGTTGGGCATAAACGAGTAGAAAGTCCGCTCACGGTGGAACAGGAAGAAGAGGGAGACATTCTCTGTGGTAGTGGTACACAAAGTAGCCCTGTCCCCAGCACTGCAGTGGTAACGCCCACATTCTCAGCCACATCTCATTGGCACAAGAGTAAGAGTCAGCCTGAGACACCAAGGAGTACTGCTGGCCCAAAAAGTGCGACGTTGACCACAGGAAGGAATACCATGCAGCCTACCATTCTTAGCATGTTTACTAGGCTGGAGGGGCAGTACGAACGCAACCACCCAATAGCACGTTTGCACAATGCGAAGCTGACTAAAATGTTAGCACTGGACCTTCTTCCTTTTTCTTTTGTTGAAGTGGTGGGTTTTCTTGAATTTGTGACCACCATCTGCCCAAAATGGAAAGTTCCCAGCCGCTACTATTTCGCAAGAGTTGCTGTTCCAGCACTACATCACGACGTGCTGGAATTGCTTGGAAAAGCCTTAAAACAGAGTGCTGTTCAGAGTATACACCTGACAACAGATATGTTGACCAGTTGCCAAGCCACTGATTACATGTGCATCACTGCACACTAGGTCTCTTTTTCGGGTGTTAAAGATAAGATATCTGACGGTGTTGTTGACACCGCTGAGATTTTTAAAGACACTCGCAAACATGCAACTGTAGCCATGTTTGCTATGGAGAAATCTCATACTGCTGCAAACATTTTGGATGAGTTTAACAGCAAGGTGTTTGAGTGGCTGCGACCAAGAGTGCTTACCATTGGTTTTGTTGCCACAGACAATGGCAGTAATGTAGTTAGGGCCATGAAAGATGGTGGCTATTTCAGGGTCCCATGTTTGGCACACTGCATTAACATTGTTGTTCAAGACTTTCTGAAAAATGAAAGCAAAGTCAGCAGCTTACTGACCACCTGCAGAAGAATATGCACACATTTCAACCATTCTTTTAAAGCCCAGAAGCAGCTGAGGGTCATTCAACGTGAGCATAAAATGCCAGTCAAAGCACTCATCCAGGAGGTGCCAACACGTTGGAACTCAACGTATTACATGCTTGAGCGTCTGTTTGAGCAGTACATACCACTTAATGCTTATGTCATGAAAAGGTCAGGAGATCCTACTGTGAAAGGCATGACCGTTGAGATGGCCCAATGGGACCTCGTCAAATGCCTGACAGAGATGCTACTTCCTTTTGAGGTCTTCACACGTGAAGTGAGCAGGGAGGACTGTACTATGGGCCAAGCTATCCCATTGTTGTACATGCTAGAGCAAGAGCTGAAGGAGGTGTCAGAAATGTACGCAGGTGTGGATGACAAAGTAGACGCATATTATTTGGCAGACACCTTAGTCGCTCGCTTATCTGACAATACAAGGGTTCAAAATAACATTGTGTCACATCCACATTACATTACTGCCTCAATTTTGGATCCACGTTACAAATTATTGCTGCCCAGTAATGAAGTAATTCCTTTTTCAGAAGTGGATGTTGCCCACTACAAAACTTTGGTAGCTGAGGAAGCCACTGACTTTGAAAACGAACGGATCTTAATTAGGGGCCCGCCCCCCCAGGACAGAAAAAGTACTACAGGGCACCCAGAGTCAAGTTTTACTTCAGAGCCTGAGAGCAGTGCGTTTGCCTCCCAGCAGTCAACAACACTGCCAGCAATAACATCAACAGCACCAACAGGATCATCAGGCACATTTAAAAAAAAACGGCAGGTGATTGGTTTCTACAGAAAGGGTTTTGTACGTCCATGACTGATGCAAAGGCAAAAGAGGCCAAGCAAATCGGAGCACCCCTGAACATTGAGCGGATGGTTCAGGCCTATCTAGATGACACAACAGAGGTCTTCATGGAGCAAGGCCCATTAGTGTATTGGTATGGGAAAAGAAGCCAATGGCCAGTGCTCAGCAGGCTGGCGATAAAGTATGTGGCTTGCCCTGTTGCAAGTGTCTCTTAAGAGCGTGTTTTCAGTGCTGCTGGTGCCATTGTTACTGTCAAAAGGACCAGTCTCTCGCCCAAAAGCGTTGAGAGGTTAACCATGATCAAAATGAATCAACACTTTATACCACCGGAGTACAAAATACGTGAATCACAGCAGGAAGAGGAGAGCGACTTTGATGACATAAGTAGTGGGTTGTTAGACGTACTTCTGTCGGAACCACCAGAGTTTGAGGACGAGCCCCCCTTCCCTGACAACTAGGCTTTCAAATTGTTCTCCCTTCCTTTATTTGTGTGTGTCTGTGTATCTGTTTTTCTGGTTCAAAATCTAATCACAACAAATCCATCAACAGTCTCCTCTTTTTATTTCCCTATTGGAGTTGCACGTCTGTGCATAACTGTCCACTCCACTCCTCAGGGTCCTGCTCCATCTTCCTTACTCTCCCTGAATACATTTCAAGCAAGCCAGACATTGGATGGAGATGGAGAATAGTACAATACATGTTGCCTCTAACAGTCCCTCCATAAGAACTGAAACGTGACTCCAGCTATATTCCATTTTGTTTCCAAGCCGAAATAAACTCATCACTGACTGTCAGAAGGCTAGGCAGGCATCAGATCTGACAGCCAAAGAGAACAGCAAGACAGGTAATGAGTGATTATTGTGAAGGATGGCATGCATTGCATTGGATGCTGGCTGACTACGAATGAATGTGCATGAAGTAGAACTATACTAGTTTATCGACAAAGTAAAAGTGACTCAGGTGAGGTGACAGTTAATGTTTCCTTGTTGTTTAATAACTACATTGTACTCCTACCACTGCAGGTGCCGGCCAATATCCGTTGTAATTTTGTAATATGGAATATATTATAAACTTAATCAGTCACTACAGACTGAGTTGGTGTTGGAGAATATACGTACCACACGGTCATCATCATGATGCTGCTGAGCATACTATCTTTGCACACAGTCAGTTGGATCGGAGATAATTGATGGAATAACTGTGTTTCATGGGCTGACTTAAAAGGTAAACATGTTGAACAAGAACCACAACAGACCTAGGCTACATGTCTGTGTAGTGGTGTGGACTGGAGTAGAGTGTAGTGGTATGAGGGACAGTGGCGCATTGATTTAGTCACTTCATTTGGAAATGCTAGGTTGCTGCAATGCATATGACATTTGTCTGGCTCGGTCAAAATGTAAGTAAGGGGTAGGGTGCCTGGCCTGTGCCGCGGTTCTCCTGTTTTGTGGCTGTGCTGGCTCCTGAGTCCTGTCCCGTTGTTGTTGTAGCTTAATGCTGTAGAGTAGACACTATGTATCCTATCCAAGCTGCCTCAGTCTGAAAGTGTTCTCTCCAGAGTCTTGTCTTCTCTTCTTGCACTCCACTGTAATTGAGTTTATTGTTTTAAATGCAGTAATTTTTCAATACCCCGTTTGTTTTTTCATCTACACTTATAGGCTGGCCTTTA
Source organism: Triturus cristatus (assembly GCF_964204655.1). Classification (NCBI taxonomy): domain Eukaryota; kingdom Metazoa; phylum Chordata; class Amphibia; order Caudata; family Salamandridae; genus Triturus; species Triturus cristatus. The sequence continues at coordinate 571,469,416 of NC_140588.1, forward strand.
ACCTGTGCTATAGTGGGAGAAACAACTCACACTTACCTTACTAATCTGTATCAGGCAGGCAGTGGTACCCAAGATTGATGTGCGTAATGTCCATGGAAGGGAGGACCAAGAGGAATGACGAGAATGATGCAACTCCACATTTGGACCAGGATAATACAGTAACTTTAGTATCATTCATCATTCGTCTTTAAATTTATTTGATTCCTTTTTTCTCTTCAATCATTACGACTGCGTGTTGTGGTTTGTTTGGTAATTGATCCCTACAACAATTTTTTCATTTCCTTTGCTAGCTTGAAAAATAAAAGTAAGCCAGGTACAGCATGTAATTTGGTTCGGTCTGAGCTCTGAGGGCGGCAGACAGGCAACACAAATTTCATATTAATAATTTCTTCCCTGTACTGTCTCATTGGGTAATAGTAGTTAGTAAGTACAACTCATTATCATTAACCATCAAGTTCTCTTCCTCAGCATTCATGCATTTGCTTTTTCTCACTTTATACTTTGATTTCTTTGATAATGGATCATGGTCGTCTTACAAGATTGTGTTATACTTTTGTTGTGTCCATGCATACTGTCTGTTTTTCTTTCTCAAACCTTTCCCAAAACCCCACTTCCCATCCATTCATCAATCCCTAACCCTCTTCCCCCGGGCTGTGTGATTTATATTGAGGTGTGATGTGACTACATTAAATGTACACCAACAATTGATCACACGCTTGCTGGGGCAGATGTGGTAAAAGCAACACTAATTGAATTTCAACTAAGGCAGGGCAAGGATCTTCTTCTGCTTGCCCACCCATGCTGTAGTTTACTTTGTTCTACTCCTCCTCCCACAGTCTCTCAGTCAAGTGACTTTCTCTTTCTTTTTCCAAATGCTATTGCCAGTGTCTACTACTACCACCACAATAATGGCATCTTCTCCGTTCATTTGGGAAACTAACCATGCAGCCATCAGTGTGCGGAACTTCATCATCAATCACAGGTAAGATAAGTTTGGTGGGAGGTATGGACTAGGAGGAGAGACTGACAGTACTATTATAACAATTAAAAATAACTCATTGAGGGGTACTGCATCTATCGGTTTGTGTGTTATAAAATCGGCAGATCTTATAAATCAAACACTGGCTGTGGGCATGCAGCAGCATGGAAACAAAGTAACAAACCATGTAACTTAGATTGAATTCAGAAAACAGTAACCCACCACAAAACATTAATATTGTATAAGTAAATAGTATAAAATGTAATATCCCCTAACAAAAATAAACTATCCCACTCTACCCTAACCCACCCCCTCCCTAACCCCAACCAATGTCCACAACGAAACGAAACGAAAGTCCAAGAGTCCCAATGTTCGAACGCATCCCCAACGCCCAAAAACCCACCCACCAACAAAAGGAATTAAAAAAGGGGCAAATTACAAGTTTCTCTATAGTCGGCGGGCCTTCAGGTGTTTGTCCACCAGGATTTTGATCCGCTCCTCTAGGTTCTCCTCTAAGCGGGCCAATCCGGCGGAGCAGCTGGCGGCAAAATGCCCTGCAGTTACATGCAGGGTGGGGGGCAGCAGTGGTTGAGAAGGAGGCGCGGCGGCAGGCAGCTACCGGACCACGGCGCGGTGAAACTGGAGGCTGCAGCCGCCTCCTCCTCCGCCTGAGCCACCAGCCGGCGATATTCTTCGCAAATGGCCTCCAGTTTACGGCGCCAGGCCCTGGCGGCCAACTCCTTCCGAGATGGTTTTGGTGTGGATGTGGAAGGAGTATCTATATCAGGAAAGAAAAAGAACATGTTGTAGCCAATACTCTTAGCAAAACAGAAACACTAAAATAATTCAACACATAGTGTCACAGTATCACTAGCAAGCACAGTTCATAACATTTGTGATTTGGTGGTAAGTATACTTCCTTGGACTCTAACATTTGTGGGAGTTTCCGACATAATAATCGTACTATGTACTTCGGTACACCAGTCGTGTTGTTCTTATCTGTAGTTTAGCGCAATTACATAACCTTGTTGTAGCCGGCATGCCAGCTCAGTCAGCTAAGCTTGCACCCAAGAGAAACTGATATGAGCCACATGATGCAGACTCACGTTAGTTTTATTTACTACTTCTGTCTGCAGGTGGGGAAGCTCATATTTTTGTATGACGCCTTACCGCCGGTGGCACTGGCCATACTCTGTCTGTTACATGAGGGCAAATGAACAATTTCACTTACACCCTGCCCTGGGTACTACAAAAAGGCTGATTATTTATCTGATCCAATGATCATTGCTTATATTCATATTATAGATGGTAATACGACATCAGGTCAGTAGCGGTCGGTGGTGGGAGTGCTGCCGGGCGGTGACGTGGGAAGGTTCAGGGTGGGGATAGTAAACTATGGATTAAGGACAATCACAGGTAATTAAACAATACATAAAAAAATAAAATTGTTGCACGCACTGCATCGCATTCGGCGGTGCAGTGCGCACAATGAAAATAATTTTATTTATTTTTATGTTGATTACCTGTATTTGGCCGTAATACAGTTTACTCGCCAGTGACACCCACCCTGCTCCTCCCCATGTCACTCCCACCACCAACCGCCACTGCAGAGGGTACTTTGCTTTCATTGATTGTGTAACCAATAACCATAAACAACAGATAGGCCACCCTTTGCAGGCTGGCTGACCCAATCGAAAATACATTAATAATAATAGGTAGGGAGTAAGAATCTCCAGTGACACTTTCCACCTATACTGTCTATTGATGATAGTACATCCAGGCATACATCCATTAAAGTAAACGTTTATCCTTCTTTTTTATATATCTCATACTTAGTTGGTTTCACCAACAACCACCCATGCTTCCGCTCCTTCCTTGCTTGCCTTGGCTTTGAGTTTGAATTTGAACCAAACACCGCTGATTCTTGCTATCTAGCATTATCCACCCATACTGTGTCGCCCACCCAGGCAGGCATTCTCTATCACCTTCCACCCATCCTTCAACAACCCATGCATCTGATCTGATTACTATCAGCCACCTATGCATGCTTCCAACAACATTTCCTACTCTGCCAGTCAGTCATATTATTTATCTCGCCCGTCCTTCCACCCTTAGTTCTTTCCCTCTTTGTTCAACACATCCATCAAGGTCATCTGATCTGAGTTTGTCTTCTCCATAAAACCTTCACAGCTGATTTTGGAGTCAAATAGAAGAGGCCATTGGTTACTCAACTCACACTGCTAGTGCTAAGTAAAGGGTGTCTTCTTCAACCGTTGTATAATGTTCACTACAACTTAATAAGTCGCACAGTACAGTGAAATAGTGAACACACTTCCATCTAGAAGTAATGTCAAGAAGTAATGAATATAACTTACTGCCGCCGGCCACTTCTGCTGGCTCCCCCCCTGTCTCTCCTGCAGGTGCCGCCAGTTCTCCTGCCCCCTCCGGAATGGCCGCATCGCCGCTGGCCCCGCCGGCATTGGTGGATGATAGTGTGCCTCGAAAAAAACATCACAAATGTTTAGATGCCTGGAAACCTCCCCCTATTTTAATAGTGTTCACTTGGAACATTGAAAAAAAGTGAATCCAACATACATCAGCACTAGACAGTAAGTACAGTCAGTAGACAGACACTAGTAGTGATATGGTTCCTAGGGTCATCTAGTCCTACTCTACTCTTTTGAAAGTTAGCCTGAGCCATGTGTAACCCTTTTAGATTCATCATGTCGACTACTACTCTTTTGGCGCATATTTAATTATACCTGCCAGCTTATTGACATGTGCAGTAGACGCCTTTGAGGCCACTTGACTGTTTCGTACAAGTGAAGAGGTCGAAAAACAGCCCACTTATTGAGTTTGTTTAGTCCATATTGCTTAGCCATCACATACATGTTACACTTTTTGCCATGACTGCAAAATGCTTGCATTCACCAGTATACTATCTAATGGCTAACGCGCAGCATTTTTCTCATATAATAGGCGGAAGATTCCCTTCTACAAACCAGAGATTCACAGAGCTTATTATGATGCAAGATGATGTAACCAGTATTTCTACGTTCTACGGTGAGGGGTCTTCCAGAATTCAAAAGATCATGGCTCTTGTTCTTGTTGTCATGCACTTGTAAATGTTTACTGTTTTAATCTTAGGCTTTTTGCTGGCTTATTGACTATGGCTGTAGTAAATTAAATTTCATATTAACGATGTACAGAGTTTGTTACTTGTTTCAAATAAACCTTTTGAACTTACACATAGACTCTGTGGTATTTGGTGTGGTGGGGTGGACTTACACAAGTGAGTGAGCAAAATTATGTTATTATGTTCTGGGTTGTCTGTCTCAGTCATCATCAACATTGTGTATCTTCTTCGTGAGGGGGGGGGTTGGGAGTGGTACCCTAATGTGAGACACTAGCTAGTCGGTCAGGGGATCGTGGGTTCTTCTGACTGAGGTGTGATCAGTAAGGTCCAACCTCCCATCACCAACATCCTATTTTGTTGTGCATAGTTCTGTATGTGGCTCTGCAGAATCACTAGACAATAGTAGTATCATGTACTATCCGATCAAAAACTACTAGTCAAATATATGGTTGGCCATTTTGTTTGCGGTAATTGTCAAAGCCTCAACATTGAGAAGACTAGAAGAGGACAACCCAAAGGACAGGACACAGTGGCTAGAGCTATTGGTCAATCAGAGTTTTATTATTCCAAAGAAAACCTTCAATAAAGAGTGGGCAACTCTGCAAGCTTCGCTACAGACAGAGTAATAATAGTAATAGTAGTAGTAGTAGTACAGAGAGTCATAGCAGAGGCAGTTAGAAGCAACTTAGTTAGATGCAGGGATAAACAGAATTTGGAAACAGATAGTCAAGGTCAAAGAAGTAAGCTTTTGTAAAAAATAGAATTAGAAAGTGGAACCATAATTTATAGTTCGGAAAAAAAAGATGCAGTAAAAGTTAGGGAAATCTAAATGTCAATATAACCACTGGAGGACTTACTGGGGCCAGCAGCAGGAGCCTCGGTAGAGGAGCGGTCCTGTGCTTCGCCCGCCGACTCCGACCCCGTCTTCTTGCCCCTGGGTGGTGCTGATGATCATGTAAAATATAATAAAGAAAGAGACAAACATTAAGGAGTGCTGTGAAACAAATAATAATAAATCATTTGGAAAAATAAGTCAAACAACATTTTAGGAAACAAATAAAATTGACCTATGTAATCAGATGGATCGACTACTGGCTTCTTCCTGCATTCACAGATCGTCTACATATTTATGAACACTCCAGTGTTCCATAATCATTCTGATTACAATACGAAGCCTAGTAAGTACCACCTGACCTACACCACCTATTCCAGATGGGCCAATTGTTCACTAAGTCTGCATTTCCATTTTTTTCATCCATCAAATGCATAGATGAGATGGAGGACACATGCATACATTTGTGCATACATACATACAACAAATTGTGGGTTGGTTGCATGATTCTGATCTAGTTCTGCTACTGACTGACCATGTTAAGCCTACCACTCACTAAACAAAGTACAAAAGGTTCTACGGAGGACTGGGGTAAGCAGCACTCAGTGACAGAGGAGGCGTCACGCAGACCGCATGATAAAACAATTATTATGTTAACTAATACTAACAAACTAAACTTAGTATCCAATATCCATCCACCACTATTTCACAGTAGGACAATGGAAGGACTAGAGTCTCTCTAGCAAATCGCATTACCTAACTTCAGTTCTGTAAAATAAACTCTTACATAATCAGCACAAGCTAGCGCAAACTAAGTTGCAAACAAGTAAGAGTACCACCGAGCACCTGGGTCCTTAAATCAAAGAAGATATTTGCTTTTTGGAACGTAATTTACCAGCAACAAGGGGCGGCCACCTCCTCCTCCCCAAACAGTTGCCGGGCCTGCACCCCTGCAGGACGCATTCTGCCGCAAGGCAGGCGGCCCTTGTCTGCTGCTCCTGCAGGTCCCTTGCCCTTGGCACTAGCTGTGCCCTTGGCCATGGTTCTGGGGTGGGTGGGAGGCGGAAAAGAAAAGTTAGAAGGGGAAGAAAAGTTAGGGGGAACAAGATAGAAAGAACTTTATAAAAGTAAATAAAACACAGTAAAAGTAGAAATAAAATGCAAAATATAAACTTAGGCAAAGAGAGAGATAGATGAGAACTAAAAAAAGTCAGAAAAAATGCTTTAAAGACAAAGGATTGCAAGGATAAAGGGAGGATAGAAAAGTAGGCCCAGAACCATAGCATAGAGGGAAAAACAAGATGGCCGCACCCATTCGCGACCGCGTGGGTAAGTTTGAGCGATATTTCTCGCGAACATGCACTATTCATCGCGAACAAGTAAAATGCGCTCCCGAACACGTCAATGCACATCGCGAACACGCTATCCGCAACCCGGAACAGGAAATAAGGCATCGCGAGCGGGCTGGACAATTGAAAAACAAGATGGCCGCGCCCATTGGCGACCGCATGGGTAAGATCGCGAGGTATTATCCCCCGAGCATGCAAACAGCTCCCCGAACACGCTCACCGTGCTCCCGAACAAGAAAAAGCCATCGCGAACGGGCGCCCCAAGCAACTACGCTAGCTCGCGAAGCTACGCGTAGCTCACGTAGTGCAAGTACATCTTCGCAAAGCTTCGCGAAGCGCGACTATGCGAACTACGCCCAGGGTTACACAATACTTTGTTTTGTGAGTAGATTTTACAGCATGTGAGGAGGATTGGTGCTATGCACTAGTCTTTTTATTTCTTCGCATTTGGTTTCTATCATACGTTTCATATTTAGAAGTGAGATACATGTAAGTTTTTTCAGTATTCTTATCTCTTCATTTTCACCCATATCGCCCATTGTTTGGAGTTTTTTCATATTGATTCTTTTGCCATTTATAATTACATGTTTTGTATTGCTTCTGTGCCTCTGCTCAATAGTTTCAATTTTGCCTGCTCTATTCATAGAGCATTGTGTAGGTCTTTTATACTGGCTGTTTATTTATTAGAGTAACTTTTCGCTAATATTTCATGAGCAATTGCCTTTATAGCTTTTCAAACGCATTCTTGTTTATTTTTTTACTTTTCACGTTATCCCGTGTACGCATGTCGGGAGTTGCCACTCGTTCCAGTCCTCTTTTGCTGTTGAGTCCAAACACATACGGGGTTACGTCAGACGCTGTTCAGCGATTTTAAGTACGTACACGGCTACCCGCCATTTCGCAACACTTTTTGTCAACGCGTTCCCCGTGCCATGCAGTGCTGTTGTGATTGACCAAATAGATCAGAGGTAATGGGAAACTACTTGTTAGTAGCCTCGGTTTTCTGTTCATATATTGTGGTAACTACAACGGTTCTATGACCGCAGCGCAGTTCACTGTTTCCCTTTTGTTTTTTCCTTCCTTAGGTTTCCGTTTTTGCAAGTTATCACCGTTTGGTTACATTTCCCATAGACCTTTTCAGTGGAATTTTCATCCACAAACAAGTTAGAGTTTCCGGTTTAAAAATTCACCATTGGTCAAAGCTTCGACCTACGGGGTAATTGATTTTTTAACATGATCCCTTTTTTTCTGTTGTCCATACTTCATGGGTTGCAGCATATTCAGTGAGTTCGAGTCTTCGTTGTGTTTAAGCATATTAGTCGCAGTCGACGTACACCATACAGCATTGAGAGGAGTGCGTGCAATCACTCACTACAGTGAGTATACAAGCATACACATGGTTAGCACATCTAGGGAATTATAGGTGTTAGTGTTTCAATAGTTTTTCTGTTCTATTTTGTAGTAGAGTGGACACAGACTTCAGTAGTCAGCATCAACATACCAGATTTCCGTGATTTCTAGTAAGAGTTGTTCACTCAGCACTATATCTTTTTTCTTCTTTCTTCTTTTTTTTCGTATCACACGGTCTACTCACTGAGGGAGTGGTTATAATTGGTCTTTTTTCTTTTTCATCTTTTTTCACAGTTGTTATTTGATTTCAGGCACAACTTTCATTTCACTGTTTTCTGTTCCTCCATGTGTGTTGATATTTGTTTGCCTAAGTACACGTACAGGTGTGTTTTTACCACTCCGGCTTTGTACGATGTATCTGTTTTCAATATGTTTTTCACCTTTAAAGCATTATAGGTTGCGAAACTTTTTGCATTTTTTCTTTTACCTTTTCAATACAGGCCCCTGAAGAAAGGATTCTTGGCAATCCCGAAATGCATTGGGCATCGACCACCACAACGTCGTTTATTTCAGTGACATAAGTTTCATGTTGATGTTTTTTCAAATGAACTGAGATTGATAATTGACATGTTCGTCTAAGTATCCAAAGACAATGTCTGTTTAATTTAACAAAAATACTTTTCTCAATTTGATTCTTCACAGCTCAATAATTAAAGGAGCATAATTTTTGTTACATCAGAGGATGGCGATTATGTATGTTTCATTTTAGTAATGAGAGCTTGTTCTTTTTAGTGTACATTGTGTAAAGTTTTCATTTTCATCATTGCTGTGCATCTGGTATACAGGTGTCGTTTCACCTGCTTTTCAGTTTGTTGTCTTAGGTTGGCTACCTTCTCCGGTTTGCACGCACAACATGTTTTACATTGGTAATTATATTTCGAGATATATGTACTTACTTGCAGTGCACTGACTTCTTTTGAATTTCACAAGTAATCTCAAGCAAGAAATGCGCATGCGCGGGCGTCCGCGCATGCGCATTTGTCAGGAAAATTGAAAACCAGGAAGAGGGAGCCCCGGGAGACGCCGCGCGTCAGGTAAGTGCCTTTAATTTGCTTTATTACAAATTAATTTTATGTTTTAAAAGTAGGGTGGGTGGGTGGCGGGTGGCGCGTAGTGGGGCTACGCGAAGCGCGTAGTGTGCGTAGATTCGGGCACACTACGTGCTGCTTCACGTAGCCCCACTACGCCCACTACGCCCACCCTTAGTCAACGGCTACACGCCTCCACTTTAATGCAATACCACAAAGTTCAACGTATTCCACGAGGTTTACGTTTACCCATCAAACCTCTCCTATACAAATTTCAATTTAACAAAGCATTCATGGAGAAATGGCAGGCGATATTAAACAAATGTTCTCTGGATCTTATTCTTTTATTAATTGAAGAATTGTCACGTAGCATCAGGGAATTAGATGAATAGATCAATGTAATCAAATCAGACCTGTCAACTCGTTGTGAGTCAGACTACTGGAAACTGACCTTAGATGATCTTAATAATAAACTTGACATCTATGGCAAAGAGATTCAGGAGAGAAAACTCCGCAAATTTCGGCGTGACACTATAGACTACAAGTTGAACGAAGTATATGCATGGGCAGAGGTTTACACCCGCAGGCGACCCTACCAAAAACCCAACACATCATCTCAGGAGTCAGTAGTGTCCGATCGCGAATTGGTTCCAGCACGGGCACCAATTACTTCTCCACCAGAACCTACTACCTCAAATGAGCAGTCAGGAGTGCCAGATTTACCTCCACCACCTCAATCTCAACCTTTTTTAGCGAGAGGTCTATCTTCAGGTCGCCCTCCAGATCCAAAAAGACCAGGCGGGGTAAAAGAGGCAGCTATCCGAAGCATGAGGTGCAAGGGCAGAGCCTTGTAATTAATATCTCTTCCATAGAATTGACACCAGCCCAGTTACGGGTTCTCAATAAGGGTACATCTTTTGTACCGGTTTACCATACCAATTCTTTTGAGGTTGAAATTTCAGTGTTTAAATTTATGAGAAATTTACGTTTGAAACACTTTTTTGCCAATGTTGTTTCGATCCAACCAACTCAAGTTCCCATTGTTGATGATCTCCAAGCCGAACCTAGCATTTTTAAACCCAAAAGTGTTTTTATGCCACCTGTTTCCCATAAAACACTAGACACGTTTGAAACTCTAATTCGTAAAGATTTGTCAAACTTGAAATTACATACATCCACTCAGACCAATTTTAAAAAACATGAAGCTGCAATTATTCGGCAGCTAGCAAAAGATGACAGACTTACATTCCAAGTGGCAGATAAGGGCGGAGCCCTTGTCATTATGGATAAAACTTTTTACGAAGGCAAAGTGTCTTTGTATTTACAAGACACCACGTCCTATCTCAAACTAGATCAAGATCCTACTATAATGATCAAAGATACTCTATTTCAGATTTTAGATCATGCTGAAGATATGTCATGGACTTCTTCTAAAACACGCAGTTTTCTGATAGTGACTCACCCAAGAAGATCTACGCTCTACATGTTGCCTAAAGTCTATAAGATCCTTTCCGACCTATTGTGTCAGGATGTGATTCACTATTCATGCCGTTAGGACAATTTGTAGATCATTTTCAACAAAAATTCGTCCAGTCATGGAGTAGTTATGTCAAAGACACCATGCACTTTTTAAATCTTTTGAACAATGTTGCTGAACAATTTTCCCCATCCTGGCTCTTGTGTACTATAGATGTTACAGCGCTTTACACATCTATACCATTAAAAGAAGGTATCGAAGCCTGTGAATGGGCACTCCTTCAGTTACCAGAAATCGGAACCAATAAAGTGTTCATTCTTGAACTTTTGACATTTTGTCTTCAACACAGCTACTTTCAGTGGCAAGATGAGTTTTATTTGCAAGCCAGCGGTACCAGCATGGGTTTTTCTGGGGCCCCTGTTTACGCTAATACGTTTATGTCCAAGTTTGAGCATGATCATATATTTAATAACAGCCAATGGAGCACGAACCTGTCATTCTACATCCGGTTCATTGATGATATTTTTCTGATTTGGACAAGTTCACAAGCAACACTTGAAGCTTGCATTAATTAACTGAATGTCAAGAATGCTCGCATTAAATTTACACACAACATCAGTGTTGAGTCCTTGCCATTTTTGGACGTATTAATCACCAAAAGAGCAATTCTTTTTTGACTTCCGTTTACTCCAAACCAAGAGATAGGAATAATCTATTGATGTATTCCAGCTTTCATCCACCTTCTTTGTTACGTAACCTGCCTTTTTCGCAGGCGTTACATACCAAAACAATCACATCAGATCCTAATCATTTAGACAAGTCATTGTCTGAACAGTGCACCAAATTCCAAGCACGTGGTTACCCGGACCACGTGCTAGATTCAGCAGTGGTTAAAACTAAACAAAGAGAACGCAGTGAATTGCTATCCTCGAAACCAGCAACGAGTCAGAATCGACAAGTTTTTGTATCTAAATATTCCACAAATTCAACCAACATCAGCAAAATTATTAAATCTAGGTGGGAATTACTTCAATATGAACCTGATTTCAATGGTTTATTTGCTGAACCACCTCTTTTTGCATACACACGCAGTAGGAATATTAAACACTTGTTAAAAAGATCTCGTGCAGTGAATCTGGTACCTTTTACTGGAATGCGCAAATGCCACAATTGTGTCAATTGTCACAATGTGAAGACTGGGAATGTTATCAATCACCCACATTCTGGTAAATCCATCTCACTTAAATACAATGGAGATTGTAATAGCATTAATGTTATTTATACCATTAAATGTCCTTGCGGATTACTTTAGGCAAAACTTCACGGAAAATCAAGATTCGCTTTTCTATCAATCAATCAATCAACGGCATTTGTATAGCGCACTACTCACCCAGAGGGTTTGAAGGCGCTGGGGGGGGAATGTTACTGCTCGAACAGCCAGGTCTTGAGTTGCTTCCTGAAGGCGAGATGGTCCTGGGTTGTCCGGAGGTGGATGGGGAGGGAGTTCCATGTCTTGGCCGCCAGGTAGGAGAAGGATCTTCCTCCGGCGGTGGCTCTGTGGATGCGTGGGACGGTGGCGAGAGCGAGGCTGGCGGAGCGGAGCTGGCGGGTGGGCTGGTGGAAGGTCAGGTGGTTGTTGAGGTACTTGGGGCACAGGTCGTGGAGGGCCTTGTGTGCGTGGGTGAGGAGTCTGATTGTGATCCTTTTGTTGATGGGGAGCCAGTGGAGGTCTCTCAGATGTCCGGAGATGTGGCTGTGACGGGGGATGTCCAGGACGAGACGAGCTGAGGTGTTCTGGATCCGTTGGAGTTTCTTCTGGAGTTTGGTGGTGGTGCCGGCGTAGAGGGTGTTCCCGTAGTCCAGCCGGCTGGTGACAAGGGCCTGGGTGACCGTCTTCCTGGTCTCGGTGGGGATCCACCGGAAGATCTTTCGAAGCATGCGCAGGGTGTTGAAGCACGAAGACGAGACGGCGTTGACTTTTCTGGACATTGAGAGGGAGGAGTCCAGGATGAAGCCCAGGTTGCGTGCGTGGTCCGTTGATTTGGGGGTGGCGCCCAGGGCAGGGGACCACCAGGAGTCGTCCCAGGCGGAGGGTGATGACCCCAGGATGAGAACCTCCGTCTTGTCTGAGTTCAGTTTCAGGCGGCTGTTCTTCATCCATTCGGAGACGTCTGTCATCCCTTCATGTAGGCTGGCTCTGGCGGTGTCTGGGTCGTTGGTGAGGGAGAGGATCAGCTGGGTGTCGTCGGCGTAGGTGATGATCTTGAGGTTGTGTTGGCGTGCGATGGCTGCGAGGGGGCTCATGTAGACATTGAAGAGGGTGGGGCTGAGCGATGACCCCTGGGGGACGCCGCAGACGACTTCAGTGGCCGTTGACCGGAACGGGGGGAGGCGGAGTCTCTGGCTTCGTCCGGCGAGGAATGAGGTGATCCACTCTAGGGCCTTCCCCTGGATTCCGGTGTTGTTCAGGCGTTGTACCAGGGTGCGGTGGCAGACGGTGTCGAATGCTGCGGAGAGGTCCAGGAGGATGAGGGCCGCAGTTTCCCCATTGTCCAGTAGGGATCTGATGTCATCTGTGGCTGCGATGAGGGCGGTCTCCGTTCTGTGGTTGGCTCGGTAGCCGGACTGCGAGTGGTCGAGGGAACAGTTGGTCTCAAGGAAGGCGGCTAGCTGTCTGTTGACGGTCTTCTCGATGACTTTGGCAGGAAATGGAAGGAGCGAGATGGGGCGGAAGTTCTTGAGGTCGGTGGGGTCTGCTGTAGGTTTCTTCAGCAGGGCGCTGATCTCGGCGTGTTTCCAGCAATCCGGGAAGGTGGCGGTGTTGAAGGAGGCGTTGATGATGTCGCGGAGGTGGGATGCGATGATGTAGTCGGCCGAGTTGAAGATGTGGTGTGGACAGGGGTCCGTGGGCGATCCGGAGTGGATGATGTTTATCGTGCGAGTTGTGTCTTCGGTGCTGACTGGGGTCCAGGTGCGGAGGGTGGCGGTGGGGGGCGTCGGTTCGGTGGTGGGGTTCGTGGTTGGAGGGCCGAAGCTGTTGTGTATGTCAGCGATCTTGTCGTGGAAGAAGGCTGCGAGAGAGTCGCAGAGGTCTTGCGAGGGAGTGATGTTGTTGTTTCCGGCGTCGGGGTTGGAGAGCTCTTTGACGATGGTGAAGAGTTCTTTGCTGTTGTGGGTGTTGTTGTTCAGTCGTTCCTTGAAGGCTCTCTTCTTTGTGGCGCGGATCAGTTGGTGGTGTTTGTGGGTGGCGTGTTTGAGGGCAGTCATGTTGTCTGTGGTCTGGTTGGTGCGCCAGGTATTCTCCAGGGTGCGGCAGTTCTTCCTGGAGGTGATGAGTTCATCGGTGAACCAGGAGGTTTTCTTGCTGCTGCGTCTGCTGGGGGGGTTCTTCAGTGGTGCAAGGGCGTCTGCGCAGTTGGTGATCCACTGAGTGAGGTTGTTGGCAGCTTCGTTGGGGTCCATTGAGCTGGTGGGGGGGTTCTGGCTGAGGAAGGTGGTGAGCTGGTCGATTGTGGTCTTGTTCCAGTTCCTACGAGGGGGTTGTTGCGGGTGGTGGTGGGTTGTCGTTTTTCTGAAGCTGAAGTGGACGCAGCTGTGGTGAGTCCACTGGAGTTTGGTGGAGTGGCTGAAGGCGACGTGCTTTCTGGATGAGAAGACTGGGTCAAGCGTGTGGCTGGCGTAGTGGGTGGGGGTGGTTACCAGTTGCTTGAGTCCGAGGTTGGCGAGGTTGTCCAGCAGGGCGACGGTGTTGCGGTCCTTGCTGTTCTCCAGGTGGAAGTTGAGATCCCCCAGGAGGATGTAGTCGGTGGAGTTGATGGCATGTGGGCTGATGAAATCAGTGATGACTTCGCTGAATTGTGTGCGTGGTCCCGGTGGTCTGTAGACGAGGGTGCCTCTGAGAGTGGTCTTGGGGTCGGTGTGTAACTGGAAGTGGAGGTGTTCGGCGGAGGTGAGGGTGTAATCTGAGTTGGTCGTGATGCGGATGGTGTTCTTGTGGGCGATGGCGATGCCACCTCCCGTCTGGTTGATGCGGTCCTTCCTGGTGATCTTGTAGCCGTCCGGGATGGCTATGGTGATGTCGGGCGCTGAGGAGGCATTCGTCCAGGTTTCCGTCAGGAAGACGATGTCTGGTGATGTCGAGTCAAAGAGGTTCCAGAGTTCGACGGCGCGTCGGTGGATGGAGCGGGTGTTGGGCAGGATGCACTTCAGATGGTTGTTGCTGGGGCTCGGTTTGGCTGGTGCGGTGCAGGGTCGGAGGCAGGAGAATTGGCAGGCGTGGCAGGCGAAGGGTTCGTGGGTGCGTCTCGGGGTGGCGTGGTGGCAGGCGTTGTTTTGTCCAGCGTTGAGTGCGAGGAGGGATGTAGCGTCGTAGGTGAGTCGGGTGCGCTGGCGGCGACGAGAACCAGGGGGTCTGGCGCAGGGTGCGGTCCAGGCGTGGACGGGCGTAGACGGGCTTACCTTTGGCGCACCTTCGGCGCACAATCGGCGCTCCCGCTGCGCGCGGCCGCTGCGCGGTCGCTCTGGGGGCGTCATAAGTAAGGAGCTGGGAGGGAGGAGCAGCTGGGTGGCGTTAGCGGGGCGGCAAATGGAATCACAAGGGGGCGGGGCCGCAGGGAGGCAGCGGCGGGAAACTCGAAGAAGCAGCGGGCAGCGCGCGAACATAAAAGTTCTATCTGCACTAAAAGTCTGAAGTCACATCTGGTAACACACTGGTTACAACATCAGCATACAATTGCTCAATTGAAATTTATGATTTTAGAAATTGTTCCATCAAAATCAGGTACAGACACTTCCAAGTTATTAGCTCAAAGGGAGGTTTGGTGGACTAAATATCTTCATACATTAGTACCTGCAGGGCTCAATGATAAATTGATCCAATCTATAATTTATCCAGTCTGTAAGTACTGTCTTTTCCATACATTCATCAACTACTTGTCCATCCACGGTTTCTCTTCTGGGTTAGCATTGGTTTCTTCATTTCAGGCCTTTTATATTATTTTTTAATAGTCACATTTTGATTTAATTTTCTCACACCACTTTTAGTTTATTTGTTATCACTAATCAGCACAACACTTTGTTTTGTGATTAGATTTTACAGCATGTGAGGAGGATTGGTGCTATGCACTAGTCTTTTTATTTCTTCGCATTTGGTTTCTATCATACGTTTCATATTTAGAAGTGAGATACACGTATGTTTTTTCAGTATTCTTATCTCTTCATTTTAAACCATATCGCCCATTGTTTGGGGCTTTTTCATATTGATTCTTTTGCCATTTATAATTACACGTCTTTTAGTGATTCTATGCCTCTGCTCAATAGGTTACATTTTGTCTGCTCTATTCATAGAGCATTGTGTAGGTCTTTTATACTGGCTGTTTATTTATTAGAGTAACTTTTCGTTAATACTTCATGACCAATTGCCTTTATAGCTTTTCAAACGCATTCATGTTTATTTTTTTACTTTTCACGTCATCCCGTGTACGCATGTCGGGAGTTGCCACTCGTTCCAGTCCTCTGTTGCTGTTGAGTCCAAACACATACGGGGTTACGTCAGATGCTGTTCAGCGATTTTAAGTACGTATGCGGCTACCCGCCGCTTCGCAGCACTTTTTGTCAATGCGTTCCCCGTGCCATGCTGTGCTGTTGTGATTGACCAAATAGATCAGAGGTAAGGGGAAACTACTTGTTAGTAGCCTCGGTTTTCTGTTCATATATTGTGGTAACTACAACGGTTCTATGACCGCAGTGTGGTTCACTGTTTCCCTTTTGTTTTTTCCTTCCTTAGGTTTCCGTTTTTGCCAGTTATCACTGTTTGGTTACATTTCCTATTGACCTTTTCAGTGGAATTTTCATCCACAAACAAGTTAGAGTTTCCGGTTTAAAAATTCACCATCGATCAAAGCTTCGACCTAGGGGGTAATCGATTTTTTTACATGATCCCTTTTTTTCTGTTGTCCATATTTCATGGGTTGCAGCATATTCAGTGAGTTCGAGTCTTTCTTGTGTTTCAGCATATTAGTCGCAGTCGACATACACCATACAGCATTGAGAGGAGTGCGTGCAATCGCTCACTACAGTGAGTATACAAGCATACACATGGTTAGATCATCTAGGGAATTATAGGTGGTAGTGTTTCAATAGTTTTTCTGTTCTATTGTGTAGTAGAGTGGACACAGACTTCAGTAGTCAGCATCAACATAGAAGATTTCCGTTATTTCTAATAAGGGTTGTTCACTCATCACTATATCTTTTTTCTTCTTTCTTTTTTTTTTCATATCACACGATCTACTCACTGAGGGAGTGGTTATAATTGGTCTTTTTTCTTTTTCATCTTTTTTCACAATTGTTATTTGATTTCAGGCACAACTTTCATTTCACTGTTTTCTGTTTCCTCCATGTGTGTTGATATTTGTCTGGATAAGTACACGTACAGGTGTGTTTTTACCACTCCGGCTTTGTACAATGTATCTGTTTTCAATATGTTTTTCACCTTTAAAGCATTATATGTTGCGAAACTTTTTGCATTTTTTCTTTTACATTTTCAATACAGGCCCCTGAAGAAGGGATTCTTGGCAATCCCGAAATGCATTGGGCATCGACCACCACAACGTCGTTTATTTTAGTGACATAAGTTTCATGTTGATGTTTTTTCAAATGAACTGAGATTGATAATTGACATGTTCGTCTAAGTATCCAAAGACAATGTCTGTTTAATTTAACAAAAATACTTTTCTCAATTTGATTCTTCACAGCTCAATAATTAAAGGAGCATAATTTTTGTTACATCAGATGATGGCGATTATGTATGTTTCATTTTAGTAATGACAGCTTGTTCTTTTTAGTGTACATTATGTAATAGTTTTCATTTTCATTATTGCTGTGGATCCGGTATACAGGTGTCGTTTCACCTGCTTTTCAGTTTGTTGTCTTAGGTTGGCTACCTTCTCCGGTTTGCACGCACAACATGTTTTACATTGGTAATTATATTTCGAGAGAAAATTGATCAATACTTTAGATTTTTTGTGTACTTACTTGCATTGCGCTGACTTCTTTTGAATTTCACATGTATCACAGAACAGCCATAAGGAAGTATTTCCGAAAGCTTCAGAGGGGCTCAGCTCATGCTTGGGCACCCTCTCACATAAGTCCAAGCACTCTGCCTTCAGGATTGTCAAGGCCTGCCATAGGAGTGGCTTATAGATTTATATGTGTCTGTCTATATATGTGTGGATATAGGTAGCCTATACCATTGTAAGGGGTGCAAGCACACCCTTACCCAGGCTGCAATAGCAGACTTGTGGCGCCATTTTGGAGTGCTTCCCAGGGGTGGCATAATACATGCTGAAGCCCCTGGTAGGCCTGTGAGGTACCTATACCCTAGGTACATAGTATACGATATACTAGGGGCTTATAAGGCACTCAAGATTCCAATTAGAAATGTACCTAATGTTCATGCAAACCATTTTAAAGAGAAAGCTGAATAGCAGGATCCCAGTCCAACTAAGTCATAAACCAGCAAAACACCAGGAAAGAAGTGGGGGCAACCATATAGTCAGATTCCATCTTCCTACATTGTCTTTAAACTATCACCATAAGGTGTTGTTTGGGCTGGTACAAGGTGCCCACTTTAATTGGTGGACAGCATATACCAGGCCAACTTCTCACACCACGTGAAGCATATCCTACTCTCCTACAACAGGGGTGAAGAAAGAGGCATGGAAAGTGCAGAATGAAGCAACAGGGGTGCAGAAAAAGGCAAGATAAGTACAGAAAGAAGCAAGTGAGGTGTAGAAAGAGCCAACAGAGGTGCAAAAAGAGGCAAGAGAGGTGCTGAAACAGGCAAGAAAAGTGCACCAAGAGGAAAGACATTTGCTGAAAGAAGCAACAGAGGTGTGGAAAGAAGCAGGCAAAGTGCAGAAATAGGCAAGTGAGATGCAAAAACAGGCAGAAAAGGTACAAAAAGAGGGAAGACGAGTGCAGAAAGAGACAACGGGGTGCAGAAAGAAGCGAATGAGGTGCAGAAAAAGGCAACAGACGTGCAGAATGGGCAAATAGAGGTGAGAAAAAGGTAAGAAAAGTGCAGAAAGAAGCAAAAGAGGTACATAAAGAGACAACAGGGGTGCAGGAAGGAGCAAGACAGGTGCAGAAAGAATCAGAATGAAGCAACAGGGGTGCAGGAAGAGGAAAGAGAAGTGTAGAAAGGAGCAAGTGAGTTGCAGAAAGAGCCAACAGAGGTGCGATAAAAGGCAAGAGAGGAGCAGAAACAGGCATGAGAAGTGCACAAAGAGGCAAGAGAAGTGGTGAAAGAAGTAACAGAGGTGTAGAAAGAAGCAAGAAAAGTGCAGAAAGAGGCAAGTGAGATGCAAAAACAGGCAGGAAAGGTACAGAAAGAGGGAAGAAGAGTGCAGAAAGAGACAACAGGGGTGTAGAAAGAAGCAAATGAGGTGCAGAAAGAGGCAACAGACGTGTAGAAAGAGCAAAGAGAGGTGCAACAAAAAGCAAGAAAAGTGCAGAAAGAAGCAAAAGAGGTACATAAAGAGACAACAGGGGTGCGGAAAGAAGCATGGAAAGTGCAGAATGAAGCAACAGGGGTGCAGAAAGAGGCAAGAGAAGTGTAGACAGGAGCAAGTGAGGTGCAGAAAGAGCCAACAGAGGTGCAAAAAGAGGCAAGAGAGGTGCTGAAACAGGCAAGGGAAGTGCACAAATAGGCAAAAAATTTGCTGAATGAATCAACAGAGGTGTAGAAAGAAGCAGGGAAAGTGCAGAAAGAGGCAAGTGAATTGCAAAAACAGGCAGGAAAGGTACAGACAGAGAGAAAACGAGTGCAGAAAGAGACAACAGGGGTGCAGAAAGATGCAAATGAGGTGCAGAAAGAGGCAACAGATGTGCAGAAACGGCGAAGAGAAGTGCAGAAAAAGGCAAGAAAAGTGGAGAAAGAGGCAAAAGAAGTACATACAGAGACAACAGGGGTGCAGAAAGAAGCAAGACAGGTGCAGAAAGAAGCATGGGAAGTGCAGAATGAAGCAACAGGGGTGCGGAAAGAGGCAAGAGAAGTGCACAAAGATGCAAGAGAATTGCTGAAAGAGGCAACGGAGGTGTAGAAAGGAACAAGAAATGTGCAGAAAGAGGCATGTGAGGTGCCAAAACAGGGAGGAAAGGTACAGAAAGAGGGAAGACGAGGGCAGAAAGAGACAACAGGGGTGCAGAAAAAAGCAAATAAGTTGCAGACAGAGGCAACATACATGCAGAAAGAGGGAACAGAGGTGCAGAACAAGGCAAGAAAAGTGAAGAAAGAGGCAAAAGAGGTACATAAAGAGACAACAGGGGTGCAGAAACGAGCAAGACAGGTGCAGAAAGAATCATGGAAAGTGCAGAATGAAGCAACAGGGGTGCAGGAAGAGGCAAGAGAAGTGTAGAAAAGAGCAAGTGAGTTGCAGAAAGAGCCAACAGAGGTGCAAAAAAAGACAAGAGAGGTGCAGAAACAGGCATGAGAAGTGCACAAAGAGGCAAGAGAATTGCTGAAAGAAGCAACAGATGTGTAGACAGAAGCAAGAAAGGTGCAGAAAGAGACAAGTGAGATACAAAAACAGGCAGGAAACGTATAGAATTAGGTACCATGAGTGCATCAAGAGATAACACGGGTACAGAAATAAGCAAATGAGGTGTAGAAAGAGGCAACAGTTGTGCAGAAAGGGAGAAGAAAGGTGCTGAAAAAGGCAAGAAAAGTGCAGAAAGAGGCAAAAGAGGTACAAAAAGAGACAACAGCGGTGCAGAAAGAAGCATGGAAAGTGTAGAAAGAAGCAAGGAAAGTGCAGAAAGAGGCAAGTGAGATGCAAAAACAGGCAGGAAAGGTACATAAAGAGGGAAGACGAGTGCAGAAAGGGACAACAGGGGTACAGAAAGAAGCAAATGAGGTGCAGAAAGAGTCAACAGATGTGCAGAAAGTGCAAAGTGAGGTGCAGAAAAAGGCAAGAAAAGTGCAGAAAGAGGCAAAAGAGGTACATAAAGAGACAACAGGTGTGCAGAAAGAAGCAAGACAGGTGTGGAAAGAAGCATGGAAAGTGCAGAATGAAGCAACAGGGGTGCAGAAAGAGGCATGAGAAGTGTAGAAAGGAGCAAGTGAGGTACAGAAAGAGCCAACAGAGGTGCAAAAAGAGGCAAGAGCGGTACTGATACAGGCAAGAGAAGTGCACAAAGAGGCCAGAGAATTGCTGAAAGAAGCAACCGAGGTGTAGAAAGAAGCAAGAAAAGTACAGAAAAAGGCAAGTGAGGTGCAAAAACAGGCAGGAAAGGTACAGAAAGAGGGAGGACGAGTGCAGAAAGAGACAACAGGGGTGCAGAAAGAAGCAAATAAGGTGCAGAAAGAGGCAACATACGTGAAGAAAGAGGGAAGAGAAGTGCAGAAAAAAGCAAGAAAAGTGCAGAAAGAGGCAAAAGAGGTACATAAAGAAACAACAGTGGTGCAGAAAGAAGCATGAGAAGTTCTGAATGAAGCATGGAAAGTGCCGAATGAAGCAACAGGGGTGCAGAAAGAGGCATGAGAAGTGTAGAAAGGAGCAAGTGAGGTACAGAAAGAGCCAACAGAGGTGCAAAAAGAGGCAAGAGCGGTGCTGAAACACGCAAGAGAAGTGCACAAAGAAGCAAGAGAATTGCTGAAATAAGCAACAGCGGTGTAGAAAGTTGCAAACAAAAGTGCAGAAAGAGGCAAATGAGATGCAAAAACAGGCAGGAAAGGTACAGAAAGATGGAAGATGAGTGCAGAAAGAAGCAAATGAGGTGCAGAAAGAGGCAACAGACGTGCAGAAAGTGCGAAGAGAGGTACATAAAAAGACAACAGGAGTGGAGAAAGAAGCAAGACAAGTGCAGAAAGAAGCATGGAAAGTGCAGAATGAAGCAGGAGGGCTGTAACGGACCCCCAAATTTGAATATTAGTGCCCCGGGGAGGTGGCAGTCCCCGGGGCATGTGGGGGGTGGTGTATTTATTTTTTATGAAAAAAGTCCGGGGGTGGTGGTCCCCGGGGCAGCGGGGGGGGGCCGTATGCCCCCACTAGTTAATTAATAAAAGTCCCGGGGGTGGCGGTTCCTGGGGCTTGGGGGGCCTCCAATGCCCCCCCACAGATTTAAACAGAAGTCCCGGGGGGTGGACTTGGCCCACCCGGGGGCTAAATAATAATGAGGCGTGGGAGCCCGCGCTTCATTTTTTTTATTTTCGCGGCCGGATCCGCGGATCCTCCATGGATTTCGCCGATTTTGTTAATGCTTTTTTTGGCCCTCGGGGTCCTTGTGGGACCCCCTGAGCAGGCCTAGGGTGTCTGGGTTTTTCTACCCTGCCCCCTTTTCTTGTTTTGCGTGTTTGTTTTACTGTTTTCTTCTACCGAGGCACAAGATGGCTGCCAACACTTCCTGGTTTGAAGTGTTGACAGCCATTTAGAATGCAGCTCGTGGTCGGCAGGGTCCGCGGATTTTCATAGCAATTACTGAACGGATTTACTCCATTTAACAAAAAGAGTTACTTCTGAACCAAGAGCTACCTTTTTGCCAAATTTGGTGTAATTCTGTTCAGCAGTTCGGGCTGTAGCCGTGTCTAAAGTTTCCTATGGGAAATAACATGGAGCAAACACATTTTGAGACCCCCTTTTTTCTCGGCCCCTGCTTGGCGAATCACCCTGAAACTAGATTGGAGCTGACTGTAGCGGGCCATAAGTTTTGAAAATTTCTTGAAGATTCGTCAACCGGTGCCAAAGTTATTGGGAAAACAAAAAACTAGTTTCCTATGGAAACTAGGTCCTAACTATAACTACCTACTGGCGACTGCCAGTAGGTAATATATATTCACTGAAAAAACCACAGGTTTCAGGGACATCATAATTAGGCTGACATTTCGCTCGTATAAAATTGAGAAATTCAGCCGTTATAGTTAGCTGTGCTAACTATAACTCACACCCCCGCAATGCACTGCTGATGACGTCACATATTACATCACTCATGATGAAAGTGTGTGGGCAGGAGCTGCTTTTCCGATGGGTGCTGGGGTGCAGGGACACGGGTCCGTTTATGAAGGGTAGTGTGCAGCAGACTCCTTGCGGAGAGGCCTGGCTGGATAGGGATGTTGCGTGATGGCCCATGCCACTTCTAAGGCATGTTCTCCATCAAGCACGGGCTGCGCACGCACTGGGTTATACGTTTAAACGTTTAAAGAATTAGCCCCCGCCGAAATCTTTGTCAGCCCCCCCCCCGAAATTTGGCTCTAGTTGCCCGCCTGGTCAGGGGAGACTTGGAGACAAGAGGTAGATGTTTTCAAAGATCAGACTGTGCCACTTTCCTCTTGTAGGGCATGTGTGACGAAGCGCTGAGATTAAATTATAATTAAATTAGATTATAATTGGCTGCACTCAGTTGTGTAAGGCAGCGCATAAGAAGTTGAGTGCGGGGCACAGGAATCAGTGCGCAGATGGTCGTGTAAAGCAGTGCTGAAGAAAGGGGCCTTTCATATACATGCATGTAATATGTTTATGGGGTAGGCACTCTCTCTCCTTAAGAGCAAGCGTTTTTCGTTGTAGGGGTACATTCAACTTCCACACACACAATAGCCTTGTAATTTACCACACACTTAACCGTGGGGATATTTTAACAAGTGCTACGAGGCGGCAGTCCGTCACAAGGGAGCGCTTTGCAAAAATAATTGAAACAAGACTCTCTGGGAAGTCATAGGTTGGCGTCGACAACCAAAACAACTGCACGTGACCACATGGAACCTCACGGAGGTCTGTAGGCTGAAGTCTTCAATCCCTTTACTCGGATCTAGGAAAGGTGTAGGTGACAGGGGAGCTCGGTCTATTTGTACAGAAAGTGTGTAATCCCGCGAAGGATTTATATGTGTGTTTATGTGAGCGCACACATGTAGGCAGAGGGTGTTTTCAACACAAGTTTATGTTACAAAACATAAACTGTAATTGTATTTGAAAATAAACCCAATGAAAAAATGCGATGTCTCATTTAAGACTAAAGCACATCAATAAAAGCGTTTCCACAAAAAAAAAGAAAAAAACGTTTTAAGGCTTTACAAAAATCTTTGTGCACCTCGGAAAATTAATTGAATCAGTAACCTACATCTACACAGAACAATTCATAGTGTCATACTATGAGTTCCTGCACTTTTACGGTAACTGGTTAGCATGTTAGTACCGATCTGTGATGTTATTTGTTTTAAATTACCGTGATTCAACTATTCTGGTATTTTTTAGAAGCCTTTTTTTTGCATTGTTGTAGCCTGAGCCCAATGTTTCCTTAATTCTAGTTGCGAAGTTGTACTTCCAATGATTTTATTTTATTTAAGAACACCAGTGGCTGAATATGCACATTGTTCTAGTGAACAGTATGGAAATGTACATTCATATAGAGCTTTGCAGACGTCTTGGAGTGCCTTTCTTTAATAAATGGGAATTATTTAATGTGTTTTACAGACTGGGGGCTTTTTAAGCGTGCGTTCGTTCACTGAAGGTACTCTCAGCAGGAGGGATCTCATTTTACACCCTCAAATGCAGATTTACTAGAATTAACAGTGATGTGTCCGAATGCGCATTTGTGAGAGTGAACGTGGGTGCATCTCTGTTCATTCTATACCGTCGCACATGCCATTATGTTGACATAACATCTGGATACACAGAGGGAATAGGTTTGTGAATATTGCGTCCGTTATATTTTTGTTGGGTGTGACTTTCTTCACTGTGGTTATGGGCGTCACCCCTTCTTTCTTCTTCAGCCAGGGGATTATTTTGCATTATTTTTAAAGTTCCGCCTGGTTCCAGTTTTTTCTAGGCATGTTACAAAGGTCTCATTTTTTATATATTTGTTTTAAATATGCTAAAAATCAGTTACAAAACCTACTTTAAATCTTGGTCAATTTTCGCCAAACGTCTGGCACAGACATATTATTTGCAGAATGCCATTAGAAATTTGATTTACTACGACCAAAAACTGCCTAAGTTATGAGGAGCATGCTATTTTAAAAATTGCCCACAGAAACTCACTCACGCACTTACGAATGTATATGACACGCACACACACACACACACACACACACACACACATACAAAACGCAGATGAAAATCTAAAAATCGTCGGAACAAGGTTCCAGTCTTGGCATCGGTACCACATCTTGTGATTCTGGGCATACCGCTCAACCTCCCGGTGCCTAAAAGATTATTGAGACCTTATGTATTTGCAACGTTTGCTCACGTAAAGTGCTTTAATTTCTCTTGCTTCTTTCTGTGCCTTTCTTCCTTTTTCTGCACATCTCCTTCCTCTATAGGCATAGTTAGAAATTAGCATTTAAAAAACTTTTGAAATTCACTGAAAAAACTATAGGTTTCAGGGACGTTATAGTTAGAAATTAGCATTTAAAAAATGTATGCAATTCACTGAAAAAAACCATAGGTTTCAGGGACGTGATAGTTAGAAATGAGCATTTCAAAAAGCTTAGAAATTCACTGAAAAAACCACAGGTTTCAGGGACTATATAGTTAGTTGAACATTTCACTTGTACAAAACCAGAGAAATTCAGCTGTTATAATTAGTTCAGCTAATTATAACTCACGCCCCCGCAATGCACTAGTGATGACGTCACATATGACATCATTCATGACATGGTCAGTGACATCACTGATGACATCACTGATGACATCACTGATGACATCTCAAGTGGCATCACTGATGACATCATCCAGTGTCTGTGTGTTTCAACAAAGTTTAAATATGTTTCATATATATATGCCAAGGTGTATTGAAGAATGAATGAGTGTAAAAGTGTCTGAAACCTGTGTTTTTTCAGTGAATGTCTAAGGTTTTTTAATTGCTCATTTCTAACCATAACGGCCCTGAAAAGTATGGTTGTTTCAGTGGAAAAAAAACCCGATTTATATATATATATATATATACACATATATATATATATATATATATATATTAAAAAACCATAGGTTTCACACATGTTATAGTTAGCTGGGCATTTCACTTCTGAAAAACCATTGAAATTTCCACTTTATAGTTAGTGCAGGCAACTATAACTCACGCGACCGCAATCCTCTGCTGATGACGTCAGATATTACATCACTGATGACATATGTGTTTTTCTGAAAAAAAACTATTTGTAATATATGTATAGCTAAAAATTTATGGAAGAAGACATGGGTAAATAAGTGTCTAAATACAGTATTAGCATCAACAGAGGATTGCGGTCGCGTGAGTTATAGTTGCCTGCACTAACTATAACGTGGAAATTTCAATGGTTTTTCACGAGTGAAATGCCCAGCTAACTATAACATGTGTGAAACCTATGGTTTTTTTAAGTGAATTTGCAAGGTTTTTTAAATGCTAATTCCTAACTATAACGTGTGTGAAACCTATGGTTTTTTCAGTGAATTTGTACGGTTTTTTAAATGCTAACTTATGTATTTATTTATTTTTTTAAAGTTTTTTCACCGTGCGCGTATGCTACGCGCACTCCGCGATTTTTTGTAAAAAAATTAAAATACATTTTTGCCCTTGGGGGTCCTTCTGGGACCCCCTGACCAAGGCTAGGGGGTCAGGAACTGTCCAGCCTGCCCCCTTTTCACGTTATCCACCTTTGTTTTTCACCCCCTCAGACTGCGAGAGACAAAATGGCGGCCGACACTTCCTGGTTTCGACCGATTCGAATGTTTACTAAGATCTAACAACCAATCAGAATTAGGGGTGGGCGGAATTTGCGTAATTGCGTTACGCAAATCTCCGCGAAACAGTTAAAAATCTCCGCGAACACGCAGAAATTCCGCGAACACGCGGAATTGCTTGTTCGCGATGCTTTTTTCCTATTCACAATTGCTGTTTGCGTGCTCGGGGAGAAATATCTCGCGAACACGCATTTTGAGACCGCGAACAAGCAAAAATTTCGCAAAATCGCGGAAAGCAGACTTTTGAGCAATTTCGCGTTCTCCGCGGAACGCGAAATTACGCAAATTCCGCGAGCGGAACGGAATTTACCGCCCAGGCCTAATCAGAATCGCGTTCGCACACGGCAGCGTGCGCGTACGGTAAGCTTACGGTACGCGCTCGGAGCGCGCCTATAGATATATATATTGATTTAAATGCTATTTTCTCAGGAAATACTGAACAGATTTACACCAGACCTGCAAAAGGCACATCCCTGACCTGAGGACTACCTCTCTGCCAAATTTCAAGAAATTCTGTTCAGCCGTTCGGGCTGCAGCTTGGACTAAAGGTCCTATGGAAAAATGCATGGGGAAAACGCGTTTTGGGACCCCCCCTTTTTCTCAGCCCCCGCTTGACGAATCCCCCCGAGACTTTCAGGGAAGGAGCGGAGCGGAGCGCCCCACCTATTTTGAAAATTTCGCGAGGATTCGTCAATCGGCGCCAAAGTTATTCAAAATAGAATGTTGCGGATTTCCTATGGAAACACGGTCCTAACTATAACTATCTACTGGCGACCGCCAGTAGATAATATATATATATATATATATATCGCCACAGGAACTCCTCCCAAAAGAAAGAGCAGAGGCCACATCGGGGAACAAGGGAAGCTGCTTTATTTAAATTGTATGGCGAATGCATTTCGGCCTGGTTCGGCCTTCGTCAGCGCCGTGATGTGACAGGGGGCTATTTCACTCTGTGCTTAAATGTATCTATATCTATATCTATATATATATATATATATATATATATATATATATATATATATATATATATATCAAAGAAATACCCTTTCAGGCATAGAGTGACGAATAAATTATGCAAAAAAGAAGCAGAGAACTCTGGGAAGTTCTCAAGTTTAGGTGGAAAGCAGCTCCTGTATGGAGCACTCTCAACACCAGCGACACTCTAGATCTGCTCACCTCAAATGTCTGTTTTTCTGTCAAAATCTTTAAGCATAGGATTAGCACAGTGCCATCCACGCCGAGATAGAAAAGGACAAAGTCTTTTGCCATTTGTACAGCAAAGTCTTTAAGCATAGGACTAGCACAGTGCTGTCCTTGCCGAGCTGTAAAATGACAAAAGCCAATTACCACTCCAGGCACAGTATTACAGCTTTGAGTTGGTAAAATACCGATCAAGCCAACCTGAAATGAGTAAAAGCAACCCCTGACACAGTGTTTCGCTCTAATTAGAGCTCTTCAGAGAGGTATAGCTTTGTCCAGACACAAGGGAGCACCCAGTATAAGTCAAAGAAATACCCTTTCAGGCATAGAGTGATGAATAAATTATGCAAAAAAGAAGCAGAGAACTCTGGGTAGTTCTCAAGTTTAGGTGGAAAGCAGCTCCTGTATGGAGCACTCTCAACACCAGCGACACTCTAGATCTGCTCACCTCAAATGTCTCTTTTTCTATCAAAATCTTTAAGCATAGGATTAGCACAGTGCCATCCACGCCAAGATAGAAAAGGACAAAGTCTTTTGCCATTTGTACAGCAAAGTCTTTAAGCATAGGACTAGCACAGTGCTGTCCTTGCCGAGCTGTAAAATGACAAAAGCCAATTACCACTCCAGGCACAGTATTACAGCTTTGAGTTGGTAAAATACCAATCAAGCCAACCTGAAATGAGTAAAAGCAACCCCTGACACAGTGTTTCGCTCTAATTAGAGCTCTTCAGAGAGGTATAGCTTTGTCCAGACACAAGGGAGCACCCAGTATAAGTCAAAGAAATACCCTTTCAGGCATAGAGTGACGAATAAATTATGCAAAAAAGAAGCAGAGAACTCTGGGTAGTTCTCAAGTTTAGGTGGAAAGCAGCTCCTGTATGGAGCACTCTCAACACCAGCGACACTCTAGATCTGCTCACCTCAAATGTCTGTTTTTCTATCAAAATCTTTAAGCATAGGATTAGCACAGTGCCATCCATGCCGAGATAGAAAAGGACAAAGTCTTTTGCCATTTGTACAGCAAAGTCTTTAAGCATAGGACTAGCACAGTGCTGTCCTTGCAGAGCTGTAAAATGACAAAAGCCAATTACCACTCCAGGCACAGTATTACAGCTTTGAGTTGGTAAAATACCAATCAAGCCAACCTGAAATGAGTAAAAGCAACCCCTGACACAGTGTTTCGCTCTAATTAGAGCTCTTCAGAGAGGTATAGCTTTGTCCAGACACAAGGGAGCACCCAGTCTAAGTATTTTTTATATATATATATATATACATATATATATATATATTTTACCTACTGCCGTTCGAAGTAGGTAGTCATAGTTAGGACCTATTATCCATAGGAAATCCGCAACATTCTATTTGGAATAACTTTGGCACCGGTTGACGAATCTTCGTGAAATTTTAAAAACTGTTTGGACGTTCCGGTCCGTTCATATCCTGAAAGTCTTGGGGTGATTTGTCAAGCGGCGGCCGAGAAAAAAGGGGGTCCCAAAACGTGTTTTCCCCATGAAATTTTCCATAGAAACTTTTAATCGCAGCTACAGCCCTAACTGCTTACAAAATTCCACCAAATTTGGCAATAAGGTAGCCCTTGGTTCAGAGTCATGCCTTTTGGTTAAATTGTGTAAATCCGTTCAGTAGTTCCTGAGAAAATCAAAAGTAAAATCACATATATGTCTGAGCGGAGCCTAACCACACATCTCATCGTGAGATCTGATTGGCTGTCAGCACTTCATCCAAGAAGTGTTGGCAGCCATCTTGGGACCAATATACATGATAGCACCTCATTATAAAGCATTGCAGTTAATAGAAGGTTTTAAGACTTTAGTTACATTATAAATCATTTGCTGATGGTACCATACTCATTTTAGGAATTGTGGTGTGTTCTAAGGTGATTTTACCATGTGAAAAAGCTTCTGCTGGGATATCATGAATCATGTTTGGGAGGAAACAATTTTCTCATGCTTTTCCCATAGAGGTTTGGAAGGTGATCTATAAGTTGAACTGAGAGCATATTTTCTGTAAATTCACATTATCTTTCTCAGTCATGTGAGAATGAAGTCTGACATTCTCAGTAAAACATGTACATCCAACTAGGGCAGAGACTGTCAGTTGATTCCTTTGTGTTCTACTGCAGCTTCCCAGAGTGCTCTAAAGAATAACTAGAGTGCGAACAGTCCTACTTATGACAAACGTATAGCACACCTGAATCCATCTTGATTGGAATAAAATGGTAACTCTTAAAACATTTAATTTAAAAAGGAACAAAATGAGGGGGTTAATTTTGCCATAGAAAGTATGATTAGTGCTGCAGAAAGATAAATTAGGGCACATTTTGAGTGACTTCTCAAATCCTCTTCTATTTCATTAAAAAATTCTGACATGCTGACATGCTGACTGAAACATGCACTTTCAATACCAGCAGCAGACTTCCCTTGTGAGCAGTAGCTTTACTACAGTGATCTAATGAGCAACAGGGCATGCGGGACGGGAGTGCAGCACAACAATCCATAGAAAGCAATAGGGAGGGGACAGGACCATGCACATGGACAGCAGAGAGCAGAGGGGAAAGAGGCAATGGTATCTAGCTGGCCATAATGGACAGACAGGAGAGAAAGCTGCAGCATAACAGACCATAAAGGGCAGGAGGGATGGATCAGGGGCATTACAATGGAACAGACAAGCCAGGAGGGAGAGAATAGGGGTTTACACATGGAAACAGAGGGCTGGGGGCAAGGGGGCAGGGCAGGAGCAGCAAGATGACCATGGAGGTCAGACAGGATTGGAACTAGAAGCAAGACACACCATGGAGAGCAACAGTGAGACTATGACTATGGCATACACACAGAGCATGGAGGGAAGGTGGGAGGGGGTCAGGGGCAGCTAGCTGACCACAGAGGGAAGGTGGGAGGGGCTGTGGCAGCACAGAAGGCCATGCATGGCAAGCAGGAGGGTTAGTGGCAGCACAATGGCTATGATGGGCAAGAAGGAGGGTGCAGGGGCATGCACAAAGGACCATGGAGGATAGAAGGGAAGTTCAGGACCTGGGCACAGACAAGAGAGTTCAGGGGAAGGGGCCTCACAACAGACCACGCGGGGCAGGCAGGAGGAGCAGTTGCAGCACAACAGACCAGGGAGGGCTGAAGGGTGTGGCAGTAAAATGGACCATGGAGGACAGGAGGAAGGGGATAGGGGCATGGAATGTGGACAGGCAGGGTGGAGGTGGCAGGGACAGGTTACAGTCATCTGAGAATGCTAGGCAGGTGGGAGGGGAGTGGCAGCTCAACAGAACACTCAGAGTAGATAGGAGTGGCAGGTCCATGGAACATGGTGGGCAAAAAGGATGGAGCAGGGTCATGCACAAAGACATCGGAGGGCAGGGGGAGAATAGGGGCAGCAAGCTAAGCACAGAGGCTAAGCA
This sequence comes from Triturus cristatus, assembly GCF_964204655.1. Taxonomy (NCBI): domain Eukaryota; kingdom Metazoa; phylum Chordata; class Amphibia; order Caudata; family Salamandridae; genus Triturus; species Triturus cristatus. The sequence goes on from NC_140588.1 coordinate 571,499,964, forward strand.
GGAGGTCAATGATGGAGCATAGAATTGGACAATGGAGGGCAGGAGGAGTGGACTGGTACATCATGCTAAATGGAGGGCAGTGGCAGCACATCAGACCATGCATGGCAGGAGGGAGGAGGCTAGTCCATGAATTCAGACAACAGAGGATAAGGAGGAGGTGGATGCGGCAGCAAGCTAACTGTTCAGAGAAGGCGGGTATTAGGAACTTTATTGTTTTTAAAATGTGTGTTTGTGCGAACTACTTAAAATATGAACAAGTATGCAGCATAATCTCACTTTAATTCAGGAAGAAGAGGATGTTTGTGACTGTGACTCCAGACTCACTTGGCAGAAACACCCCCTGAACCCTCCACCCCCATCGCAAAATGTAATGCCTGTGAAAAGGGTACCGCTTTCCCTTTTTTTTTAAGCAAAGATGGGATGGTAGCAATGCTGGAAACGAGAAACCGAGGGCCTTTTTGTTTTTTTTGGGAAATTTTCTCCTAAGACAATTAATATATGACCAGGCCAGGCCTAACTCTCAGAAAGAGGTAGACGGGATCAAATTCTTCTCAAAACCAGATTTTAGCCATACAACCGTGGAGCGAAGATGGCGATTGCGCCAAATGATTACTCCCCTACAACAGCAAGGGGCCCAAGTCTTCTTGATGAATCCGTTCAAGGCTGAAAGGTATATTTGAGGGTTCGACCGGATTTTCTTATCTGAGATCAAAGCTGGTGAATACCTAAAGGAAATAACGGGGAGAAAACGAAAATGAAATCTGAAACTTAGAATTTGGGGATGAATTTCTAAAAAAACTAAGCTTTAAAGCAACGGGGGGGGGGTCTTATTGGCCTTCTCTTTCTTTTTCTTTTTCTACTGAAGGTGGAGGGAAGAGAAGGGAAGTGGTGAAAAGGTGGTTGTGGAGGGGGGAGAGCGAGAATATAAATTGTATGTTCATCTTTCTTAGTTTATTTCTCTCTTCTCCTCCCCTAAAAGAAAAAAAAACAACTAGATTATTGCACCCCTCTCTCATTTCCCACCTGGTACAGCTAAGCTAGTCAATCTCCGAATCTATAGGTTTTAACCTCGGAGTGGAGCGGTGGCCGGGCGGGGGGATTCACATTAGCTTTCCATCATTCAGGGTTCCCCTGACTGTCTTTTTTTGGGGGGGGGGGGGAGGGAGGGAGGGTTTTTCGGGTTCATTTTGAATTTTGGGAAGGCAAATTTAATAGAGTGGTACTGTCTTTATTTAAAATATTCAACGCTATGTCATTGGTAATGTTTTTCACATTTGTAAGATAAAGGGAGAAGGATGTGAGGTCTTTTGGGGAGGCCTGGGGGGTTGGGATGGCAGGAAGAACACGAGGTCCAAGGCTGGAGATTTTGATAGGGCCACGGTGGGGGGATCTGACTGTCCAGGTTTTTCAAATCTACTATCTTATTTGGAACTAACAGGTTCAATGGGGGTAAGAAAAAAAGATATATATATATATATATATAAAATAATAAATGACTACACAATGTAAACTTAGAATTATTTCATTAAATATCTGCGGCCTGAATGATTCATTAAAGAGACAGAAAACTGCGCAGACATTACGACTGATGGGGGCAGATATTGTATGTCTCCAATAAACTCACATTGAAGTAGATCAGAAGTATTTGTTGGACTCTTTAGGTTTCAAACTAATCGGGGCAACTACTCAAGGAGCCCGAGTAAAGGGAGTTGGGATTTTTGCTCGTAAAACATTACCATTAGCTGTGAATCAGGTTAAATCTGATCCATTAGGAAGATGGGTTTTGGCGAGGTGCTCTTTATCTTCGAGTCTTATATTCACGATTTGCTCGGTTTATGCGAGTAACTTAGATGACCCTGGTGTGATAAATTACATTAATCAAGAGCTTGCACTCTGGCCACCACCGATTATTCTGTGCGGTGATTTTAATATAAACTTACCCAGTATTTGGGATTTAGATAACTCCTGGAGCTACGAAGGAAGAAAGCCCAAAGTCTCTTGAGCTTTGCGCAATTTATTAAGCACTCATGGCTTAAAGGACGTCTGGGCTCATTCTAAGTCAGATCAGAATGGTTATACTTTTTTTTCCGCTCCACACCGGTCATTAGCCAGACTGGATTATTTTTTTGTTTCCCCTGCCCTTACACGTGTTTGCTCAATCGATATCGCCCCCCGATTATTGTCGGACCATAACCCACTCATCTTAAACTTAGAGGGATGGGGGAGCCAGGGATTAAGTTCGAATTGGACATTTGAAAAAGCCTTGTTATACGATAATAATTATCGGCAATACATGGCTGAATGGATACGAGAATTCTTGAGGATAAATATCGGGTCTGCATCAGTAATGGTGGTCTGGGACACTCTTAAAGCTGGTATTAGGGGGGAGACACTCCGCTTTTCAATTAGGAAGAATAAAAAGGAAAAAATACAAATGGATTCACTACAAAGACAGATGATAGAAGCGGAAAAAAAACTAATACAGGCAGTCCAGGCTGGATCAGGAATTGATGAAGCATAGACAAGGGTCGCGGTTACAAAATCAGAAATGGGGGCGGCATTAGCAGAAAAAATTGCTACTAAATGGGCAGCATCTAGAGAGAGATGCTATGAGCTGAGCGAGCGTATCGGTCATCAACTCGCCATCTCTATCAGGCAACAGACAACTGCAAATACCATCACTTCAATTAACACTGATACAGATACTGAAGGGTTAACCTCTGATCCTAAAAAAATCAAGGAGGCTTTTAGGAGTTTTTATGAAAAGTTATACTCAGAGGAGATCAGCGGAACAAGCGAAGAATCAGATAATAAGATTAAAAAATATCTAGAGAGAACACCAATAATTAAATTGAACGCTGATACACACGACACACTGGAAATCCCTCCATGCTGGGAGGAGATTGCAGCTGCATTGGCCAGCCTCCCTGATGGTAAACAGACAACCTTCCCGTAGAATTTTAAAAGGTCTTCTTAGAACAAATAAAAGATCTTTTCATGAAAGTAGTTAGCCCTATTTTCGAGGGGACTCCTCCGCCGAACTCTTGGTCCTCAGCTAAAATTGTGATATTCCCTGAGAAAGACAAATCACCCTTGGAGTTGTCATCATATAGGCCTATAACATTAATTAATTCTGATTCTAAAATTTTTTCTAAAGTTATCGCCACTAGATTATCTTCAAACATTGAATCATTAGTATCTAGGTGGCAACATGGATTTATTCCAAAAAAGGGTACCACCGAGCATGTCCGACGGGTTATCACATTATTTGATGCCGCAGAGGTGACAGGAGACCCGATCTCGCTTATTCTCTTAGATGCAGAAAAGGCGTTCGATCGGGTCTCCTGGCAATTTCTCTGGGTTATCATGCGACGGTCCGGTTTTGGAGTTAGAATGATTCAAGCCGTGCAAGCACTGTATCAGAACCCCACAGCTAAAATATTAATTAATGGTCAGTTGACAGAACAAATCAAGATAACAAGAGGAACAAGGCAGGGGTGCCCCTGCTCTCCCCTACTCTTTGCTCTTTATATAGACCCTTTGATAAGAAGAATTGAAGCTAATCCCTTGATTTAGAGCAAGAAACTCAGGAATTCGGACTGATCTCTGGCTATGCTTTAAATAGAACAAAAACGCAGATTGTCGTTAATAAAAAAGTAACCTGGGAAGATAATCGAATTACTGATAAAGCAAAATATTTAGGAGTTAATATTGTTTCTGATTTAGATACCCTGGTTATAGAAAATCTGACACCATTGGCCATCAATATGCGGAAATCACTTAGGAAAATAGATAACCTACATTTAACTATCGTGGGAAGATGTAATATCCTAAAAATGACGTATTTCCCTAAATTGCTTTATTTTTTTCGTATAATCCCGTTGGCATTTAATAGTCGTATACTCTTAGTTTTTCAAAAAATTTTTACTCAGTTTATTTGGGCATATACACAGCCAAGAAGGTCCTATAGTTTTCTTACTCTACCAAGGGAGAGGGGAGGCTGGGCTTTCTCCAATTTGAAACTTTATTACTGGGCTGCTTCCCTACAATATTGCAGCGAATTGATGTCCGAGATCTACACTTTTAGTCCGTCTGGCCTGCCCTCCCCTTATTTTTTGCTTATAGGGGATAACGTAAAGGGGTGTTTGTGGCGACATTTGGAATTTAACTATTATAAGCGAGTTAGATTTAAGACGATGATTAATGCTTACCAGGTCTTTAGTACTATTCGTAAAATATTTGGAATAGCCAAACTTAATTTCTATACTCCCATTAGAAATAATGAAAATCTTCCACTCATATTTAAAAATATATATTTGCGACAATGGTATCTGGCAAGCATTTGTAAACTAGGAGATTTTTATGGCGCTGGCCGTGTTAGGTCATTCGAAGACCTGAAAATTAGCTATAATCTGCACAACAACCAGAAATTTCAGTATAATGCCATTATGAATTATTTAGCCAATAAAACTGGAGGATCTTCAGGGTTCGTAGTGATTGGTCTTATAGATAAATTGCTTGGCTCCAACCTACCAAGGATAGGAGTTGTCTACGGTATAATGAATAAATTACGTCCAGACGATCTAAGTAAAATAGATGCTAAATGGCAGGCGAAACTTAATACCCCACCTAATTTTTTCTGTACCGCCTTGGGCTTAGCACAAACATATCTGCTATCTCCTAAATTGCAAGCGCAATTCTACAAGACGGGATATTTTATGTACATAACCCCTAGCAGAGTTGCCAAATGGACAACCGGCCCCAGAACTACCTGCCCTCGTTGCACAGAATATAGTGTAGACTCTGTCCACATGTTTGCTACATGCCCAAAATTAGAGATGTTACTGAAGGATGTCCAATTGTTTCTAAGTAGAGTCCTCTTGTTGGATATTCAGCTTGGGCCAGCTACTATTATGTTAGGGTTGTATAATCAACTCAATCTCAAAGAAGGAGGTGCACTACTGTTTGTCGCAATGACCATCCTGCGAATTTGTATTGCTATGTACTTTAAAGATTTGAACCCTCCATCATTTGGTCAATGGCAAGCCAGATTGTTTTTTACTTATAGGCTTGAGAGAGCAATTTATGCTAAGAAGGGAAGAAGGGCAAGAAAAAATGGCTTGACGGTATGGGGCCCTCTGACTAGATGGTTCGATACCCAGAGTATTTAACCTGTAATGGATTGTTCTCCCTGATTTTTTTCATTGCCTCTCTCTCTCCCCTCCTCCCCTGTTCTCTCCTGCTATTTTTATATTTTTCTCTTTTATTCCTCCTCTAGATAATACAATTACATTTCTTTTCTCTTCCTCTTTTTTGTACTTTCTTCTTTCTCTACTGTTTTCCTTTTTTCCCTTCTCTGAGGCCTATGTACAGATAATGCTGAATTTGGTGTTTGCACTGTATGTTTATGTTTCAAGTTTGTAAAGACTATTTGCCCTCTCTAATTAATGCCTTTCTTTTTCTCTATTTTTTCTTTTTTCTTTCTGGACCCGGGGTGGGGGGAGGGGGGGTTGCTGGTAGAAGATGAATTAATTAATTTGATTTGTGATGTGCTGGAAATTTGGAAAATTAAATTTAAAAAAATAAAAAAAAATAATAAATAAGAAAAGGGTAGGTGAACGCAGTGTTATATAGAATATAGTCCTGAGAGCACGATTGGAAATGAAAACTAGATATAGTGTATGGTATAAACTATGCACCAAAAAGTGTGATATAAGATGAACCGGGGCGTGAAATATAATATGCAATACATTGTGCGAAATGACAGATCCATTGGAGAGCGCAAGATAGCACAGGCACTAGCACGTGCTATGCGATATGCACCTTGGAGTGTAATATGCACAGGGTAGTGTTGTGTAACCTAACTAGTCTCTAAAGTTGTAATATAAAATATGTGCTGGGGAGTGTAACGTTGCATATGCACTGTGACAAAGATATGGATCTCAGATCGTAATATGTATGGCATAGCGCTGTGCGTTATAACATAGGCATCGAGGAAGGCACGGTAGATGGGGCAATATAACCCGTGCAAAGGCAAGTGTGGCATGACATATTCACGGGGTGGTGTTACAGTGCACATGGGCTAGAGAGTGTCATAGCATACGCACTAGCTGGTGGAATACAACACAGAGGTGTGTGGCACTTGGCGGGTACTGGTGGGTGTAACACAGCATTGAGCTCAGCTAGGAGCGCGCTGTGACTCTCAAGTGAGGTTCATCTCCTTTCCAGAGAGTAAAATAAAAAAGTATTACACATCTGGCGGTGGATGTGTGTTTTATTAACCGTGAGGGGGGGTTCTTGCATAGTTTTGGTCAAATTTTTGTCGAATCCCCTTTGAATGGCTTGGTGTGTGTGTGTATTAAATGTGCCCATCAATAGCTACCCATGTTTGTATAAATAAACGACAGGGGTGTCTACTTGTAGAATACCCACTGGCGGGGGCGCCGGGATTAGGCATGGTAGGGCAACAAACATGTCAGAGCTTCACTAGCGGTGTAAATACATTCCACGTGGATTCATTGTATGCATAGTCGCCTTTTAATGAATATCACGCAAATCGTCATGGTGATAGGTACGTACGGTTTGTCCAGCATGTCCTAGGTGTTTCTATAAATATATATATAAAAAGAAATAATAAAAAACAAAGGCCGGCCCCGGGGGATGGGGTCCCGGGGCCATAAGTGGCCTGAGAAGGGGGGCAACGCAGCCCGCCTCCTAAAGAATAAAAAAAAAAGGTCATGCCCTGGGGGTTGAGGTCCCCGGGGCCGATTAAGGCCTCAGGAGGGGGGCCACGCAGCCCCCTTCCAAATTTTTTTTTCTAAAAAGAATATTAGGGGGCAGGCCCTGGGGGATGGGGTCCCCAGGGCCAATAAATTAGAAAAAGAACAGGGGACGCACAGCCCACTTCTTAAAATAAATAAATAACTAAAAGACCGGCATCGCACCGGAGGCCACGCCCCCTCCTTGCAGCACTCTGCAAACGCGCCCCCTGGTGAGTTGGGAAATGAATTGCCCTTCAATACTGAGGGTCCCTGAGGGCCAACTAGCCCGACAGGTATCTCCAGTACGCGCCAGGGAGCTGCGTTGCAGACAGGTGTTCTGAGGCCACACCCCTTTTTACATCTCTCTGCAGCGCAGCTCTGTGGTGCTTACTTTAGGTACCTAGTGGGCTAGTTTGACCCAAGGGACGCTTAGGATTCAAGGGGACTTAATCTCTCAACGTAGAACGGCCTTAGGGCACGTTTACACAGTGGGGAAGGGAGGGAACGGGGCCTGAGGTGACGTGTGCAAACACGCCCTGTGGCGCATTTTAAGTTGGGGAAATAATTCCCTTTCATTCCTGAGGGACCCTGGGGGCCAACTAGCCCACCAGGTGCTTCCAGTAAGCACCACTGCGCTGTGTTGCAGAGAGTTGGTGCAGACCGTGCCCCTTTTTACACCTCTCTTCAATGGCGCTTACTGGACGTACCTAGTGGGCTATTTTGCCCCTAGAGACCCTCAGGATTCAAGGGGACTTAATCTCCCAACTTAAAACGGCCACAGGGTGTGTTTACACAGTGGGGAGGGGAGGGGACGGGGCCTGAGTTAACGTGTGCAAACACGCCCTATGGCGCGTTTTAAGTTGGGGAAATAATTCCCCTTCAATCTTGAGGGCCCCTGGGGGCTAACTAGCCCACCAGGTGCTTCCAGTAAGTGCCACTGCACTGTGTTGCAGAGAGGTGGTCCAGCCTGTGCCACTTTTTACACCTCTCTGCAACGCTGCTCTGTGGCGCTTACTGGAGATACCTAGTGGGCTTGTTGGACCCTAGGAACCCTCAGGATTCAAGGGGACTTAATCTCCCAACTTAAAATGGCCACAGGGTGTGTTTACACAGTGGGGAAGGGAGGGGATGGGGCCTGAGGGGACGTGTGCAATCACGCCATGTGGCACATTTTAAGAGGTAGTTTTAATCCCCCTTCCCTATTATATACTAGGGGCTTACAGAGGAGGTGATGCTAATCACAGGGGGACCCCAACGCATAGTGTTCCCTAGTGTATGTAGGTGTTTTCACTGTATTCTAAGTGTCTTTTAACATAGCACTGGCTCTAGGACTGGTTAGTCAGACGCAGTTACCACCAGTGTCCGTCTGAAAAAGTTGAGGGTACAGGATGATTTTACAACAAGGCTTCTTTCTGCTCTTCTGTTTGTTCTTTCTGCACGTTATCCTTCTTCCTGCACTTTTCTTCGTCTTTGAGGACCTCTTTTGCTTCTTTCTGCTTTTCTTTTTTTTCTTTCTTTGCGTTTTTCTTCTTTCTTCACATGTCCTATCTCTGTAGGCATAGTTAGAAATTAGCATTTAAAAAACCTTTGAAATTCACTGAAAAAACCATAGGTTTCAGGCACGTTATAGTTAGGAATTAGCATTTAAAAAACCTTAGAAATTCACTGAAAAAACCATAGGTTTCAAGGGCGTTATAGTTAGCTGGACTTTTCACTCGTACGAAACCATTGAAATTCCCCCGCTATTGTTAGTTCAGCTAACTATAACTCGCGCACCCGATAGAGATAGGACATGTGAAGAAAGAAGAAAAATCATCCTGTACCCTCAACTTTTTCAGACGGATACTGGTGGTAACTGAGTCTGACTAACCAGTCCTAGAGCCAGTGCTATGTTAAAAGACACTCAGAATACAGTGAAAACACCTACATACACGAGGGAACACTATGCGTTGGGGTCCCCCTGTGATCAGCATGACCTCCTCTGTAAGCCTCTAGTATATAATAGGGCAGGGGATTAAAACTACCTCTTAAAACGTGCCACAGGGTTTGTTTGCACACGTCACCTCAGGCCCCGTCCCCTCACTTTCCCACTGTGTAAACACACCCTGTGGCCGTTTTAAGTTGTGAGATTAAGTCCCCTTGAATCCTGAGGGTCCCTAGGGTCCAACTAGACCACTAGGTACCTCCAGTAAGCGCCACAGAGCTGCGTTGCAGAGAGATCTAAAAAGGGGCACGGCCTAGACCACCTCTCTGCAACGCAGCGGAGTGGTGCTTACTGGAAGCACCTGGTGGGCTAGTTGGCCCCCAGGGTCCCTCAGGATTGAAGGGGAATTATTTCCCCAACTTAAAACGCGCCACAGGGCTTGTTTGCACACGTTAACTCAGGCCCCGTCCCCTCCCTTCACCACTGTGTAAACACGCCCTGTGGCCGTTTTTAGTTGGGAGATTAAGTTCATTTGAATCCTCAGGGTCCCTAGGGTCCAACTAGCCCACTAGGTACCTCCAGTATGCGCCACAGAGCTGCGTTGCAGAGAGGTGTAAAAAGTGCCACGGCCTGGACCACCTCTCTGCAACGCAGCACAGTGGCACTTACTGTAAGCACCTGGTGGGCTAGTTAGCCCCCAGGGGCCCTCAGGATTGAAGGGGAATTATTTCCCCAACTTAAAACGCGCCACAGGGCTTGTTTGCACACGTTAACTCAGGCCCCGTCCCCTCCCTTCACCACCATGTAAACACGCCCTGTTGCCGTTTTTAGTTGGGAGATTAAGTTAATTTGAATCCTGAGGGTCCCTAGGGTCCAACTAGCCCACTAGGTACCTCCAGTATGCGCCACAGAGCTGCGTTGCAGAGAGGTGTAAAAAGTGGCACGGCCTGGACCACCTCTCTGCAACGCAGCTCAGTGACGCTTACTGGAAGCACCTGGTGGGCTAGTTGGCCCCCAGGGTCCCTCAGGATTGAAAGGAAATTATTTCCCCAACTTAAAACGCGCCACAGGGCGTGTTTGCACACGTCACCTCAGGCCCCATCCCCTCCCTTCACCACTGTGGAAACGCGCCCTGTGGCCATTCAGTTGAGAGATTAAGTCCCCTTGAATCCTAAGGGTCCCTAGGGTCAAACTAGCCCACTAGGTACCTCCAGTAAGTGCCACAGAGCTGCGGTGTATAGAGGTGTAAAAAGGGGCGTGGCCTCAGAACACCTGTCTGCAACGCAGCTCCCTGGCGCACACTGGAGATACCTGTTGGGCTAGATGGCCCTCAGGGACCCTCAGTATTGAAGTGGAATTAATTCCCCAACTTACAACCGGCCAGGGGGTGCGTTTGCAGAGTGCTGCAAGGAGGGGGCGTGGCCTCCGGTGCGATGCCGGTCTTTTAGTTATTTATTTATTTTAAGAAGTGGGCTGTGCGTCCCCTGTTCTTTTTCTAATTTATTGGCCCTGGGGACCCCATCCCCCAGGGCCTGCCCCCTAATATTCTTTTTAGAAAAAAAAATTTGGAAGGGGGCTGCGTGGCCCCCCTCCTGAGGCCTTAATCGGCCCCGGGGACCTCAACCCCCAGGGCATGACCTTTTTTTTTTATTCTTTAGGAGGCGGGCTGCGTTGCCCCCCTTCTCAGGCCACTTATGGCCCCGGGACCCCATCCCCCGGGGCCGGCCTTTTATTTAATTTATTTTTTTAAGAAGCGATGCCGGTCTTTTATTTAATTTATTTTTTTAAGAAGGAGGGCTGTGTGGCCCCCCTTCTTTTTCTAATTTACTGGCCCTGGGGACCCCATCCCCCAGGGCCTGCACCCTATTTTTTTTTTGTTGAAAAAAATTATTTTGGCCCTCCCAAGGACTTAACCGGCCCCGGGGACCCCAACCCCCGGGTCATGGCCTTTTTTTTATTTAAATTCTTTAGGAGGGGGCTGCGTTGCCCCCCTCCTCAGGCCACTTATGGCTCCGGGGACCCCATCCCACGGGGCCGGCCTTTGTTTTTTAATTTTTTAAAAATATATATATTTATAGAAACACCTAGGACATGCTGGACAAACCGTATCTACCTATCACCATGACGATTTGCGTGATATTCATTAAAAGGTGACTATGCATAGAATGAATCCACATGGAATGTATTTACACTGCTAGTGAAGCTCTGACGTGTCTGACGCCCTACCGTGCCTAATCCCGGCGCCCCCGCCGGTGGGTACTCTCCAAGTAGACACCCTTGTCGTTTATCTATACAAACATGGGTAGCTATTGACGGGCACATTTAATATACACGCACAACAAGCCATTCAAAGGGGATTCGACAAACATTCGACCAAACTATGCAAGAAACCCCCCTCACGGTTAATAAAAAACACATCCACCGCCGGATGTGTAATACTTTTTATTTTACTCTCTGGAAAGGAGACGAACCTCACTTGAGAGTCACAGCGTGCTCCTGGCTGAGCCCAATGCTGTGTTACACCCACCAGTGCCCGCCGATTGCCTCACACCTCTGTGTTGTATTCCACCAGCTAGTGCGTATGCTATGACACTCTCTAGCCAATGTGCACTGTAACACCACCCCGTGAATATGTCATACCACACTTGCCTTCGCACGGGTTATATTGCCCCATCTAACGTGCCTTCCTCGATGTGTATGTTATAACACACAGCGCTATGCCATACATATTACAATCTGGGATCCATATCTTTGTCACAGAGAATATGCAATGTTATACTCCCCAGCACATATTTTATATTACAACTTTAGAGACTAGTTGGGGAACAACCTTTACAACGCAACTTTTACAAGGCACTACACTTACAACGCATTTTTTACAACGCAACATCCACTACAACGCATTCCATTACATCGCATGACACTACAACGCATTTTTAAAAACTACCTTTACAACGCATTCCATTACATCGCATACTACCTTTACAACGCATACCATTACAACGCATAATATTACACTACACTATCCAACACTTACCCTACTGTTGCACCCCCTGGAGTTAGAATAGTAATTTTTACCCCTATACTCTCCAACACTTACCCTACTGTTGCACCCCCTGGAGTTAGAATAGTAATTTTTACCCCTATACTATCCAACACTTACCCTACTGTTGCACCCCCTGGAGTTAGAATAGTATTTTTTACCCCTATACTATCCAACACTTTCCCTACTGTTGCACCCCCTGGAGTTAGAATAGTAATTTTTACCCCTATACTATCCAACACTTACCCTACTGTTGCACCCCCTGGAGTTAGAATAGTAATTTTTACCCCTATACTATCCAACACTTACCCTACTGTTGCACCCCCTGGAGTTAGAATAGTAATTTTTACCCCTATACTATCCAACACTTACCCTACTGTTGCACCCCCTGGAGTTAGAATAGTAATTTTTACCCCTATACTATCCAACACTTACCCTACTGTTGCACCCCCTGGAGTTAGAATAGTAATTTTTACCCCTATACTATCCAACACTTTCCCTACTGTTGCACCCCCTGGAGTTAGAATAGTAATTTTTACCCCTATACTATCCAACACTTTCCCTACTGTTGCACCCCCTGGAGTTAGAATAGTAATTTTTACCCCTATACTATCCAACAATTACCCTACTGTTGCACCCCCTGGAGTTAGAATACTAATTTTTAACCCTATACTATCTAATACTTACCTTAAATGCAATTTAATATTATGCGCTGTAATGGTATGCATTGTAAAGGTAGTATGCGATGTAATGGAATGTGTTGTAAAGGTAGTTTTAAAAAATGCGTTGTAGTGTCATGCGATGTAATTGAATGCGTTGTAGTGGATGTTGCGTTGTAAAAAATGCGTTGTAAGTGCATGCGTTGTAAAAGTGTGCGTTGTAACGACATACATCCGACTAGTTATGTTACACAACACTGCCCTGTGCATATTACACTCCAAGGCGCATATCGCATAGCACGCGCTAGTGCCTGTGCTATCTCGCGCTCTCCAATGAATCTGTCATTGCGCACAATGTATTGCATATTATATTTCACGCCCCGGTTCATCTTATATCACACTTGTTGGTGCATAGTTTATACCATATACTACATCTAGTTTTCATTTTCAATCGTGCTCTCAGGACTATGTTCTATATAACGCTGCGTCAACCTACCCTTTTCACGGGTATTACATTTTGCGATGGGGGTGGAGGGTCAGGGGGTGTTTCTGCCAAGTGAGACCGGAGTCACAGTCACAAATGTCCTCTTCTTCCTGAATAAAAGTGAGATTATGCTGCATACTTGTTCATATTTTAAGTAGTTTGCACAGACACACATTTTAAAAACAATAAAGTTCCTAATACCCACCTTCTCTGAACAGTTAGCTTGCTGCCCCATCCACCTCCTCCCGATCCTCTGTTGTCTGAATCCATGGACTAGCCTCCTCCCTCCTGCCATGCATGGTCTGATGTGCTGCCACTGCCCTCCATTTAGCATGATGTACCAGTCCACTCCTCCTGCCCTCCATTGCCCAATTCTATGGCCCATCATTGACCTCCTGCTTAGCCTCTGTGCTTAGCTTGCTGCCCCTATTCTCCTTCCCCCTGCCCTCCGATGTCTTTGTGCATGCCCCTGCCCCATCCTTTTTGCCCACTTTGTTCCATGGACCTGCCACTCCTATCTACTATGAGTGTTCTGTTGAGCTGCCACTCCCCTCCCACCTGCCTAGCATTGTCAGATGACTGTAACCTGTCCCTGCCACCTCCACCCTGCCTGTCCACATGCCATGCCACCATCCCCTTCCTCCTGTCCTCCATGGTCCATTTTACTGCCACACCCTTCTGCCCTCCCTGATCTGTTGTGCTGCAACTGCTCCTCCTGCCTGCCCCGCGCGGTCTGTTTTGAGGCCCCTTCCTCTGAACTCTCTTGTATGTGGCCAGGTCCTGACCCTCCCTTCTATCCTCCATGGTCCTTTGTGCATGCCCCTGCACCCTCCTTCTTGCCCATCATAGCCATTGTGCTGCCACTAACCCTCCCGCTTGCCATGCATGGTCTTCTGTGCTGCCATGGCCCCTCCCACCTTCCCTGTGTGGTCAGCTAGATGCCCCTGACCCCCTCCCACCTTCCCTCCATGGTCTGTGTGTATGCCACCATAGTCTCATTGTTGCTCTCCATGGTGTGTCTTGTTTCTGGTGCCCATCCTGCTGACCCTCCATGGTCATCTTGCTGCTCCTGCCCTGCCACCTTGCCCCCAGCCCTCTGTTTCCATGTACAGACCCCCTATTCCCTCCCTCCTGGCTTGTCTGTTCCATTGTAATGACCCTGATCCATCCCTCCTGCCCTTTATGGTCTGTTATGCTGCAGCTTTCTCTCCTGTCTGTCCATTATGGTCAGCTAGCTACCATTGCCTCTTTCCCATCTGTTCTCTGTTGTCCATGTGCATGGTCCTGTCCCGTCCCTATTGCTTTCTATGGATTGTTGTGCTGCACTCCCGTCCCGCATGCGCTGTGTGGTGTATTGTGCTGCTGCAAACCCTGATGCCTGCCCTGTAGGGTCAGTTTGGTGCACCTCTCCATGTCCCTCCTGTCCTCTGCTATCCGAGTCCATGTCCCTACCCCAATTCCTCCTGCCTACCATGATTCAATGTACCATACTTGCGAACATTTTGAACTTGGTAAGAGGGAGATTTTGAAAAAAAACTGGGGTATTGATTTTCGCCTTTGAGTTACATTGAAAAAGAGGAGATTGTAGACAGGAGACAGATCAAATAAAGCCCATTTGAGCTTAAAAACATTGGACGTTTCCTGGCTGAAACGGGTCTGTTGGCATGTATGGTTGTACTACCACTGCCTCTTCCTTCTGCCCACAATGGTCTATTATATTGCCACATCCTCTCTTGCCAGTCCTGTATTGTTGGTTTGTTGCCCCTGCCCCCCTTTCCACTGCCCTCCATAGTCTGTTGTGCTGCCACTGCCCTTCCTGCCTGCCCAGTGTGGTCAAATTGTTGCCTCTGCACTCTCCTACCTGCCTTCAATTTTCAGAGTCCGTGCCCCTGGCCTCTGCCTCTCAACAGTATCCCAATGAACAACTAGATTGCTATCATTCTATATTTATTACAAAAGTGTGGAACGCCTGACGTCATCTTGATGTAATCAAAACTGTAATACCTAGAGTATTTCCTTTAGAAATTACATATATGAGAGGGTCTTATTTGCATCAAAATTATGGTTAGTGCTCTAAAAAACTAAAATGAGGACATATTTTCTGAGTTTTCAAATAGCGACAAAGAACTTTTAAATTATTTGTAATCTTTATGTTTTTTTATCCAGTTGACCACTTGATTAAATGTTGCACCTCGGCGAGAGAATGTGGTGTTACTTCCAGAGCTGCAGACTTTGCAACTGGGGAACCAGGTTGGAGTTTCTGCTTCAGCTCAACATTCTGTGATTGTTGTCAAATCACTTAATCTCCCCATGTCTACAACCAAAATGAATTTGATCTTGTGTGATGTAATGAATGCTCATGTAAAGCATTCCAATACCTGACAAGTCTGCACTATATAAAACTGCAAATACACAAAAAATAAGTGTTTTGCACACTTCTGTCATTGGGCTACATGTGGGCTACATCTGGGTGATATTTGTGCTGCATTTGGGCTTTTTTGTCGCTGGTGGCCATCTTGGGAGATTTATTTGTTATGAAGTTTCCTAATTTCCTCATTTACTGCAGTCTCCTCAGTAGGAAATACTTTCAGTTTTTTACTTGGTTCCATCAAGAAGGCATTCAGATATGTCACACATTTGTCATAAATTCTGATTGTTAGCACTCTAGTTGCTCATTAGATCACTGTAATAAAGCTACTGCTCACCACGGAAGTCTGCTGCTGGTATTAAAAGTGCATGTTTCAGTCTGCATATCAGAATTTTTTAATGAAATAAAAGAGGATTTGAGAAGTCACTCAAAATGTGCCCTTGTTTTTCTTTCTTCAGCACTAATCATAATTTCTATGGCAAAATGAACCCCCTCATTGTGTTCCTTTTTAAATTTAATGTTTTAAGTGTTACCAGTTTATTTCAATCAAGATAGCTTCAGGTGTGCCATACGTTTGTCATAAGTAAGACAGTAAGCGCTCTAGTTGTTCTTAAGAACACTCTGGGACATTCTGTCATTAGGCTATACTTGGGCTACATCTGGGTGATATTTGGGCTACATTTGGGCTCTTTTGTCTCTGGTGGCCATCTTGGAAGATTTATTTGTTATGAAGTTTCCTAATTTCCTCATTTACTGCAGTCTCCTCAGTGGGAATACTTTCAGTTTTTTATTTTGGTTCCATCAAGAAGGCATTCAGATGTGTCACACATTTGCCATAAATTCTGAATATTAGCACTCTAGTTGCTCATTAGATCACTGTAGTAAAACTACTGCTCACCAAGGAAGTCTGCTGCTGGTATTCAAAGTGCATGTTTCAGTCTGCATGTCAGAGTTTGTTTATGAAATAGAAGAGGATTTGAGAAGTCAAAATGTGCCCTAATTTTTCTTTCTGCAGAACTAATCATAATTTCTATGGCAAAATGAACCCCCTCATTTTGTTCCTTTGTAAATTAAATGTTTAAAGTGTTACCACTTTATTCCAATCAAGATGGCTTCAGGTGTGCCATACTTTTGTCATAAGTAAGACTGTTAGCGCTCTAGTTGTTCGTTAGAACACTCTGGGACATTCTGTCATTGGGCTATACCTGGGCTACATCTGGGTGATATTTGGGCTACATTTGGGCTCTTTTGTCTCTGGTGGCCATCTTGGGAGATTTATTTGTTATGAAGTTTCCTAATTTCCTCATTTACTGCAGTCTCCTCAGTAGGAAATACTTTCAGTTTTTTACTTGGTTCCATCAAGAAGGCATTCAGATGTGTCACACATTTGCCATAAATTCTGAATGTTAGCACTCTAGTTGCTCATTAGATCACTGTAGTAAAGCCACTGCTCACTAGGGAAGTCTGCTTCTGGTATTGAAAGTGCATGTTTCAGTCTGCATGTCAGAATTTTTTTATGACATAGAAGAGGATTTGAGAAGTCAAAATGTGCCTTAATTTTTCTTTCTGCAGCACTAATCATAATTTCTATGGAAAAATGAATCCCCTCATTGTGTTGCTTTGTAAATTAAATGTTTTAAGTGTTACCACTTTATTCCATTCAAGATGGCTTCAGGTGTGCCATACTTTTGTCATAAGTAAGACTGTTAGAGCTCTAGTTGTTCGTTAGAACACTCTGGGACATTCTGTCATTGGGCTATACTTGGGCTACATCTGGGTGATATTTGGGCTACATTTGGGCTCTTTTTTCTCTGATGGCCATTTTGGGAGACTTATTTGTTATGATGTTTCCTAATTTCCTCATTTACTACAGTCTCCTCTGTAGGAAATACTTTCAGTTTTTTACTTTGATTCCATCAAGAAGGCATTCAGATGTGTCACAAATTTGCCATAAATTCAGAATGTTAGCACTCTAGTTGCTTATTAGATCACTGGTGTAAAGCTACTGCTCACCAGGGAAGTCTGCTGCTGGTATTAAAAGTGCATGTTTCAGTCTGCATGTCAGAATTTTTTAATGAAATAGAAGAGGATTTGAGAAGTCACTCAAAATGTGCCCTAATTTTTATTTCTGCAGCACTAATCATACTTTCTATGGCAAAATGAACCCCCGCATTTTGTTCCTTTTTAAATTAAATGTTTTAAGAATTACCACTTTATTCCAACCAAGATGGCTTCAGGTGTGCCATACGTTTGGCATAAGTAGGACTGTTAGCGCTCTAGTTGTTCTTTAGAACACTCTGGAAAGCTGCAGTAGAACACAAAGGAATCAACTGACAGTCTCTGCCCTTGTTGGATGTACATGTTTTACTGAGAATGTCAGACTTCATTCTCACATGACTGAGAAAGATAATGTGAATTTACAGAAAATATGCTCTCAGTTAGCTTATAGATCACCTTCCAAACCTCTGTGGGAAAAGCATGAGAAAATAGTTTTCTCTCAAACATGATTCATGTTATCACAGCAGAAGGCTTTTTCACATGGTAAAATCACCTTAGAACACACCACAATTCCTAAAATGAGAATGGTACCATCAACAAAAGATTTATAATGTAACTAAAGTCTTAAAACCTTCTATTAACCAATCAATCAATCAACAAAGCTTTATTTCGACACGTGTTGTCATAAAAGCACAAAATGCATAAAAACAATTACAAATTCATTATTTTTAAAACATGTCGTAAGAAAGATCCAATTTGGGATATACAATAAATATCTAAAAAATGTATTAAATTTCACAGCTTTGGGAATTAAGAAGGAAAGTTAAAAAGGATTTAATTAGAGCTAATAAATCTTTGCCTGATTAGCCATGCCCAACCTAGAAATTTAGCCACCCCGCAAACTAAAGTGGTGTTGGTAGTAGTTTTAAGGATTCGCATGGCGACAATGTGATCCCTTGTTCCTAAGAGTAAACAGACGGGCCTAAGCCATTTCGTCCTAGGTAATAGGTAGGCTGGGCATGCAAAGAAAAAATGAGAAATGTTTTCAATAGCACCAGGACAGAATGGACAGTCAGGGAGGGTCTTGTGGGGGGGTTTCCACTTGCTAGTGTGATTACATAATGGGAGTGTCCCAAACCTAAACTGGATAAAGAGCGATCTATCCTTGGGCTTAGTAATAAAATCAAGGTATGGTTCTAAAAAAATAGTGGATTTATGTTGATAGAAAACCTCTGTCAACCTTCCAATATTGGGATCTCTTTGTTCCGAAGCATCCACCCATGCCCAGAAGGCTCGCTTGACTTCCACCTTTGATAATGGTGCCCCCACTGGCCCATCGGTTGTAAGGCCGGTTGCGATCAGAAGTTTTTTTGTATTTGCGAGCCACTCAATTTTATGGGCTCCTTGCATATTCATGACCTCCCTGAGCTCTTCAACATAGTTAGAGAGCTCAGGGGTTCGCCACAACCGCGCCCAGTATAACAGAGGGCGAAGGGTGGCTAGATCTCTAATTGAGCGCCTACCGAAGTCGCTAAGGAGTGGTTTGGTCGGGGTACCCCTGGGGAGTGATACAAGTTCCCTAAAGAACTTGTTTTCGCTGGTCACAAGTGAGTCAACACAGCTATAGCCCCATAATTCGGCGCCATAAAGTGCGCTACCCACCGCCTTTGCAGCATAGATGTTTAATACTGGGGTAATGGGTTTAGAGATAGAGGCCCGAAATTCCTTTCCCAAGGCACCAGTTACTCTTTTGAGATTGAGTGCCATTTTGTCTATATGGGGCTGCCATCTGAGCCTGTCGGAGATTCTGATTCCCAAATAATCAAACTCTCCAACGCGCTCAAGTGGTTTCCCTTCTAGGGTCAGAATAGAACCAGAGGATTTTGAAGGATTGAAGTAGAGGAGTTTGGTCTTGGCAGTATTGATGAAGAGGCCTCTCCGCTCGCAGAACAGAGAAAAACGCTGTAAAAGCTTCTGTAATCCGGACGGAGTTTTTGAAATTAAAAGAGTGTCATCTGCAAAAAGAAGTGCGGGAACTTTATCACCCGCCAGAGCGGGAACATCCGCTTCAACTTCAAGCAGAAAAGAGACCACGCCATTCACAAATAATGTAAAAAGTGTTGGTGCCATGACGCACCCTTGTCGAACCCCTCTATTCACTGGTATTTTTTTGGTTTTCTGGCCCTGTGTCCCCCATCTAATACAGGCAAAGTTCTCTTCATGCATTCGGATGAGGAGTTTCAGGATGTAGGAAGGGATTTCCAGCTCCTCCAAAATCGACCACAAACGGTCGCGGGGGACCAAGTCAAAGGCGGTCTTAAGGTCGATGAACGCAAGGTATAAGGCACCCTTGCCGATGGTAACCGTCTTCCAGTAAAGAAGCATTAGCCTGAATGCTTGGTCAATTGTACTGGTGCAGGCCCTAAAACCCGCCTGAAACTTGGTTAGGATCCCTTTCTCATCCACCCAGGAATGTATCCTCTCCAGGAGTACCCTACCGACCAATTTCTGGCCAGAATCAATTAAGCTAATTGGGCGATAATTCGCCGGGTCCCCCCTTGAGCCCTTCTTGAAGATGGGGATTACTTCTGCACCTTTCCAGGACTCCGGCACCGGGGATCCGCTCAGTAGGCTGTTAATATAAATGGTAAAAAACGCAGCCCAGCCCTTTGAATTGGCTTTGAAAAGATCTCCCGGAATGCCGTCAGAACCTGGTGCCTTGGCAGATACAATCTTGTCAATGGCAATTTGAACCTCTTTCTCCTCAACGCTTGGGAATGAAATGTGGTCATGGAGTTTTACTACAGACCCTGGGCTAGTGGGCTGATCTACCGCAACCTCAGCACCTGCGTACAGGTTCTTGAAATGATTAAACCAATCCCCATCCGTAATATGGTTAGGGATTTGCGCCTGGGCACAGCTGGTTGATCTTCTCAGAATAGACCAAAATAGCTCGCCGTTTTTTGCGTGACTCGCTAGTTTTAGTGAAATCCAGCGCTGTTCTTCCCAGTCTTTTTTAGCAGATGCGAGCGCTTGCCTATAAAGCAACCTCGCTTGTCTAACCTCACCGAGGTTATTGGATTTAATTGCAGAGATTAGGCGGTTTTTCTTTGTTCTGCAATCTTTATTAAACCAATCGTTTTCTGTCTCAACTCTGGGGTTTGGTTTTTTCCTATGGTCAATAAACAATGCCCCAATTGCGTTCATAGATTCCACATAGACTTTGGTATAACTAGGGTTGTCCTCAGATAGTAAAGAAAACCTAGTGGTGTAGTCAGCGAGGATATTCTCCAGCGCAAGAAGTTTGATATCACTAAGGGCAATTTTGGACCATTTAAGAAATCTACCGCAATTAGAAGGCTCGAGCTTCTTGGTCATCAACTGTGTACCTGAGTGGAGGGGTGTAGCCTGTCTATGCCAGACTTCTCGCATACTGAGGGACAGGGGGTTGTGGTCACTGGTAGTTGATGGTATTACATCCATGTCGACGACAAATTTCCATCCCCTCCTGTCGATTAAAATATAATCGATTCTGCTTTGACTGCCAACTCTGTTAAAGGTATTAGCGCCCACTAAATCAGAAGTAGTGCGCCCATTGGCAGCTCTTAAACCGAATTCTAACGCTAAGGCATTCATTTGAATTACAGCAGGGGTCCATCTTTTTACGGGTTTTAGGGAAAGTAGGGGGATGCTCCATCTAGTGTCCTCATCATGTGTGCCCAATATGTCTTCTGTGACAAGTGGTTCAAAAGAACAATTGAAATCACCGGCGACAAGAAGATAAGAGTTCGAGGGGCATGCAGAAAGTATCTCTGAGAGGGCTATAATGGTAAGCGACTTAGCGCCCCCTTGAGTACCACGAGAATAAACATTAAAAAGTTCCCAGGGTGGACAACTCTGAGTACCTTTAATGATAAGTCTCATTATATCAGGCGTAGAGCGGCCATCAATGGTGACCTTCAAGTTGAGATCTGCCCTGATCCAGACCATGAGGCCCCCGGAAGGGCGCCCACGGCCTGACACGATAGCTGGTATAGAAAAGCAACAAAACCCCGATTTATATAATGGATCGACACTCCAGGTTTCCTGGAAAATGCATATATCATGTTCGTCTATAAATGCGTTCCAGTCAGGGAGGTCTAGCTTGTTGCGTAAACCAGCTATGTTCCAAGAGACGATCTTGAAGAGGCTAGGTGTAGTCACCCCGGGAGTTGAGGCGCTTGGAAGATGATTTTGAGGGGGGTCAGGATTAATAATAGACCTCCTCGGACTCGTTAACATGGTTGATGAATTCGAGCCCAGATGATCAGTCACTAAAGTGGGCTCTAGGGGACAGCATACTGAGAAAAGCGGAGGAGAGGCTAGAGTAACTTTACTGTCCTCCAGTCAGTCGACAGCCTCAAGGCTGCTAAAACGGTTCTCTGTAGGAATAAGGTCTAAGGGTGGCAGATGTATAGGCCAACTCCCCAGTGGAGGGCCTCTCCCTTTTCTATGTACAACTGTCCATGGTTCTGTAAAGTGGCCAGGAGGATAAAAGTAGGTTAAGGGGAGGGTTGAGATACATGATCCTATAGTAGTCGACCTCCAGTTGCAGATATACTCAACGGTTTTGGTGTCTTTGAAATTAATTAAGATACAATCCCCCCTTATATTTTTGGCTAAGTGGCCTACCCATGGGACCCGTCGTACCATAAGAATTTTGGCGCTGATATGCGGTGGTAGTGGTCTATTTGTGTTGAGCCAATACACAACCCTATTCCTTAGGGTTGTGGATGACTCGACTACATTAGTCTCCAGTTCTGGCACTCCTGCCAAAATTACAACGTATGGAGCGGTTTCAGGAGGTAAGTTGGGAATCTTAGCCCTGATAGAAGACTCTGATATTAATGGCCTGGCAACCTCTTTTAAATCTGTTTTACTAGGCAAAATGGGATTCCTTGGGTTACCTGCTCTAGTGGGCATGTTTGATGTAATTAAGGGTTGGCTTTCGGATTGGGCTGATGGTAAAGCTTTGGGGACCAACAGGGTTTTCTTAGCTCTAGGGTTAGCAGATGGGTTTGGGGCCTCTGGACTAAGAATGGTGCTGGGTGCAAGGGACAGACCCCCTAAGATACATTCAATCCTGGCTAGATGTTTTTCGATTTTGAGTAATCTATCCTCCACAGGACAAAGAGAGGACCTAATTAAATCCCGTATGTCATGCAAGCGCAATGGATCAGGGGTCCCTCCCTTGGCCACTACGCTTTGCCCTTCTCCCTCCTCCTGGCTCATTATCCTTATTGGTGATAAACTGGATTGGGGAGCAGGGTCATCCAGTAGAGCCACCTGTAAGGGTTGCTCAGTGGCATCAGGGGTTTTGTTCGATTTCCCCGTTTGGTTTGGCACCTTATATTTGCTTTTAGTGTGTTTGCCCTTTCTGCCAATATTGGGTGGGCGCCCTTGTTTGCTTTTGGGAATAGCCCCCAGGTTACGCTCTCGAAGCTGCCTGGTGCTACACTCAGGGGCTGTGCTGGGGGCAGACGGCAATGGGCAAGGAGACAATAACAAAGAGTCGAGGGCCATAGACTGGTCCTCCACTGGAGTATCAGCAACCATTCCGCTAGCTGGCAGGTCCTGGGCTGATGGATCTGTGTCAGATCTAACTGAGCTTGTGGGAGACAAAGTTTGGCGTGCTGGAGATCGTGCGTTAACAAGGTATCCCAGGGAGGACCTCCTGGCTGCTGCCAGATCCTGGGAGACGCGGCGCTCCAGAAACATTATTTCTTGATCAATGACACTATTAACCTTCGTAACAAATTGGTCCATTGTCCCCGTGAGATGTGCATTTGCCGCCCTGGCTTTGATGTCCTTTGGTGGCATAATAATGGCCAATAAATGAGCTGCAGGATAGGCTAACACAACAAGAGCAATAACAATAATTACACAAATGTTCAACTACGTATGACACTGTTGATTGCAAAGCGCCTGTTGAAAAAATGGGGCAACAGTACCTTAGATTATGTGGTGTGTGGGAGGCGTTAGAGGGATTGCCCAGCCCAGTCCGTTCCGGGCAGTGACGGGCAAGGACGGGCCCGCCCTTGGCCCGGGCTTCGCCCGGGCGCGGCCCGCGCACGTCCCGCGCTGCGGTGTTGCTGGTGGCCTGAAATAGGACCCGGGCGCTGCGTGCTGACGTCTGCAGCGCGCGCCGGGCGCTATGGCCTCTGGGTGATGTGGTCTGTCCTGTACCGTCCCCCTCACGGCGATAATGGAGGCAAGGGTTGTGGCAGGGATAACAGATGTGCCCCTCGCAAATGCCGTTCCCCTCACGGCAGGCTCGATAGCAAGAAAAAGAATCCTTCAACCAGGTAAATGCGCGTCCCGCGCTGCGGTGTTGCTGGTGGCCTGAAATAGGACCCGGGCGCTGCGTGCTGACGTCTGCAGTGCGCGCCGGGCGCTATGGCCTCTGGGTGATGTGGTCTGTCCTGTACCGTCCCCCTCATGGCGATAATGGAGGCAAGGGTTGTGGCAGGGATAACAGATGTGCCCCTCGCAAATGCCGTTCCCCTCACGGCAGGCTCGATAGCAAGAAAAAGAATCTTTCAACCAGGTAAATGCGCGTCCCCATTCTATTAACTGCAATGCTTTTTAATGAGGTGCTATCATGTATATTGGCCCCAAGATGGCTGCCAACACTTCTTGGATGAAGTGCTGACAGCCAATCAGATCTCACGATGAGATGTGTGGTTAGGCTCTGCCCAGATATATCGGTGATTTTACTTTTGATTTTCTCAGGAACTACTGAACGGATTTACACCATTTAAGCAAAAGGCACATGCCTGACCTTAGGACTACCTCTTTGCCAAATTTCAAGTAATTCTGTTCAGCCGTTCGGGCTGTACCTTCGACTAAAGGTCCTACGGGAAAATGCATGGGGAAAACGCGGCTTGGGACCCCCCTTTTTTCTCAGCCCCCGCTTGACGAATCACCCCGAGACTTTAAGGGTAGGAGCTGAGTGGAGCGCCCCATTAGTTTTGAAAATTTCACAAAGATAAGTCAACCGGCGCCAAAGTTATTCAAAATAGAATTTTCAGATTTCCTATGGGAACTCGGTCCTAACTATAACTATCTACTGGTGACCGCCAGTAGATAATATGTATGTATATTACCTTCTGGCGGTCGCCAGTAGGTAGTTATAGTTAGGACCTATTTTCCATAGGAAAAGCATTTTTCGTTTTTTCAATAACTTTAGCGCCGGTTGACGAATCTTTGCAAAATTTTCAAAACTAGAGGGGCGCTCCGGTCAAGTCCTGTCTTGAAAGTTTTGGGGTTTTGCCGAGCGGGGGCCGAGAAAAAGGGGGGTCACAAAACTTCTTTTCCCTATGTTATTTTCTATAGGAAACTTTAGACACGGCTACAGCCCGAAACTGCTGAACGGAATTACACAAAATTTAGCAAAAAGGTAACACTTGGTTCAGAAAAAGTCCTTTTTGTTAAATGGTGTAAATCCGTTCAGTAGTTTCTGAGAAATTCAAAAAATAGAGGTCGGAAAATCAATTTCCCATAGGAGACTTTAGCTAAGGCTTCAGCCCGAACTGCTGAACGGAATTACACCAAATTTGGCAAAAAGGTAGTGCTTGGTTCAGAAAGCGACCTTTTTTTAAAAAAGGTGTAAATCTGTTCAGTAGTTGCTGAGAAATTAAAAAATAAAAGTTTCAATGTCTAGGGCATCGGTGGATTTGTGACCCCTCCCGACCACGAGCTTCACTTTGATTGGCTGCCAGCACTCCAAACCAACTTGTGACTCAGTAGAACTGAGTCACAAGAAAACAGTGAAACAAAGATAAAAAACAAGAAAAGGGGCAGGGTATAAACACCATGACCCCCTAGGCCTGCTCAGGGGATCCCACCAGGACCCCCGGGGCCCAAAATGCATTTTTTAAAATATTTTTGGTGGAATTTGCACTGGGGTCGCGAATCCCGCTGAAATTATAAAAAAAATAAAGCGCGGGCTACCTTGCTTCGTTATTGTAAAGCCCCCGGGTGGGCCAGGTCCCAGGGGCAATCCCAAATTATATAGCGGGGGGCTTGCTGTTTCAGTCTTCATTAAGAACAATAAGCTGCGCTTATTCTAATAAAATGCATGCTTTATTCTTCTAATAATATCCGGTGTCCAAAAACAACTGCGGTTACGCAAGAAAATGTACATAAAATATTTATTCATTACCATTCAGCAGATGCCAAAGAACTGAGGCTTGTCTAAGAAAATCGCGTTCACATACAGTTCTAGAACATGTCAGACTGACATCGCTTTCTTACACCACATCCACTGATAGATATTGCCCCGAAACAAAAGCTAAAAGCAAACTCGATTCAATCAATCAATCAGTCAATCAGAACATTTGTAAAGAGCCCTACTTACCCGTGAGGGTCTCAAGGCGCTGGGGGGGATGGCGATTGAGTTCCATAAAAGTCTTGGAATATTTGTGGTGGCAGCAAAGTTTCAATGTTTGAATTTGTCCGGCGCGTGTAGCACGGGTGAGAATGTAAGGGTGCAAGGGAGGGCAGATGGGAGATCCAAGCCATGCTTACCAGGACATAAATCCCCGGCACTTAAGCGAGTTGTAGTGCACATAATTTATACTTGATGAAATTCAGGAATCGCGGCACAACCCCTGTTGTTATTTCCTTGGCATCTGACGACATGTGCTAGAGGTTCGGTGTAATTGGGTCTGTGTGTGGGGAGGCTTCTCCAAGCACATATTAACAGTGGGGCTGTTTGCGTGTAAAGAGTAGTGTCCTGGTGAGCACTTGTCAAAATTCACATGGGTTTCAGAAACTCTCAGCCCAGAGCAAAGCTCTCCGGACGCGATGTGATAACTGGAATTATTCTGAGAGTTGAAATTAAATACGTCAAGTGCGCGTGCATGTGTGTTCCCGTGGACATTTTGGTGGCCCATTACTTTCATTGCTAATACATCCCCCTTGACAGACAGACACAAACACCATGCACACATACAAATGGCATGTCCACACACATCACATCATGTCCACACAAGCTATGTTCACACACACACACACACACACACACACACCCGAAACACACATACCATATACAAACACTACCCCACACATACCATGCACACACACAGCAAGTACACACATGCTACGTTCATAGCACACACATATTATAAACACAACCCCCCACACACATACCATGCACAAACGCACACACACACACACATGCCATGACACATACATCATGCACAGACCACGCACACATGCAACATGCACACACATACCCCATATCATGCACACACACCGTGTATTCTGTCTTCGTGTGAAGCCACGCATCTGCCTTGCTCTTCAGTTTCTTAACATGAGTGTTCTGTAATGAGCATTGCTGGGGCTGTTTTAGGAAAGACTCTGGAAATGCACTGGTGAATTTTCAACAAAATTCGCAAAACATTCCTATCGCTAGGGCACATTTATAACGGTCGAATTAAGTGGGTCAAGTTAAGTGTATCCGGTTGTAAATGCTGAAATCCGCAAAGCATTTGCAAAATCAGCCATTTCAGATCTAACCAAGAAAAGGTAGTTTGGGGTTTGGCAAAAGTGCCCCAGGTTATCTTTTAGACAGATTCAGCTGCCCCAGCCTCACCAATGAGAAGGATAAAAGCCCTTACCTGCGAAGGCTGCCCCTTGGCGCAGTACACCCCGCCGTTCCAGCTGTTCACCAGAGTCCATGACTGGTAGCTGTCCATGGAGATGTATGCTTCGTGCCTGGGTTTGCCCAGCCCAAAGCCGGACACCACGTTGATGTACCATGGCATGTGCTGATAGGGCCGTGTAATGTCGTGCGGGGTGATCGCACGACCGTCGCATGGAGCCTGGCCTACCAATGATGAGACGGGGACACAGAGCCTGTTTGCTATTGTCCACCGCCATAGCCGTTCTGGCGTACGTGCGTGCGCGACTTAACTTTTATTAACTATATCACGTGACCTGACACGTACGCCTCGGCGTATCGCGTCAGTGTCACGACACTACATTCCTCCCCAACACACAAAAATTCAAAACATTCTAAGACAACTTTCAATACCCCAGACTGGAGAGTCCCGTTCATCCTGACGTCATCCCCAACTCTAACATTTACTTGCCCCGTAAACCAACTCAAAACAACCTTACTTTACGTAGTCCTTAAGTCGGCGAGAGGGCTCAGGGTGCTGTCGCAGGTTGTACCTCGACTCTCCACTGTCCAACACGATACCAGAGTTCCTGCTTGCAGGGACATCACTACCACTCTCATCTCCGGCAACTGCGGCCTCCGCTTCATTTGACGGTGACACATCTGGCTGTTGGACAGGCCACCGTGAGTCATTGTCCCAAGACTGGGAACCAGCTCCTCCAACCGCTGTGTCCATGAGTTCCGTAGGCTCTGGCGGCGACACATCCTCACTCCGAGGGCAATCCCGGGGCGGAATCTGATGCAGGCTTCCCGTTCCAGTGGAGGACGGAATCTTTTTGAAGTACGAAATGTTCCGAGTCACTTTTTCCCCTCTTCGCCTCACTGTAACGCAGGTACCCTTGACTTCTTCCACTGTCCACGGTTCTTTTTCGAAACTCAACCTGAACTTGCTGCCGGGCGTTCGGCTTTTGATGAGCACCGTGTCTCCAGGTACCATGTCCGGCACCACCGCGCGGCATCGGGTGTCAGCATGCGCATATGCCCTTCGGCGCCTGGCGTCAATGGCGCTGTCGTCGGGGAATTCCGGTCTCCACTCTGGATGATGTGGTATCGCATCAGTGACCACACTTCCCATCACCATATGGGCGGGGGCCGTCCCGGTAGTAGAGTGGGGCGTCTGGCGATAGCTTCGGAGGAATGTAAAGATGGCGAGTTCCACAGACTGGCTTTTGTCGTGTGCAATGCGTATCACCTTGTTAAGGATTCTCATGAAATGTTC
Source organism: Triturus cristatus (assembly GCF_964204655.1). Lineage (NCBI taxonomy): Eukaryota > Metazoa > Chordata > Amphibia > Caudata > Salamandridae > Triturus > Triturus cristatus. Next base: position 571,528,144 of record NC_140588.1, read on the forward strand.
CGCTTCCCCGTTTGCTTGAGGCCAGCGGGGCGTGATTCGCCGATGACGAATACCCAGAGCTTGCAGATAGGATGCGAACTCTTGGCTCTGGAAGGGGGACCCATTGTCTGTTCTGATTTCCTTTACCAGTCCATGGGTAGCCATTACTTTCTCTAGTTTTGGAATCACCTCGCTGGCGCTTAGGGCCGCCAGTATTTCCACTTCAGGATACTTCGAGTGATCATCTATGGCGACTAGAGTATGTCTTCCATCTGGCAGACTACCAAAATCCACACTTATGTGGGACCATGGTGCTCTTGGACGAGGTTCCATGACAATGGGGGCAGGCCTGGGTGCTTCCCCGGTGACCTGGCAGGCGTGACAAGCCCGAACCGTGGCTTCTACTAAGTCGTCCATGAGGGGGAACCAGACTTTGGAGCGTAGTCTCGATTTGGTTTTCACCATGCCTTGGTGACCCATGTCGGTGAGATCCACCATCCTTTGCGTCAGGGACATCGGGACGACCAGCCTGTGCCCTCTTAGCAGACATCCGGTGTCGTCCTCAGTCAGTTCCTCCCTAACATGGCAAAGACTGTCCATTATCTGTTTCGCCCGGGGCGTCAGGCTCTTCCACTCTTCTCTGGCTCGATTCCAGTTATTGTTCTGGACAGCTAGCTTGGCTCTCTGCAGACACTCATCTTGATCAGTGGCACGTAGCAGACTGGCCATGGACACCGGTATGGGACACGACCGAGCAGTGACACACCGTACATACTCCTCGGTTTCCGCCGCTTCTTCCATCTCCTGTGGAGTGGCCTTGCGAGGGTGACGCGAAAGATAGTCAGCAGGATTCCGTGCCCCCGGCTGGTATTCTATTTTGCAGTTGTAATTTTGCAACTGGAGCATCCACTTCTCAATTCTCGGTGGTGGTTTCGTGGACATGCCTGAGAAGAGCGCCACCAGAGGCTTGTGGTCGGTGGTCACGACAAAGGGTTTTCCGTACACATATAAGTGGAAATGGTGACAGCCCCAGTGAATTGCGATGGCCTCTTTCTCTATCTAAGAATACCTTTGTTCCGTCTCGGTGAGTGACCTACTGGCAAATGCGACTGGGGCCCATTCCTCTTGACTCGTTTTCCTCTGTAGCAGGACAGCGCCCAGTCCAACCGGCCCCGCATCCACAGCGATTAGGGTGAACTTAGCAGGGTCAAAGAATGCAAGTGTGGTTGCTTCTGAGAGCGCATTTTTGATTTCTTCGAACGCTCGAGCATGCTCGCTGCCCCACGTCCACGGGGTGGACTCTTTCGTTAGTTCTCTCAGGGGTGCTGTTAGGTTGGCTAGGTCTTTGATTAATCTACCGCAGTAGTTAACCATTCCTAGGAAGCTTCGAACTTCAGTGATACTGGTGGGGGCAGCCGCTTCTTTAATGTCTTTCACTTTCTCCGGATCCGGGTTGACTCCCTCCGCTGAGAAAGTGTACCCGAAGAACTGTAGCTTATTGCACAAGAACTCGCACTTTTCTCGATGTAACGTGAGACCCGCTTCTCTTATCCGTCGTAGTACTTGGAGTAGCCGCTCGTTGTGTTCTGCAACCGTCGTGGCGTGCACCATGATGTTGTCACTGACATTAATTGCCCCCGGAATCCCAGCGATGAGCTCCTGGATTACGTTTTGGAACACCTCGGCAGCGCTCGATACTCCGAAGCTCAAACGGGTGTAACGTCTTAGTCCGACGTGTGTGGAAAACGTGGTAATATTCCGAGATGCTTCATCCAGTACCAGCTGGTGGTATCCTGATCGGAGATCCTGCTTCGAGAACCACCTGGCACCCGCCATCTCTCCGATGAGGTCGTCCTCTTCGCCGTCGTCGTCCATGTAGCTGGCCACTAATTCTCCTTCATCCACCGCATTTATTGTTTGGCGGGGTTTGCGAAATCTTTTCGACCGGCACACCTTTTCGAAATGGTTGAAACGCCTGCACCCCAGACACTTCTTCCCTCGCGCGGGACATTCTACCGCGGCATGTGGCGGCCCGCCACAGTATCCGCATGACTTCGGTTGTTCTGGGGCGACAGCTCCCGCCCCTTTTCTGGGCCACCTCTGTTTCGGCTTGACTGCTACTGCGTTGACTGGCTCCACCTTCACCGGTACCTGCAGGGCAGCTTCCATGTGCACGGCGCGTGCTTTCGACAGTTCTTTCATCCGACCCATTGTTAGAATTTCTGCCAGGGGTTTTCCGGATTCCTCCAATATTCGCTCCCGCAGTTTGACCGATGCGCACCCTTGTATTATCTGCCCTCTTATTTCTTCCGTCTCGTCCTGGAATCCACATGTGGCTGCTAGATTCTTGAGGCGGGCATGGAACTTATCCAGCGACTCCTCGGGGAGCTGACGCGCTTGGCGGAATATGAATCGCTCATAATCGCGGTTTGCCATTGGCTCGAAGTGTTCATTTAGTGCGGCTATCAATGTAGTATGTGTTTTGGGGGTGTTTTCCACGAGCGTCTTGAATATATTGTGAATGTCTTTCCCCCCGAGATGAATGATCATCGCGCGTTTCTGGTCCCTATGGACTTTTGTGGCTTCAAAGAAGATCCGTAATCTGTCCTCCCAATCCTTCCATCGGGCTGCCACCGCTGACGGGGACCCCTCCACTGTGAACGGCTCAATTGGGGGAATGTTGGTCATGTTGCGCGTGGGCCGCCTGCGCTAGGCGAGACCTGTTGCCGAAGTAGGTGTGGTTTTCTTCAGGGATCCTCTCCCCCGTGGCAGACTGGCACCTCAAGGCTTGGGACCTCCCCCTTGATAACTGGGCTATGATTCGAAGTCACTTGGGGCTTGATGAGGCTTGATGAATTAGCCCACAGCACCCTCCAGCGCTCCCACTAGGGTGATTCCCAGTAATACTGCCCAGGGATAGGGTTCCGTACTCACGCAGGCCCCAGGCTTACAGCTTGCTCTGCTCCTTGCTGGCGCTTGACAGCGCTCCTGGCAGGCTTCCGGCAGGACACCCCACGTGGTGATCTGCGCGCTGGGAAACTTCAGGGAAGCCCCGTGCAGCGTCCGCTTGCACGCAAGGCCACAGATGCGTGGTGCACGAACAGCCAGGAGGCAAGTGCGCGCTCCGGACACCGCACCAGGGGTGTGACGCAGACCTCTGCCGATGATGCGGGGGCACGAGCACCGCGAGCGGAGCTCGCTACACGGCCGCCACACCCACGAAGCACGGAGGCGAGGGCACGCCCACCCTCGTCGCCACTTTGTAATGTCGTGCGGGGTGATAGCACGACCGTCGCATGGAGCCTGGCCTACCAATGATGAGACGGGGATACAGAGCTAGTGTCCGCCGCCGTAGCCGTTCTGGCGTACGTGCGTGCACGACTTAACTTTTATTAACTATATCACGTGACCTGACACGTACGCCTCGGTGTATTGCGTCAGTGTCACGACACTACAGGGCCGGGGTACCCTGGAAAGTAGGAGACTTCCTTGGCCTGCGAGGGCCCCTCGCTGTCGTGTGCACTCCCCCCGCTGCCCAAGGCGGGCACATCCATGTACTTCTCCACTGGGAAGGCGCCAGGAGGGGACGGCTTCAGGGCGCTTTGCTGGACACCCACCCTGTGTGACATGCGGCAGCTGTAGTAGTCATTCCCAAATTGGTATCCATAGCCGAGGGAGGGTGCGCAGGCACTGGTGGAGCCATCCTTGCCAGAGTCCGAGTGTGCAGCGGCGCACAAGCTCTCCAGTCTCGAGAAGGCTCGGCCGGGGGTGGGCCCAAAGACATTAAGGGAGGCGAGGAAGCCTCGGGCCTGGCCGCTGGAAGAGGTGCACTCCGCTCAGAGCCCTTCATGTCCCTCTCATGGGCCTGCACACTGCACTCTCCTCCACCCCCGGCCAGGCATGGCTGAGTCAGGCATTCCCCAAGCAGGTTAGGTCATCTTGGTGCGGTTATAACAAGCATTTACAATGCAATAGGTCTCGCATTTACGCGAGTTTGAGCTATTCACATTGCAAATAACAATGCCTTTTATTTGTGTTTTCGTTTTTCAAACATAAATAAAAGGCATCGTCATTTACAATGCCAATAGCTTAAACTCGCATAAATGCGAGACCTATTGCATTGTAAATGCTTGTTGTTCCTTTCACTGTAGCAGTGACCTGATTTGTTTTTAAAAAAATAAGACCTTTGGCCTCACGCTGTTTGTTCATTTGCATCTCACTGATGCTGGGAATAAAGAGATTGCAATCTTTACTGCCGATCTTTACTGCCGTGCGGCCCGCGAAAGTGAAAGCAAACGAGTGCTTTCAGGCCTCCAAATGGTGCGCGTGCCCGGCCCGGACTACCTTCCCACGAATTGCCCAAAATGCCTGTTTACTTTCTCTGTTTATATAGCCTATATTCCTATTAAATTTAAAGCAAGATTGTTGTATGTTACACACACACACAAGTTGGGTTTTTAGAACACAGATCCTTTACTGAATTATTTCAATGTGCTCTCAAACTGAATGCCTAAGGAAAGCGATACATAGTTCCTGGTACTGGAATTATGCGGCAGAAGAGGACCAAATTATGTGCAGCAAATTATGCAGCAAGAAAAAGCTAATTATGCAGCATAATGCGGCACATTTTCTGATAGTATTGCTTCACCTTGTTCTCGTTTTTTTACTCTTGGGCATAGGTTGCACCTCATTGGTTCCCAGTTTAACACTCGACCATACCCATAACCACCAGAAACGGTCCTTCCACTGCAACACGTGTCGCACGGCTTTACCAATGTTTGTTGTAGCGAATTGTGATCAGGAGTTAAGCTTTCCCAAAAGCCTTCTTATTTCAAAGCAGGCGATCCAGCTGTAGCCTTAACCGAAAATACTACCTTCATTCCCTAACTGCGGGGTTCCTTGGCTTATGTAACTGAACGATTTTAGTAAATTACCACAATTTAAATAATTAACAAAACAAAGAGGTCGTGCAGTACCCACGGGACTGAAGATGTGTATATTCTTCAGTTGTCACTTAAAAATCTGGAGGTGGGAATTGCCCCTGAACACCCCACTCCAAAATCTGGTGGAAGGGTGATTACATACCCCGGCCCCCGCGGTTTCTACGCCCACGAGCAGGGAGTGTTTACATGGGCACTCCTCGCAGAAGCACGACGGAGAGCTGTAGGTCACGTGCGAGAGGCATTGATTGAGCCCGGTTCTTGGTTCCCGGCGATGGCATAGCCCTAGGAACTGCAGGCAGTGGTGGGATGACTCGGGAGGCGCGGGAGTTCCACTGTTGGAATAGCATGGAGTGCTGAACATCCAGTCTGCCGCTCCTAGGGACAATCAATAGGAGGCGTCGCTGTTTGAACTGAGGTGCTCTAGCTGAGTTCTATGGCTTCATACACCGGCTGGCTGATACAACGATGACGAAAGACGCTGCGAGGCAGTTTTCTGTGCCTACAAATGTGTAATTATTTATTGAAAAAATGTAATAAAAAAAACAACTGGCAGGGCTGCTCCCTGTCTGGAGTGAGGTGCTTTTGCTGAGCAGTATGTTCAGTCTGTTGTGTCTGGATACCGTACCGGAAGAGATGGCCCTCATAATTAAAGTTAGGGAGCTGTTTTTTTTTTGGGGGGGGGGGGGGGTGACAGTTCTGGGATAGCAGAGGCTGAGGTGAGCTGGCACAAACGTATGAAAGTGGTGCAGTAGTTTAAATTTGATTATAATTGGTAGAGCTGTTCTTGACCTAAGAACGAGGTCATACTTGCTATAGAGCGGATTGGAAGCGCTCTGGTAAAGGTGTGCGGGGCGGGCATGCCGCACGTCACCATTGAGGTGCATGAGCTGAGCTGAGTGGTGTCCTAATGCACCAATGAGTGCCGTCCGAGTGCACCAACGAGCGCTGCTGGTCAAGATTGAGGTATTCGTTGGAGCTGAGCTCAGTCCGACTACTGCAATAGCAGGACGTGCTGCAGGTCATGCTTTGATTCCCAGGCATTACCTTACTGCCTTACATGGGATAGTTTGAAGATACTTTATATACACAAGTCTGAGATGTCGCGCAGTCCATGGTTAATGCTGGGTTTCCTGTTCTGTTAATTTATATCGGCTAGATTCGACTGAGTCTCTCTTAGGCTGGTTGTTTTGATCCTTTGTAATGTTTGCGACATGCTAAATTTCGGACTTTACTTTGCTTCTTCTAGTCAGTCAATCTTTCCGCAAGCTCCGTGTTAACATTAAGAGGAGCTGCACTGCGTGTCCTCACATGAGGGTGAGGAGCTAGGGGTGCATTGAGATTGTGAGGGGGTAAGGGTGGACTTGTATACACGAAGGACACTACGCTATAGGGCCTCGCAGATCGTAGCTCCTGTACCCAAAAGCCCAAGTTATAAGTGAACTCTTAGATTCCACAGAGGGTAACAATATAACGACGCACCATGGTACTGAGGAGACTAAAGCAAATTACACATTGTTGCCAAGTAGTGCCATGATAGGCACGTCACTTTCCGCCAGCCAACTTCACTGTAAATACAGCGCGCCAGGCACATCAGCCCACTGTTTCAAGTCACTGTTTGCAGTGGCTCGGATTAGTTTTGATTAGCTAAAACATCCATCAAAAAGACAAATATATGATTTCCTGAGATGACTCTTTGTAGAGAGTGGGAGGTGGCAAGAGAGAGAGAAATTATGGAGAATAAAGAATAAGAAAATTAAGTTGTGCAACAGGAGAAAAAGCTAGAAGCAGGGGGAGTTAGAAGAAAAGAGTAAAACAGAAAGTGGTGCTGGAAGGTAAGAAGGGAAGGAAACAAAACAAGCCCGGCGGCGCGCGCTTGGGGGCGGGGGAGTGGACCCTTTGAAGTGCTCCTAAAAAGCGAATTGCATGGCTGCACGATGTGCGTGATTGTGCGCGTGCTAGCCATGCAATCCGCTTTTTGGGAGCACTTTTTTAACCCGTTTTCTATAGTCTCGCTTCGCGATCGCTTACGCGATAACAAGGCGAGACCTAAAAACTAATCTCCAGCCAGAGAAAGAGGGAGAGGGAAGTGGGTGGAATGTGTGTGCAGTGTGGCAAGTGCAAGGCCATTGGCCATCTGAGACAATGTGGTCCTAGAGCACTCTGAACTCTGTCCTCAGTTCCCTTCACAAGGTGATCTCGCACCCACTCCCCTGTGCACAGGCCCTTCTGCAAGAGGAGTCTTTTCCCAACCGACTATTCAACAATGAGGCCTTCAGCACTCTGCCCCCTCTCCCTCTACCACCATCCGCCACAACAAGGTGGGCTCTTCCCTCCAGCACAAGGACTACCCACATCCCCTTCCACAAGGAATGATTCTGCCCCAATCCAGCCCCCATCCCTCCTGCCCCCTTACTGTCCCCCAGAAGGAGGAGGGCCCCTGTCCACTGACCCACACCAAGGAGGAGGGCTCCTGCATCCACATCCTCCACAAGATGGGCCATCGCGCAACATCCCTATCCAGCCAGGCCTCTCCGCAAGGAGTCTGCTGCACACTACCCTTCATAAACGGACCTGTGTCCCCTGCACCCCAGCACCCATCGGAAAAGCAGCTCCTGCCCACACACTTTTGCTTCTAATGCATGTTCTCCATCAAGCATGGGCTGCTCACATGCTGGGTTATACATTTCTGACAATCCCATAAAATGAGTCAGGGGCAGGCGCGCAACACCCATTGGGCTCACCGGGCTTCAGCCCCTGCCCCCTCCCCCGTCGTGTGTGTCAGCCCGGCTGAGACAGCTTTGCAGGCTGGCGATCCTCTAATTGCAGCCGCACACGAGTACTTCACAGGTCTTTAAAAGACCATTTACTTGTTAATGGGCTTTTGTTGTGTTTTCACCCTTCTTAGAGCCACTCTGCCTATGGCTGGAAGAATTAGCCCCCCCCGAAATCTTTGTCAGCCCCCTCCTTTGAAACTTGGCTCTAGTTGCCCGCCTGGTCAGGAGAGACATGGAGACAAGAGGCAGATGTTTTCAAAGCCTAGACTGTGCCACTTTCCTCTCGCGGGGCATGTGTGAAGAAACGTTGAGATTAAATTATATTTAAATTAGATTATAATTGGCTGCACTCAGTTGTGTAAGGCAGCGCAGAAGAAACTAACCGTGTAAATTAGATGCATGCATGGTACATGTTTAGAGGGTACCATTTGAGAAAGGGGGTTATCTCCTAAAGGGCAGACCCCTTACAAAATAGATCCTAGTGGTCGGGCCATCCTTCAGAGTTAGGTGCGGGGCTCGCTGCCCTCAGTTGTTGGGTTAAGCAGGGCTGAAGAAAGGAACCTTGTAAATGCGTGCAAGGGATGTGTTTACGGGCTACCCTCTGGACACGGATCCTCTCCTTAGAATGTCATCATTCCTCACCCAATAATATTGAGTCGTCGGTGCGCAGTGAAAGGCGCCTCCTCCCTTCAGTGCGGGGCACAGGGTTCAGTGTGCGGATGCTCGTGTAAAGCAGTGCTGAAGAAAGGGGCCTTTTATATACATGCATGTGATATGTTTATGGGGTAGGCACCCTCTCTCCTTAAGAGCAAGTGTTTTTTATTGTAGGGGTACATTCACCTCCCACACACACAATAGCCTTGCAATTTACCACACGCTTGACCGTGGGGATATTTTAACAAGTGCTACGAGGCGGCAATCTGTCACAAGGGAGCGCTTTGCAAAAATAATTGAACCAAGACTCTATGGGAAGTTATAGGTTGGCGTCGACAACCAAAACAACCGCACGTGACCACATGGAACCTCACGGAGGTCTGTAGGCTGGGGTCTTCAATCCCTTTACTCAGATCTAGGAAAGGTGTAGGTGACAGGGGAGCTCATTCTATTGTACAGAAAGTGTGTAAACCCGCGAAGGCGCCTTCCAGCTTCAGAATTCATCATCAGTTGCGAGCTGTGTGTCTGTGTATGAGCAAACGAAGGGACGTAAACAGCGCACTTTGAAATGTATAGTGTATCAAGATAGGCAACCTGTATATCAGAACTAGAATTTATATGTGTGTTTATGTGAGCGCACACGTGTAGGCAGAGGGTGTTTTCAACACGAGTTTATGTTACAAAACATAAACTGTATTTGTATTTGAAAATAAACCCAATGAAAAAATGCGATGTCTCATTTAAGACTGAAGCACATCAATAAAAGCGTTTTCACAAAAAAAAAGAAAAAAACGTTTTAAGGCTTTTCAAAAATCTGTGTGCACCTCGAACAATTTGTTGAATTAGTAACTTACATCTACACAGAACAATTCATAGTGTCAAACGATGAGTTCCTGAGCTTTTACGGTCACTGGTTAGCATTTTAGTACCGATCTGTGATGTTATTTGTTTTAAAAAAACGTGATTCTACTATTCTAGCACTTTTAAGAAGTCCTTTTTTTGCATTGTTGTAGCCTGAGCCCAACGGTTCCTCAATTCTAGTTGCGAAGTTGTACTTCCAATGATTTTATTTTATTTGTGAGCAACAGTGGCTGAATATGCACATTGTTCTAGTGAACAGTATGCAAATTTACATTCATATAGAGCTTTGCAGACGTCTTGGAGCGCCTTTCTTCAATAAATGGGAATTATTTGATGTGTTTTACAGACTGGTGGCTTTTTAAGCATGCATTCGTTCACTGAAGGTACTCTCAGCACGAGTGATCACATTTTACACCCTCAAATGCAGATTTACTAGAATAAACATTGATATGTCCGAATGCGCATTTGTACGAGGGAACGCGGGTGCATCTCTGTTCATTCTATACCGTCGCACATGCCATTATGTCAACATAACATCTGGATACACAGAGGGAATAGGTTTGTGAGTATTGCGTCCGTTATTTTTTCGGTGTGTGTGACTTTGTTCACTGTGGTTCTGCTCGTCACCCTTTCTTTCTTCTTCAAACAGGTGAATATTTTGCATGATTTTTAAAGTTCCGCCTGGTTCCAGTGTTTTCTAGGCATGTTACAAATTTCAAATTTTTTATATATTTGTTTATAATATGCTAAAAATCAGTTACAGAACCTACTTTAAATCTTGGTCAATTTTCGCCAAACGTCTGGCGCAGACGTATTATATGCAGAATGCCATTAGAAATTTGATTTACTATGGCCAAAAACTGCCTAAGTTATGAGGAGCATGCTAATTTAAAAATTGCTCACAGAAACTGAAATACGCTCTCAACACACACTTACGAACATATATGACACACACACACACACACACAAAACAGATGAAAATCTAAAAATCGGTGGAACAAGGTTCCAGTCTCGGCGTCGGCTCCAAAACCTGTGATTCTGGGCACACCGCTCAATCTCCCAGTGCCTAAAAGATTATTGAGACCTTATGTATTTGCAACGTTTGCTCGTGTAAAGTGCATCAATTTCTCTTGCTTCTTTCTGCACCTTTTTTCCTCTTTCTGCACATGTCCTACCTCTATAGGCATAGTTAGAAATTAGCATTTAAAAAACCTTTGAAATTCACTGAAAAAACCATAGGTTTCAGGGATGTTATAGTTAAAAATTAGCATTTAAAAACCTATAAAAATTCACAGAAAAAACCACAGGTTTCAAGGACGTTATAGTTAGTTGGACATTTCACTCATATAAAACCAGAGAAATTCTGCCGTTAAAGTTAGTTCAGCTAACTATAACTCTCGCCCCCGCAATGCACTGCTGATGACGTCACATATTACATCATTCATCATGGTCAGTGACATCACTGATGACATCACTGATGTCATCTCAAATGACATCACTGATGACATCACTGATGACATCATCCATGTGATAATCTGATGCACCTCCTCTTACCCTAATATAACCTTTGATACGCCCACTCTAAAATACAGACTACCAGTTTTGAAACCATAGACACACCAATACCAGTTACTACATACCCACTCACTGATTCCTAGGTCTATACAAACATCCACTCATTCACCCATACAGTTACTCATACCTACAGTCACCCATCAATACGGCACTATCGTATGCACTCACATACCTATTCAGACACTCAGACACCGCCACTCATCCATAGAGTTACTTACAACCTAGTCAGTCATGCAAAGAATCAATCACACTCTCATTTACTCACCTATACAGCTATACACACACACCACCTCACTTATTCAAACATATACTAACCCATACTTACACTCTTATACAATAACTAATACAAGCACACACTCATCCATACACCCTCTCTCACAATCACTCACTCTCACATATAGTCATTTATATACTCCAACACTCACCTTTACTTATACACCCACTCATTCTTCAATACACCTTGGCATATCTATATATAAAACATATTTAAACTTTACAGAAACACACAGTCACTAGATGATGTCATCAGTGATGTCATGAGGGATGTTATTTGAGATGTCATCAGTGATGTCACTGACTATGTCATGAATTATGTAATATGTGATGTCATCAGCAGTGCATTGCGGGGGCACGAGTTATAGTTCACTGAACTAACTATAACAGCGGAATTTCTCTGGTTTTTTACGATTGAAATGTCCAACTAACTATAATGCCCCTAAAACCTGTGGTTTTTTTTGTGAATTTCTAAGGTAATAGTAATTTGACCATCGTGTTGCTATAATGCTCACGATATTGTTTTTTTACCCTCCATTGGAGGGACAAAAAAAGAAAAAAAACCAATATTGTGAGTATTATAGCAACAGAATGGCCAAATTGGTATTAAAAAAACCCTACTAGGAGGGGAGATACCCCTGTGGCCATACATGCAATGATGCACAAACAGCATGTTAATTGTAATTACTATTGTGATTCTATTTAAACTCCAAAATCAATAGAATACAGTGAATTTAACTGGAACTACATTTACCACAATGCCAAGTGCCTATTCTTGTTTTAAAAAAATGGTTTTCTTTGTAACAGGAAGTCATGTGACTTAATTTTGAAAATAAGTATGTCAGATAACAACCTGGAATTCAACCGTGACCAAGGTCTCATGGACACCAAAACACGTTGGTTTGTTGCTGTAAAAATACCCGTGAAACTGATTTATTTGGATTAAAACGCTGTGAAAATCTCCCCGTGAGTACGCTCCATTTGTCCTTTCCGAGTGGGAGGATTGTTGTGGAAATACTAATCACAGCATGGCTCAGCCGAGGAGTTATACACCGCATTAAAGACGTGCCACGATATGCAGTGAGAAGCGAGCCTTGCAATGAAATATATTATCTACAGACGGTCACCAGTAGATAGTTATAGTTAGGACCTATTTTCCATAGGAAATCCGCAACATTCTATTGGGAATTTCTTTGGCGCCGATTGACGAATCTTCCCGAAATTCTCCAAACTTTTGGCCAGCTCCGCTCCGCTCCTACCCTGAAAGTTTCGTGGTGATTCGTCAAGCAGGGGCCGAGAAAAAAGGGGGGTCCCAAAACGCGTTTTCCCCATGCAATTTCCCATAGGATCTGTTGTCGCAGCTACAGCCCGAACCGCTGAACGGAATGACACCAAATTTGGCAAAGAGGTAGTCCTCAGTTCGGACTCGTGCCTTTTGCATATTTGGTGTGAATCTGTTCAGTAGTTCCTGAGAAAATTTGGGTAAAAAAGTTAGTGATATCTATGGCCGCGGAGGATCCGCGGACCGTACCCGCACCGTAAGCGAACCCTCCCCGAACGGAGCGCGCACCCTCCCGATCGCACGCTGAATGCTAATTGGCTGGCGAGTGTCTCTCTACATTCGAAACCAGGAACTGTTGGCGGCCATTTTCTGCCTCGGTAGAAGCGAGGCTGAAGAAGCAAGGGGAATAAGTGCGTAAAACATATAAAGGGGGCAGAGTGGAAATACTCTGACCCTCTAGAGGTGCATAGGGGGTCCCAGAAGGACCCCCTGGGCCCCCCTTTTTAAAAAAAAAAAAACGGCGAAATGCGCGCATTCTATCGCGTTGGATGCACGGATTCTCTTGCGGTGGGTGCGCGGATCCAAGGAAAAAAAATTGTTGGGAGATAAAGATTAAGCTTAAGTGTTTTGTTCTTGAGTGGCTCTAAAAAGAGCCGTTGTGTTCATTGAGAGTTTTTGGTACTTATAAGTAAGTACTAAAGTTGTTGAGGAAGACTCTCTTTTCTTCATCAGTAAAGTGTACTCCATCTCTCCTATACATCTCTTGCATATGAAAGCGCAGATTGTTATTGTAAATGGATCCCATTCTGTAGTCTCGGAGAAAAGCAGAAACAGATTTATTCACATGTTTCCTAGCTTTCTCAATCTGTGGACAAAAATGATCGGACCAGTTCCATTTTTGCCTTTGGCATATGTTAGAATACACGAAGGCAGTTTTAGGGAAAAGTGAAATCAGTTGTGCAAAGGTGTCCTTCATAAGCATTTCCAGACCTACCCCAGTCAAAGTGCCTAGGTGTTGGATTTGCATGAAGGGTTTCACCAATGGCATCAATTGGTGCCACTTTAACCCTCTCTGTCCAATCCATTTAATGTCTAAATTTGGCAAACCTAGGTCTTTGTGAATGCCTTTGTTTTCTGCATACCTTTGGCTCCAGAAAATGTAGCTGTGTCCCACAATCCACACTGTAAGCATCTTGTAAGGAGGTCTAGATGCACTCAGATGGTATCTGTAAATGAAATGGCAGTTTGGAAAGTAAGATGTTTCTAAAATGGTGGCTAAGATGCAATTTTGAAAAAAGTCATTGGTTGTTTGACAACCTTCTACACTAAAAGGTAGGGTGCATATTTCTGTTTTTTAAACGCTTGATTCTTATTAGTTAACAAAAACAGATTGTAAGGAACATTATATATGATAAGCTGATATGTTGAGAAGTCAAGCACACTTGCTGTTTTGATTAGCAACATTGTGTGTGCTGAACTTGTGACCTGTGTGCTCAGTACAGTGTTCCATGACCTGTTTCTATGGTAACGGGCAGAAGGCAGATTGGGGGAAGGGTTGAAGTTTATGTCATTTGGAAAGGTTGAAATGTTTAACCAATAGAAATGTATGTTTGCTTTTGAATTTATGTGGGAAGGAATGTGATTTGATGTTAACATGTATCTGTGTGGAAAATGAGAGGGAAACTTTGACATTCTTTGGTTTTGCTGACAGGTGCACAGTGCAGAGATTCTGTATAAGAAAATCTGGTGTGTGACTGATATCTGGTGTGTGACTGATATACTTCTTAATCTACAAAACATCTTGAAAGGTGAGTTATTTAATTGTGAGGGGATGTATGTAGACTATTTTTATTTTAATCAGACTAATGTATTTTTTCTGCCAAAGTGTAGGGAGTATTTTTTTTCTCTACAATCTTATTGACAGTGTGTGTGCATGTAGAAACCATTTTGTGATAAGCATTTGTGTTTTCCATGTGTTTGTAGAGAGATAACTGTGCAGTTTTATATTTTGGTAGAATTAGAAACCAGTCATTGTTTATGAATTTGTGAAATGAGTTGTTATGTTTCTATACTAAAATGTAGTACTACTTCTAGATGAAGAAATGTGTTTTGATATAGTGCAAGGGATAGTGTTGTTTGTCTAGAATCACACAGTGAGTCTGTGTGCATTTGGGAACCACTGTGAGAGAAGCATTTGGTAATATTGTGTATTTGCTGACAGAAAACTGTTTTAAAACTTATCATGTTGTCAAGGTTTAGTAGCATTAGAAGCCAGTCTTTGCTTATGTGTTGATTAAATGAGTCAGGCATTCACACTAAAGTGCAGTCGTGAAATATGTAGATTGTGTGCAGTTCCCTTATCACTTCCAGTGTAGTGAATGAGTTTTGGTAAACTCCTAGGGATAGTGGTGCTTGTCTAGAATCACACTGTGAGTCTGTGTGCATTTGGGAACCACTGTCAGAGAAGCGTTTGGTAACATCATGTATTTGCTGACAGATAACTGTTTTAAAACCTGTCATGTTGTCAAGTTTTAGTAGCATTAGAATCCAGTCTTTGCTTATGCGTTGATTAAATGAGTCATGCTTTGACACTGATGTGGTGTACTTAAATATGTAGATTGTGTGCAGTACCATTAACTCTTCCAGAGTAGTGAATGAGTTTTGGTAAACTCATAGGATAGTGTTGCTTGTCTAAAATCACACTGTGAGTCTGTGTGCATTTGGGTAAGGATTGTGAGAGAAGCATTTGGTAACATCGTTTATTTACTGACAGATAACTGTTTTAAAACCTGTCATGTTGTCAAGTTTTAGTAGCATTAGAAGCCAGTCATTGCTTATGTGTTGATTAAATGAGTCAGGCATTGACACTAAAGTGCAGTCGTGAAATATGTAGATTATGTGCAGTTCCTTTACCAGTTCCAGTGTAGTGAATGAGTTTTGGTAAACTCCTAGGGATAGTGGTGCTTGTCTAGAATCACACTGTGAGTCTGGGTGCATTTGGGAACCACTGTCAGAGAAGCGTTTGGTAACATCGTGCTTTTGCTGACAGAAAACTGTTTTGAAATCTGTCATGTTGTCAAGTTTTAGTAGCATTAGAAGCTAGTCTTTGCTTTTGTGTTGATTAAATGAGTCAGGCATTGACACTAAAGTGCAGTCGTGAAATATGTAGATTATGTGCAGTGCACTTACCTCTTCCACTGTAACGAATGAGTTTTGGTAAACTCCTAGGGATAGTGGTCCTTGTCTAGAATCACACTGTGAGTCTGTGTGAATTTGGGAACCACTGTCAGAGAAGCGTTTGGTAACATCGTGCATTTGCTGATAGAAAACTGTTTTGAAACCTGTCATGTTGTCAAGTTTTAGTAGCATTAGAAGCCCGTCTTTGCTTATGTGTTGATTAAATGAGTCAGGCATTGACACTAAAGTGTAATCGTGAAATATGTAGATTGTGTGCAGTTCTGTTACCTCTTCCACTGTGTGAATGAGTTTTGGTAAACTCCTAGGGATAGTGGTGCTTGTCTAGAATCACACTGTGAGTCTGTGTGCATTTGGGAACCACTGTCAGAGAAGCGTTTGGTAACTTCGTGCATTTGCTGACAGCAAACTGTTTTGAAACCTGTCATGTTGTCAAGTTTTAGTAGCATTAGAAGCCAGTCTTTGCTTATGTGTTGATTAAATGAGTCAGGCATTGACACTAAAGGGTAGTCCTGAAATATGTAGATTGTGTGCATTTCCCTTACCTCTTCTACTGTAGTGAATGAGTTTTGGTAAACTCCTAGGGATAGTGGTGCTTGTCTAGAATCACACTGTGAGTCTGTGTGCATTTGGGAACCACTGTCAGAGAAGTGTTTGGTAACATCGTGCATTTGTTGATAGAAAACTGTTTTGAAACCTGTCATGTTGTCAAGTTTTAGTAGCATTAGAAGCCAGTCTTTGCTTATGTGTTGATTGAATGAGTCAGGCATTGACACTAAAGCGTAGTCGTGAAATATGTAGATTGTGTGCAGTTCCCTTATCACTTCCAGTGTAGTGAATGAGTTTTGGTAAACTCCTAGGAATACTGGTGCTTGTCAAGAATCACACTGTGAGTCTGTGTACATTTGGGAACCACTGTCAGAGAAGTGTTTGGTAACATCGTGAATTTGCAGACAGAAAACTGTTTTGAAACCTCTCATGTTGTCAAGTTTTAGTAGCATTAGAAGCCAGTCTTTGCTTATGTGTTGATTAAATGAGTCAGGCATTGACACTAAAGAGCAGTCGTGAAATATGTAGATTGTGTGCAGTTCCCTTATCACTTCCAGTGTAGTGAATGAGTTTTGGTAAACTCCTAGGAATACTGGTGCTTGTCTAGAATCACACTGTGAGTCTGTGTACATTTGGGAGCCACTGTCAGAGAAGCGTTTGGTAACATTTTGAATTTGCTGACAGAAAACTGTTTTGAAACCTGTCATGTTGTCAAGTTTTAGTAGCATTAGAAGCCAGTCTTTGCTTATTTGTTGATTAAATGAGTCAGGCATTGACACTAAAGAGCAGTAGTGAAATATGTAGATTGTGTGCAGTTCCCTTATCACTTCCAGTGTAGTGAATGAGTTTTGGTAAACTCCTAGGGATAGTGGTGCTTGTCTAGAATCACACTGTGAGTCTGTGTGCATTTGGGAACCACTGTCAGAGAAGCGTTTGGTAACATCATGTATTTGCTGACAGATAACTGTTTTAAAACCTGTCATGCTGTCAAGTTTTAGTAGCATTAGAATCCAGTCTTTGCTTATGCGTTGATTAAATGGGTCATGCTTTGACACTGATGTGGTGTACTTAAATATGTAGATTGTGTGCAGTACCATTAACTCTTCCAGAGTAGTGAATGAGTTTTGGTAAACTCCTAGGATAGTGTTGCTTGTCTAAAATCACACTGTGAGGATGTGTGCATTTGGGTAAGGATTGTGAGAGAAGCATTTGGTAACATCGTTTATTTACTGACAGATAACTGTTTTAAAACCTGTCATGTTGTCAAGTTTTAGTAGCCTTAGAAGCCAGCAATTTCTTATGTGTTGATTATGTGTTGATTAAATGAGTCAGGCATTGACACTAAAGTGCAGTCGTGAAATATGTAGATTGTGTGCAGTTCCTTTACCAGTTCCAGTGTAGTGAATGAGTTTTGGTAAACTCCTAGGGATAGTGGTGCTTGTCTACAATCACACTGTGAGTCTGGGTGCATTTGGGAACCACTGTCAGAGAAGCGTTTGGTAACATCGTGCTTTTGCTGACAGAAAACTGTTTTGAAATCTGTCATGTTGTCAAGTTTTAGTAGCATTAGAAGCTAGTCTTTGCTTATGTGTTGAGTAAATGAGTCAGGCATTGACACTAAAGTGCAGTAGTGAAATATGTAGATTGTGTGCAGTTCACTTACCTCTTCCACTGTAGTGAATGAGTTTTGGTAAACTCCTAGGGATAGTGGTGCTTGTCTAGAATCACACTGTGAGTCTGTGTGAATTTGGGAACCACTGTCAGAGAAGCGTTTGGTAACATCGTGCATTTGCTGACAGCAAACTGTTTTGAAACCTGTCATGTTGTCAAGTTTTAGTAGCATTAGAAGCCAGTCTTTGCTTATGTGTTGATTAAATGAGTCAGGCATTGACACTAAAGTGTAGTCGTGAAATATGTAGATTGTGTGCAGTTCTGTTACCTCCCCCACTGTAGTGAATGAGTTTTGGTAAACTCCTAGGGATAGTGGTGCTTGTCTAGAATCACACTGTGAGTCTGTGTGCATTTGGGAACCACTGTCAGAGAAGTGTTTGGAAACATCGTGCATTTGCTGATAGAAAACTGTTTTGAAACCTGTCATGTTGTCAAGTTTTAGTAGCATTAGAAGCCAGTCTTTGCTTATGTGTTGATTAAATGAGTCAGGCTTTGACACTAAAGTGTAGTCGTAAAATATGTAGATTGTGTGCAGTTCCCTTACCTCTTCCACTGTCGTGAATGAGTTTTGGTAAACTCCTAGGGATAGTGGTGCTTGTCTAGAATCACACTGTGAGTCTGTGTGCATTTGGGAACCACTGTCAGAGAAACGTTTGGTAACATCGTTGTTGGAAATGGCCCTTTTTGCAGGGTTATTCCCAAACGTTTTTGCTTCTTCCTCCTTTATTTGTTCTGACCCGTGGTTGTTGGCAATCGGACTCTGGGCACTTTACCACTACTGATCAGTGCTAAAGTGCATATGCTCTCTGTATAAATTGTTATATTGATTGGTTATCCATGTTTGGTATATTTGTTTCACCTGTTAGCCCCTAGTAAAGTGCACTGAGTGTGCCAGGGCTGGTAGTACAAATGCTACTAGTGGGCTGCAGCACTGATTGTGCCACCCACAGGAGTAGCGCTAAAATGATGTCTTAGGGCTGCTTGCAGTGCCTATGTGCAGTCCAGGACTGCCATGTCGACCTGGCCAGTGCACCCACTGACCAGGCCTTATCCTTCCCTTTCTGTACATGTCAGGCATCCCTATGGTGGCCCTAGGTACCCCCCTGGGCTGGGTGCAGTGTATCTGAAAGGTAGGGCATGTACGGAGGTGTGTAACATGCCCTGGTAGTGAATTACAGCCATTTTCGTTTTTCACTGCTGAGAGGCTATCTTGCCCATAGGACAGAATGGGGGAGGCTGTTTACATGCCTATCTTCCCCTAAAGGCAAGATAGAAAATTCAAGTTTGGTATCTTTGTGTTCAGAATTTAATTATACATCTTTTTAGCAAGATGGTTTTTAAATTCACTGTGTGAGAATAGCACTTTTTAGAAAGTAGCTATTCTCCTGTTTAACCTTCCTGTGTGCCTGTGTGCAGATTGTCTGACTGGTGTCATGTGATGGGCTAGGTGGCTCCAGGAGTCTGGATGAGTCAGCAGCAGGGTGAATAGGGAGATCTGCTCTAAATGGGTGGGAGGAGTAGCCCCTGGGTTTGAGTAGGGCTGCCTCTGCCAGCACAATGCCGGCTCCACCCCCTGCTGGCCAGGCTGAGGACTCTGCCTCTGCCAGCACAAAGAAGGCTCCACCTCCTGCTGAGCGCCTAACGACCCTGCCCCTCACTCTGAAAGGAACCAGGTGCTCCAGGGCAGAGCACACCCAGGAACCGGTTTGAGCAGGGGAATCCCCCCACTGAAACAAAGAGAGACAAAGACTTGGAGGGGTATAAGAAGAGGACCCCAGACACCTAAACTTTAGATCACTGTGGAACTAAGAAGGAACCTCTGCCAAGGAGAAAGCTGGAAGGAACTGAAGAGGAGAAGACTGCCTGCTTGCTGTTTTGCTTTGCTGCCAAGGAGAGGGGAAGGACTTTGCTGTGTCCCCTTCTTTTGATTCTGATCTCCAAGGGCCAGAGAAGAGCTGGCTCCCTGTTAAGAAGTCCCAGGAACAAAAGGACTTCACCACCAGCTCCCCTGGAACTGTGCTGAGGGAATTCTGACCTGCCTTGGAGTGCTTGCCTAGTCTTGGGGCCTCAGGAGGTCATTTTGCTGTGTTTGGGAGCTGGAAAGCAGAAGTGTGAACAAGAGTAACTGGTTCCCATCGCATCATCCATTTGAGGGACGCATCATCCAGTTGCGAGTCGCAAGAGCGAGAGTGCGTGGAGAATTTCATAGTGGTGTCCTCGCAGCACCCGGAGTCCCCGCATCGCCGAGTGCGTCGAGCATCGTCCCGGTGCGTGAAGATTCCTGACGCTGCGAGGGTCGTCGCAGAACCAGTTTGCGGGCCGCACCACTGCCGGTGCGTGAAAGTATCCAGTCGCTGCGTGTGTCAACGCAGAGTCCCGTCCCGTGACGCATCAAGGGTTGCGGCGCCAGAAGTCAGCGCTGTGCCGCGCATCGCGCCGCACCGAAGATCGTCGCATCATACCTGTGCGTGAAGCTTCCCCCTAAGAAACCTCCGCAACGAAAGCCAAAGTCATTGCATCCTCCCCCTACAGATCGGAGCCAGCGCATCCACCTCTGCTGCATGAAGCAGGGCTGCTGCAAAGCCTCCCCAAGGTCTCAGGAGTATCGCATCGCCTTTGCCATCTTCCTTGTTATAGCTTTTGGGAACCTTAACGCAACTACAGGTACTGTTGGGCACGAGAGTGTTGTATTTTGTGCATTGAGAGTCGCATTGTGCAGGACACTGATTTTTTACATCCTGGAGTACTTTCTAAAAACTCTTGAACTATCTTTAAAGTAAACTTTTTAAATGTATGTTGGTTTTTCTGTAGTATTTGGTCTTGTGAAGTTTTTAGTAAAGATACCTTATTTTTCTAAAACTGGTGTGGAGTAAATCTGTGGTGTTTTCACTGTGTTACTGTGAGTGTTGGTACAAATACTTTACACATTGACTTTGATAGCCTAGACTGCTCAGGCCAAGCTACCTAGAGGGTGAGCAGGGGTTATCTTAACAGTGTATCCTTCTTTCCCTGACTAGAAGCAAGGGTCCCTACTTGGACAGTGGTACCTACCCTGCTAACTAGAGACCCCCAGATCTAACTTTGGTGGTCTGCGGTGAGGATTTGAACTTGTATTTGTACTTGACCCACAGTAATTGGTGTACATCACTAGTTTAAGTGCGGACCACTACGCAACCACATACTGTTTTTTTCTTTCCTTGTGTCCTCCTGGAAGTATTTTTTGGGGATACTAAGACTCTGGCTAGTGTTGCACCTGTGAAGTCTTGCCAAAATGGAAGTCAACTTTTTCCACCTGTATATCTACACAGTGGAGGAGATAAAAGCTTTTTGCGAAAAGAGGGGGCTGCCTGTGGAGGAAGGGTCCACAAGGGGGGACCTTGAGGCACGCCTGTATTCCTATGAGATCAGAATTTGGGAAGTAACACTAACAGACGATTCTGAGGAGGAGGACTTCTCTGACAGTGAGGGAGAGAAAAGTGAGTGGCACCTTGCTGCTGAGGGAAGGTGCAGAGAATTAGACCGGGAAATCAAGGAGGTTGAGATCCGGTGGGCCTTAGCCCAGAAAGAAGAAAAATGTGTAGCTCAAGAGGTGAGCTTGGCTGAGTTGGAGGTGGAGTCCAGCTCAGATGGTGGCAGCAAGATTGTAGTTTCTAGTGCTGAGAGAAAGGTACAACCACCCAGAGATTTGGCACCTGACTTGAAGGAGGGGGTTGACATATACCAGGGGGTTCAGGTTTATGATGTAGTTCCAGTGGGGTGCAGTGTCCCTGA
Organism: Triturus cristatus; assembly: GCF_964204655.1. Classification (NCBI taxonomy): domain Eukaryota; kingdom Metazoa; phylum Chordata; class Amphibia; order Caudata; family Salamandridae; genus Triturus; species Triturus cristatus. The sequence continues at coordinate 571,549,671 of NC_140588.1, forward strand.
AGTAGATTGGGGAACTGACACAGGGGACCGTATTCCTAGTGGTGGGAGGGACACTCTACTGACCCTAGATGAGAGGTACAGGGAGAGGGGTTCCCCCATGGTAGACACCTTGGTGTGTGAGTGTGAAGACCGCCCATAAGAGTGTGAGTTGTGTGACATAGACAATCAGATACTGTCTTGCCAATCTCAGGAGAGTGGTGTGGGGTACTTGTGTGAGGCACTGGAGGGTGAGGCAAAAGGTAGCTTGGTTAACAACTGTGGGGGGCTGTATGATTTATTTGTTGGAGAGCATATGTTAAGTCCCTGTTTTCCAGAGCTATGCCAACACCCGGTGGAGTGTGAGTTATCTGGTTCCAGAGAGCTTGCGTTAGAGGCAGACCTTTGGTTGGATGCCAGAGGGTCTGAAGAGGCATTGGGGAGTGATCCCAAAAGGAGTGGCACAGATATTTTCCAGACCTGTGAGGTGGAAGAGGTTCAGTGTAGCCCAGTTAGGTCCCAGTGTAGTGGGAGGGGTGTAGGGGCTCACGTCCTGTCTCAGTGGAGAAGGGGTGAGTGTGGGACTGTGGGTCCCCAGGTGCCCGAAACCCAGTCTCAGGGCCTGGAGGGTTGGGGGCCTAGACAGTGCTAGTAGGCCATTTGAGGAGGATCTCCTAGTGTCAGGAGAACCTGGAGCCTCTGTAAACAGAGCTCCAGTGGTTCTGGTGTCTGGTGGTACCACTCCAGTTGGGAGGGTGCAGAAGTCCAAACTGAGGGGTGAGAGGGGGATGTGTTCCCCAGTGGGAGAACCAGTGGGTCAGGGACCAGCCAGAAGGGCTGAGTCCCCTAGGAGTGACCATGGTGACACCACTTCTGTCCTGGGGGATCTTCGCGCACTGTCAGGTGGACAGGGGCCGGGAGATCTGTGCCAGGCAGACTGTCACGAGACACAGCTGTGCTGAGTTTGCTTGGGATGATTTACTTGAATTGCTCTTTGGATCCTGTTAATTGTTAGAAAAGGTAGATGGACCGGGAGGGTCGGCCGGGGTCAGGAGGAGAGGTCTCCGGGGAGAGCCGTCTCCAGCGATCGTACAGACAAGTAACTTCCCCCCCACAGACAGATATCACACACGGATAAGGTTCAGTGATCTTTATCGGCACTTATTTAAGGTACGGTAAAATGGTACAAGGAGGTCTGGACTCAGGGGTCCCCTCGATTAGAGTCTCGTAAGGTAGGGGAGGGGGTAGCGGGACAGTCTATTTACCAATCAGGTAATTCGGATGAGATGGTGATGAGCTCACAATCCTCGAGCTTGGTGGTTAGGTGGTATGGGCCGCGGCAGCGCCAGCAGGTCCCGGTGCGGATGGTCGATACAACGGGCCGCGGCAGCGCCAGCAGGTCCCTGGAAGATGAACGGTCCGCGGCAGCGCCAGCAGGTCCCGGTGAGGATGGTCGTTACAACGGGCCGCGGCAGCGCCAGCAGGTCCCAGGAAGATGAAGGTTGCAGAGGGCCGCGGCAGCGCCAGCAGGTCCCGGTGAGGATGGTCGGTACAACGGGCCGCGGCAGCGCCAGCAGGTCCCAGGAAGATGAAGGTTGCAGAAGGCCGCGGCAGCGCCAGCAGGCAGGACGATGGTTCACAAGAGCGGGCTACGGCAGCGCCAGTAGACCGTCAGGGTTGAGTTCACTCGGTGTCTCTCGACTCCAGGATACAACTGCCTTCCTGCTCCGGAGCTGTCTTAGTTATAGGGCTGGTGCCCTTTGATGTCCGGACCCTCGCACTTGGAGGTCGGAGGGTCCGGGATGAAGGTGTCCAGACACCCAGCAGGGGGTGGAGCCAGCGCCTGGGGGCTGCTGGAGGCGATCGGCACCTGGCGGGGGAAGAGCTCTTGACGCTTCGTTCTCCCATTGACCTGCCAAGTGGTCCGCTCACCTCCTGGGTGGATGGTGGTGCCGGGATGTCGGGGCCGGCCAGGCCCGGGGTTAGGGTCGAGGTGAGGCCACGCGGCCGCGTGGTGCAGGGCCCAAGATGGCGGCTTGACCTGGCCGGGGAAGCCGGTGGGGCTGGACCCCGTGATGAGTAGGGGTCCGAGGGCAGAGGGTCCGTCGGGAGACGGAGTACAGGGGCTTGTCACGGGGGTATGCCGGGTGGGCCGGAGCTCGGGCCCTGTCGTGCGGGGGGGGGGGAGCCAGCCCTCTGTGTGGCCTGTCCAACATGCGTCCCCCCCAGCTGAAGGCGGGGAGAGTCACCCATCTCCTTGGGGACTCTCTTCGTCGAGGCGGAAAAAGCGGGACAGGCCGTCCGCGTTGGCGTGGTCTTGGCCTGGCCGGTGCTCCACAGTGAAGTCCATTCCCTGCAGGGAAATGGACCAGCGCAAGAGTTTTGGGTTCTCCCCCCGCATCTGCATCAGCCATTGCAGGGGTCGATGGTCGGTTTGTACCCGGAAGTGGGTACCGAAGAGATAGGGCCGGAGCTTTTTGAGGGCCCACACTACTGCAAATGCCTCCCTCTCGATTGTGCTCCAACGCTGTTCTCGGGCCAGGAGACGTCGACTGATGAAGGCCACCGGCTGGTCATGACCTTCGGGGTTCAGCTGAGAGAGGACGGCCCCGATGCCGTGGTCGGAGGCGTCGGTCTGTACTACAAATTCCCGACTGTAATCGGGGGCCTGGAGCACCGGGGCGGTGCACAGGGCGGCCTTCAGCTCCTCGAAGGCCGCTTGACAATCAGGAGTCCAGGGGACCCGCTTCGGTTGATTCTTGGATGTGAGTCCCGTGAGGGGCCCCACGATGCTGCCGTAGTCCTTCACGAACCGCCGGTAGTAGCCGGTGAGCCCCAAGAAGGCTCGGACCTCGGTCTGGGTGACGGGGGGCTGCCAGGACTGGATGGCAGCAATCTTAAGTTGTAGGGGGGCCACCAGCCCGCTTCCCACTTGGTGCCCCAGGTAGGTCACAGACCCTTGGCCAATTTGGCACTTGCCGGCTTTAATGGTGAGGCCGGCCCGCTGGAGGGCTTGGAGGACCTCTTGGAGGTGACGGAGGTGGTCGGACCAGTGGCGGCTGTATACAGCGATATCGTCCAGGTAGGCAGCGCTGAATTCTTCGAGCCCTGCCAAGACCTGGTTCACAAGACGTTGGAATGTGGCGGGGGCATTCTTCATGCCAAAGGGCATGACCTTAAATTGATAGTGGCCATCGGGGGTGGAGAAGGCTGACCGTTCCTGAGCCCTGGGTGTGAGGCCGATCTGCCAGTAGCCCGCCGTCAGGTCGAAGATACTAAGGTAGCGGGCGGCCCCCAGCCGGTCGATCAGCTCGTCTGCTCGGGGGATGGGATGAGCGTCGGTCCGGGTGACAGCGTTCAAGCCCCGGTAGTCGACGCAGAATCTCAGTTCAGGGGCGGTGCCGGGGGCAGCGGCCTTGGGAACTAATACAACCGGACTGGCCCAGGGACTGTCCGAGGGCTCGATGACCCCGATCGTGAGCATCTTGGCCACTTCCTCCTGTATGCAGGCCCGTACCCGATCTGGTACGCGGTAGGCCCGGTGCCGGACAGGGGGACTGTCCCCGGTGTCTACGTCGTGCAAACACCAAGGGGTGACCCCGGGGGTGAGTGAGAACAGGGCAGCGAACTGCAGCAGGAGGTCCCGGCAGTCCTGGCGTTGCTCCGAAGTGAGGGCGTCGGAGAGCCGGACCCCATCCACGGAGCCGTCCTTCTCCTGAGTCTTTAAGAGATCCGGGAGGGGCTCGGAGTCTTCTTCTGTACCACTGTCGGTCGCCATCAGGAGGCTTAGTTCGGAGCGCACAAAGTGTGGTTTGAGCCGGTTGGTGTGGAGGACCCGCAGGGGGTTCCGGGTGGACCCCATGTCGATGAGGTAAGTGACGGGGCTTTTACGCTCGACCACTTTGAAGGGCCCCGTCCACTTGTCTTGCAGGGCACATGGTTCGGTGGGGGACATCACCCATACTTGCTGCCCAGGCTCGAACTCAACGGAGGAGGCATTGTGATCATACCACCTTTTCATGTCCTCCTGACTGGCCTCGAGGTTCGCCTTGGCCATCTCTCTGAAGCGCCGGGTCTGGTTTCGTAGGGCCAGGAGGTATTTGAAGACGTCTGGAGGGGTCGTTAGGGGGGCCAACTCCCAGCCCTCCTTCACGAGGCTGAGGGGCCCTCGCACAGGGTGTCCGTATAGGAGTTCAAAGGGGCTAAAGCCGAGGGACTTCTGGGGTACTTCTCGGTAGGCGAAGAGGAGGCACGGGAGCAGTACATCCCACTGGCGACGGAGAGGCTCTTCCAATCCCCCAATCATCCCTTTGAGAGTGCGGTTGAACCGCTCCACTAGTCCGTTTCCTTGGGGGTGATAGGGGGTCGTGAATCTGTATGTGACCCCGCATTGTTGCCAGAGGGACTTCATGTACTTCGATATGAAGTTCGTACCTCGGTCGCTGACGACTTCTCGGGGGAAGCCTACCCGGGAGAAGATCCCCATCAGGGCCCGGCCAACCACTGGAGCGGTCACGGTCCGTAGGGGCACCGCCTCGGGATAGCGGGTGGCATGGTCCACTAGTACCAAGATGAACCTGTGTCCTTGTGCCGTGCGAGGGTCCAGCGGCCCCACAATGTCTATCCCCACCCTCTCGAACGGGGTGGTGACCACCGGGAAGGGTTGTAGAGGAGCCTTAAGCTTCCGGCCACTCTTCCCGCTTGCTTGGCATGTGGGGCACGATCGGCAGTGGTTCAGGACGTCATTCCTCATTTTTGGCCAGAAAAAGTGGGTCACCAGTCGACTGTACGTTTTATCTTGGCCCAGGTGCCCAGCCAGGGGGACATCGTGGGCTAGGTTGAGTAGAAAGTCTCGGAAGCGGAGCGGTACCACCAGAACTCGACTGGCCCCCAGCTCGGCGATTCTTTGCTCGCTGTAGAGCAGGTCGTTATCCCAGTAGACCCAGTGGGTTCCGGTGGTGTCCCCGGCGGCTTGGGTGCTGGCTTGTTGGCGAAGTCCCTCGAGGGAGGGACAGGTCTTTTGCTCCTGGCGGAACTGTTCTTGGGGGGGCCCCCCTTCTTGCCGCCACTGAGCCAGATCCGGAAGGTCCTGGGGTTGCGCGTTCTCTTCGGGGGCCGGGTCTGGGAGGTCGGCCTCGCCGTTGTCCTCTACGGGGGCAACCGGGGGCGGAGGTGCCGGCCATTCGGTTTCTTCTGATCGGGGGGCGGCCCGGCCGGCCATGGATCGGGTGGTTATGCAGGCCCAGTCCGGGAGGCCCAGCATCCCCAAGTGCTCCCTTCTCTCGACGGTGGCCCACGGGGAACTCTCGAGGTCATTCCCCAGGAGGCAGTCCACGGGGGCATCGTCCCGGACCGTCACTTTCAGTAGGCCGGAGACCCCTCCCCATTCAAACGGGACGCAGGCCATCTTGCACATGCTTTCAGAGTTATCTGCCGAGCGGACGGGGCAGAGAATGTTCGGCAAGATCTGCTCGGGCTTCACCAGGTGACAGCGGACGGCCGTCACGCTGGCGCCGGTGTCGCGCAAGGCCTCAGCTCTCTGTCCATTAATGGTCACCCACTGACCGTATTTCCTGGTGTTGGCGGGTAGGGGAGCCCGCGGAACCATGTCTCTTCCCCCTAAGCATGCCAGGACCATGGCGGCCGGTTCCCACCCTTGCTGGTCCGGCTCACACTCCTCGGGACCCTCCAACGACTGCTCCTCCCCCAGGGCAGCGGCAGCTACCTGGCGGGGTTTGGGCGTTTGGTTCAGCGGGCAGTTCGGATCGTTGGCGTAGTGGCCTAGTCGCTGGCATCTGTGGCACGTGACGTTGGCTCGGTACCCAGGCCGCAACGGGGGGTTGCCCCGGCCGGCCGGCGGCGGGGTGCTGGCCACGGTTGTTGCTGGCAAGGCGTCTCTCCCCCGCCCCTGGCCTCCTCCTCCTCCCCGAGGACGGTGCTGGCCTTGGTTGCTTCTGTTCTGGTCGTGTGGCCCTTTCCGGCCCACTCGGGTGCTCTCCCACCGGTCAGCTTCGGCGGCGAGCTGCCGGGGGTCAGTCAGCTTACTGTCGAGTAGATGCTGCCGGAGCTCGACGAAGCAGTTGTTTGACAGGTGTTCCCATACCATGAGGTTGAAGAGCTGTTCGTAGGTGGTGACCTGACTTCCCTTGATCCAACCCTCGAAGGCCCGGCTGAAATAGTTCACGTATTCCACCCAAGTGGTACCTGGGATCCGGGTGCAATCCCTGAACCTCTGGCGGTACATCTCGGGCGTGAGGCCGTAGCGGGTGAGGAGGGCAGCCTTCATGTGGTCGTAGGACGACATTTGGTGATCGGGGAGCTGCAGCAGGGCATCGCGACCCTCGTTGATAAATCTCCCCCAAAGTCCGGCTCCCCAATCACTCCGGTCGATCCGGTGGGAGGTCATTGCGATCTCATAGGCCTTAAACCATTGTTGTATGTCGTCTTCTCGGACATACTCGCGGACCACATCCTTGGGGATGTGAACTTTTTTCTCAGTTGGTCCCGGGGTGTGTGGTCTTTCAGGCACCCCCAAGTCCTTATGCTGTTTGCGCAGTTCTATCTCTGCCAATTGGCGCTCGTGCTCGAGCGTTATCTTTTTCTCTTCCAGCTCTCTCTGTCTCTGTTTTTCTTCTCGCTCCTCTCGAATCCGCATATGCTCGAGGTTGAGTTTCTGTTCAGCTAACTTGAGCTCCCCATCCATCTTGAGTCGTGCCATCTCTAATTCGTGCAGTCTGACTCTGTCTCTTTCTCGTATCTCCTCCGGTGAGAGGCCCGTTCCCCGTTCCTCGGGAGTCGTGGCGTTCCCCTCTGGTGTGACGCTGTTTTGGTCTGGTGTGACGCTGCTTTGGTCGGAGGGTCTTGCGACCCCCGTTTCTGTCCACGACTCAAGGGCGTGCTTTAGGTCATCCTTGGTACTCAGGCCAGTGGTAGCAATGCCAAGTTCTATGCAAAATTGTCTCAGTTCGCGGTGGTTGTACTCCTCTAGTTTCTCCATTTGGAACTTCTCGGTGGAGCTGCTATCTTTGGTCGACATCGTGCTTTGTCGTGGGGTGAGCTACTCTCTGTACGATTACGCGTTGATTCGGATCGCGCCGCTGGCCACCAATGTTAGAAAAGGTAGATGGACCGGGAGGGTCGGCCGGGGTCAGGAGGAGAGGTCTCCGGGGAGAGCCGTCTCCAGCGATCGTACAGACAAGTAACTTCCCCCCCACAGACAGATATCACACACGGATAAGGTTCAGTGATCTTTATCGGCACTTATTTAAGGTACGGTAAAATGGTACAAGGAGGTCTGGACTCAGGGGTCCCCTCGATTAGAGTCTCGTAAGGTAGGGGAGGGGGTAGCGGGACAGTCTATTTACCAATCAGGTAATTCGGGTGAGATGGTGATGAGCTCACAATCCTCGAGCTTGGTGGTTAGGTGGTATGGGCCGCGGCAGCGCCAGCAGGTCCCGGTGCGGATGGTCGATACAACGGGCCGCGGCAGCGCCAGCAGGTCCCTGGAAGATGAACGGTCCGCGGCAGCGCCAGCAGGTCCCGGTGAGGATGGTCGTTACAACGGGCCGCGGCAGCGCCAGCAGGTCCCAGGAAGATGAAGGTTGCAGAGGGCCGCGGCAGCGCCAGCAGGTCCCGGTGAGGATGGTCGGTACAACGGGCCGCGGCAGCGCCAGCAGGTCCCAGGAAGATGAAGGTTGCAGAAGGCCGCGGCAGCGCCAGCAGGCAGGACGATGGTTCACAAGAGCGGGCTACGGCAGCGCCAGTAGACCGTCAGGGTTGAGTTCACTCGGTGTCTCTCGACTCCAGGATACAACTGCCTTCCTGCTCCGGAGCTGTCTTAGTTATAGGGCTGGTGCCCTTTGATGTCCGGACCCTCGCACTTGGAGGTCGGAGGGTCCGGGATGAAGGTGTCCAGACACCCAGCAGGGGGTGGAGCCAGCGCCTGGGGGCTGCTGGAGGCGATCGGCACCTGGCGGGGGAAGAGCTCTTGACGCTTCGTTCTCCCATTGACCTGCCAAGTGGTCCGCTCACCTCCTGGGTGGATGGTGGTGCCGGGATGTCGGGGCCGGCCAGGCCCGGGGTTAGGGTCGAGGTGAGGCCACGCGGCCGCGTGGTGCAGGGCCCAAGATGGCGGCTTGACCTGGCCGGGGAAGCCGGTGGGGCTGGACCCCGTGATGAGTAGGGGTCCGAGGGCAGAGGGTCCGTCGGGAGACGGAGTACAGGGGCTTGTCACGGGGGTATGCCGGGTGGGCCGGAGCTCGGGCCCTGTCGTGCGGGGGGGGGGGAGCCAGCCCTCTGTGTGGCCTGTCCAACATTAATGTATGCAGATATTTCAATCATAGATTTGAAGCTATGATGAACCCCCACCCGTGTATGTACACCCGTGTACGTACGAGTCGTACCCCCACCCGTGTACGTACGAGTCGAACCCCCACCCTGTATGTACACCCGTGTACGTACGAGTCGTACCCCCACCCGTGTATGTACACCCGTGTACGTACGAGTCGTACCCCCACCCGTGTATGTACACCAGTGTACGTACGAGTCGAACCCCCACCCGTGTATGTACACCCGTGTACGTACGAGTCGAACCCCCATCCGTGTATGTACACCCGTGTACGTACGAGTCGTACCCCCACCGGTGTACGTACGAGTCAAACCCCCACCCGTGTATGTACACCCGTGTACGTACGAGTCGTGGTGTATGTACACCCGTGTACGTACGAGTCGAACCCCCACACCCGTGTACGTACGAGTCGAACCCCCACCCGTGTATGTACACCCGTGCACGTACGAGTCGTACCCCCACCCGTGTACGTATGAGTCGAACCCCCACCCGTGTACGTGCACCCGTGTACGTACTGGGGGTACGCACTGTACATACACGGTTGGGGGTACGACTCGTACGTACACAGGTGTACATACACGGGTGTGGGTATGACTCGTACGTACATGGGTGTACATACACGGGTGGGGGTTCGACTCGTACGTACACGGGTGTACATACACGGGTGGGGGTACGACTCGTACGTACACGGGTGTACATACACGGGTGGGGGTTCGACTCATACATACACGGATGGGGGTTCGACTCGTATGTACACGGGTGGGGGTACGAATTGTACGTACACGGGTGTACATACACGGGTGGGGGTACGACTCGTACGTACACGGGTGTACATACACGGGTGGGTTCGGCATGTACTCACGGGGGCTGGGGGGGGTACGGCGCGTACCGGGCCCCCTAATCTGGTCGTTTCGCGGCGTACTTTGCTTTTCCGGCACTGTTTGGGTGCCGTAAAAATATTGCCGTCCGGACTGCTGTCGGTTAGATTCGTACTTCCTGGGTCGTGAAACGCTGCCTGAAAGCGTCCCGACGTCACGTCGGAGCATTCCCGGATCACATTCGTATGTATATTTTCGTCGGTCGGTGTTTTGTACGACTCGTACGGAAATGGTGTTTCCGTAGCGAATCGTACTTCCATGTTTGTAATGTTATTGTCCCGGGTACGAGTCGGACGGAGAAAATGCTCCGACCGACGGTTCGTACCCGGTTTTTCCAGGATCCTAATCGGCACCATACTATCCAAAGAGAAGTCATCATCTTGAGAATATGTGTCTCTATGAAGTGTTGCAAAACTACACTTTTAGACGGAATATTACAGAGAACATAAACGATGGAAAATATGGAGTGATTGGTTCTGAAGGATGTCTGGTGAAACAAAGGAAAGGAAATTTAATTAATCACAGAAAACTGAGTTGCGACACTGCTGACAAAAGCGAATTTTACTATTTAGCCCATTTGCAAATGTTCAAACCATGGCGTTCTGAACTGGAATTACTTGGAGATTTTCACAGCTATGAAGATTAATTTAATGCTTGTAAAGATAGCATACAATGCAGTGCTTTCGCAAATTATGTGAAAATGTTGAATGATGAAATTGATCAAGAAGCTACAATTGCAGCTGAGATTGCTAGAGACAGTTCTCAAGATAGTCACAGTTCTGCTGCACTGAGTCAAGATTCACTTGGACAACCAATTTTTGAAACTGAAGAAGCGATTGCCATGAATGAGGTGGAAACAGCAATGTATCAAGCACAAGAAGATGCAATACAGTTAGGAAACTTGGAAGAGCAACTAAACGTTGAACAGAAACAAATATATCAACAAGTGAAAGAGCAGATTGACCATGGATTACTTCATGAAAAGAAAGACTGCTCATATACATCATTTCAACCTATCCGAATGTATGTGAGTGGTCAAGCTGGAACAGGAAATAGTTTCTTAATTAAAGTAATTACAAGTTATCTGCAAAAACTGAGTCGCATTTGTCTTGTGTTGTCACTGCTCCAACTGGGTTGGCAGCACATAACATTAAAGGAATTACTTTACATCATTTACTAATGCTGCCAGTAGAGCATGAGAACAAATTGGAATACCACAAGCTATCTGGGGAAGCTTGTTGTGAAGTTTCAAGAGTCCTGAAGAAAATGAAACTTCTCATTATTGATGAGGTGAGCATGGTCTCAAACTTGATGCTTGCCTTTGTGCATTTAAGAATGCAGCAAATTCTTAAAACAGACTATGACGTGTTATTTGGAGGAAAACACGTCATAGTTTTTGGAGATCTACTGCAACTGACACCGGTAAAAGGGCAACCGGTATTTAAAACACTTGCCCATGAAGATACCAGAAAGTCTCTTGGCAGTGTTGGTAATGTGAACATTTGGAGTAATTTTGAATACAAAGAACTGACAACAAATATGCGACAGGCAAATGATGCTGAATATGGAAGTATTCTTCAAGATATAAGAATTGGAATTCTTTCAAAAAAAGGGAAAGAAGCTTTGGAGAGTCGATTACTTTGCAATATCTTTCCAAATGAAAATGCAGTTGCTGCAAAAGTGTACGTGGAAATTGCTAAAAATAAGTCAGTGATTTGCTAAATGCCAACACTGTGTGAATGTTCAATATTCAACGAAGAATTATTAAAATTGGAAAATGAAGAAATTGTCGAAATGGAAGCCATCGATAAAATACTACATGAAGGAATCACTATTATTTTAACGGGTAAGTTGAGCTCAAAACTAGATTGTTTAGAAAAAAAAATATCTAAAACTGCTGGTTTGGAAAATACACTGTATGTGTATGTAAACTGTCGGGTAATTTTAAGGCGTAATTTGGATGTAGAGAAAGGTTTAGTTAATGATGCAATGGGCAAAGTGGTGGATTTTGTGAATTATCAGAAAAAAGAAGGAATTGAATTTTTAAAAATTAAATTTGATCAGATTGATGAAGTTAAGGAAATTGGTTGTTGTTCAGTTCATTTTTTGCTTGTTAAAGATTTATATGTCCGTAGGAAACAATTTCCATTTTCTCTGGCATATGCAGTGACTATTCATAAATCTCAAGGATTAAGTGTAGACAGTGCATTGGTGAACATTGGATCTACTGTATTTAAAGAGGGTATGTTGCTTTGTCACGAGTCAGAACATTATCTGGTTTGTTTTTGATTGATTTTGATGAGACAAAGGTTACTGCAGATGCAAACTGTGTAAAAGAGTATAGTAGGTTAAGAAGGGTGTATGCTCCAAATTTAGGTCAATATCCTGTATTTGAAAAGCGTGTGGTTGGTCGAAAAAGAAGGTTAGAGAATATCTGTTCTGAAGGTATCAAGAAAAGAAAAGAACAAGATAATGTTGTGATTGCAGGTAAAAAGAAATTGGACACTGTTGAAGAGATTGTTGGTTATCAGTTTGAAAATAGTTCTGGTGTCAACTGCTATGCTAATGTAGTGGTCAATGTTGTTTTTTATCTTGAAGATTTGCAAGAGCAAATTATGGAGAATCGGCAAAAAAGATTTTGTTCTCTGTTGCACTCTATTTATGAAAAATTGACAACAGATAGAAGTAAAATACAATCTGTTTCAGATGTTCGTAGTCTTTTGGATGTGTGTTCTGGTTTTCAAACAACGTTTGCCTAGGGAATTACAAAATTCCTACCTAATATTTTTTAAGCCAAAGTTTTAGGAAGCTAATTTACTCGCTGAGGAATTTATTATTATAATTTAATAGAACTACCATTGGACAGTTTACATAAAGAAGAAGTGCAAAAATACCATTTGGCCTCAAGGAAAGGTATATTTTTGAATTTTGGACTTTTTAGTGGTCATTTATTCGGTGAATATTTTAATGTGGCAACATTTACAGTTTTTATAAGTTAAAGTTATAAAATTTTGTAATCTGTAAGCATTTCATACGTGTATGATTTGTATTTTCTGGTATTTTACTGAGAATAGTATGTTGTTTTTTTTTAACAATCTTTTTGATTGTTCTTTTTTTTGCCCGCTGTTAAGTGATAAGTACCATTGAAATCACTATTTCGAGTGAAATTCAATATTCTGAGAACAGCAAAAAAGGCAAACAAATTACTTTGTGGAAATTATGTTGTGTTGTAAAAAATGTATTATTACATGTTATAATTTTTATTTTATTTTCTTTCACAGATCCAAATTTTAAAATGAACAATTTTTAAGAATTTATATTTGAAAGAAAAATAGGCAAAAATGAATAACATTTTTTATTCCTATTACTGTGAAGGTAAGTTTAACTAAGTCTCAATATGGAGAATGAAGAGGCCTGCAAGAATCTACAAAGTTGAAACACGTTTCTTAAAACACTTTGTTTATGTAGTTTTGAAATTTTACCATAATCAGATATCAAGTCACCTGCAAAAAAAGAGATTTGAGGGGTTCATAATATTTCATCTTTTTAGCTGTTGAAGGACCGCAATTATTTCAATCATTCTTCTTTGAACATCTTTGCAGTCAAAATTCTGTGCTTACCTTCTATCATTCGCAAGGAAATTTAAAAACGGAAATATGTCACTTTTTGTAACATAGTTATTGTGTAAGATATTCTTTCATATTTTCAAAGAGAGGAAAAGGCACTCTGTGCACTTTTCATACTCCATGAAAATAAAACTTTACTTACTTACTTACTTAGTTAATCTTTATTTCGGTCACTAGGACCATAATAGAATACAACATAAAAACATTTTAAAAGGAGAATAATACAACAACATTTGCAGACAATTGACCAGAATATAAAACAATCATTCAATTGATAATAACTTGATGCACTGGCTACGACTGTGCCACATAGCAGTTAAAAATTTAGAAACTGCAAAAACAATTGGGGCCGAGAGATCACTTTTTAAAATCCTATAGGCCGGGAGGTAGCCCCTAAAACCCAAGTTTTTGAGGATTGGAACAAGCCAATACTTTCTTGCTCTTCTATATGCTGGACAGAAAAATATTACATGCAGATCGCACTCCCTCGGGTGTGCACAAGCTGGGCATTGTGATGAGGTCTCGGGACTTGTCCAGGAAGCAGTGTGTGCTTTGAGAGGGAGGGTGCTGTATCTCCATTGCATGAAGAGCTTCCTAGTAAGCGGGGGGCCAATATTATCAAATGCAAGCTCTTGGAGGTATGAGTCTTTTGACCCCACAAATTTAGCAGTTAGGGGCCTCTCCTGTGTGTTATTAATTTGAACACGTAGATAATGTAATGTAATGTAATGTAATGTAATGTAATGTAAAGGCGTACTTATAAAGCGCGGCTACCACTCCAAGGAGTATCTTGGCGCTAATTCAACCAGATGGAATGGTTGGGGGGGGGCAGACAAATTCACGCTAACACCAATACCTACACCATTGCTAGGCAGGCTGCATCAGTAAGAGAAAAAATCCATGTCTTCAGGGCCTTTCTAAACAAAATCTCCTGAGACAGGGATCGAATCGGAGCGGGAAGATTATTCCAGGCCTTAGCGCCCAAGACAAAGAGAGATTTGCCACCTTTAGTGGTTAACCTGAATTTGGGGATAGTAAGCAAATTCATTCCTGAGGATCTTAGGCGGCGTGTTGGCAGGTAACGTTTAAAACCATTACACAAGTATTTAGGACCTCTCTGATAAAAGGCCCTGAACGTAAGCAAAAGGATCTTAAAAAGAATCCTTTTGCAAATAGGAAGCCAGTGCAGCGAATTCATAGCTGCTGATGCTGAGGATTTACGAGGCCAGCGGAGTACTAACCGAGCCGCAGCATGCTGGACTATTTGTAGTCTATGTAATACAGATTTATTGGCTCCAGCATATAGACTGTTACAATAGTCCAGCCTGGAGGCAATTAAGGCCACCGCGACTGTCTTTCTAGCTGGCAAAGGCAGAAGATCGAAAAACTTCCTTAGAGATTTTATCATGCAAAAGCATGATCCCGCTACCGTCAATGCTTGTTGTCTAAAGGAAAGTTGATCATCGAACTTAATGCCCAGATTTCGCGCAGAGGTAATAGTCATGGGAGGAGCCTCCGCATCGTCAGGCCAGCAAGATAAAGGAGAAAACAAATTCTGTTTTCCAAAGGGAATGATTTCGGTTTTCCCGGCATTGCATTTAAGGTGGTTGTCCGCCATCCAGTGAAAAGTAGCCGCTAGGCACTGTCTAAAATTATCCTCAGTTTCTGACTGGTCATTGTCCAGTATTAAAATAAGCTGAGTGTCATCAGCATACGAAATACTATTAATCTGGAAGCTAGTAATTAGTTTCATTAAAGGGACCATATACAAATTAAATAGCAGAGGGCTCAGGCTTGATCCTTGAGGGACGCCTGAGCTAAGGGGCTTAGCCTCTGATTGAAAATCACCTAATATTGTGATTTGACGATTATCTATAAGAAAATTTTTTAGCCAAGCCAGCACCATCCCACCTATACCTGCGGCAGCCAAGCGGTTCAACAAGATGTTATGTGAAACCGTATCAAAGGCTGCCGACAGGTCAAGTAGGATTAGTACAGCTTTCTTACCCTGGTCCAGGGCCATCCGAAGGGTCTCTGCTGAAAACAGCAGGGCAGATTCGGTGGAGTGATTGGCCCGAAACCCTGACTGATTAGGATGCAGAATGTTGTTTCCTTCCAAGAAGTTCGTGAGTTGATAATTCACGAACTTCTCGGCCATTTTGGATACAGCCGGGAGCAGGGAAATTGGCCGTAGGTTAGAAAGGGTGGTCGGGTCAGCTAGTGCCTTTTTCTGCAACGGCTTGAGAGCTGCAAGTTTCCAATCATTTGGAACTTCTGCTGTAGCAAAAGATGAATTAATGATCCTATTAATAATGGGGTTCGTTACTGTGGCTAAGATTTGTAAGACTGATGGAGGGCAGGGATCAAAAGGAGAGCCCGATTTACAAGCGAAAATGGCCTTTAGCGAGTCTTCCAACGGAATATAAGAACATTTTTCTAAAATGGTTAAACCTTTCTTGCTCTCTGTATTTTCAGTAGTTTCTCAAATAGACGATATTTGCGGGAATGTCCTAACAATATCAAGAATTTTGTTTTCAAAATAATCCGAGATTTCATCACAGAGTTTCTGAGATGGAGGGATTTCCTGTAAGAGAACAGAAGGATTCGTAAAGTCCTTAACTATTTTAAAAATTTATTTTGCTTTTTTTTCTGGAGCTACCATAGAAATGGCCTGTAAATAATAGGCTTTTTTAGCTGATTTGATACTGGCATGATAGCTTCTTCTTGCTTGTTTGTAGGAATCGCGGGCAGAGGCTTCGTATGACCTGCGCCATCTCCGTTCCAATTTTTTTAACGCTGTCAATTCTAGACTCAAGGCAGATGAGAACCAAGGGGCCCTCCTTTTTAATGTTCTACTATTAAAAGTTGAATCTAATGTTCATGGTAAACTTTAGAGAGAGACTTCCTCGAGATTCTGGGGCAAGTATTTTCCGGGTCAGACCATAGATTCTGTCTACCTAGAGCCTCGCATATTTGTTTGATGTGTCTGAGCCAAGGAAGCCGAGCAGGATTACAGAGTCTCATAATTTCCTGGAGCTCAGATCTATAATTGAGCATTTCTGGTGTAGACCATAGTTTCCTCCAATACAATAAGGGTTTTATGCCTAATTCTTCCGTGATTGGTCTAAGTCCCAAATCGAGTCTGAGGGGTAAAAGAGGGGTGCTAGAGGGGAGACCGGTCAGTTGTCTGATGAAGTTAATAAAACTTTATCATGCAGACCACTTTCGGATGAAAGGGTGTTCTATAAGTGTTGTTGTGCATGATTGCACTTAATACTCATAGAACAAGACACATGTCTAGATTTATTAGAAATAGTAAATCTCAATATGTGTGTGAATGGTGCACCATTCTACAATTGGTGTAGGAAAGCACAACAAAGAGAATTGTTTTAATTTCTCCACATTTTTATGTTCAGCATACATTGAAGGAGAAAAATGCATTTACTCATTGTTTTTGTACAGGAAGGTGTGTCTTCCTGTAGAAAAACAAACAGCACATGACACAGATATCCTTGCACTATTGTGCAAGGATGCCTGTGTCACCACATGGCTGCAGTTTAAGCAGCCGTGCAGAGAGAAGCATAGATTTGCAACATATTTATGTACATATGTTGCATCCCTGTGCTTCGGAAGTGCTACAGCACACAGCAGTTAAAGATGTTACTGTGTGATGCTGCAGCACTTCCTTATAGTTCTGCACTAATACATTCACCATACGCTACTAATGCATTCATTCAGTCAATTACGTACTACACATACATTCATCTAAACTTTCACACACTAACAAAGAAATTTAGCTCTTTTTTAAACCAGGAAAGTTAGTTCTTAAAAGAACTTTTTTTTTTCTTCTTTCTTCTTTTATGTTTTTTTGAGGGGTTTTTGAACAACGTTGTGTTTTTTTGGTTTTCCTGACAAAAAAGAAAAATAAAAAAACTGGAGAAACCAAACAATGAACTTCAGGGAACAGTAAAAAAAAACAAAAAAAAAACCTAGCAAATATAACTTTCCTGCCAGCGGCAGATGAGGTCGATTGACTGCTCGCCATAGCACAAAGTCTTATTGCACTTAGTGCAGAGCACTTTTAAAAATTGAAATTGAGGACGGATGTCCAAGGTTGAGTCTGAGGGATGCACTCTTGACGTGCTCGGCTGCGATGAGGTGGATGGCGCAGGAGCAGGAGTGTCTCTCATGCGTCGGCACTCTTCACGTGCAAGATTGTTTGGATGAAGGCTCCTCATGTGCTTCGGGGAGTCAAAGGAAGGGAAAAACTGACTATTATTTATCCAGGTCCAGCATACAGGTCCGTTGATAGAACTATAACAAGGATGGTATGCAGTTCCTAATGTGAATGCAGGCGAACGTGTGTTGAGAAATGGGCTCTACTTAAGAGTAAGTAGTTGCGCAAGAAGGGGAGAAGAAACTTCTCCTTGTTGGAAAAAGACCCTCACACACCCAGCCAGCTAGATGTCTTGCTTCATCATCGGGTCTGCTCCTTATCGGGGCGGCGCTGCAATCCCCGATCGGCACCCAAGATGGGGCCTTCCTGGCGGAGATCTTTTTTCCAAAAGCCGGTGGGTGAAGTGCGTGTGAGGGCCCTAAATTGTGTAGGTGATAATGATGTGTAGGAAAAAGTAAAATAAGGGAGAAGGTCCACTCAGAAAATTTTAATGAACGTGGCCCCTACCCTAATTAAAAATGAGACAAAAAACGCTAATCCCAACTCTAAGGATGTGGGGTTTATGCGTCTGTCAAGCGGTCAACATGTTTCTTGCCCTTAAGTCTATTTGAAGGCAATTCGTCAGGACCAAAAGATCTACCTACACTTAAATGGTGGTGGTCTATAGTACAGTATACAGGTGACCACCCTTACAGCACCCAAAGAAAGTGTGGTACCTGTAATTCTAAAAACACAGCCTGCAAGGTAAAAGACACGATTACAATACTAGAAATTCAAGTCACAGTATAAAGGATTTGTAATGACAATACATGCAACATAATGATGCAAACCGCATGCTGAACAAGGTTGCTATTGGCTTGCGTTATGACGTGTCTGTCATACAAATTTGAAACAGTGAGATAAGACAATAAAACGGAGGAACGAAGGCAGCAGGAGGAGCACACAACAAAAAGTAACTCACCCCATTAGGGTCATGGATGTGTGGTATCAGATCCGGCTAGTTGAGACACTAAGGTGTAGTGTCCTAATGTAAAATAAAAAACAAAAACGAAGAAATCAAGAGAGACATAGTTGATGCATGAGGAACTGCACAGCAAGTCCCGGGCTCATGCGCCCAGGGTCGAGGAGGTCACACAGTGAATCTGGGTGTCCAGTAGGTAAACACTGGGCTCATTGTGAACTGCAGTGGTGCCAGGCCTCCAGGTAAGGAGCACAAAGTAAAATCAAGTGCTAGTGTCCCAGGGAGGCGTAGCGTGGGACCCCGGCATGGCGCCGGTCAACAAACCCCACACTCACCGAGGTGAGGCCAGGTGTGCAATCAGTACACACTTAGGGGCCCCGCGCGGGGTTGTTTAACCTGGGACTGCACAAGAAAAAACACTGTGTTGAACGATGGGAGCATGGTAACCACGCGGACAATGTCGGGAGCAGTCACCAATTCAGCGAGGATGCTGAAGATGGGAGGTGGGGAGGGGTGGATAGGGGGGGGAAAAGAGGGGGGAAAAGGAGAAAAGGGGAAAAGGGAAGAGGGGAGGCAGAAGGAGGGAAGGGGAAAAGGAGGGGGAGGAAAGGGAGGGGGAAGAGGGTGAGGGGGGTGGAAAGAGGGAAGGAAAGGACGAAGGGTAGGTCCGAGAGCAACGCTGGTCGTAGCCGCAATGCAAACATTGTCGCGGGCCCGTGCGGTCATCAAACCCACACAGAAAGGTGCCAGTCATGTGAGGGGCATGGCACGTACAACCAACTATCTGGAGGCGCCATTGTGGCTATTACTCACGGTTTCCAAGGAAGAGGGTGGCGGTAGACCTACCCCCACGTCGCCGGTCCGGGAAATACAAATGAGAACCGGCAACTAGCGTGTAAAATACCCGCGGCCGACCGACAGCGGTGGGCAGGACTTCCGGGTAACCTGTCTGGAAACGTGGGCAAAGACTAGAGTGTAGCCTAGATGCGGGCGCCATCTTGGTAGGGGAGAAAGACTGTGGACCTTCCGCGACCAAGCACGCCGCAGCCAATAGACCGCCGCGTCCCCTGCAATCAGTCATGCCAATCAGACTAAGATTGTAATTACAAAAAGGAAGGGGCCTGGCAAGCGGAATACAAAAGTAGTGCTCAGAACCAAATAGGCATGCAGCTCGTGAACACCAACCTGCGGTATGTGTAGAATATTAACTATGTACTCTATGCCTATATTAATCGAGTTGCGATATGGTGTTGAAGGGGTGCACCAAAAAGTTAAAAACGGTTCTTGTCTGTACGGGGCAGCAACACAGTAGTGCTCAAAGACAAAATAGCGAGCAGCTCGTGGAAGCCAGTCTGTGGTAAGCCTAAGATATTAACTAGGTACTCTGTGTCTATACTGATGGAGTAGCGATATGATGTTGAAGGGGTGAACCAACAATTGATTCATGTCTGTGTAAGGGGTCAACAATAAATAGTGATGGTCCTGGGACTATTTTATGTACTGTGTGTCTGTAAAGGACAACGTTTAACAAGGTGGGGCCGCCAATGGCTGAGCCCCTTGGCTGTCTTAGATACCGCCCGGTCATTGCTGGTTACCAACAGAGGAGGATGTAAAGTGAGACCTTCTTATGTTAAGATGTATAAAAGATAACAACTTTATTGATTAAGTCAAAAGGCTCCAAGGTATATTCTCATTAAGCCCAGTCTTATCAGTAGCTAATCGTAGGACCCATCGTTGTTCAATGCGGAATAACGCGTTTTTTGTTATTCTAGGATGAGTCTCTAGTACACCCCATTCAAAAGAATCTGGTGAATGTTGTGTGTCTTTGAAATGGGTGGTCATTTTGGTGTTACTCTTAAGGCATCTGAAATTACTCCTGTGTTCCATTATACACGTTTTTACCGGTCTTGTGGTCATGCCGATATAAAGCAAGTTGCATTTGCACCGCAGTATATAGATACAATTTGAGGAGTTTCAATTGGTGTGTGCATTGATGGTCCAAGTAACCCCATTAGGAAATTCCAGATTTTTTGTCGCCTTCGTGAGGTGACAGACGGAGCAAGAACCACAAGGGTAATGTCCCGTGACCGGGGGCAAGCCCCACAAAGTACTTTGATGAGTGATTGGTTGTTTCTTTGGTCTGGTATGGATAAGGATATCCTTAATATTGCTTGTTCGTTTGAAAGCAAACCGAGGTGTAGGTAAGTTAAGTGTACCTATGTTAAGGATATTCCAATGTTTACGAATAATTTTTCTTATTTGGTTAGAGTCAGGAGTAAATGTTGTGACACATGTAATCGCTGGGTCTGGTACTCTGATCCTGTCTTCCAACAGGTTCTCGCGGTTATTATTTAAAGCTCTTTTGCAAGCAGTGTCAACAACCTGTTTAGGATATTCCTGCCGTAGAAGGTCTTTCTTCAATGTGTGCGATTCTTTTTTATAATCGGTTAGATTGCTACAGTTCCTTCTGATGCGAAGGAACTGGCCAAAGGGTAAGTTCTGTCTCAGAGCCCTAGGATGGTGACTACTAAAAAGTAGGAGACTATTCCTGTCGGTCGGTTTACGATAGAGGGTGGTTGAGATGTTATCACCCTCTAGTCTGATCGTGAGGTCAAGAAAGGGGATTTCTGAAGGAGAGATAGTGTTCGTGAATCTCAGGTAAGGGTTCAAGGTGTTAATCCAAGAACAGAATTCAACACATTTCGCTCTTTCCCCTTTCCAGAGGATCAAGATATCATCAATGAACCTTTTCCACATGCCAATGTTTTGCAGATAGGGATTTCTAGTGTGGAAAATCGCCCTATCTTCGAATGCCGACATGTACATACATGCCAGGCTCGGCGCAAATGTACTGCCCATTGATGTGCCCTGTGTTTGGTGGTAAAGTTGGGAGTCAAATTCAAAGAAGTTTTCTGTCAATGCTAGAGTAGCACACTCCAGTATGAAGGCTACTGGTGTCTGTGAACACCACTCACTGTTGGACAGAGCATCTTCAATGACCTCGAGTGTTGCTCCTTGTGGGATATTGGTGTACAGCGCCTCAACATCCAGTGTGACCAGAAGGTCAATAGATTCTGGATGTTGAGTCCCCTCCAGTAAACGGAGCACATCTGTGGTGTCCCTGATGAAGGATGGTGTAGCCCTGACTATTGGTTGTATAAAGTGGTCTACAAATTTAGACAGTGGTTCCAGAATAGACCCGATCCCTGAAACTATAGGGCGTCCCGGGACCGAGGTGGTGTTTTTATGAATCTTAGGAAGGCAATAGAAGTAAGGAGTTATGGGTTCCTTGGTTACCAGGAAATCTGCTTCTTTTTTGGTAATCCACCCTTTGGTTTCTGCAGTGAAAACCATCGCAGAGATAATCCTGCTCAATCTTGGAGTGGGGTCTTCTCCTATTGGAGTGTAGTACCTTCTATCACTCAGTTGTCTATTGCACTCAACGTTGTAGTCTGAGGTAGACATAATGACTGTCGCCCCACCTTTATCTGCCTGTTTAATGGTGATGCTTGCGTCACTTGCTAAGGTCTTAATGGCAGTATTTTAATCCGGGGATAGGTTATGGAATGGGGCAGTGGTCATCATGTTCTTCAGATCTTGGAGTACCGCTTTCTCAAAAGTCAGTACTTCATTGGGAACCATACTGGTATTTGGTGTAAACGTAGACGGTCTATGTAGACCTGAGTCGTTCTTGGTTGTGCTTCATCATACTTGCCGTGCCGCAAGAGTATTTCTTGGTGGGATCCCCTCTCGATAAGCCTCTTTTGCAAATCTTACATGTGACCAAGGTGGCATTGGTCTTATTCTGTCCTTCGGGAAAAGTAAAAAATGTCCACACCACTGAAGCAAAACATTTTTTCTGTGGTTCCTCCGGCAAAAATTCATCCTCAGAGGTTTGAGGTGATGCAGGTGATGCCTGCTGCCCTGAAGCCATTTTTGGTTGCAAAAAGTTAGAAATAAGTGTATACTTAGTCTAAAAAAATCTTCTTCTGTCCAAAGAGATGGTTCTCCAAAGAAGCTCAAAGAAAAACGATTGAAATGGGTGGGGTCTTTCAGTAGTTAGAACAGGAAGTGTAATGAACCAATCAAATCTCTTTTTTTTGCAGGTCACATGGGATCCGCGCACAGTGCGCTTACGCAACACGCACCCAGCGTGCATCCGCGAAATTGAATTAAAAACAAATATAGCATTAGATGTCAAAATATATTAGTTTTAAGACTAGTTTAGAGTTTGTCTTCAATTAATATTCACATGCAATACATAAATATGTGTTTTTAAGTGTTAAATACTTCGCGGGATCCGCACACCCATCGTGTCACGGACGCATATGACGCATCGCGGAAGCGCGTAAATGTCGCGTTACGTACATCGAACGTGTCGCGTATATGCTGGGAGTCGCGTACCGGTCGCATAGCGATCGCGCACTAAACACGTACCCAACGCATACCATGCGCGGATGCTATCGCGTACGGATCGTGAACGGTGCGCATAGGCTGCGCGGATCCAAAAACATTTGAAAAATATATATCTAAAATAAAGTTTTGCACTTATAGTTGAAAAAATATTTTGAAAAATATAAAAAAATATGTTTGAAAAACACATTAAGTTCAAATAATATTTTTTAATTTTTAAAAGAATTAATTGAAGAAATATGTTTAAAAAGTGATGATAAAAAAGTATTTAAAAAAAAAAAGAAAGAAAATGACACACTGAATTTGAAAAATATAGAAATGCAATCAAAATCATTAAACATGATATCTTTAGAGATAAGTTATAGATAGGAATTAGCATTTAAAAAACCTTTGAAATTCACTGAAAAAACTGTAGGTTTCATTCATTCATTTGATAACTTTATTTCGGTCAGGGACCATAAAAGCACAAAGTAAACTACAAGAAAAATTGCACATTTCATTAAAACAATAAATAGAGTCAAGTTAATACAATGGTTAAAAATGAATTAAACTAGTGTTATCAAGAAAGCTAATTTTGATAAAAAGACAAAACATTTTAAAGAAAGCTTCTCCTTCTACGCCAAAAACCATGTAAAAAACGATACATAGCAAAGACAATTGGGGGGTGAGTGTCATATATTAAGACCCTGCATGCATGCATGCAGTGTCTAAACCCTAGGTTCTTGCATAAGGGGATGAGCCACTTTTTCCCTATTAAGTGGTATGCGGGGCAGAAAAACAGGACATGGCATATATCTTCTAGGTTGTAGTTGCAAGCCGGACAGGCTGCATTTTCAGATCTTGCCCATTTGTGAGTGAATGCCCTGAGCGGTAAGGTACCGTGCCTTAACTGCAAATAAAGCTTCCTAGCAAGAGATGGATAAATTACATCGAGGAAGACCTCTGCTCTTGTTTCTGATTTTATTAGGAGAAACTCTTTAGTGAGTTTCCCCAAGGAGCTTGAACCATGTAAAGTAAGTAATCTCAGCTGCCTTATATGGCCTGTTAAGTCAGATTTGGAAGTCCTTTTACAGGCTACCTCCAGAAATTCCCAAAGATCGGTCCTACCGATCTTTGTGCTAAGATCCTTAATATGGGATAACCATGGGATGTTCTTGCTTTTAATTAGGGCCCAAACCTCCATGAATTCCTCTCTATAAGGTGCCAGTTCAGGCACCGTCCAGAGCCTTTTCCAGTAGAGTAAGGGCCGAAGGGTTGCCAAATCTTCAATAGGTTCTATCCCCAGATCAAGACTTAGGGGAATGAGCGGTGTACTTACAGGCAAGCTCACAAGACTTCTCATGAAGCCCTGCTCAACCAGGGTTAATTTGGCAATGTTTTTATGACCCCATAATTCGACCCCATACAATGAAGCAGTTCTGGCTTGCAGCCGATATATTTCGACTACCGGGGCTGCTGGTTTATAGACCGAGGCTCGCTGGACCTTACAGAGGTCCCCTACTATTTGAGACAACCTCAGCTATGATTTTGCGATTTGTGATACCCAATCAAGGTTCTCGGTCAATGTGATTCCAAGATAAACAAAAGTCCTGACTCTCTCGAGAGGGGAGCCATTTAGGGTAGGATTTGGGCGGGTCTGTTTGGGAGGATTGAAGATCATGAACTTGGTCTTCTCTAAGTTAATCTCCAAGCCTCGGGCAATACAAAATGCCAGGAAACCATCCAAGATGCGCTGAATGCCCGATGATGTTTTAGATAACAACAAAGTGTCATCAGCAAACATCAGAGCGGGCACTCTACCAGTAGCCAACCTAGGGGCATCGTTATTAGCTACGTCAGCCAAATGGGTAACAAGACCATTAATGTAGAGACTGAACAATGTTGGAGCCAAGACACACCCTTGGCGCACGCCCTTCCTGACGGGAAAGCGTGAAGAGAGGTCACCATGCCTCCCACACCTAACCTGGGCATAGTTACCGTTATGGAATCTGGTTAGAATATTCAGCAGATAGGGGGGGAGGCCCATATCTGCGAGAACTTTCCATCATTTTCCTCTTGGGACAAGATCGAAGGCAGCGCGCAGGTCAACAAAGGTGAGGTAGAGGCTGCCACCCTCTACTCTCACCGTTTTCCAGTATAAAACCTGTAACCGGAAGATCTGGTCTATGGTTGAGATCCCAGATCTAAACCCTGCCTGTAGTGTAGTCAGAATTTTGTTTTCATCCATCCATCCCTGGATTCTTTCTAAGATGATTCTGCCCATTAATTTCTGGGTGGTGTCAATAAGGCTAATTGGTCTATATTTAGCCGGCTTTAACGGACAGCCTTTCTGCATGTTATAGTTAGGAATTGGCATTTAAAAAACCTTAGAAATTTACTGAAAAAACCATAGGTTTCAGGGGCGTTATAGTTAGCTGGACATTTCCCTCGTACAAAACCCTAGAAATTCCCCTGTTATAGTTAGTTCAGCTAACTATAACTCGCGCCCCCGCAATGCACTGCTGATGACGTCACATATTACATCACTCATGACATGGTCAGTGACACCACTGATGACATCACTGATGACATCTCAAATGACATCACTGATGACATCACTGATGACGTCATCCATGTGATAAATTAGTACATCTTCTCACACCCTAATATAACCTTTGATACACCGACTCAAAATTTCAAACGGCCATTTTGACAACCATAGATACTCCAATACACACCCACTCATTGACTTTTAGGTCTACATACCTGTCCACTCACTCACCTGTACAGTCACTAATACTTACAGTCACTCTGTGCATTTATATACCTATTTAGACACTCACACACCACCAATCATCCATTGAGGTACTGACACATCTAGTCAGTCATGCAAATAATTAATCACAGTCCAATTTACTCACCTATACAGTTAAACATACTCAAGTTCACTTACTCATAAAAATACTAACAAATTATGTGTCTTCCTGCAGAAAAATAAACAGCACATGACACAGATATCATTGCACTATGGCGCATACAGCCACTCCCAAAATCACACACTCTCACATATAGATAGTTATATACTCGTACACACATATACACTGCGTTTCACATATGTAGTTACTGACACATGTACAACTGAGATATACATTCAATTACTAACACACCAATACGTACACTCACCCAACCATACAGTCCATCACAGATGCACTCTTAAAACCATGCACCCACTGAATCACCCACTCATACATCTAGTCACAAAGTCACACACACCCTACCCACACAAACACTCAGGCACCCATACAGATACTCAGACAACCAATAAATAACCCATATAGACACTAATATAGCTATTCACAAAGTCATGCAGCCACTTATACACCAACATACAGACACATACAGACATGCACACAGTTTAGTCACTAGTCTGCAGTAAGATACATTTAATGACTCACTTATAGAGTCAGTTACGCACCTAGAAAATCATCCATTCACACACTTGTACACCCACTTATTCTTCAACAGGCCTGTCCCTATATATATTAAACATAATAAAACTGTTCAGAAACACATACTCAATGGATGATGTCATTTGAGATGTCATCAGTGATGTCATCAGTGATGTCACTGACCATGTCATGAGTGATGTAATATGTGACGTCATCAGCAGTGCATTGTGGGGGCCCGAGTTATAGTTAGCTGAACTAACTATAACAGGGGAATTTCTAGGGTTTTGTATGAGGGAAATGTCCAGCTAACTATAACGCCCATGAAACCTATGTTTTTTTCAGTGAATATATATATATACACACACGTATTCTCCACAGACTGTTATCCTTGTACTTGTACATCTTCCTTACAAGCAACTATCATTTGTATTTATATTGGATGATGGTGGTTGATCTGTAGTTTTGGCTATGTGCTTTTAAACTTCAATCCCAGTGGGGAGTCTGCCTACTGGCTCACCCCAAGGTATTTACCCAAAATATTGTGTCAGAAATATTGAATGACACAAAGATTGTGCCAAAAAACGTTTGATGCCAAACATTATGTGGGACACAATACTGAAGGTGAGAATATTGTTTTTTAAATCTCTTATATCATTTTTAATAGTTGTACATAATGCCACATTTTTTATTTGTTTGGTTGCTCTTTATTAGTTCTTTTTTTAATTAGTTCTGTGTTATAAGGTGATATTGCAATAAGTTTGTTTAGTATTTTTTAGTGTGTTTATCATAATTGATATTTCATAACATGTTAATTATTTAAATTATTTATTCGACAATTTAAAAAGTTTTAATTGTTAATTGGCAAAATAGATAATTTGCTTTGTTAATTATTTATTTATTTTCAACAGTTTGTTAATTTATTATTTATGTTAGGTTTTAGACTTTTTGTATTATAATTTTCTAGTGTGCATTTTTTTTAAATAATATGCATTTTATTTATTTGCTATTATTGTGTTTGTGTTTTTAGTTGTTGGAATTTTAAGGAAATTGGATGGAAATTATGGCATGTGTATTTGTTTTTAAAATGAAATATAATATTATGTTAATTTTACCTGTTAATTTTGTGTTTAAAACTTATGTGTTGGAATGTTGCAGGCTGAACCAGACCAGAAAGCGGCGACTAATCGGGGAGGAAGTTCTCACATTCAAGCCACACATACTAGGCCTAACTGAGACCCACCTTGCGTACAAGGATAGAGCTCAGCTGAAACAACTGGGTTGTGATATATTAACATGTACCTCACAGGCTGTCTCTATACGCGGGCTGGCCATATTAAAATCTAGTAATTTAGCTGTCACAGTCTTGCGTACACTTGCCGATCCTAAGAGGAGATGGGCGATAGCTCAGCTGTTGATATTGGGGCGTAAGAGTATGATCTGTGTAGTGTATGGCCCCAATTCTGACTGCCACAACCTTTTCCATTATTTCAGTTCTGAACTGCTGGGGTGGCCTGGGGATCTGACAGTTATGGGGGACTTTAACTATATCATGGACAATAAAATAGATACTAATAATAGTAAAATACAGGCCAGAATGGTTAGGAGCAGGGCAGCTATGTTTGAGCTACTGCGTATTCATCAGCTCGATGATGCTTGGAGGACACTGTTCCAAACACTGCCAGTGTATACGTTCTACTCAACCCCACATAGACAGTACTCTCGTATTGACATGATTTTTATCAAGAGACCACTATTGGAAAACACACGTATAGAGTTCTGCCCTAAAATCACATCTGACCACAATCCAGTGATGCTAACTTTGCAGCGGCAGCTGAGGGCCAGAGAGGCTCTTTGGTCCTTCCTATTTCCTAGACACCTACTTAGTAATCCAGAGTATCACGAACATATCAGTAGAGTACTTAAGAAACAATATGGGCACTGCTTCTATCTCAACGGTATAGGATTGTATGAAAGCTTTTGTCAGATGGGCCACTCTTCAGTTTATTTTAGCACAGAATCGGTGGATAACCCAGGAGGCAGAAGAGGATTGCCAAAACTACTTAGATCTGGAACGCCAGAATGCAAAAGCAATCGTAGTAAGGGATCTAGCGGAGCAGTCAATATACCTCAGGCTCCTAGAAGTACGATCTAATCTTAATAGAGGGTTAACAGACAAAGTCGCGCTAACTATCATAAGCAGAAAACCTTGCAGTATGAATACGGAGAGAGGGTCGGTCGTTTGTTGGCTATTCAGATCTCTGACCAGAAGGCTAGACCCAAAATCAAACTTATTAAAGGGGAAGGCAGTCTGTCTTATACTCAACCACAGGATATAGTTAAACAGTTTAAACTATTTTATGCTAATCTATACTGTGAGTCAGCCTCTTACAACAAGCACACTTTCCTCGAGTATCTGCAGGAGAGCCACCTACCATGGCTCGACCTCTCGGAGTCTGTACTATTACAAAAAGACATAGAGTTAGTTGAGGTTGAGGACGCAATTAAGTCTCTACCCTCAGGTAAGGCAGCTGGTGAGGATATTACCCTGCTTGAATTCTATAAAACCTTTAGGGATATTTTGGTACCTGTCTGTACGGAATTAATTACTGGCATTACTAATGGGGGTGATGCCCCTGCTTCTTAGAGCGTTACTAATATTGTGATATTCCCTAAGAAGGGGAACCGCTTGAGGACAGAGGTTCTAATTGTCCAATATCTTTGATTAAAGGCGACGCCAACATTTTCTCAAAATCTTTGGCTTCACACCTGGCTCCTCTTATTTACCAGATAGTCTCAGAGCAACAGCATGGCTTTTTCCCTGGCAGAGACACAGCTGCCCATATCAGTACAGCTATTGCAGCCTTTGATGTATCTGGTAAATTAAATATACACATAGGGATGGTCATGCTTGATGCTGAACAGGCTTTTGACACAGTTGCCTGGGAAGCACTCTGGCTCACTATGTCAACATTTGGCCTTAGCTCTAGGTTCATCTCCACTCTCCAGAAACTTTATAAAATCCCTGTGGTAACTGTCAAGCTGAATGGCATCTCATCAGCCCATTATGCTGTTCAAAGGAGCAGGGTTGTTCACTTTCCCCTTTACTGTTAGCCCTTTACATCAAGCCTTTTATAAGGCATTTGTTGCAGAACGCAGGGATCTTCCCAGTGTGTCTTAATGGCATGGAACTTAAGCTGACTGCATATGCAGATGACATTGCTGTCTTCTCTGCTATCCCAGTCGACGCTATACCCGACATTACAGGAGAAGCTGGGCTTTTCAGCTCTTTTTCCGGCTATAAGTTAAATCTAGCTAAGACTCAGTCATTTTTAAATTTTCAACCTGAAACTTTTCCTATATCGGTAGGGGTTACAAAATGGCTACATATATTAGGCTTTTGTCTTAGCAGTCAAGCAGAGGATGTTGTTATCTTGAATTATGAGCCGCTTCTTAAAATAGTCTCGGCTAAATTGCGCAGTTGGCATCCTCTCCCCGTCAGTATATACGGAAGGTGTAACATAATCAAAATGAATATGCTCCCTACATTTTTATATTTATATCACGCTGTACCCCTGTGGGTTCCATAGTCCTTTCTTAAGCGTCTAGACAGCATCATAGGTAGTTTCATCTGGGGGTATAGACGTGCCAAAAGGGCTCTTAGGTTTATTAAACTACCTTATAAACAAGGGGGCTTTAAGCTCCCAGACTTTAAGCTTAACAACTGGTCTGCATTCATCGGGTGGATCCGGTGCTTGCTCAACGGGCTTGATGTTGGTCCGACTTTGTTGTCTTATCAGTTAGCTTGTGGACCGTCCATTGGGTTCACACTATATAAGACCTCTGATCCCAACTATTACAAGCGTGTCAGATTTAAGGTAGTCAAAGACATCACTAGGATCTGGTAAGATATCCGTAAGGAATATTCTCTGCTCTCGCTGAACCAATACACGGTGTTATGGGTCAACCCAGCGTTGCTCAATATATTTCATCACCCCATCGGAAGAGGCTGGCAGGGTAAGGGCATTACCCGATTAGGACAACTGTATAATGGACGGGGGTTTCGATCTTTTGCTGCATTAAAAGATGAGTAAGGGCTTCAGCGGAGTACCTTTTTTAAATGCTTACAAATAAGGGACTATTTTTTATGGGGTTAGAGGCTACTAGAAATGCCAAGCCCATTGGAAATATTGTCTGAAATATACATTGGAAATATTGTCTGAAATATATAGAAAAACTCCAGCCGAGGTGCTATTGGCACAGCCTACCAGAAATTCCTTGCAGTTGTTTGTGATGACAGCCTGCAGATCGCTACAAAATTAAGCAGTTTTCTTAAAACTAATATAACAGTCGAGGAAATACAAGAGGCAATGGGTACTCTAGACCAAGCAGTAGCATCTGTCAACTTGAAATTACAACAGCATTGGACAGTCTTTATGCTGTACTATATGCCGGAGCTTATCTCCAAGTGGGTAACATCTCAACCCTCGGTCAAATCATTCTGCACAAAATGTCAACTTTCATGCTGCAGACTTGAGGCACATGTTTATTGACTGCCAGAGGCTTAACTTATTTTGGAGTGATGTTTCCTCTACATCGGCCGTATTTTCCATCTCACTGAAAATGAAATATTCAGTTGGATTAAATGTGAGATAGCTGGTTATGAGAACCTATTGGCCACTATTATTATTGCATGTGCCCGCTTATGTATTGCCAGAGCCTGGATAAATAATACTAGCCCAAATGTTAACGAAGTTTGGGCTATACTGAGACAGGTGTATGAGTTGGAACTAGCTCTAGCTAAGGCCAGATTACCCCGTTCTTGGTTAAAATTTAAAAGGATCTGGTCTAGTCTCTAATGGGATTAACGCTGCATTGTCACTTTATCCTATGCACTCTGCCATTGTTCCCCCTTAATCTTACTCCAGCTGCTTTTTTTTCTGTCTCTTGTCTTTCTTCTTTTTTTGCCTCCCGATCTATTGTATTTCCTTTTTTTTTCTCTCTTTTTTTTTCTTCTTCACTTCTGGCTATAATGGAGTAACTTGTTGATTTAGAATCATGTGATCATTTCTAACATGTGTGTGAAACTCACGTTTTTTTCTTTGTTTCTTCTGTTTTGTACCTTGTCATACTAATGGCTATTGAAAATACAAAAAAAATAAATTAAAAAATATGAAGAAAATAATGTTGTGTTTTAGTGGTTATATGGGAATAGTAAATCTGATCCATCCAACACCCAGCACATTCCCTACTTTTGCTTTTGTTGGACTTGGAACAGATAATCTGATCCCTCCAAAGTTCAATGGTGTCCCTGCTATTAATCAGGTGGGAATAGGGATAGTAAATCTGACTTCTCCAAAGTCCAGCAATTTCCCTACTGTTGCTTACATCAGAGATCAAATAGTAAATCTGACCATTTCAAGGTCCAGCACTTCCCCCACTATTGCTTTTTTGGAGTGGGAATAGTCAATATGACCCCTCCAAAGCCCAACAGTTTCTCTATTGATTATCAGGCTGAAGTGTCAGTAATAAATGTTCACCCTGCCAAGCCCAACACTTTCCCTACTGTTGCTTACATTGGAGTTGTAATGGTAAATCCGACCTCTTCAACGGCCAACATTTTCTACTCGGTTGGTCTGGTTTGAATGGGAGAGCTGAATTTCACCACTCCAAGTCTATCCTTTTATGTGATTTTTAAAAATTATTGTAATATATTTTTTATTTTTCAAAGTTATTATAGGGTACATTGCATTATTATTTTTTGTAGTATTCATATTTTATTATTTTTCTGTTTATAAAAGCCGGGACTCAGGGCCAACCCTGACTGAACAGAGCTTGTCTAGTTCCAAATTTTAAAATCATAATAAGAATTCACCATTGGGTCTGGTTGCAATGGAGCTGCATCACACCTCCAGGAAATGCCCTCCAGACTTTTGGGGTCAACCTTAAATCTGAGTGATTGTATGGCTGTAGCTCAACAGTCTATGTGTCTGATTGTTAGCTAAACTCTTTGACTCATTCAGGGTTCATCTTGTGCCTTGATTAGAGCTCTGTACACATAAGATAGAATGAAACTGCAGACAGGAAACCCTGCCAGTCTCCTCTGCTAGAGTGGAGAATATATCTTTAGGACTTAAGGAAAAAAGACTGTTACTGCATTCTAAGAATAGAGGAGGCAGAGCCATCTCGTGCAAAAACATTGCCTGAATCAGAAACAGACAACCAGGACCAGCTGATTGTGGAGAACAGAGCCCCTCTCTAGATGGCCAAGACAAAAGCAACCCTGGCAGTGGGTAGGCATAGCGAGTTAAAAGATTATCATGAGGCTTGTTCCATTTCTTTCTCCCAAACATCAAAGTGCACTGTACTGCCCTGAAGTGTGACTTAACACAGTGGCATTCAGGGGTCCATAACCAGGAGTGATCTATCTAGCCCTTCAGAGATGCCCCACCAGCTAATGTGACACTGACACTGTGCCCTAGACACTATGGGCCCCTCTGATGAATTGCTTATCCCCTCCCTTAAAGAACAAGTAGTGTCCCTGACCTGCACCCAGATTCCAGGGTGGCATGCTGTGTATTTCAGCCCTTGTTGAAGGGTTCTGCAGGGATCGACTGCCTGTACAACCGCTGAGCGGCAAGGACAGGCTCTCACTGAAGAAAATGACTGACAAGTCACCCTACTCGGCCACTCCATCTCCCAGGTTTACACACTGAGAGAACATTGTGAATGCTTGCAAACCGTTTCAGAAATCAGATGCTGCAATTGTCTAGGTTACCTTGCATTGAAGCCAATCTAGGTGACACTGTGTGCGCTGTTATGGACAGTGAAGCACATGTGATGCCGCAGAGTACTCTGTGAACCATAAGGTTGTACACAAAGCGGCGTGAGCAGCAATTAAAGAAAATTGCGTTGTCAATGTGTACATCACCGGCTTTACCTGGACTAGTGACTTTTGTTCCAAAGTATATGTCTTAAGAAAATAAAGAGCGGGTAGAGACATTTCAGTGAAGAAATACCACTGTTTTGCAGAATCTGAACTGATATACTAGCACTCATTTCTGCTTAGTCTGCAAGGGAATTAAAAGTGAGTCAGGGAAATGTCACTATTTCAGGCTTGTTGATACACTGAGCATTTTTCATTGCAGTTGGGTTGTACTTCAAGAGATCATGACATAAGACTTACAAGGGAATACTCCAGGGGCGGCTCCTTCGCAATGGCGGAGAAATGTCGCCTCACTGGCTCTGGGACAGCAGGTGAAATATAAAACCATGTTCTATCATCTTTTTCATTTGCCCCCTCTGAGCCAGCGTGTGCAGGGAGGGGCATGCCAGGGGATGAGAGGGGTGAGGAGGAGTGCTGTGTGCACTATCTAAGTGTTCATGTGTGTTTGGCTGGCTCTCTCAGGCTGGCCAAAAACACATGCACACTTAGGTTTCTCCAACCGGGCTGTATTGCAGAGCAGGGCTGGAGAAACTACACAGACTCCCTGCCATAGAGGAGCGTCTTTCCAGCACCCACAGGTCAATCACTGCGCTGCTCTCATAGCATGCAACCAGCATGGGGATTGCATAGGGAGTCTGTCAAAGTGTCTGCTGGGACCAGGAAGAGCACATGGAGGCGCGACGTGGGAGGCAGCCAGCAGTTTACGGTAAGTTCTATTTTTTTTAAATTATAATCAACACACCCGCGCTCCCTAAACCTTGCTTCCTCCACATGTCCTGCCACCCTTTGTTTGTGTCAGCCGCCACTGGAATACTCAGGAGTAAAATGGTATTCCTCTTCAGAATTGTTTGGCCAAATCAAGAGTTAAAACTATGTGGTAGTGATGGAGCAAGGACTCATAGAAAAGAGACTTGCTCGGAAGCAATCTTCTTGTTTAACTTTCTAACATGGTATTAATTACGAATTGTGTAAAACTAATACACACCACATCATAACAAAAGTCAGAGAAACTTGCCAATGTGTTTACTAATGTAAATAACTTGAGCAAAGTTCTAAAATGGCTGCTAACGGGAAATCTTTATTGCGCATATGTCAACTGCATCTACGCAGTATGACGACTTGTCGCTTGGAGGGAAATTCTTGCGCATGAGCAGAAAATACTAAAATGGCGGCTTGAAAGCTCACATGCATGGCATCTGCTCAGCTGAAATTAAACTAAGCTATTTTACTAATGCTAATGCGGGGAAAGTATTAATAAATAAATGGGATTAGAGTAGAGATGGGTGGTATACAGTGAAACCATTTATCTTTGAAAATAATTTTTGTCTTTCTGACATTCATATTAGTGCACATTTGGGCCTCTCGTGGGTGTCCAGAGTTTG
Organism: Triturus cristatus; assembly: GCF_964204655.1. Lineage (NCBI taxonomy): Eukaryota > Metazoa > Chordata > Amphibia > Caudata > Salamandridae > Triturus > Triturus cristatus. The sequence continues at coordinate 571,583,802 of NC_140588.1, forward strand.
TTAGACATGTGATCTCTGCACATGCCTGTTGAAAAGGAGCCAGAAGAGTGACGATTCTCTTGAATGCGATCCATGGACACAAAAGTTACATACCCAGGAAACAAGCAGTGAAGACCTCTGGATGAATGGATGTTCACAACAATTTTAACCAAATGTTTCTAATAAGATGTGAATACGGGTGGGAAATAAAGTTTTGAATACAAATTAAGGGGGTGGATCTATGAACAATGGATTGATAGACTAAGATGACATTGACATATAAGCATGGTGTGATGATCCTACCCCCTTGCCTGTCCAATCAGAATTAGTATTTTCACGATATTGAAACATCAATGGGTGGCACATGAATAGCGAAGGGTATAATTGAGGTAGTCTTAGTTAGTTAGCCAGACGGATATTTGCTGAATGCTGCAGAGCTCGGGATGCTGTTGGAGTGACGAGAGATACTGATCAAGAATCGAATGCAGAACCATCTATCTTAAATTAAATTGATTTAGAAGAAGATTGCAGAAGAATCTTGAGGAGGAAGAGAGTGTCAGAGAGAGGTGTCACACAAGTGTCAGTGTTAGAGAGGTCATCTATCCTGTCCTGAATCCTGTCCTGAAGACTTCATCGCCTGATCTATCCCGGGGGACCCTTACCAGCCCTTTGGCCAGGGGGTTGGTTTTCACACCATTCTAGGTAACTAATATTTCGGTGAATGTGTAGATGTTCTTTCCTCTCTGTCCTCTCCTTTCTGAGCATAAGTCATTGCAAGGTACAAAGTATGTGTTTGATGATTGATTAATTGAATCTTCCTTCCTATAAGTGATGGAGACTGTACTGTACTTTGAAGTGGTTCACATGCAAATAATTTAGGTAAAGATTTAAATTTTTCCAGAGTCTGTGGTTATTTCATTGTAAGAAGAGGATTATTTAATGTAATTTCACCATCAACTAGTTCAACTAATGGTCCATCGACCACCGGAAAGACCTTTTTGATCAGTGAAAGGTTAGTGGGGAACAAAGTGTAACTAATCTTGAAATATTATAAAACATAAACTACGACTCCAGCGGTTTTACTAGTCTAATGTGTATGTGTGTTTATGGGCCCAGGTGAGTATATGGTATTGGAGTATCTGTTACTGGTATGCCACTGGATCAGTTCTCGGGTAGCAGAGCTATGGTTATTATTGACTAGTTTGGTGATAAGTATTGATTTTGGTTAATTGATTTATGTCTAACAAAAAGAGTTAGCGTCTTGTTTTATGTTGTCTGTAAAATTCCCTGGAAATTAATAGCGGGTGGTGATAGAAGCCATACTGCAGTGAGATTACTCGTTTGTTGGAATAGCACTGAGAAGCTATGCAGGGCTGGCAGTATTAAATTAGGGAATATTTAGTGTAAAAGCAAATGTGAGTGAAAGCGAAAGGTTCGCTGGTGAAACTTTGGTCTTACATCACCTAGTAAGGGTAACACTGAAGGAGTAGCAGGTTCTCTTGAGCTTGAATGAAGGGTAAACAGAGGTTTTTACTCGCAGTGGAAGAGGAGGTATTCTGAGACTCCAGAACCAGTTGGAAATCTATCCTTTGTTTAGGGGAACAGGCAGAGTAGCAAATGTTTTTATGTTGTTACTAATTAATTTAATTTAAGAAAAGTAAAGAAATACGTTTTTCGTATCACCTTGTGAAGGGAGGGTCAGTTGCCAGAGTTGCACTGACGTCACAAAGAGCAGTGCTGGGATAGGCTGAAACAGCTAGTAAGGAGCAGAACTGACAACATCGAAGGGCCGCGCTGGCATTGGTCAGACCAGGAGCGTGAGCTGGAATCTGATTGCGTGCCTCAGTGAAAGCTGTTTTAGGATTGGTCAACGAAGAATTGTATGTTTGATTCTCATTTGCCTTTTGTGTGAGTCACCCTGACAGAAAAGCTCGAGGATTTGCAGATTATTGTTTTCTACACCGAGTGTCTAGAATGTATGGTGAAAAGAGAAAAATGTCATTAATAAAGAAAATTAAGAATTTCTTTAAGAAAGATAAGCCTGTGTTGACTAGAGAGGGAATTCCTATTCCGCCACCTAAAATGCCTGCTTCATTTATGATGATGGAGAGAGGATATCATACATGCGTGTGGATGGAGAATTGGATAGAATACATCAAGAGTGATGGTGTTTTAGCTTTTCCTGAACATGGTACGTTTAATGGGAGAATTCTTCAGAATTTGAGAATGCGGATGAATGATTTAGATCCAAGACCCAGGCTAACGCAGTATGATGCTTTAGAAGAATGGGAGAGTGAGTCATATGAACGAGAGAAAAACAGGAGTGGAAGATATATGGGACATTTTCCCCGATATTTGCGTGAGTCACATGAAGGACAGATGAAACAATGGAGAAGAGCAATGGCATCAGAAGGTTTATATCCAGTGTTAATGGCTGAGGAACAGTCAGGGGGCAAGTGTAAGGAGAAAACAAAACACATAAAAGTGACAGGATATAGTGAATCAGATGAAGAATTTTTGGAGGATAATTTTAACTAAAAACCTTCCACCGTATCAGGAAGGACCAAGTAGAATCACCCCAGGTGCACCAGTACACCTTTAATTCCGCAAATTCTACATGATACATCAAGTAAGTAGGGTACTTCAAGATAAAGAAAAAGAAGCTCTAAATAAAAATAGAGAGGATTTAATACAGAAAATAGGCCAATTAAATTTAAACCCTAGCGCATTGACAATACCAGTAACTATAGGTCCTGTTGTTCCTTTGTATGGAGACAAAGTAAATTGCCCAAAACCACATGCTGTAATGATTCCTTTGAATAATCCTAGAAAAGAAATTGTAATTAATAACTGATGACCAAGCCAGTTAGTATGATTCAGTGATATCATTCATGGATATACCGATAAGAGAATCAGTAATTGAAGCCCTAAAAAGAGTTACACCCAGCAGTTCAAAAGAAGGAAGGTCTGTGGTATCCACAGGAACCAGAAGTTCAACAGCGGTAACTCCAGAGAATCTGGAGAGATGGGCACAGGGAATAGAAAAACAAAGTTCTACCCCAAAGATTTTAGATATTTACACACTGAAAGCAGAACTGGAAGAGATAATGGCTGGATAAGTGGGAATAGAAAGATTGAACACTTACAATGAGGAAGAGTTGTTGTTCATATGCAGGAGTATAACAAGAAATGCAAAAGTGTTCCATGAAAAATTGACAGAGCTTGCTTCAGAGATAGGAATAGATATAGGGAGATCAAAAGTGCTACAGAAATCATATTGAGTGGACTTTACTGACAAAGATTTAGAAAACATGAATGTGTTCGGTAAAAAGCTACAGGTTAAGGAGTTGATAAATATTTTGCAAAAGTCGGGAGACATTGGCAAGTAGAGAACAAGGTGGACAAGAAAAAGGAGGAAGCACAGGTGAAAGAAGCGTCCTCTGCATATTTATTGAAAGAATCAGGAAAGGTAGAAAGAATGTGTCCCATGAGAGAGGTACCTGGGGGTGGATATGTACATATCCCATGGAGTCGACAAGATATTTTGTCGTTTACAAACGATTTCCCTAGATTAAGAGAGAAACAAGTTGAATGGTACAAACAGGTTGATAGGTTTGTGAAAGCTTCGAAGGTTCTGTTGAAAGATCTGGATGGTCTATTTGATATTGTGGTACCTGGTGATTTATGGACAGAATGTAAGATTGCGGTTGATTGGCCGAGTGAAGAGTATCCAAGAGAATCAAAAACAGGAGCACCCTCATATGATGTGAGGAAGAAATATCACCAAGTAATTACTTTCTTGAAAGAGAAAATCCCTCCCAAAGAAACAGACTGGGTAAAGATAGATCGAACAACCCAAGAGCCGAATTAATCTGTTCATGCGTATTATGAGCGATTTCTGCAGGTGTTCAAGCAGTATAGTGACTTTGAGAATATTGGAGATAAAGATATGGGTCATTTTGTGTATCGGTTTGTGTACGGTTTGAAACCAGAGATTAGTCAGATGATTCAACAGCACATGTTGTGTTGGCAGGGAAAATCCATTGATGATTTTCTGAAGTATGCAAAGTATTGTGGAGATGATCCTGAGGCGAGGCATAGAAAGCTAAAAGAGAAAATGATGTGGACACAAGTGAAATTGGCAGAACAACAGGAACTTAAGTTGAATAGTCAGGCTGATGGTCAGATGAAAGAACAGAATCAGAGTGATCATGTGGCGAATGGTGGTAAATCAAGAGGACGAATGAATAGAGAGGATGCAAAGAAGAAGTTTTCTTGTCATGGGTGCGGAAAGCTTGGACATTGGAAAAACAAGTGTAAGAATATTTAGAATAATAATGGGCCACACCAAAATTTAAATCCATGGATGCAGAATGAGGTGCTTATGAATCATTCACAGAAGGTAGTTAATCAGCAGTGTCAGGTGCCACCTGCCCCTATACCAAATTTTGTGAATCAGCCAAAGTACAGTGCAGACGCTGGATTTCAAGGAGGAGGTGGTAAGAAAAATTCTGTGATTTCACAATACCTTTTACAAAATAATGTTGATGAAACTAGTCATTTGCAATGACGGTGCCTGAGGGGGGAGGAAGAGGAGTGCGTACTTGGCGCATCCTTACCGGTAGATCAGTCAGGTCCATTTATTGATGGGAAAGTGGAAGGCAATGATATCACTTTTTTGTTCGATACTGGTGCTACCCGTTCTACTGTGAGACCAGCAGACATTTCAAACCTACCCCTCTCGGGAGAAGCGGTCCAAGTTGTTGGAGTCTCAAATCAACAGATTAGAACTCCAATTACAGAACCCATGGAAGTGCACATCGGAAATTTTAGAAACATTCTAGTCCAGTAAATCTATTAGGAAGGGATCTGTTGTGCAAAATGAATTGCACAATGTATTGCACACCGGATGGTGTTGCTTTTCAAACACCTAATGAAGATATTGTATATAAGATAATGCTTGCTAAACAAGGCACAGAGGTAGATGATATGTATTCTTTAATGACTATAGATGACTTACCAGAAGAACTGAAAACAACAGTGAATCCAGAAGTATGGGATTTCACTGGAAAAGAAATAGGGCTAATGACGAATGTAGACCCAGTGAAGGTGACTGTAAAAGAAGGTGCAGTTTACCCCAACACCAGACAATATAAAATGAGTCCAGAAGTGAAAGCAGGAGCGGCTTCTGAAATTGATCAAATGATTAAACAGGGCATATTAAAGGAAATAATGAGTAGTCCTTGTAATTCGCCTATAATAGGACTTAAAAAGCCTAGCGGAAAATACAGAATAGTACAGGATTTACGAAAAATTTATAAAATTGTGGTGCCTTGTTGTCCTGTAGTGCCAAATCCAGCAGTGATTCTTTATCAGATACCCTGGAATGCAGGCTGGTTTACAGTAATTGATTTATGTCAGGCCTTTTTCTCCATTCCTTTGCATCCAGACAGCCAGTATCTTTTATCTTTTAAATTTGAAGATCGTATCTTGGCATGGAACCGAATTCCTCAAGGGTATGCAAGAAGTCCCTCAATTTTTAATCAAATACTGAAAAAGTGTCTAGAGAAGTTAGCTATGCCCAGAAATTCAGTCCTAGTACAATATATCGATGACTTTCTTGTGGCCTCAAAATCCCGAGAAGACTGGGTTTACTGATTCAATTGCGTTGCTAAACCATTTGGCTGACGGAGGACATAGAGTGTCTCCAGAGAAGTTGCAATTTTGTCGAACAGGAGTAAAATACCTGGGTCACAAAATAGAAAGAGGAGTAAGGAAAGTGACTCCAGAGAAGTTGCAATTTTGTAGAACAGGAGTAAAATACCTGGGTCACAAAATTGAAAGAGGAGTAAGGAAAGTGACTCCTGAGAGAATTAAAATAATCAAGCAAGTGCAGTTACCGCAGACTCAAAGAGAGATAAGAATGTTTCTCGGATTGGTTGGGTACTGTCGACAGTGGATTGTAGGATTTTCTTTGTTAGCAAAACCATTGATTCAGATGGCACGAAAGAGAGTGAAAGATCCAATAGACTGGACCGATGAAAGTGTGGAAGCATTTGAGAAATTGCAAAATTGCTTGTGCGAGGCCCCTGCTTTAGGTATGCCTGATTACACAAAGGAATTTGCACTCTTCTGTTATTAGAGAGAGAGTTGTGCGCTTTCAGTTTTGACCCAGAGACATGGATTAAGCCGATGACGAGTAGCATATTTTTCTGCTACTTTGGATCCTGTGGCTTCAGCTTTACCGGGCTGTTTAAAAGCAGTAGCTGCTACCTGTATGAGTCTGGAGCAAAGTGAGTCAATTGTGATGGGACATCCAGTTAATGTTTATGTTCCACATTCAGTTGAGATTCTTTTAACAAGAACTCGAACACAGCATCTTACCCCTAGTCAGATGACTAAGAATGAAAGAGTCATTCTTGGAGCAGAAAACATGACAGTGATTAGATGTGCAATGGTAAATCCTGCTACATTATTGCCAGTTCCACGTTGTGAAAAGGTGAAAGATGAAATAGATCATGATTGTTTAGATGTGACTGAGATGTGTACTAAGCCCCGCCCTGATATATAGGAGGAGCCCCTGAAAGAGCCAGACCACGAACTATTTGTCGACGGCTCTTGTCTAAGGATTAAAGGAGGAGGACTGAGTGCAGCGTATGCTGTCTGCAAAATATCTGAGGTCATTGAAGCATCCTGTTTACTGGGAATCAAGTCTGCACAAGTAGTCGAATTGGTGGCCTTAATAAAGGCATGCAAAATTGGGAAAAATTGGAAAATAACCATATTTACAGACTTTGGCCAGCTCTGGATGCAGAGGGGATTTTTGACTTCTTCATGATCCCCCATACGAAATGGGAAATTTGTGAAAGAATTATTGGAAGCAATACAATTGCCAAAAGAAATAGCAGTGGTCAAGTGTGCTGCTCACCAGTCAGAAAATGACTATGTGGCGGCCGGTAACCAATATGCTGACCAAATTGCTCAATACTGTGCGAGAAATAATGTGGCATTGAATAAGAAAATTTAAACAAGTGGAATCAGCTGCCAACATATGTTATTCTCAGCTTTTGAAACATGGGATAAGGTGAGACAGTTGCAGGATGAAGTGGAGGTAAGAGAAAAGGAAAATTGGATAAAATCAGGTTGTGACTGGAGGGTAGAAGATGATGTATGGGTGTACTCTGATGGAAGACCAATCATGCCAGACTGCTTGCTCTCTGAAATGGCAAGAATGTATCATGGAGACACTCATATAGGCAGGGATGCTATGATCAGACTATTTAGACAAAATAGGTAGAATACGAGGTTCAGGGTAGTCGCAGAGAGTCTTTGCCAGAGATGCTTAATTTGTCAACAAATACATCCAGGCAGGAAGACAGTAGTCAGTTGGGGAAAAATTGGAAAGGCAGAAGGACCATTCATAAGACTACAGCTTGATTTCATAGAATTACTATCAAGCAAGGGAATGAAGTACATCCTTGTCATAATGTGTTTGTTTTCACGATGGGTGGAGGCATAATCCACTAGGAGAAAAGACAGTCTGACAGTTGCTAAATCAATGCTGAGAGAGTTGATTCCTTGTTTTGGTTTTCCAGTAACTTTGGAATCAGATAGAGGACCTCATTTTAATAATGAAATAGTTTGATTAATCTGTGAAGCATTCAAAATTGAACAAAAAATGCACTGTGCATACCGTCCAGAGGCTTCTAGAGCGGTGGAGCAATTAAATGGCACAATCAAGTCAAGATTGGCAAAGGTGTGTGCATCCACATCACTGAGTTGGCCAGATGCATTGCCTCTTGTATTGATGGGACTCAGAAGTATTCCTGACAGAAAAACAGGATTGAGTCCTCATGAGATACTCATGGAAAGGGCAATGAGACAAGCATTTATACCAGGACATAAATTGCTGAATCTAACTGATGATCTGGTATTGGACTATTGCAAAGGATTGGCTGACCTAGTGCGTTCTGTCGCTCATCAGGTTGGAGAAGATGCAGTTGCCAGGCAGCCAGCACAGGCGCATGGTTTGAATCCTGGAGATTGGGTGGTGGTGAAGAAACACATCAGAAAGTCGTGCCTAGCACCAAGGTGGGATGATCCACGTCAAGTCATACTGGTCACCACTACAGCAGTGAAGTGTTCAGGTCTACCCAATTGGATTCATGCAAGTCACACAAAAAGAGTACCAGGCCCCACTGTGAAAAGACCACAACTGACTGAAACAGTTGAGGTTGCTTTAGGTTGTGAAGTCAAAGAATCTAGAGTAACTGATTCTGAAGTGACTGATAAGGAAAAACCGAGCACAAGTCAGGAGGGCTGGATACAAGTGGTTGACATACCTGAGGTTGTTATTCAAATAAGAAGCAGAACAAGATTAGAAAGGCAAGAATCTAGTGAGGACCAGATAGGAGTAGAAGAACACGCTCAGGAAGAAGTGAACAAAACTACTCAAGACTCTGAGCAGGACCAGACAGGGAAAGAAGAACATACTCAGGCAAGCAGATCAACCAAAAGACCTGAGCAGGTACAGACAAATTTAGAAGAACATGTTAAGGTGGCAGAAGAACCACTTGTAGTAAGACCTGAACAGGACCAGTTAGGAGAAGAAGAACAAGCTTGGGAGAAAGAAGATCAATTTGAAATAAGACCCGAACAGGAACAGATAGAGGAAGAAGAACAAGTTCAGGTAGATGAAGCCACCTGAACAAGAGCAGATAGAGAGTGACTCTGAAGAAAAGGAGGAACGGATTGTGCCACAACATAACGAAAATAGAAAAACTCTTGAGGGAGACAAAGAAGGTGAAAGTGCAGGTTAAAAGGGTCAGAAAAGGTGATAACTGGCCAGGTGAAGTCAAAAGGTTAACATACCATATGAGAAAAACAAGTGAAAACCCTGAACAAGTGAATGAAGTTACTAGTCAAACTCAGTCAACGCAGTCAATCGTGAAAAACATTTGAAGAAGTCCAAGACTGAGAATCTTGAACAATAAGTTCAAGGGTCCTGAGTGGACCTATGTAATACTAGAATTATTTGAAAATTTAAATTTGAATGAAGAAACAGAAGAAGAAGAATTAAATGATGAACATATTGATGAAGGGGAAGTGGGGCCTCCTTGAAGTACCAAAGATTTGAATTCACAAGTAAAGAATAGAAAGGAGCAGGAATCTTCTTAGACTAAAATGGCTGAAAACGGGGTTGCTGAAAGATCAAAACGAAGTTGTACTCAGAAATGCTGTAGGGCTTGCATATGTAGCATTTTATTAGTGCTTACAGTATGGCTATTCCTAACAGTAGCAGTTCCTTACCCCATGATAACAGACAAGAAGAACAATACAAATACTAATGAGAACACAGCTACCATGAAAGGAGATACAGTAGAATTAGAAGCAGCAGATGAGATAGATTTACATCACACTGTATCAGATAATGACATGTCTTTAAATGTATTCACAAAGTTGTTGTTTCAGTATGTAGACACAATGGAGTTTAGTGATTATGTTTGTATGAAATTACCAGATTCAGTAGCAGAAGGAGTCACACACCATCATTTACCTTTAACATATGGTATTTCATGTAGTGTACTGACAAGTCTATTCTATAGAACAGGAACACTTCAATATTATTATTCAGATTTAGATGTAGTGTTTTCAGAAATTCCTATTCAGAAGAATATGAATCCAGTGCTTAGTAGTCCAGATGCACAGTTTATGGGTGAATTTTTCTTAACAATGAAGTCAATAGATATAGTGAAGTCACACAAAAATAATTTAACATGCTCATTACGTGAAGAAGAAAAAATGTTTTTGAATTTAGTTGAAGAAAGGAGACAGGATTTCCAAAGAAAAGCTGCTGAACAGAAAACCAATATTCCACCATGGGCTGAGAAAGAGGGAATTTATACAGCTGGCAAAGCTCATGCTTTGATGACCCTAGACTTTGTGAAGACAGGGAAAACATGCCTCCATAGATTAAAGACAGACTATAATAACATATTTATTGGTTGCAGTGAATGTGAACATAACTTCCTGATTCTGGGAGGTTGGGGAGTAAAAGGAGGAACTGATCCAGTATTTCCTGGGGTTTACTAGGTGTGTGGGAATAATGCTTACTATAAGCTGCCTGCATGGTGGTACAGGAGTTGCTACTTTGGGATTATATTTCCCAAAATATACCACGTAAAAAGAATCACCGGAAACAATGAAAACACTAATGAATTAACACAAACCAAGAGAGCTAGTTTTTCGGAAATAATAGGTGACATTTTTGGTGCATTGATACCTTCAGTGAGAGTCATTCTAAATTCACATAGAATTTGTTAATTGTCAACAGTAGTTGATCGTCTACCGACTGATACTGCTGGGGGTTTCTTGATGATTAATACGGAAATGGTTGCAATTAGGTATATGGTTTTACAAACTCGACTTGAGCTTGATATATTATTGTCAAAAGAAGGCGGAGTCTGTAAAATGTTGAAAGTGCAACATTGTTGCACTTACATACCTGAGAAAAGCAAAGAAATCAGAGGATATATTAAGAATATTACAAAACTTCAAGAAGATTTGAAACCACTGGAGGTTGACAGTGTATGGGAGAGACTAACAAAGAGTATTTCTTCAATAGGGACTTGGTTTACTAATCTTGGGAAAGGTATTAAAGGTCAAGAAGTCTTTCCGTTAGCTGGTATAACAATAATAGTTTTAATAATAATGATATGGTGTAAATGTGGCAGAAACAAAGGGAAAGGAAAAGAATGTGAAGTAAATGGAAAGGGAAAGAAAAGAAAATATGAAGAGATTCAGCTAGAAGAAATGAAAGGGAAGTTATACAAAAGAATAAACGATTTGAAAAATCAAGATGAGAACAAGGACGAAAAGGGAGAAAAAGAAATTGAGATATGCTAAAATTGGCATCTGATTGGGATGGGTGATTTTGTGATGGCTCAAAATGCCATCAGAGAGGGGATTGATGGAGCAAGGACTCCTAGAAAAGAGATTTGCTCGGAAGCAATCTTCTTGTTTAACTTTCTAACATGGTATTAATTACGTATTATGTAAAACTAATACACACCACATCATAATAAGGGTCAGAGAAGCGTGCCTATGTGTTTACTAACGTAAATACCTCGAGCAAAGTTCTAAAATTGCTGCTAATGGGAAACCTTTATTGCGCATGCGTCAACTGCATCCACGAAGTATGACGAGCTGCAGCTTGGAGAGAAATTCTTGCGCATGAGCAGAAAATACTAAAATGGCGGCTTGAAAGCTCACATGCATGACATCTGCTTTGCTGAAATTAAACTAAGCTATTTTACTAATGCTAATGCGGGGAAAGTATTAGTAAATAAATGGGATTAGATTAGAGATGAGTTGTATACAGTGAAACCATGTATTCTTGAAAATAATATTTGTCTTTCTGACTTTCTTATTAGTGCACATTTGGGCCTCTCGTGGGTGTCCAGAGTTTGTTTGATATGCGATCTCCGCGGATGCCTGTTGAAAGTGAGCCGGAAGTGTGACGATTCTCTTGAATGCGATCCAAGGACACAAAAGTTACATACCCTGGGCACAAGCACTGAAGACCTCTGGATGAATACATGTTCACGACAATTTTAAACAAATGTTTCTAATAAGATGTGAATACGGGTGGGAAATAAAGTTGTGAATCAAAACTAAGGGGTTGGAGCTATGAACAATGGGTTGATAGACTAAGATGACATATAAGCATGGTGTGATGATCTTCCCCCCTTGCCTGTCCAATCAGAATTAGTATTTTCACGATATTGAAATATTACTAGGTGGCACATAAATATCGAAGGGTATAATTGAGGTAGTCTTAGTTAGTTAGTCAGACGGAGATTTGCTGAATGCTGCAGAGCTCGAATGCTGATGAAGTGACGAGAGATACTGATGAAGGATCGACTGCGGAACCATCTATCTTAAATTAATTGATTTTGAAGAATATCGCAGAAGAATCTCGAGGAGGAAGGAAGAGAGAGTCAGAGAGGGGTGCTACGCAAGCGTCGGTATTAGAGAGGTCATTTATCCTGTCCTGAATCCTGTCCTGAAGCCTTTGTCACCTGATCTATCCCAGGGGACCCTTACCAGCCCTTTGGCCAGGGGGTTGGTTTTCACACCATCCTAGGTAACTATTATTTCCGTGAATGTGTAGATGTTCTTTCCTCTCTGTCCTCTCCTTTCTGAGCATAAGTCATTGCAAGGTACAAAGTATGTGTTTGATGATTGATTAATTGAATCTTCCGTTCTATGAGTGACGGAGACTGTACTGTACTTTGAAGTGGTTCACATGAAAATAATTTGGATAAAGATTTAAATTTTTCCCGAGTCTGTGGGTATTTCATTGTAAGAAGAGGGTTAATTAATGTCATTTCACTATCAACTAGTTCAACTAATGCTCCATCGACCAGAGGAAATAACTTTTTGATCAGTGAAAGGTTAGTGGGGAACAAAGTGTAACTAATCTTGAAATATTATAGAAGATAAACTTTGACTCCAGCGGTTTTACTAGTTTATTGTGTATGTATGTTTATGGGCCCAGGTGCGTATATGGTATTGGAGTATCTGTTGCTGGTACGCCGCTGGATCAGTAGCATGAAAAGAAAACTGACTTGGAAAATAAGTCTACCTTGTTATAATAGGCCACGAAATCATCCCATCGATATATATGACTGAGGTCAATTTTTATTTCTATATTCAGGCGCCTCTGATCTGTACTTGTTTTGTGTTGCCTGTATAGGAAACTCATCTTAACGGAAATGTAACGCAATTTACAAATACGTATTCATATGCATTTTAATGGGAACCAGTTCAAAAGAGTCAGTTAGTTGAAAACGTCCAATCATTATCTCTTTGCAGAATGTTTCATGAAGCTAAGTGTTGGGTTTTATCTGTCTTAAAAGAAAGGCACCTTTTGGCTTCCAGGAGGATTTTATCAAGGCTGTTTTCACTTCTTTGTTCCGTAAACCATAGATGAGTGGATTCAGTAGAGGGATAGCATTAAGATACACAACGCTTGCGAGCTTGTTTTTGTCCATGGAAAATTTCGAAGTTGGCTGCATATAGATGCCCAGGATGGACGAACAGAACAAAACTACGACCATGAGATGGGAGGAGCAGGTGGTGAAGGCCTTGCGTTTCCCAGCTGTGGAGCGTATCCTCAGTATGGTGTTGATGATAAACGTATAGGAAGTGAGCGTCAACAGAAAGGGGCTAAGCCCAAATATTGTACCATATATATAACTGATTGTATCAATACGGGCAGTGTCAGAACAAGATGTCTTCATTAATGCAGACAGATCACAGAAAAAATGATTAATTGTTCTAGTTCCACAGAAAGTTGCTTGTGATAAAAGGATGGTGTGGGTTAACGGTACTACACAACCCATAAGCCAGCTTCCAACTGCCAGCAGCAGACAGACCGTCTTGTTCATGATGACTGTGTAATGCAATGGATTACAGATCGCCACGTACCTGTCATAAGCCATTGCAGACAGAAGATACAACTCCACAACTGTGAAGAGCAAGAAGAGGTACATTTGAGTGATGCAAGCACAAAATGAAATCACCTTTATTTGAAACAAGAGCATCTGTAGCATTTTAGGGGCTGTTACTGATATGCTACAAATTTCCAAAAAAGATAAGTTGACGAGGAAAAAGTACATGGGCCTCTGTAGGCGAGGTTCAGCGCACACCACAAAAATAATTATAGAGTTTCCTAGGATGGCTCCAATGTACGTTAAAAAAAACACAACAAGCAGAAGGAGCTGTACATTTGGGACACCAGAAAGTCCCAGAATAATGAACTCACTGATGACGGTGTAGTTATTTATCTCCATTGAGCCATTTCATCGTGACCTTGAGAAAACGGAAACAGGAACAAACTGATGTTATGACCAAAAAATACAAAAACCCTGCGAACAAGCACATTTCTGTTCGACTAGTTCTACACATCCAGGAGATTTACTTTCACTCCTTTTCCAGTCGTGGACTTTTGTGGTTTTTGTTTTAAACAACTCAATTGACTTTTTGATGTAAACTGAGACTACTAATATTCTGAGTGCGTAGATCTGTTGAATTGAATCCCAGGACTGGAAAGCTGGTTTCCTCTTGGTATAGAATCCCTGGTTCCCCTAGCTAGTGCCCAACACACTGGAAATATTGTTTAGATTTTCTTGTGCAAACTCAGTCAGAGTACACTTTGGAGGCTTCTTTGGAATCAGATGGTGTTGGAAATGGCCCTTTTTGCAAGACCACCCTCAAATCTTTTGCCTTCCTCCTCCATTTTTTCTGACCTTGTTTTTTTTGCCTTAGAACTCTGAGCACTTTACCACTGCCAACCAGTGCTAAAGTGCATGTTCTGTGTCCCTAAAACATGGTAACATTGCCTACCCAATTAGCATATTTAATTTACTTATAATTCCCTAGTAAAGTGGTACTCCATGTACCCAGGGTCTGTTAATTGAATGCTACTAGTGGCCTGCAGCACTGATTGTGCCACCCACTTCAGTAGTCCTTTAACCATGTCTCAGACCTACCATTGCAGAGCCTGTGTGTGCAGTTTACCCTGACATGTTGACCTGGCAAGAAAAACCTTTTGCCAGGCCCAAACCTTCCATATTTATACAAATAATTCACCCATAAGGTAGGCCCTGGACAATACAGAGGGCAGCATGCACTAAATTTAACAGGCAGGACATGTAGTTTTAAGTTTTACATGTCCTGATAGTGAAAAACTCTTAAAGTTGTTTTTACTACTGGAAGACATATCTCTCCTGTTGGACTTGGCCCTTTGTGGCTAAAGTTCCTTAAACTTTTTTCCTTCCTCCTAGACATTTTTCTGACATTATGTGGCCGACTTAGATGCTTTGGGCACTTTGCCACTGCTGATCAGTGTCAAAGTGCAAGTGCTCCCTGTATAAAGTGTTATGGTAATTGGTTGTCCGTAATTGGTATGTTTGCCTTACTAGTAAAATCCCTAGGAAAGTGCACTATGTGTGCCAGGGCTGGTAATGCAGATGCTACTAGTGGGCCTGCAGCACTAATTGTGCCACCCAGACAAGTAGCCCTAAAGAGAGAACTCAGGCCTGCCACTGCAGAGCCTGCGTGCAGTTTGCTAACTGCCATGTTGTCCTGACAAGTGCACCCATTTGCCAGGCCTAACCCTTCCCTTTCCATGCACATCAGACACACTTATAGTAGGCCCAAGGTACCCCCCTGGGTAGGATGCAGTGTCTGTGAAAGGTAGTGTAGGAAGGTGGAATCTGCCTGCATGGTTGCCCCCCTTTTTTCCTGGTGTTTTGATGGTTTTTGGCTTAGTTTGGCAGGGAACCTGCTAGTCAGGTCCCCAGCCTACCTGCTTTCTCTTGTAAAATGATTCCATGTACTTTAGGTACATTACAGATTGAATCTGGAGTGCCCTTATAAGTCCCTAGTATATTGTATACTATGTCCCAGGGCATATGTACCCCAGAGGCCTACCAGGGGCTGAAGCATGTATTATGCCACCCCTGGAAAGCCACCCAAAATGATACCACAGGTCTGCTACTGCAGCCTGGGTAAGGTGGTGCATGCACCCCTTACTCGGATATAGGTTACCTATATCACTATATATATATATATACACACACATATAAACCTATAAGTCACTACTATGGTAGGCCTTATCAATCCTGAAGGCAGAGTGCTTGGTTCTTATGTGAGGGGGTGCACCTGCATGAGCAGAGCCCCTCTGCAGCATTCGGAGACCCTTCTCTGATGCTGTTTGTACTGCAGCCTGACCATATACTCTTAAGTGCATTATAAACTTGCGGTAAATGCTAACTTTGAGATTGCTGCATGGAAACATGTTGTGTTTGGTGTCAAACACCTTGGAATCATACCCCACACCAGTAACTGGTGTGGGAGTATGACCCCACCCTTCTAGAGGGAGAGAAATGGCAGTACTGGGTTACCCCAGTAGAACCTTAATAGAGCCCTGGCATCACAAAATGGATGCTGCAGCCACAGACACGGGTCTAGCCTCCTGCTGCTGACCGAAACTCTGGCAGGGGAGGCCTGGACAATAGGTTTCCTGTCACAGGGAGGTTTAACTACCTCCCAGACAGGCTTATGTGTATTGGGGCTGGGTGGGAGCACTCTCTGAGTGCTTTGAAGTCCTGCACTGGGGGCATATTTGGTGTTCCTTTGCATAGTCCAGCTCCAACTGGTTCAGGGGCTTCCAGCCCCTGCTCTGGCATGAAACTGGACAAAGGAAATGGGTGTAGCCAACACCTCTTTCCAAACCCTCCCATAGGTGGGTCCCCAGAGCTAGTCCAACCCTTTCCTAAGGTATAAGTAAGGAACCTCTGTAACCAGAATTTTAGATTACCCTGGGCGACAACTCTGAAGCCGAATCCTGGACCTTCAGCGCTCTGCTAAAGACCAGAGGACTGAAGAAATCTCCCTTGGGGTCAAGGAGTGACTCCCCTGCTTGGCAGGCACCAACAAAGCAATTTGCCGGTCTGAATTTCCGAAGCTCCCACCAGACTCTGAAGTATTTGCAGCCCAGGAAGAGGATTTCCAGACATCTCAGAGGCCGACCCGAGTCCCCAGCAAAGCTGAGACCCGCAGCCCTCATTAGTAGCGTGGAACTGGAACTCCTGGTCACCGTGCACTTTTGCAAGTGCATTGACCCTCAAAGTCTCCTGAAGTCATGCTTGGGCTGACTTGTAGCCCCTACCTCGAGCACTGAATCCACCGAAGATTGTCGGCCTGGTCATTCCGAGTGACCCGTGGGCCGCCATTTTCTGTTTAGTCTCGAGGTCCCTTTGCGATCCCTGGATCTCTTCGGACACTTCGCATTTTCACGGCAGCAGCACTTCTTCGCCAGCTCCCATTGAAATCGACGACGCGACCCGACACCAAAAGACACCTATGCCCCTGGCTTCCCTGGGTGAGGTAATACAAGTACTTCAGTGCTCACGTGGGTGCTAGCCCTAGAACTTCCTAAGTCCAAAAGGGTTTGGTCCTGACTCAATTCTAAGTGTCCCTACTCTTTAAAAATCTAACCGCGACTTTCCCCATAGAAGCAAACGGGAGCTCGCGGCTGTGTTCACACACTGCACACGGCCCCCGTGGGTCCCCTGTGTCACTACCTTGGGTGGTTCCTTGGGGTCTCAGCGATTCTACAGGCTCTAGGCCTTGTGTCTAGTTAAGTTGTGGTTCTTATATCACTATTTTGGTATATGGTTTGGCTCGCCCCTAGGGCCTGACGTGTATTTGTGCTATTTTACTGTGATTATTGAAGTGTAACTTATGTGTTTTGATCTCTAGTCGCATAAAGAGACTAAGAGGGTGTGTTTAGTAATAAATACATATATTTTATATATATACCTGGTGTGGATGTTTTTCATTTAGGAACTCAAGAGATCATAGACTGGTAAAACAAGCTGCTTTACATTCCTTCAAGACTTAGCCTGAAGGCTGCTCTCATAGCTACCACTAGGATAGCTTTCAATAAAGGTTGTCTTTAACCTATAACCAATAAGGGGCTGTTTGGACTGATACAGGGTGCTCACTATAACTAGTGGACAGCATATATCAGGCCAACTTCTCACAGGTGTCATGAATCCTAAGTAACCTAAAATCAAGGACACGCTTTATTGTAAAGCGCCTTGATTCATCCCCGCTTGAAACCCACCCCTGTCCCGTGATGCCAGCACTCTCATATTGCATGTTTTATAATGTGGTATGATTTGGTACTTTACAGATTAAAACGTTATATGTAAACTGACATTTGCCAATGCTTTGTGAGTTCATGATCGGTGATATTTTTATTTGTACTTGTATATTTGTATTGTCACTTGCCAATGCTTCTCGAGTCCATATTCAGCAATATTTACGAGTTTTGATGCTTTTAATGCAGAGCCAGAGCGCAGCAAGCGAAGCGCACCAAAAACTAATTCCGGTCCGGTCTCTAACCGGGATCTGAAGGACGCATCTCGCGCTACGTGCGCAAGCAACGTAAAGAACGTTCTGGGCATTCCAGGTGTGGCATGGGTATTTAATGCCACACCCAGCCATTTCCTTTGCTTAGCCTCCTGACTTCGACAAAGAACTCACCTGGATTCCGTTGTTGTCAAGTCTTCTGTCTTCATCCACAGGAGGGCGCCATCGCATCATCAAAGGGATCTAAGTACAGAGAAATTCAGAGAAAGAAGAGCAAAGTAATAATTTTTAGTTTCTGGCGCCCAACGCAAGAAAGCATGAAGCAGCTTAACCGCTGTTAGGTTTCAGCAAATAATTTTTGGAACTTCCGCTTATGATTACATAGGCAAGATCTCGGACATTAAGTTCAAGAAAAAAGACTTAAAAAACGTGATTTACATGAATCTTTGTATGGTATGTTTTTTCCCTGTTTATTTATAGATCTGGTGAAGGCTTAAAGATTTGTTGGTGTAATCAAATGAGAGTAAGTGACGTAGTAGGTAGAAGAAAGAATAATAGAACTTTATGTTATGAATATTCATTTGAGAGATTAGAATTTAAAGGTTGTGTTTATTTATTTAGATAAAACCATCCAACATCAAGCTACATCGCGAATTCACAACTACACGCCATCATACTGAATTTCAACACCTTCACAAGACTGCTGGACGCAATACCACGAAATCCCTAGATCGCAGGTAGGAAGAATTCGGTATACTTATTGTTAACAGGAAAAAATTGTACAAAAGTTAGAATAACAGCGCAAAATAGGAAACTAGGATCGCATCGCTTATACCTATGTTCTGTTGCCTCGCAGGTCGACAACAGGACTTCAACGTGCGTCCAGTATCCGGCCCTCCTCCCGGGGCCCTATTTAGTAGCCTAGTGTAAAACAAAATTCATAGGTTATCCAGTAGAGTTCTAGGAATTTGGCTCATAGCGTCCCTGCGAAAAAATCGTCAAGTGCTCCTGAAGGTAAGCGAGTGCTTGCACAACTTGACAACAGGTAGGACATGTACTGAGGTGTGTACCATGTCCTAACAGTGAAATACTCTCTATTTCGTTTTTCACTGTTGCAAGGCCATCTTGCCCATAGGGCAGAATGGGGAAGGCTGTGTAATATGTTTCCAGCCTATCTTCCCATAGGCATAAGATGGAGAGGTGAAGTTTAGTGTGCCTGAACTCACAATTTAATAACACATCTTTTTGTGAAGGTGGTTTTTTAATTGTGTGTTTAGAAACCACGCTTTTAGAAGCGTTTTTTTTGTTCTAACAATTCTGTGTGTCTCTGCCTGGTTGTGGATTGACTGCCTGGATTTTGAATGTGATAAGATCTGGGAAATGTCTTGACGCAGGGGAGGAGTAGATGAGACAGCAACAGGCTGACCTGCATCTGGAGTGTAGGGGGGGCGTAGCCCCCTGGATGTGAAGAGGCTTCGGCTGCTGCCATAAAAGAATGGCTCCACCTCCTGCTGAGTGATTGAGGAACTAGACTCCCACTATCAAAGGAAGAAGTTGTCACTGGCAGGGAGACACCCAGAACTGGTTTGGACAGGGGTCAGTGCCCCCTGAACACAAAGACTTAAAAGACATTTAGGGGTATAACTATGAGAGCTGAAACCCCTGAACATTGGACTGATCAAGACTGAAAAGGATTGAAACTACTTCGTGGTCAAGAGGAACCTCTGCCAAGGAAGAACAGCTGAAGAGACGGAAGAGAAGGACTGACCCTTGCTGTGTGTTCTGGGGCTGGCCTGCAGTCTGCTAATTTAACTAAGGAGAGGCTCAGGGACTTTGCTGTGTGCTGTGTACCCCTGCTTGAAAGGACTTTGCTGTGTGCTGTGCCCCGAAGTAACTTGTTTCCAAGGGCCCGAGGAGAGCTGACTCCCTGTTGTTGAAACTCAGGAACATCAAAGTTTTCTCAGCGACGCTGTGGGGTTGTGCTTTTTGCAGCCTGAGACCTTTGTAAGCACTGCCCCGGGACTGTGTGGCCCGAAACCCAACTGAGTCTCAGCGATGCTTTGTGCGTGTGCAGCCTGAGACTGCTGTGGGGTCCGTGGTGCTGGTTGGAAGGTGCCCTGTGACTGCAGTGCCCCTGCAGCGTGAATCATCGTCCACGATGCTGTGTAGCTGTTTGTGGCCCGAGCCGTCATCGTAACGGAGGCTGCGGCTCAAGATCGCCGCCAGCCCGAGTCGCAACGTGCTGAAAGATTTTGTAAAGCTAAGGAAGTCATGAGGTAATCGTGATCGTTGTTCGCAAGAGGAATCTGCCCAAGGTCGTCAGCAACGGAGAAGTCAGTGGCGTAACCTGTCCGGCTACAGCGTCACCTTGCATCGGAGCTGCATCGTCATCGGGAGCGCCCAGCAGGACATCCAACGAGCGGAGAGAGAGCGAGGCTGCGCATCCCCCAGGTAAGGCTTGGACTCTGGTCACGAGCCGCAAGCGTGTGTGGCCTGGGGAGGCATGTAGGAGGAGAACAGGAGTGCTCCTGTCTCTCTCGCACTGCAGCGCGTTAGACGCGCTGAGTCCTTGAGTGGCCCGGACTTGCCCGGCAGTACCGGGCCGCCCTCGGAAGTTCAGGACTGTTGTCTGTGGTTGGGGCCTAGTGGTGCCCGCGCTAATCGTGTCGATTGGCCTGGTGTTATTCCTGCATTACGAACTTCAGATCCAAGTGTATGGATGGCTGGAATTAGTTCCACACTCAGGCATACTTTGACATATCCCCACACGTATGTTGTGGACTCATGCTAAATAACTGCAACATAAAATTAAAATTATAAATGTATTTATTATAGGTCTGGGGCGTGATTTGTTCACAGAAAAAAGTGCAATCCAGGGACCATAGAATCCAAAGTTCACAGGGGGAGATGGGATCCTTGGCATTTGGAGTCATCATAGTCCATGCCACAGTGTTTGGCATAATTGGTCAGACTGTGACCAGCAAGTCCATGTGGCAGATGATGTCAGTCAATGAGGTGATGCTGTCGCGCATGGAGGCCAGGTGCCAGACCAGGTGACCTGGGAGATGTGGATGGTCCGCTGCCTCTCACGGTCTTTTCTGTGGACGACCCACCTTCTTCCAGGGACCCTCAGATGCAGGCCTTGACGATGCTTGGGAAGCTCCGTCGGACGAATCCTCCTCCTCCTCTCTCCATGTGGCTGGTGGTGGTCTTCGCCTGGTGGCGCAGGGAGGGTTGCCCATGTTGTCGGCGATCCGACGGAGTGAATGGCTTATGTCCCTTTGCACCGCCAGGAGCTCAGCCTGTCTTGCCTCCATCCATCCTTGGTGTTCTTGTTGACTGGTGTGTTGCTCGGCCTGCTGGTTCTTAATCTCTGTGAGGGTCACAACTACCTGGCTGAACTCCCTGGTGTCACGCCGGTATGCGTCCATGATGTTGTCTATGTGTGACATGCCGGTCCCTTCAGCTGGCTGGTAGGTTCTCACCTCCGCCTGCCTCCACTTCCACCACCCCTGCCCACATGAGCCTGGGCTGCCGTTGTGGGCACATCGGTTCTATGGGACCGCTGAGGGATGGCAGTGGCAGTGTTGTCTGCCTCCTCCTGGGTGCCCGGCACTCCTTGTCCCTCCTGGTCAGACTGGCTCAGTTGTTCACTGCGGGCAGGGCTCCTCGGTGTCTCCTGGGACGTGGCAGGAATGGGGGTGGTGGTTGGCACAGATGGTCCTGAACCAGGTGCTGCAGGG
Organism: Triturus cristatus; assembly: GCF_964204655.1. NCBI lineage: Eukaryota > Metazoa > Chordata > Amphibia > Caudata > Salamandridae > Triturus > Triturus cristatus. The sequence continues at coordinate 571,605,470 of NC_140588.1, forward strand.
GCTTGGACACCAGAGGGTCCAGGTCGGTCGGGGTTATCCGCGGAGTGTTGAGAGGCGTCGCTGCCGGTGGGATCAGGTTCCTCCCGGGCCAGGGACTGTGAATCTTCACCCCCATTGTTGGGGGTAGATTCATCACGTTGCCCTGTGTGTGAGAGACAGAAAATGTTAAAGCTGTTTAATGCATCATGCATGTTTCATACACATTCAAGTTGGCACTGTTCCTCCAGGTAGTTGTATGTGCCTAGCATTCTCCTCAATGTTCACTTGTGGATGGCTATGTTGCGGGGGACAGATTGATATGTTCTCCTGAGTCTTTGACATGTAGATTTTTGGCTCGGATGGTTCGTCGGCTATGTATTGGTGTTGTTGTGTTACATGTCGGTTGTGACAGTGGGTAAATCCATTGCCTGTCCCAGGGGTGTCTGCTTGTGTAAGGGGTGTGTGTGACAGGGCCTGCTGGTGGGTGTAGTGTGATTTGGCAGTGGGGCTCCCAGGTGATGTAGCTGTCCCCCCATGGAGCATGCTGCCCTGACAGTGAGTGTGAGTTCCTGTCCTAGCTATCTGACCTTGTTGTCTTGGTTTTTGTGTTTGCACTGGTCACTGGAGGACCTTGTGCTGCCTACATCCGGGCCGAGTGTGAGGTATCTTGTCAGTACTTTCCCAATCCCTGTGCATTGCGCATGGTGCATGGGTATGTACCTGGGCCATATGGGATGAGGGCAATTGTGTCTGATTTGGGGTTCACCAATGTGTTTTATGCCACCCACCCTCCCAGTATACTGGACATCCATTCTTGGGTTGCTGCTTCGTGTAGCATGGGACATAGAATGCCCTTGCTTTCTCAATGGAGCATACACATGTTAGTGGCATTAGCGTTGTTTTTGACTGTGGTTGTGGCCGGTGAGGGCTTGGGGGTAGTTGCGTGCATTTTGTGTAGTTGGGGTGTGGATGCCATTACCCCCATGTGACATAAGTTGTTTGTGTACTCACCAGGCTCTGGAAGTCCTTGCAGTCCATGTACTCCCACCGGCGGAAGCAGGGCCATCACCTTCTCCTCCCAGGGATGGAAATGTACTGGTCTGCGGGGCCCACCACCTCCAGTGATGTTGCTCTGGGCGTAGTCATCATTCATTTTGCGCTTGACCGCCCTCCGCAGATCGTACCACCTGGCTTGGCATTCATTCCTGGTCCTTCTGATGGGTGCAACAGCATTGACCCTATCGATGATCCTCTGCCACAGACGTGTTTTTTCGGCTATGCTGGTCTGTCTGACCAATGTTCCCAACAGCTGTGGCTCGACGGATGTATGACGTTACTACGCCATCCATTACCCCGCAGTAGCTTACAACGCGGACGTTACATCGTCTGCATTGTTACCACGCAGGGCTTTACATCGCAAGTCGTTTCTATGACTTGCGCTAGGTGGCGCGCTGGACTTAGGAATAGTATAAATTACTTTTCCTACTCCAGTTAGCGCAACAGCAGGGAATGTGTTGGATTTAAAATCCAACATATTCCCTGGTGTTGTGCGCCATCTAGCGCAAGTCGTAGAAACGACTTGCGATGTAATGCCATGCGTGATAACAACGTGGACGATGTAACATCTGCGTTGTAACCTACCCGCGTGGTATTACCAGCATTGTAAACGCTGTTTCCCTGGCTCGACTCTGATGACTTCATTGACAAGGATGTCCAGCTCCTCCCTTGTGAACTTTGGATTCTTGTCTGTGGGCATGGTGTGGGGTGAGGGTGTGGATGGTTGTGGGTGTGTGGGTCTGAATGTGACGGAGTGGATGTGAATGTGAAGAGTGGGTATGTGTGAAGGAGGTTTAGTGAAGGTGTATATGTTAAGGTGGATGGGTGCAGTTGTTGGTGTGTGCTCTCTAGCTGCAGTGATTCTGTTGCAAAGGCTCATGGTTTGTGTGTGTGGTCCCTTTTTATTGGTCCATTTGCGGGTGGGCATCAGTGTGAATTTTTGGTGGGTGTGTTATAAGGGGTGGTTGTGAGTTTGCCCCTCTGTTTGCCTGTTTGGATGTGTCCAGGTCAGTCATTTCCATTTAGACATGTTTTGTGGTGTTGTGTGAGTCGAATAGACCCTCCTTGTGCTGTTTTACAGTGTCCGTGGTTCAGTACGGTACAGGGGTACGAGTCATACAGGCACACACCTCCATGCGTTGTGTATGTATGGTGCGTACACCGCCATTGCATATGTACGGTGCGTACACCGCCATTCCTAGGTACGGTGCGTACACCGCAATTGCATATGTAAGGTGCGTACACCGCCATTGCATATGTACGGTGCATCCCCGCCATTGCTATGTACGGTGCATACACCGACATTGCGTATGTACGGTGCGTACACCGACATTGCATATGTACGGTGCATACACCGCCATTGCATATGTAATGTGCGTACACCGCCATTGCTAGGTACGGTGCGTACACCGCCATTGCATATGTATGGTGCGTACACTACCATTGCTATGTACGGTGAGTACACCAACATTGCGTATGTACGGTGCGTACACCGATATTGCATATGTACAAGTCATTCCCCGTGTACGGGACGTTTTCCGTACGAATCGTAAATCGTAAAGCCGGTCCGGATCGTACTTGTACGCTCGGACTGTATTTTTTCGATTTGTGCGTAAAATTGTCCGGGTCCGTCTCGTACAACTCTTCCCGCTACGATTCGTACGGATCGGGCCGATCTGTATGTACTTTTTCCCGTACGGATCATACTTCATGGGTCGGAAGTGACTTCTTACGATTCGTACGTAAAAAAATACGGATACGAGTCATACGGGAAAAACAAATACAGTATCAGAATCTGCCCCCAAGTGTTACATGAGGCCAAGGAAGACCAGTCCCCATACATCACACAATAGTGTGGCTTTTGGGTTTGAAATCTCCACCAAGCTATACTCTGATACTGTCTAGGCTAATAAAAGGATATTTTGTCTGTCAAATGAATCATAAGACTTTCATGCCTTGAGACCAAGTTTGTTAGAGCTCTAAAGATGCAGGGTTTGCTGGCTGTAGTAGATGTTAACGCAAGCCCTAAGGGAACCAAGGAGTCACCAGCTCAGCTCAGAAAGTCCTTTAAATTGACAAGCAGGAGAGCTTATCTGAGTCCTGGAGCTGTTGCCTTCAGGATCCAGAAAGATTTGGAAACTGTTGTAAGTGCACTGGTGCTAGGAAAAAGTGATGTGCTACTAGTAAAAACAAAATTCATAAAGCCGGACCTGCAAAATTTGAATTGCACAACTTCATTATTATGGTAGGAAGAGAGTAACGACCTTATTGGAGTAATCCACACCTTCTTTGGTCTCTAGCAGTGCATGGTGTCACTCATAGTGTTTTAAACTTTATAAAGATTATTCACTCTGAGCTCCTACTAAACTGATCAAAGGCTATTGAACCATCTTTGGACTGTGACATGCTTCTATCGGAGCACACTTTGCTCTGAGAAAAGCACAACATGAGAAAAACTTGGCCTTTGAAGGCAGATTATTGCGCTTCAAGACTTTTCTTTTTTTTGTGTCCATGTCTTAAAAAGGTCATATTAATCTACTCTGAAGCTGTGAAACCCGTATTGGACATCACCTTGGACCAGCTGGCAGAACCTCACATAGACTGACTAGGTCCACTCAGTTCACACTGTCCATTGATCCTGATCTCATGAACACAGCACTAAAAGTATGTGATCCCTTTAAAGCGGTGAAGATGGAGAACTTTAGTTTTAGGAATGATTGCAGTGTTGTATAATGTACTTCAAGGTTTGTACACAGCCCTTGCTTTTTTCAGCCTTTATTTGAAACCTCTGAACTTGATCATTGAAGATAGCGTCATCTCCATTCTTCTTTATGCTCTGGAATACATCCCCAATCTCCAGTCATGTCTACGTAAACTCCATTCCTGGATGTCAGATGATGTCCCTATGCTAAACTCACACCAAACAAATTCCTACTTATCTCACCCAAACACAGGTACAAATTAAGATATTCTCTAATAAACATACTGACAACAGAGAGCTTTTCGCTATCACTTTCTTCTTCTGTAAAATCAAAGGTTTGTACTCTATACCCAAACCTCATCCTCATTGCCTTATATATATCAATTACCTAAGTCTTTGTTCAATGTCTTTCTCCACTTACTGAGAAAATGAAGAACTTTTTCTGTGTAAGGTCTTATCCTATTAAGATCTGACTTCAGAAATTCCATCCTCTCTTGAACTGTTCAAAGTAATACTACATTTCACAGCTAGACCCACCAACGACTGTGAAACAGTCGGCCATATCACACCAAAAATATGTGACCGATATTGATTAACATTACTAACAAGAACCAATATCTGATTAGGCTGCCTCACCTGTGATCCTTACTCAATCAATCAATCAAGAGGCTTTATTCGAGAAATTCTCATAAAAGCAGTACACACAATGATAATTTTTAGAAAACATTGTTAAAATCATACCTCATAAAATGTACAGACGATCAAAATTCGGAAAGCTAGATATAAACACAATGCATTAGCACAGTAACCAATATTGCGTTCTTTTAATTAAATAGCTCTTAAACAATGACACTCTGCCTAATGGACCATGCCCAACCCAAAAATGTAGCGGTTGCTACAGTCAGTTGAAGACAGGAGCTAGTGCAAATAATTCTCATAGCTACAGAGCTGCTGGGAGCACCTACATTTTTACAGGCCGGTGCTAACCAAATACATCGTGGGGCTGCATAGGCTTTGCAGGAAAACAAGAAGTGCCCAATGGACTCTTTTGTAATTCCACAGGCAGGACAGGTAGTATCGGTAGAACCCCTCCACCTCCCGGTTAAAGACCTTAAAGGGAGGGCACCTATCCTCAATTGAAAGAAAAGTTTCCTATCCCTTGGGTTAGTTATAATGTCCCAGAATAGTTCCAGTGTAGGGAGGGGCTTAACCTCCAAGAAACGACCAGACATAGAACCAGCATCAGAATTTCTCCATGCCTGCTCAGACACATGGGCCCAATACAGCTCCTTGATTGCTTGCTTGCTTGGAAAGGATGCTTCTAATGGGTTATCCCATAGCAGCTTTAGCCCAAGCACACATAACAATGTTCTAAGTTTACTCAACCATTGGATCTTATGGAAGACATCGGCCTTAATCACTGCTACAAAGCCCTCGGCATAATGCTTAAGTTCAGGTGTAGTCCAGAGTCGCCTCCAATATAAAATCGGGCGTAACCTTGCCAGGTCACCTACTGCCTTCCTTCCCAAATCATGTCTGAGGGGGATCAGAGGTGTGCTTTTAGGGTGACCGGTTAATGACCTAAAAAACTTATTCTCAGACATCTGCATCGAATTGAGGTTACCAAATCCCCACAATTCTGCACCATACAGTGCAGATCCCAGGGTTTTTGCTTCATACACCTGCAAAGCTGGTGCAATAGGTTTCGACTGTGATTTCCTATGCTCCTGCCCGAGGACTCCAGCCACTTGCCTATGTTTTAGAGCAGCCAAGTCAATGTGCTGAGCCCATCTTAAATCATCAGTTATGCAGATGCCCACATAAGTAAAGGCTCTAACTGCATCTAAGGGGCGTTGGCTCAAATACAACTTGGATCTGACACTGCGGTGAGGGTTAAAAAACATGAGTTTAGTCTTTGCCACGTTGACTTCCAAACCATTATTCCTACAAAAATCGTCAAAAATACAGAGGGCACTTTGCAGACCACTGGGAGTCTTTGACAGGATCAGCGTATCATCGGCGAACATCAAGATCGGTATCTTGATGCCCGCCAACGAGGGTGCGTCCACATTCGCGGATAGCATTCTTGCTACTACCCCATTAATAAATAGTGAAAAGAGCAGCGGGGCCATCGCACACCCTTGTCGCACACCCCGTTCTACCGGACTATCAGCAGTAGTCTCACCCTGCCTACCCCACTGTATCATGGCAAAATTTGCCTCATGTAACCGCATAGCCATAGTCAGTAGATCGTCAGGCAGACCCAGGCTTCTTAATTCAAACCACAGCTTGGACCTAGGCACCAGGTCGAAGGCAGCCCGCAAATCTACAAAAGCAGCGTACAAGCTGCCACCGCCAAGTACCACAGTCCGCCACTGTACCAGAGTGAATCGAAACACCTGGTCCATCGTGCTGGTAGCCCTCCGAAACCCTGCTTGGTAGGGTGATAGTGCATTATCATCATCAACCCATTCCATGAGCCTGTTTACCACCATCCTCCCCACAACCTTTTGTATGGTCGCTTTCAAGCTAATTGGCCGGTAGTTCCCAGGCGACCCCCTATCGCCCTTCTTAAATATGGGAATAATGATTGCACCCCTCCAGCTCATCGGTACCGGTGCTCCTTGAGCGACTGCATTAGCGAGGAGAAGGATGTATCTACCCCATTGTTCCTTATCATTAGTAAAAAGGTCTACCGGGACCCCATCCATTCCAGGGGCTCTACCCGACGATGCTACACTTAACGCCAACAGGACCTCTTTGAGACTAAAAAATGGCTCTTTGGGATAGACAACCTTAAACCCGTCCATCTCCCTGCCAGGATTAGATTCGGCATATTGAGGTTTAAAATATTTGACCCAATCCTCCTCCTGGACATTATTATCAGGGCAGTCGGGCTCACCACCCCTCCCCCATTTAACAATACTCCAGAAAAGCCTGGAATCCTTGGAGCCGCAGGCTTCCAGTAGCTCTCTCCAGTGCCTCTCATCCCACTCCTTTTTTGCTGCGACTATACAATCTTTATAATTACTTCTGGCACCACGAATTACCGCCAGATCCCTAGTCGTAATAGCACTGCCCAAAGCAAGCCTTGCCATCCTGCACTGTGCATTGTACCACTTCGCAGTCTTGTTTAGGGACCTACTATTATTCCTACCTACCTTCTGGAAATGTGACTTAATAGTTAAAAAGAGAATGTCGTGAATTGTTGTCGCTTCCTGCGACCCCTGGGTAACAATGGCGCCCTGCTCCAAGGCCTCAATTGCTCTATCCACCTCCATATTTATACTAGCCATAGAATCTTGATTGGCCAGTACACAAGGCCATTTTAACCGGCGTGTATCATTGGAAGGAACTGGTAAGGGGAGACCTTCCCACTCTGTTCGAACATTCCCGCTAGGCAAGGTCCACCATCTATGACAAATACACAGAGGGTCATGGTCACTTTCCAACCTGTGCATAACCTCCATATCATTAACCTGCTTCCATATTTCCAAACTACACATGACATAGTCTATCCTACTCCTACTCCGACCATTGTCAAAAGTGCAAGCCCCCACCCTGTCACTCTTGGTTCTCCCATTCAACGCACGGAGGCCTCTCTCTAGGCAGATGGCGTTTAGGCAAATAACATCATCAGATCATCGTTTTATCGGGTCTAGATCTAATGGAGGGACACCCCAATGCCTATCCTCTTCTGACCCAATACAGTCATCGCCTATGTCTAGTGGTTCGAATGTATGGTTAAAATCGCCAGCAATTATGATATTATTAACCAGGGAGTGGGTCTCAAGGAGAGCCACCAAAGAAGCTAAAACTTCTGACTTTCCACCCTTGTTACCCCTGGCATATACATTGTATAAATCAAGGCGCCCTAACGGTCCCAAATCAAGATTTATAAGTTGGATATCCTTACTCCCTGTCTCAATAACTCTTATATTAAAACACAGGTTTTGCCGAACCCAGATCATCAGACCTCCCATAGGTCGACCCTTTTGGCCCTTAGTAGCTGGTATAGAGTAATTCAAATAGCCCTGAAGGAACATGGGTTCGCACATCCATGTCTCTTGAAATAGACATATATCAAAACCATTAACAAAGTCAACCCAATCTTGGGACTCCTGTTTGTGACGCAAGCCCGCAATGTTCCATGACATTAGACTTCCTGCCCCTTCCCCACCTTCGGTTGGAGCTTCCCTAACTGGAACTGACACATTAAAAGTTGTAGTTAGGCCTTTTTCATCTACAGAGCAAGTCTCACCAACCATCAAAACCTCCTCCCTACAAATATTACCATGATCAATAATGGAATCGCGGTCAGTGAGGGGGGCAGACTGAACTATTTGTGTACTAGAGGGTTCAATGAGTTGTGGCTTCACGTGGGTAGCACCCCCAATCGGGCGGGCCCACATGCCCCGCAAGGGCTGTAATCTTCAATCGCACCCTTCCATGCCAGTAAACACATCAAACCTGTTTACTGTCTCCAAGGGTGTGAAAGGTCTCAAATGATCCATTCTCCTGTTAGTGGTTGTGTTAAAACTAGGAGGTACGGTATTCCACCCAAAGGGATCAGCAACAGGTACTGGGTATTGTGCTTGCACAAAATGCCCAGTATTGTACGGTGCTAAGAAATTTGTATAGGTAGGTGCTTGTCCACTTATGTAGGTTGGAGGGAACACAAGTGATCTGGGATAGAAGTATGTCAGGGCACGAGGAGTGAGGCAGTTATTGCCATTGCCCATGGGCCAGTTTAATATGTAATTGACCACACGTGGGTCTCTGAAATTAACTACAACTACGTCTCCCTCAAGGTCTTTACTTCTACCACCCAGCCATGGGAGTCGCCGATGATGTTTTTTGTGATTGGTCTGTATATACTGAACCAGTGCATGATTTTATTTTTTAACTGGGCGAACCCTTCCCTTTTATTGTCTGTCAGTATAGGGACCCCCGTCAAGACAACCACGAAGGGCACAGCTTCAGGGGGAAGTTCAACTAGTGGACCTTTGTTCATTGGTGCCCTTACGTGTCTGGTGCTTCCCCCCTCCTCCCGCGTTTTTCCTGCAAGTACCTTTTCCATTCCCCTCGTGGGTTCACTGGCAGGAGTTACAGCTAGTTTGTTTGCCTGCAATGGGGGAAATAACCTTTGTTGATTAGATTTTGCTAGATTGGGAAGTTGTGATGTAACTTTGGTGGGTTGGAATAAAACTTTAGAGGCAAAACTGGTTGGTTGTGCAACCAGGAATATGGGTGGCACCGCCGTACTCACTGTGGCCCTAGTTGCACCGTCCTTACTGCTAATAACAGACTCGATGGCCTCGAGTCGTTTCTCCACCCTCTTTAGCCCCTCAATGATTGGTAGAATAAAAGACCTAATTAGTTGTTCCATGCTATCTGATGGGACGGTGGGGAATGCTGCTTTCAGCACGGATTCAGCAGAAATGTCAGTAGGTACAATGGTACTAACTTCCTTATCGGTATATGGAGGTTTAAGGGGGACTTCCAACTTAGGCAAGTTGACTAATACGGCCACTGACGCCTGATCTGTTCTAATGGCCGGCTTGGAAGGCCTGCCAAAGTCGGTATGACTAATCTTGGATTTTTGTTGTTTCCCCCCCTTTGCGTCTTCTTTTGCCTGGTGGTGGGCCATAGCCCTTATGCGGCATTAATTTATTCATCTTATTTCGGACAGATTTTCCCCCACTAGTGGTCGGGGTGATCAAATTGGCAGTTATGTTGACGGGACTGGGAAGGGGAGTATAACTCATGGGCTGTTCAATGGAGAGACAAGGTGTAGGTGTGCAATCACGTAGCAGGAGTGGAACACTCTTTAAAGATGTAAGGTCGGCAACACCACTGAAACTTCCTCCACTGAGGGAGAGGGCGTGAGGCGTAAGATCTAGTGGAGCTCTATTTTTCAGACATTCAACCGAGCGACGGCGCTCCGCCCTACGCTCTTCTAGTGTTGATTCCCTATCTAGATCGATGGGAACCCTTGTAAAGTAACTGTCGAGAGTGCCATTTAACGACCCCCCCCGGCTTTTCTAGAATGACATTGTCCAGACTCTGGGCCATAGCAACAATGCTAACAAAAGATAAAAATGGAAAGGGAAAAAGATGAAAGGGTATGAGCCCTGCCCGGCCTCGCTCGGCTGCAGAGGGCCTAAGAGGGCCCGCCCTTTGCCCGGGCTTAGCCCCGTGCACTCCCGCGCGCTCCCGCGCAGCGGGGATCTAGATCGTTTAAGTAGGGCGGGGTTACAGGCCGTGGGCGGAGCAACAGGGAGAGCGGACCAGGTGTTGGCAGTCGGTCTGGCAGGGACTCCTGGGACATGGAGTCCCTGCTGAAACGCTTGCAGCCCTGCTGCACCCTTTAGCCACAGACCACGAGTCCTTCAGGCAGATTGCACTGTCTCTCACCCCAGGCGGCTAGGAATGGTGGTAGATTTAGAATCAAGCGTCTTCCTCCCGGTAAACTAGTCTCCTCCAAAGGTTTAGACAAGAAGTCCCACTGAAGCAGGGCAGGCAGGTGTCAGTAATCCTCTCGGGCGGCCGTGGGCGGAGCAACAGGGAGAGCGGACCAGGTGTTGGCAGTCGGTCTGGCAGGGACTCCTGGGAGATGGAGTCCCTGCTGAAACGCTCGCAGCCCTGCTGCACCCTTTAGCCACAGACCACGAGTCCTTCAGGCAGATTGCACTGTCTCTCACCCCAGGCGGCTAGGAATTTGTATTTGTATTTGTAAATGAATTTGTAAGGCGCGCAGCTACCCACAAGGGGTCTCCCGCCGCCAGTAGATTCAAAGGATGACCCATAGCAGATGTTAAAGAGAGAAAAGCCAGGTTTTAAGGTCTTTGCGGAATTTAATAAGAGATGGTTCCAATTTCAGTGTGATCGGGAGAGAATTCCACAGTCTGGGGGCGATGTAAGAAAAAGAGCAGCCACCCATTCTCGAGAGTTTGAAGCGGGGAATCACAAAATTGCCCTGTGAAGAAGATCTAAGGGCACGTGGTGGAGAGTAGGGTTGAACCAGGGCCATTAGATAACCTGAGGCCCGCCCTAGCTTGATTTTGTGCAGAAAGCAGAGGGCCTTAAATTTAGTCCGATTAGCAATACGGAGCCAGTGAAGGTCTCTAAGAAAGGGAGAGATTGAAGATTTCCACGGGACCTTACAAAGAAGGCGAGCCGCGGAGTTCTGAACCAGCTGAAGTCTTCGCTGGAGCTCCTGGGTAATGCCAAGGTAGAGCACATTGCCATAGTCCAGGCGAGAGATGACTAAAGCCTGTACCACCTGGCGTCTTGATCCTACTGGGAGCATCCACAAGATTTTACGTAGCCACCCCAGAATGGAAAAACACGTGGCCGCTACCTTAACCACCTGATGTCTCATGGAGAGTGATTCATCCAAGATGAATCTGAGATTGCGTGCCTGGGTCGCTGGAGCAGGTAATGGGCCCATTTCAGCCGGCCAGTGTGAAGGGCCCCAGAGGTGCTTTTGCTTGCCCAGAATGAGCACCTCAGTTTTATCTCCGTTCAGTTTCAGGAGATTCGCCTGCATCCACTCAGCGACTCGGCTAAGTCCCAGTTTAAGAGCGGAAGGAGAGTTGGCAGTGGCAGAAGAAAGGGAGAAAAGAATCTGAGTGTCATCGGCGTATGAGTACAAGGAAAGACCAGAGTCTTCGACGATGGAGGCAAGGGGTCTCACATAGATATTAAAAAGCAGAGGGCTAAGTGAGGACCCCTGCGGAACACCATGCGCAGATGAACGAACAGAGTAGGCAGAACCCGATGAGACAATCTGAAAAGTACGAGTGTCAAGAAAAGAGGCCAACCAGTCAAGAGCGGGGCCGGACACCCCAGCAGATCTCAGTGCTCTCAGGAGGATGGAATGTGAAACCGTATCGAAAGCGGCGCTTAAATCTAAAAGAATAAGCGCCGTGGTCTGGCCTTGGTCAAGATGTGTGCGAAGGTTCTCTGTAACCCCCAAAAGAGTGGTTTCAGTGGAAAACTGGGAGCGGAAGCCAGACTGGGAAGGATGTAAAAACCCAGTGGACTCCACGTGAGAAGTGAGATGTAGATTGACATGACGCTCCAAGATCTTAGAGAACATGGGCAATAAGGAGATAGGCCGGAAATTGGAGAGCGTTTTAGGATCAGCACCGGGTTTTTTTAACAGTGGCACTACCAAAGCCCTTTTCCATTGGTCTGGGACAGTAGATTCCCGCAAGGAGGAATTGAGGAGCTCTTGAATAATTAGTAGAGCATCGGGGGAGAGTTGCCGAAGGATGCTCAAAGGAATAGGGTCCAGGGGAGAGCCTGAGTTAACTTTAGTAAGACAGGCATGCAATGAATTGGGGTCTAGCAGAGGCCATTCGGAAATTAATATGTCATGGGATGGTGAGTTTGGTAAAGCCTGGATGGAAAGGTCAGACGAAGGTAAAGGGGAGGCAAGAGACAAAGCATTGTAGATGGTTTCGACTTTAGATATAAAAAAGTCAGCAATTTCATTGCATTCTGCTTCCCCTAACGCGGGTGGAGTGGGGACAGTATTAGAACCAGCTAGTTTCTTGACCATAGCGAAGAGGGTTTTTGGTCGATATATGGCCTTATCAATCGACTGAGAGACAAACAGCGCTTTTGCTTTTCGACAGGCTAGATGGTATTGCCTGAGCCCTGCACGGTAGATTGATTTGTCATTTGGTGCGTAGGTTTTTCGCCATAGCCTCTCCAAATGTTTACATTTGGATTTAGTAACTTTTAAGGCATCTGTAAACCAAGGAGCGGGAGCTAGATGCGGGGTAGGTGGCCTACAACATGGTGGTAGATGGTGATTGTTAGACCTGACATCCTTGGCGTGGGTTTTTCCCCTATCTTGCGCCTCTGCTACCTGGATTTTTGATGCTGTTATGGATTTCGTTTTTTGCTGGTTTAGATGCTTTGGACACTCTGCCACTGCTAATCAGTGCCAGAGTGTAAGTGCTCCCTGTGTAAAATGTCATATTGATTGGATATACCTGATTGGCATATTTGTATCACCATGAAGTCCCTAGTAAAGTGCACTGTGTGTGCCAGGGCTGGTGATGACAGATGCTACTAGTGGGCCTGCAGCACTGATTGCGCCACCCACATGAGTAGCCCTAAAATGATGTCTCAGGCCTGCCACCGCAGGCCTGCCTGCAGTCCCCGGACTGCCATGTCACCCTGGTCAGTGTCCCCACTGACTAGGCCTAACCCTTCCCTTTTTGTGCACATCAGTCATCCCTCTGGAAGGCCCGAGGTACCCCCCTGGGCAGGGTGCAGTGTATGTAAAAGGTAGAGCATGTACTAGTGCAGGTAACATGTTCTGGTAGTGAACAACGGCCGTTTTGTGTGTTCACTGCTGCAAGGTTATCTTGCTCCATAGGCTAACATGGGGGAGGCTGGTGCCAATGGCTATCCGCCTATCTTCTCATAGGAACAAGATAAGACATGAGTGTTTGATATCCCTGAGCTCAGCATTTAATAACACATCTTTTAGGAGAGGTTGTTTTTAAATCTTGAGTTGGAGAATGGTACTTTTTAGAGAGTAGCTGTTCTCTTGTCTGACCCTTCTGTGTGCCTGGGCATGCTTGTGGATTGACTGTCTGGCTTGAGAGTGAAAGGGGCTGGGGATCCCCCAGGAGGTTGGCTGAGTCAGCCCTCTGCTGAATGGCGACATTTGCAAGTAGAGTGGAAGGAGGGGATAGCACCTGGGAGTGAATAGGGCTGTGCCTGCCTGCCACACTGCTGGCTCCACCTCCTGCTGGGCAGCTGACGACTCTGCCCCACACTCTGAAAAGAAAGCAGAAGCCAGGAAAACAAAGTGCTCCAGCAACACCCAGAACTGGATCAGACCGGGCTCAGGACCCACTTGCACAAAGACTTCAAGGACTTTTAGGGGTATAAGTACATGGCCCCTGACAACAGATTTTTAGATTCTACAATCAAGAGGAACCTCTGCTGAAATACGGACTGCTGAAGAACTGAAGGACTGAAGGAAGATTGCCTTGCTGTGTGCTCTAAGGGCTGACCTGTTCTGCTGTGCAACTGAAGCTGAGGAGGAGAAGGGGCCTTGCTGTGTGCTGTGACCCTACCTACTTGACCTAACAAGACTTTGCTGTGTGCTGTGTCTTCAACTCTGAATCTCCAAGGGCCTGAGAAGAGCTGGCCTCCTGTTTGCAACCCAGGGATAGAAATGTTGCCAAGACTTTAAAGACTCTGCTGTGTCCCATCTGCGCTGCTGTGTGCTGCGAGGACCGTGGACTGTTCTACCAAGCTTCTAAACATCTGCCCCGGGAAGTGCGCTGGCTGCTCTCTGTTTTGCTGGAGAGTGCCGCGCTGAGTCTGGCCTGACACCGGTTGCCGCATTGTGAAGACCGACGTGCTCATCGGCACGTGTATTGCTGTGGCCGCAGGATTGAGGGCGCCCCCGTGCTAACTAGGCCGCTGTACGGCTTGGCGGCGTCACGATCGACCCGCTGACACGGGGCGCCGTGAAATATTCTGCCCGCGATACACCGCCGCGGCCCGGGGGCCTGAAACTGATCAAGAGTTGCACTTCCCCGCTCTGCGAAGCCGCGGAGAAGAGAACGAGGAGGCTGCGACCTGATTAGTTGCTGACCGGAGGCTTGGCTGGAGGAGCCGCGCTGCGAGTGGCTGACTCCGGTGACGTCGACATCATCACAGGGGGCTCGCCGAGGGAGCCGCGACCGGATTGGTCCATCGCTCGGGAGCTGTGAAAGCCCTGCACCACGCATCCTGAGAGGAGCGCTTTAGTTCTAAGCGCAAGAGGCACCGCTGGAAGAACGTGGGTATTTAACTACTGGAAGCCTACAAACGTATTCCTTTCCTTTGAATACGAAGTCCCACGAGAGACTAGAGACTATCTGTTTACGCTCCTAACAACCTAAGAAAAAGATTGATGTGCAACGCTATGATAATTGATTTCCACTGCTGAAACTAGATAAAGTTATATTTTTGATATACTTACCTGTGTGGTCTACGTTTGTGGTGTACTAGGGGGGTCATTGTAGTTGTTAAGTGCGAATACCTTACACATTGCCTTGGGGATAAGCCTGTCTGCTCGAGCCAAGCTACCTAGAGGGTGAGCAGGGGTTATCTACCGTGTGTGTCCCTGTACCCTGACTAGAAGCAAGGGTCCCTATTTGGTCTAAGGTGCTTACCTCTGCCAACTAGAGACCCCCAGATCTAACATTGGTGGTCAGCGGTGCGGATGAGAACCAGTATTTGCACTTGACCTGCAGTGATTCTTTGTACATCACTAGTCTAGTTAGCAGTTGCATCGTACAAAGTTTTTTTAAACCTATTTTTGGAAGATCTAGGAAGCATCATGTCTCTGAATAGAGTAGGCGAGGAGGTGGAATTGCAATTTGAAGTAGAAAAGTTGCTCACATATAAGAAGGATCAACTAATGCAGTTCTGCAAACAGCTTGGATGCCCACTGAAGGGCAGCGATAACAAGGCAGAGCTACAGAAAGCTCTAAGGGCCTGGTGGGAGGCCAAAAATGGTGTGACAGAAGAAGCTACTGGAGAGGATAGTACACCGGAGCACAGATTTGGATCCGATGATTTGCCAGTGAATAGGCCAGCGTCTAGGGCTTGCAGCACCCATTCCAGTAGGGGCCTTTCTCCAGAGAAACTGGAGGAAAATCAGAGGATTAGGGCCCATGAGATTGAACTTTTTAAGCTCAAAGCTCAAGCAGAAGAGAGGAAACTGCGGCTTGACAGTGAAAAGAAGGCGGAGGAGAGGAGGAATGCTCTCGCTTTGGAAGAGAGAAAACTCCAGTTGGCTCATGAGTTGAGCATGAGGGAGCTGGACATTAAAGCTAAACAGGTGGAGTCCAGTCCGAATGGTGGCAGCGCACAACCAGTACAGGCGGGTAAAGTATACATACCGAAAGATTTGGTGCAGAATTATCAGAGGGGTGAGGATATCTATGCATGGTTTAGATCCTATGAGCTCGCCTTGAAGATGAATGAAGTGCCTGAGAAGAGTTGGGGGGCAGGTCTGTGGAAGCATTTTGAGGCCTCTGGGAGGGATGTCTTAGCACCCTTAGAAGCAGCAGGTACCTTAACCTACCCCACTATGAAGGAGGCCTTATGCCTCAGGTATGGGCTTACACCAGAACAGTACCGCCAGAAGTTTAGGAACTTCAAGAAACTTGATTCAAGTACTTGGGTGGAGTGTGTGAGTATGTACACGCGTGCACTGGAAGGTTGGATAAAGGGCAGCAAAGTTACTGATTATGTGGGGTTGTGTCACTTGATTAGTTGGGAGCACTTGAGTAGAGTATGTGTTCCAGAGCTGCGCCAGCATCTTTTAGACAGCAAGTTAACTGATTCCAGTGAGCTTGCTAAATAGGCAGACCGCTGGACTAGCACCAGGTTCAACAAAGGGGTGGTAAGTATCCCAGCCAAGGGTGGACAGGGTCCCCAGCAGAAAGGTGGGGAGGACAAGGGTAACAATAAGGAGTTCTCTAAAGGGCCCCAAAACAGTTCCCAGGAAAAGGAGTCCCAAGCCCCCAAGCCTAAGAAGTCTTGGCCCCATAAGGGCAGACAGGATAACAGACCACCGCCTACTTGCTATGCTTGTAGGGAAGTGGGGCACATCGCCCCTAAATGTCCCAAGAAACCCCCAGCACCAGCTTCTGCTCCAGTCCCAGGGTTAGCTAGTGTAGCTTTGGGAGGGGATTTGATTTCCAGTGGGGAAGAGGGCTTAGCTATGATGACCCTTGTCTCTTTAGGAGACCAAGAGATGGTCCAGGATACCTTGATACCCGCTAACACTAAAAAATACGGGCAAAAGGTGACCATCAATGGGAAGGAGATAGAGGCTCTGAGAGACACCGGGGCCAGTGTGACATCTGTCAGGTGTCAGTGGGTGTCTGAAGAGCAAGTCATTCCCAATGTGCTCCGCCCAGTAGTGGCAGCTGACACTTCAGTGCGCCTCTGCAAGATGGCGCGTGTTCCCTTTACATGGGGGGGAGTCTCTGGTACCTTGGAAGTCTGTGTCAGTGATGCCTTGCCGGTAGATTGTCTGTTGGGTAACGACCTGGAGAGTTCTCCATGGAAGGACGTAGAGCACAGAACTCACTTGGAGATGTTAGGACTGCCAGCGTGGATCTGTGTATCCACACGTGCCATGACAGCCAGTAAGGGTGGATTAGCAGAACCGGAGCCTGGAACAATGGCCCAGGAACCTGTCAGAAGAGGAAGGGGCAGAGGGCGTGGGAAACCGGCCCCCACTGTTCCCACGGTCCAGGAGGAAGCAGAACCTGAGGGGGATGCCCTGGAACCTACAGGGGAACAGGTGGCCGAACTAGGGGAATTGCCTGAGCTGACCCATTGGCAGCAAGAAGGTGGTCCCTCCAGGGAGGAATTCTGCCAGGCTCAGAAGGAGTGCCCTTCTCTCATTGGTGTGCGGCAGCAGGCTGCAGACCAGGCAGCGGGCCTAGGGTCCAAGGAACATTTGATTTACTGGGAGGATGACTTACTTTATAGTGAGCCTAAGTTTGCTGAGCCCGGTGCAGCCCGTGTGCTGGTGGTACCCGAGCGCTTCAGGAACTTCTTACTGGGTCTGGCTCATGACGTACCTCTCGCAGGACATCTGGGGCAAGACAAGACCTATCACAGGCTTGTCACCCACTTCTACTGGCCCCAGATGAAGAAGCACGTCAGTACCTTTTGTAAGTCTTGCCAAACATGCCAAGCCAGTGGTAAGAGCGGAGGAAAGTGCGTGGCACCCCTCCAACCTTTTCCTGTGGTGAGCACCCCTTTTGAGAGGGTGGGCATTGATATCGTAGGGCCCCTGGACCCCAAGACTGCCTTAGGCAACAGGTTCATCCTGGTCTTGGTGGACCACGCCACCCGGTACCCGGAAGCAGTCCCTCTCAGGACAATCACAGCACCCGTGGTGGGCCGTGCATTGATGGGGATCTTTTCCCGCGTGGGGTTCCCCAGAGAGGTGGTCTCCGACCGGGGTACCAACTTCATCTCTAGGTACATGAAGTCTCTGTGGGAGGAGTGTGGGGTAACTTATAAGTTCACCACTACTTACCACCCTCAAGGAAATGGGTTGGTTGAAAGGTTCAACTGCACCCTGAAAGGTATGATTATGGGCCTAGCGGAGCCCATGAGACGGAAGTGGGACGTCTTGTTACCATGCCTGTTGTGTGCCTACAGGGAGGTGCCTCAGAAGTCCATAGGGTTCAGCCCCTTTGAACTGCTGTATGGCCACCCTGTTAGAGGACCTCTCACACTGGTGAAGGAGGGGTGGGAGAAATCCCGTGGGAAAACCCCCCAAGATGTGTTCAGCTATGTGCTGGCCATCCGCAACCAGACGCAGCGCTTCAGGAAGCTCGCTCAGGAGAACCTAGAAGCCAGCCAGGAGGAGATGAAAAGATGGTACGACCAGAATACCACTCTGGTTGAATTTCATCCTGGGCAGAAGGTGTGGGTGATGGCGCCGGTGGAGCCTTGTGCGCTCCGTGACAAGTGGACCGGGCCATATGAGGTGGTAGAGCGCAAGAGTGAGGTGACCTACCTGATCAACATGAAGACTCCTAGGCAGCCCCTGAGAGTCTTGCATGGGAACCGCCTCAAGCCCCACTTTGAGAGGTCTGAAGTGACAATGCTCATGGCTACAGATGATGGTGGGGAAGAGGATAGTGATCCTCTCCCTGACCTCCTGGCAACCAAGGAGCAAGACGGGTCAGTGGATGGTGTGGTCCTCTCGCCCACCCTGACCCCAGAACAGCAGAGAGACTGTTGCCAGGTGTTGGGTCAGTTCGCCTCCCTGTTCTCCCTGACCCCAGGTGTCACCAATTGGTGCGTCCATGATGTGGACACTGGAGATAGTCTACCTGTGAAACAGAAGTTTTACAGAGTAGCTGACAAGGTCAGGGCCAGCATCAAGGAAGAAGTTTCCAAGATGTTGGTGTTAGGGGTAATTGAGCCCTCCAGCAGTCCCTGGGCTAGCCCAGTGGTCCTCGTTCCCAAGAAAACTGCTACACCCGGTGGCCCGCCAGAACTTCGGTTTTGCGTGGACTACCGTGGGCTCAATGCGGTCACCAAGACTGACGCGCACCCCATCCCCAGAGCTGATGAGCTTGTGGATCGGTTGGGAGCTGCCAGATATCTCAGCACCTTTGATTTGACTTCAGGGTACTGGCAGATTGCCTTAACTGAGGGGGCAAAGGAGAGGTCGGCATTTTCAACACCAGAGGGGCATTTCCAGTTTTGCGTCATGCTCTTTGGATTGAAAAATGCCCCTGCCACCTTCCAGAGACTGGTCAACCGGGTACTGACCGGGCTGGAGCAATTCAGCGCCGCATACTTGGATGACATTGCTGTGTTCAGCTCCACTTGGGAGGAACACTTGCAACACCTCTGTGAAGTGTTGAGGGCTCTGCAAAAGGCAGGCCTCACTATCAAGGCCAGTAAGTGCCAGATAGGGCAGGGATCAGTGGTGTATTTGGGACACCAGGTAGGGAGCGGCCAGGTGGCGCCCCTACAGGCGAAGATTGATACCATTCTGGCTTGGGAGCCCCCCAAGACCCAGACAGAGGTGAGAGCCTTTCTAGGACTCACCGGGTATTACAGACGGTTCATCAAGGGATACGGCACCATTGTTGCCCCCTTGACAGAACTAACCTCTAGAAATCAGCCCAGGAAAGTGAATTGGACCGAGGCCTCTCAAACTGCTTTTGATGCCCTAAAAACTGCAATGTGCACAGCGCCAGTGCTGAAGGCACCCGACTTTTCGAGTGAGTTCGTTGTGCAAACAGACGCTTCAGAGCAAGGTGTGGGAGCAGTACTCTCACAGATGGACGACGAGGGCGGGGACCAACCTGTAGCTTTCATTAGTAGGAGGCTACTCCCCAGGGAACAGAGGTGGAGCGCTATTGAAAGGGAAGCATTTGCTGTGGTCTGGGCCCTGAAGAAGCTGAGGCCCTACCTGTTTGGGACTCACTTCCGTGTTCAGACCGACCACAGGCCCCTCAGATGGTTAATGCAGATGAGGGGTGAGAATCCAAAACTGTTGAGGTGGTCCATCTCCCTACAGGGAATGGACTTCACGGTGGAACACCGTCCCGGTACAGAACACGCCAATGCTGATGGTCTGTCCAGGTTTTTCCGCCTTAGTGATGAGAACTCCCAAGAGGGTGGGTAGTTCTCCCCACTTTCAGCTGGAGGGGACACGTGTTAGACCTGACATCCTTGGCGTGGGTTTTTCCCCTATCTTGCGCCTCTGCTACCTGGATTTTTGATGCTGTTATGGATTTCGTTTTTTGCTGGTTTAGATGCTTTGGACACTCTGCCACTGCTAATCAGTGCCAGAGTGTAAGTGCTCTCTGTGTAAAATGTCATATTGATTGGATATACCTGATTGGCATATTTGTATCACCATGAAGTCCCTAGTAAAGTGCACTGTGTGTGCCAGGGCTGGTGATGACAGATGCTACTAGTGGGCCTGCAGCGCTGATTGCGCCACCCACATGAATAGCCCTAAAATGATGTCTCAGGCCTGCCACCGCAGGCCTGCCTGCAGTCCCCGGACTGCCATGTCACCCTGGTCAGTGTCCCCACTGACTAGGCCTAACCCTTCCCTTTTTGTGCACATCAGTCATCCCTCTGGAAGGCCCGAGGTACCCCCCTGGGCAGGGTGCAGTGTATGTAAAAGGTAGAGCATGTACTAGTGCAGGTAACATGTTCTGGTAGTGAACAACGGCCATTTTGTGTGTTCACTGCTGCAAGGTTATCTTGCTCCATAGGCTAACATGGGGGAGGCTGGTGCCAATGGCTATCCGCCTATCTTCTCATAGGAACAAGATAAAACATGAGTGTTTGATATCCCCGAGCTCAGCATTTAATAACACATCTTTTAGGAGAGGTTGTTTTTAAATCTTGAGTTGGAGAATGGTATTTTTTAGAGAGTAGCTGTTCTCTTGTCTGACCCTTCTGTGTGCCTGGGCATGCTTGTGGATTGACTGTCTGGCTTGAGAGTGACAGGGGCTGGGGATCCCCCAGGAGGTTGGCTGAGTCAGCCCTCTGCTGAATGGCAACATTTGCAAGTAGAGTGGAGGGAGGGGATAGCACCTGGGAGTGAATAGGGCTGTGCCTGCCTGCCACACTGCTGGCTCCACCTCCTGCTGGGCGGCTGACGACTCTGCCCCACACTCTGAAAAGAAAGCAGAAGCCAGGAAAACAAAGTGCTCCAGCAACACCCAGAACTGGATCAGACCGGGCTCAGGACCCACTTGCACAAAGACTTCAAAGACTTTTAGGGGTATAAGTACAAGACCCCTGACAACAGATTTTTAGATTCTACAATCAAGAGGAACCTCTGCTGAAAGACGGACTGCTGAAGAACTGAAGGACTGAAGGAAGTTTGCCTTGCTGTGTGCTCTAAGGGCTGACCTGTTCTGCTGTGCAACTGAAGCTGAGGAGGAGAAGGGGCCTTGCTGTGTGCTGTGACCCTACCTACTTGACCTAACAAGACTTTGCTGTGTCTTCAACTCTGAATCTCCAAGGGCCTGAGAAGAGCTGGCCTCCTGTTTGCAACCCAGGGATAGAAAGGTTGCCAAGACTTTAAAGACTCTGCTGTGTCCCATCTGCGCTGCTGTGTGCTGCGAGGACCGTGGACTGTTCTACCAAGCTTCTAAACATCTGCCCCGGGAAGTGCGCTGGCTGCTCTCTGTTTTGCTGGAGAGTGCCGCGCTGAGTCTGGCCTGACACCGGTTGCCGCATTGTGAAGACCGACGTGCTCATCGGCACGTGTATTGCTGTGGCCGCAGGATTGAGGGCGCCCCCGTGCTAACTAGGCCGCTGTACGGCTTGGCGGCGACACGATCGACCCGCTGACACGGGGCGCCGTGAAATATTCTGCCCGCGATACACCGCCGCGGCCCGGGGGCCTGAAACTGATCAAGAGTTGCACTTCCCCGCTCTGCGAAGCCGCGGAGAAGAGAACGAGGAGGCTGCGACCTGATTGGTTGCTGACCGGAGGCTTGGCTGGAGGAGCCGCGCTGCGAGTGGCTGACTCCGGTGACGTCGACTTCATCACAGGGGGCTCGCCGAGGGAGCCGCGACCGGATTGGTCCATCGCTCGGGAGCTGTGAAAGCCCTGCACCACGCAGCCTGAGAGGAGCGCTTTAGTTCTAAGCGCAAGAGGCACCGCTGGAAGAACGTGGGTATTTAACTACTGGAAGCCTACAAACGTATTCCTTTCCTTTGAATACGAAGTCCCACGAGAGACTAGAGACTATCTGTTTACGCTCCTAACAACCTAAGAAAAAGATTGATGTGCAACGCTATGATAATTGATTTCCACTGCTGAAACTAGATAAAGTTATATTTTTGATATACTTACCTGTGTGGTCTACGTTTGTGGTGTACTAGGGGGGTCATTGTAGTTGTTAAGTGCGAATACCTTACACATTGCCTTGGGGATAAGCCTGTCTGCTCGAGCCAAGCTACTTAGAGGGTGAGCAGGGGTTATCTACCGTGTGTGTCCCTGTACCCTGACTAGAAGCAAGGGTCCCTATTTGGTCTAAGGTGCTTACCTCTGCCAACTAGAGACCCCCAGATCTAACAGTGATCAATATTGGATGTAAGCCAGTGCGAAACTTCCTGAGCCAAAGCAGTGCACCCGAGATTGATATCGGGGCAACTGGCCGCCAGGGAGGCGTTAAAGGCCGAGATGTTTAGCCTGGACCAGGCTCTGCGATGGCTTCTCGTACCAGAAGGAAGCAGGCACCTATGGAAATCAGCAGGCATGGTAAAGTGAATAGCAAAGTGATCGGACCAGTCAAGGGGGAGAGCAGGGTAGGTGCAGTCGAGTGGAATATTAGAAAGGACGGGATCGAGCAAGTGTCCAGCCTGATGGGTAGGACCTTTATTGCGGAGTATTAAGTTAATAGCTTCGCAATCGGCTAGAAATGTGCAACTTAGTCGATTCAGAGGGTCCTCAAGATGGAGATTTAAGTCTCCCAAGATGGTAAAATTGGCTACCTTCATGACAAAAGGGCCTACGTAGTCCGCAAATGAGGTTAGCCACTGCGTGGATTTATCGGGGGGACGATAAATAAGTAGGCCTGATAGTGTTAATCGAGGAGAGACCGCTATCTTGAAGAGTGCAGCTTCACAGTTAGGTAAAGGGACAGCGTCAAGGGAGCAGGAGTGAGTGTCTTTAAAAATGATCGCTATGCCCCCTCCCTTACCCGTGGTTCTGTCTTGCCTGACTATTACATAACCTGGTGGCAGTGCACAAGCTAAATCGGGACCGGAGCTCGCCTGAAGCCAGGTTTCCGTTAGGAACAGGGCATCTGGCTGGGTGGAGGACAGAAAATCAAAAATGTGCTCACTATGTTTAGACAAGGATCTACAATTAATGCTCCAAAACTTATAAAGAGAAATAGATGATACTAGAGGTATGGTGTAAGCGGAGAAGACAAAGTTGCAATGCAAACAGCCTGAGGACGTTAAAAGTGAGCAGTCAAGAGGGGTGCAATAGAGAGAGGTGTTATTCAGGCTATGGAGCTCCTCAGAGGTGTAGGATAATAAGTGACCTGAAATAGAACTCAAATGGACAGAGTTACAGGTCACCGGGCGCCTCAGGGCGCGGATGGGCGCAGACGGGCTTGCCTTTGGCGTGCCTTCGGCGCGCCCGCTGCGCCCGCCCGCTGCGCGGTCGGGGCAAGGTCTGCATTATATGGGAAAAAAGAGGGAGGGGCTAATCCCAGCACAGGTGTGTGGAGGCACTCAAACCCAGGAATGGTGGTAGATTTAGAATCAAGCGTCTTCCTCCCGGTAAACTAGTCTCCTCCAAAGGTTTAGACAAGAGGTCCCCCTTACTACTGAAGGAACCCTCACACCTGGCCAACCTCATCATCATCTCGGGCAGCCACAGAGACATCAAAATATGAAATTTCATACAATCTAAATGAACTCCGCACAAAGCCCATGCACAGAATCATTACATCTCTGATGCCACAAAAGTAGCTGAGAGCGCTCTCCCTGTGATGCGATAATCAAACCCTTCCTTCTCATCATTAGCAACCCCCTAAAAATACACCTCTTCCACTTTTACCTGAATTAATGTACTGTCCTCTACATTTAAATCAACAATACATTTTATATCCCCATCTTTCCTAGCTAGTGATTATTTAAAAATTTTGCTTTAAGAAACGATGCTTCTGTAACTTAGCTGTCTTCTGACGTGGAGCACTCTACTTACAGTTTAAGGCCCAATTATTAGAAGTAACTAACAGTATCAAAATATGCTTTAAAACTGCTGCTACCATGTTAATTCTGCCCTTCTTTATAGGTTTTTATCTGCTGTCGTAATATTTACATTTAGGTTTACTGTAAATGACCCTGATACTACTTGAGGTGAAGGTGCACTATATAAAGCTCTTAAATAAATAACATATTGGCAATGAAGGAGACCTGCCCTGCAACCAGAGGACTGTCCTGCTGCCGGAGGCATGCCCTGTTGTCTGAGAAGAAAGACTGGTCCTGTTCCCTTAATTTCAAGCTACCCGAAACATCTCCAAGGGTCAGCTGGCTGACCATCTGTTCAGAACTATTGGAACATAACAAGCTTCAGAGGCCTCCCTGCAACTGCCCAGCAGACCTGCTGCACTGGACCTGTCTGGTCAATTAATCAATCAATCAGTGGGTTTGTGAAGCACAGCTACTCACCCGAAGGGATCGCAAGGTGCTAAGGGGGAGGGGGGCACACAGCTCCTGGATGTTCATGGTGATTCGTCAAAGAGGCAGGTCTTGAGGTCCTTCAAGAACTTGGGGAGTGTTGGTGTCTATCGGAGGTGGAGAGGGAGGGTGTTCAATGCCTTGACCGCGAGGAGGGTGAAGGAGCGTCCTCTTATTCTGGTCTTCTTTATGTGTTGTACCATCGCAAGAGAGAGCTGGGCTGAGTGGAAGGATCTTTGGGGTGCATGGAACTAGAGGCTGTGGTTTATGTAGGCGGGTCCGGTGTTGTGGAAGGCTTTGTGGGCATGGGTGAGAAGCTTGAAGGTGATTCTCTTCTCAACGGGGAGCCAGTGTAGTGACCGTGGGTGTTGGCTGATGTGGCAGTGGTGCGGTAGGTTGAGACCTAGTCTGGCGGTGGCGTTCTGTACATTCAGAGTGCTTTGCCGTAGTCCAGTCTGCTGCTAATGAGGGCATGGGTGATGGTTTTCCTGTGTTCAAGGGGAATTGAGTTGAAGGAGTAGGTGGAGGGTGTGGTAGCAGGAAGAGGTTACATTGTTGATTTGATGGATCATTTTGAGTTCGGAGTCCATGATTATTCTGAGGTTGTGTGCGTGGTCTGTAGGGAAGGGAGGGTTCCCGAAGGCAGGGAGCCCACCAGGTGTCGTTCTAGGCATCGGGGTGTGGGTCCATGATGAATACTTCAGTTTTTTCCATGTTGAATTGTAGGCAGCTGTTCTTCATCCACCTGGCGACTGCTTCCATTCCTCCTTGAAAGTAGTGTTTGGAGATGTTGGGTTCGTTGGATAGGGAGAGGATGAATCATCGTATCGTCTGCGTACGATACGATGTTGAGTACGTGAGATCTGGCGATGAATGCTAGTGGGAGCATGTAGACGTTGAGCAGGGTGGGGCTGATGGTGGATCCTTGGGGGACTCCACAGGTGGTCGGTGTGGGTTCCGAGAGGAAAAGAGAGAGCTACGTTCTGCCGGAGAGGAATGAGCAGATCCAGCCGAGGGCCTTGTTCCAGATTCCTGCATCGTGGAGTCTGCGGGCTAGGGTTTCGGTGTGAGACTGTGTCGAAGGCAGCGGAGAGGTCCAGGAGTATGATGTCCACAGTCTCTCCTCTGCCAAGGAGGGAGAAAATGCCGTCTGTCATGGCGATAAGGGCAGTTTCGGTGCTGTGATTCTTTCTGAAGCCTGATTGTGAGGAATTGAGAATGTTGTTTTCTTCTATGAAGGAGGGGAGTTGACTGTTGATGGTTTTTTCCAGGACTTTCACTGGATACAGGAGTAAGGAGATTGGTCTGAAATTCTTGGGGTCCTCCAAGGATTTTTTCAGAAGAGGGTTGATCTCGGCGTGTTTCCATTCGTTGGGGAAAGAGACGGTCGCAAAGGAGCGGTTGATGATTCATTGAAGCTCGGACGATTAAGTCTGCGGCTTTGTGGTAAATGTGGTGGGGAAGGGGACTGTGGGGTCCCCCAGAGTGGGTTGTATTCATAGTCTTTAGGGTGTCTTTGATGCTGAGGGGGGTTCAGCTGTCCAGTGTTGGCTGCGTGGTGTAGGGAATGGAGGGTGTGGGGTCTTCGTGAAGATTGTTGTCGTCGAAATTGTCATAGATGTTCTTGATTTTGTGATGGAAGAAGGCGCTGATTCTGTCCTGGGAGGGTGGGATGTCAGTAGTCTCACTGTTGAGTTGGGCAAACACTTTGATGATGCTGAAGAGTTCCTTGCTGTTGTGTGCATGGGTAGAGATTCTGTCCTGGAGTGCTCTCTTCCTTGAGTATCTGATGAGTTTGTGGTTGGTGGTGGTGGCTCCTTTAAAGTTGTCGAGGTCTTCTGGGGTTTCAGAGTTCCTCTATAGCTTTTTGAGGTGTCTGTAGGTTCATCTCGATTCTCTGAGTTCTGTGAAGAGCCAGATGGCTTTCTTGGCATGTGGGTTAGAAGTTTTCTTGAGGGAGCCAATGGTGTTGGTGCAGTCGGTGATCCAGTTGAGTAGGGTACGGGCGGCGGTGGTAGGGTCGTCATCTGTGGTGGTGGGTGTGGAGCTGCTGAGGGAGGCAGTGAGCTGGTTGTGGGATATCTTGTCCCAATTCCTGCGCTGGAGCTGGTGAGGAAAGCTGCGGAAGATGTTTGTTTTGAAGGTGAAGTGGATGCAGCGGCGGTCCGTCCGTGGGATTTCGGAGGTGTGGCTGAAGGTAATGGAGTTTCCTGCTGTGAAGATGTGGTCGAGGGTGTGTCCAGCTTAGTGCATTGGTTCTGGCATGATCTGTTTGAGTTCAATGCTGTGAAGGATGTCCAGGGGGGAGGTGGAGTTGGGGACTTGGCGGTTGTCAAAGTGGAAGTTGAGGTCTCCCAGCAAGGTGTAGTCGGTGGAGGTGATGGCTTGCGGGGTGATGATGTCAGTGATGGATTAGGAGATAGGTGCTCGGGTTCCAGGGGGTTTATAGATGAGGGTGCGTCGGAGGGTGGTGGAAAGGTTCTGCAACAGGACCTTCCTGAGCCCCTCTGGCCTCTGCTGAAGTCAGTTCCTGATCCCGAAGAGGTGCCTCCAGGTCCTGGACCCTTGATTTGGCATCATTTGAGCTCCTCCTGGAAGAAAAAGGAGAAATCTTGACCTTTTGGGCTCTTCATGACCATAAACTGGCCCGTTCACACCAAAATCATGCCACCTATGCTGACCACCGATGCAAAGCTCTGGTGAACCCGACTCTTTGCAGTACAGCAATGACTGGCAACATTAGAGCTGCACTTTGACTGTCCACAATGCCTGACAGGATCTTTGTGATACAGCGAAGACCGCCCGTGATGCCCGGGTGGCTCTTCGCACTACAGTGATGACCATCCACGAAACTCTCCCTGCTTCTTGCGGGCTCCTCCAAGGTGAAATGGACTCAATGTGGTGGTCTTTGATTTTTCACTGTTGGTTAGCATAGATAAGGCAAGCTTATTATCAGACGTATTGCTGTTCAGACGTGTTGTTTGTGTCACTGGGACTAGAATATTTAATTCAGTCCAAGACTCAAATTGTCTTGTAAGTATTGTTGCATCTGCATCAAGTAACAAAAGCATTTTGTTGCTTGATGCTAATGACAGGTGCATTTTTATGTATTGCGTGCAGTATGGAGCCTTGCCCAGAAGGCGGCACTATCTGACATTCAAGTAAAGTACTATAAAGCGTCAATAGACTGGAGATGCAAAAGTCATTATCATATATGAAGAGGATGTTCTTCAGCGCCAACTGATTTATAATACTTGATAATGCTCTCAAGAAGCTAGGGCAAAACGTTGTTGAGGAAGGGGTTGGGTAAAAGAAGACTACCACTCGGCTAAACGATTCACTTCTAAAATTACAATGTGACTGTTCCAGCTTTCTTCAGTAATCCAGTTGCCCAGCTCATTTAAGTGTTTGGTGCTGAGGTGGTTTACAAATTGGCAGAATGTTTTTAGGCCCCAGACCTACAGATTTGAGTTATTCTTAACTACTGGTTCTCTGTATGGACCCTCTGGGCTTTTCAAACCTGCTGAATTATTTCCTTAAGGTTTTGGCCACTCCTGCTAGAGCAGACTTAAATGTGAGAGTTCTAGTTCTCCTTAAATTGCTATTTATATACTTTTCTGTTGTGCCAGTATCTATGTATACCAACTGGTATGTGTTGCGTGCTCAGGTGGAGGTCTAGTGGTGATCGGCTTGCAGTTGGAGCTAGGCAATACCTGTATGATGTGTGCCCAAGCAGTGATGCTGTATCCTAGATAGGATCTCTGATTCAGAAGGGTCTGCATCAGACTTGAGGAGCCTTATGCAATAAGGCATTATTTTTATTTGTCTTGAATTTATATTAGGCCACGTGGTGGTAGTGATTGACTTCTGCAACGGCTCGGAGATTTTGATATCTCAATGGGTGATGTGGTAATTATAATAGTTGAACAGCTTGATCCCTCTCTATTCTTGATATCATTTCTGACATAGTAAAAGCTAAAGTACTGTGCAGACACAAACATGTCATTTAGCACCTTGTTATGTTGGTTTGGACTGCTTGTGTAGTCCATGTGCCTGTCTGTTAAGATCCTGCTATCCCAGGCGTGGTGCGTCCATTGGGGCGTTGGGGCATTGCCCCCCGCCCCCGCTCGCAGCTCCCTCGGCGTCTCTGAACTTAGTTTACTTAAGTTCAGAGAGCCGAGGGAGAACTGACAATGCATGTCAGTCAGCATGACGTCGGACCGTGGGCGGTCCGGCGTCATGTTGACTGACATGCATTGTCAGACCAGCCAGGGACAGGCAGCACTGCAGCACAAGTGCGCATGAGTGGGGAAGGTGAGCACATTTTTTGCCCGTGCCCAGTCATGCGCACTTGTGTTTTCACTGACTTGCGCATGCCCATTAGGAGCCCCTCAGTCTCCTAATGGGCAGGCGGTGGGCAAAGAGTAAGCTGTGCCCTCAGCCAATCCTGGTGCTGCAGCAGCGCCAGGATTGGCTGAGGGGTTGCCACCCCAGTGCAGTGCTGTTCCTGACCAACGCGGACCAGGAGCAGAGGCAGTCAGGTAAGTTTTCGTCTTAATTTTATTCTCCCTCGGCCCCCCACCCCTGCGCGACCCCCCTCACAACCCCCCCCTCGCGACTGCCTCCTCGCTCTTTGAAGAATGTTTTTGCGTGCATTAGAAAATAAAATGCATACTGCGCGCGTGGCTCTGTATTCACAAACGTTGTCTTTTTAAACCATCCTGCTTTTGTTTTTTAATGATATAAGCAATGGGCATTAGGTCAGCTACATTACTCTCAATAGGCGCTATAGATAGATAGTTCATGATGTTCAACCGATTGTGAGACGTGCTCTGTCGTAAGTCACTGCTTGAGTCCGTTCCCCTACTTTCTTAAACATATCTCCCCGATGGCGGAATTCGCCAAGGGGTAAGGCCGATGGTTAAGGCTCGGCCTTTGGTGACGGGCGAAACATGCATAGAAGGAAAAGAACTCTGTTTTTTCCTTCGTGCCCAAAGAAGACAAGGACAGTGTCCAGTTCTCCCGCTGCTGACAGCTGCCTCCCCCCTCCTTTGTTCCCCCTCTTCCCTCTCTGTCTCGCTCCTCCTCAAGTAGTAAAAACCGGTCCGAGACTTCAAGAAACAGGTTTTACCTTCTCTTTCCTCCTTTCGTTTATTTGCTTCCTTGTGAAATGGATCCAAAAAAGAAAAACACTTGCAGGAAACGTAGTCTTTTGCTGACATTTTTCAATTTCTAAGTGCAGCCTCAGGGTAGAGAGAAATAAAATATTCAAAATATGAAAAATAACTAACTAACTAAAGCAAGGTGGCCATATTGATTTATTCACACCTAAACACATTAGCACCACATTACAGTGTTTGCCAGTGAAGCCCTACTTTTGTTGCCTCCTCGCTCTTTGAACAACCATGTTTTCCCTGGGTGGGAAAGGACATTATTCCTGGAGGTACTTAAATACCTGCTTGTTGGGTGCGTGCATTGGAAAACAAAATGCATACTGCAGCTCTGTATTCACAAACGTGGTCTTTTTAAACCATTCTGCTTTTGTTTTGTAATGATATAAGCAATGGGCATTAGGTCAGCTCTGTTACTCTCAAACGTTCCTTTCTGCACCCTCGTTACCTTATGTCACTGTTTCCTTCTCTTTCTATTCCCCGGTTAACTGACTTTTCTCTCTTGCACTGGGGGTGAAGGCCGATAATGATAAATACGCCCCGGACCCGACGCCGAACCTTATAAGAGTGGCAGTGCTAAGCGCCCACCACCTGCAATCACTGGTACATATTAGGCGCTATAGTAGAGTATAGTAGATAGTTCATCCGATTCTTGTGTGAGATGTGCTCTGTTGTAACTACTTGTCATTTGCTATGACGGGGGAATGGAGGTGCGGAGACAGAGAAAGAGACGAGGGAGGAAGGGATACTGAGATGTAGGGAGGGATAGCAAGCAAGATGGATGTGACAGCAACAAGATAGGAAGAGATAGCAAGATAGAAAGAGGAAGCAAGATAGGGAGAGAGGAGAGCATGGGGGTTGCGAGACAATGCAAGGGGCAGCAAGAGACAGTCACCGGGCAGTGTCAGCAGCACCCAGCCAGTGACAGAGGGGAGATGCTGAGATAGCGAAAGAGATAAGGTAGGAAGGGATACTTAGATGATGGGAAAGTGAGAGTGTCATTGGAAGAGAGTGATGGCGATAGAGCAGCTCACAGCCACTTACAGGTGAAGGTGGTGAATTCTGGGAGAGAGATAGGTAAAGAGAGAAGCGACAGATCACAGAGGCACTTTCACAATTGCTTTATTAACCTTCCTGCTTTCTCAAATCTGCTTGAAAATGCACAATTTTTCTTCTCTTTTTTCAAAATTTTCACGGGAAGAGAATCGCAACGAACCCCCATTATAGGGGTTCGGGCTCGCTCGCTGCGCTCACTCGCAACGGTGCAGTATACCAATAATTTTACGCCTCACCACTTTCAAATGTCACCAGCCGCCCCTGTGCCATCCACAAAACGCAAGGATGACAGAATGTAAAGAACTCGGCAGATTGAAGCCCTGCGCCTATCTGCTGAGGATGGCAACAACCCGGGATGCCCCGTATAGAGTCTGCACTCAAACGAAAGCTTAGCTATTAAATTGTAAGCCACAAAGGTATAGTTCGACGAAAGTTTGAGTTTCGGTATTCACAAGTGGCATTTACGAGTAGTAAATGCCCTTTGTGGATACCAAAAGTCGTAAAGTTAGACTTTTGTCTAACTTTACCTTTGTGAATCAGGCCCCCAGTCCATATAGTACACACTTTCCTGCTGTGCTCAAGGAGTAAGTTTAATGACGAAACCAGAATTTGTGTATTGTTTTATTTAGACTTGTTAGTAGGCTAACAATATATATTCATTAGGAGAAACAAACACAAGTCCCCACCCATCTGGGCCTCACCACATGAGCTGCAGTGCCTGCAGGTTGTCAAATCTAGATCAATAATGTTTGCTGTGTAGCTGAGGGTGTTTGATGCACCGATGCACAAGCCGCCCTTGAATCTACCCCTCTGCACTGTACATTACTAGCGTTTGCGTGGTCACTGCGAAACCCTAAACGAGGAATGGGCATCGCACCATGATTTCTGGATACATATTGTCCTTGGAAAGCTAAAAATAGCCTTGCCAGGCCTGCGACAGTTAATATGATGTTTGGAATGGCAGACTCAGCCTGAGCTGTGAAAAGAAGAATGTCATCTGCTCCTGCTGCTACTTTTTCTGGGCTGGCAGAGAAAGGGCTACCGGGAATAAAGGGGCTCTCTCAAATTTCTATAAGGAGTGGTTCCATGGCGAGTCAAAAAAGTAGTGGGGAGGGGGCCACCCCTGTCTAGGGCCTTGTTGAAGTTTGAAGCTGTTTGACAGGGTTCCCTTAGTAACAATTCTGGCCTTAGGTTCTTTAAATAGTGTGAGAATCATTCCAGATAGATCTGGACTGAGACTGAATGCAGAAATGGTAGCTTTTCGGCAGCTAATGCTGTCACGCAGGAGGTTTGTTTCAGATACTGGGCTTTCTCGCGGTGAACTTTCCTTTAATAAATGCAGATAGTGACAGGTGTATTATTGTTTGGAGGATGTGTTCCATTCTGAGGGTGAGGATTTTCATGTATATTTTGCAGTCAATGTTTAGTAGGGAGATTGGGTGGTTGTTCTTGGGAACAGATTGGTCCTTACCATCTTTAGGGAAGATTATTATTGTGGCTTCTACAGCGGTCCCTGTGACTGTTCCTGTAGCTACGAAATGGGAGAAAAGATCTTCCAGGGGTATGTAAGGGAGGATCCCCACATATGGTATAAGGAGGCAGGGATGCCGTCAGGCCCTGGTACCTTCGCAGCTTCAATTCATTCGTTTGTAATCTCATCTTGTGTAATGGGTACCTTTAGAGAGGATTTCGTTTTGTAGCGTATTTTTGTGATGGGGATTGTGTTAAGGTATTTTAGTCAGGTCCTGTAGGGAGTCTGGTTGCTTTTAGAGTAAAGGTTGCAGTAAAAGCATTCAAAAGTGGCAAGTACATGCTCTTCTTTTGGGAAGGTGTGTTTTCTTCATTAGGAATGGAGGTTATCCTAGATCGACAGCAGTTTTGTTTAAGATAGGATGCTACCATTTTCACCAATTTATTTTGTCCATAAATGTACAATGAGGTATGCTCTATTGCTTAAATTTTATTGTATTCATATTTTATCTTGGTTAGTTGATTTAAGAGTGATTTGTCTGGGCTTAGTTTAAGGTCCTTCACTAGGGATTTTGTCTGTTGTTCTAGTTTATCTAATCTGAGGTTATCGTGTTTATTTATCCAAGACATCAGTTTGACTATCTGGATGGTGGATTTGAGAGTGTCCCATACAATTGGGGAATTGGGTCCAGAATTTTCTATTAAGTTCTATGAATTGAAAATGTTCCCTAAATGTAGAGTCTTTTGTGAGGAGATTATTAATTTTCCAGGTTTTTGTTTTGCTTGCGAAGTGTGAGATATTATACGGGAGGGATATGCAAGCGTGGTCAGATACTAGGCTTGGTTCGATGGTGGTATTAGAGGTGTTAGGAATATGAGCCTTGTCAACTAATATTAAGCCTATATGAGAAAAACTGTTGTGCGGATGGGAGAAAAATGACTTTGTAGGGTTAAATAAACTTCATTCATCTTTCAGCTTGAGGACATTGCATAGGTTTAGCATTTGTTTGTGAGATATGTTCGGTCTAAAGGGGCAGGTGGAGTTCCAGTCTGGAGTAATATCCCATAGTAGGTTAAAGTCACCACCCATTATAATTCTACAGTTTAGGGAGATGAGTGATAACTTTTTATTTAACTTTGGCCCAAATAATGGGAGATTGTTGTTGGGGGGGTAAATATTTACCACAACGATCTGGCGTTTTGGACTTTTGATAATATCCATCTGCCTTCTAAATCCGCTTCCGAGGATGTAAATCAAAGGCCCGAGGAGTTGGAGATAAGGATAATGAGGCAGTTTTTCTTTTTGAATGGCAGGGCCACAGGAGAGGTCATTGACCCATTGTTTCAGTAGAAGGATGACTTACTTCATAGCGACCTTTGCGGCATATTCTCAAGGAGCTATCGCTGAGTTATCGGCACTTTATCGCAGCCAAAGTCATGATAAAAATACCGTCCCATTCACAAGCTGGCGCTAACAGCCGTTGCCACCAGTTTTCCAGCGATAGTATCCTCAAAAAACATCGCCACGGATGACCCCGGCAACTATCGCTAATAGGATGTAGGCATTCCTGAGCAAAAAGCCACGACAACACCACACCTCAACATTCTCAACAACCAGCCAGATTGGCGATAAGATCTCAAAACATGTGATAAGGCACGTTAGCAGCAGGAAACTAACACCTGCTCTGACCTGGTGCAAAGTCGGACGACAACTGGCACCAGACAAGGGAGCCCAGACCACAGCCACATCTGAAGAACAACAGATGCCATGGATCCACTGATGATGCAGCTCGGACCCCCAGCAGGGCCACTACACCCTCTGCCACCCACCCAGAGCCTCTCCAGAAGCCCCCCCTCTCAAACAAACACTGAGGCAGCGCAGACAAAGACAGTGACTTCATGAAAACGCACCAACCTCACAGACCCAACACCAGGGAATGTCATTGCCCACCACAGGCTCAAAAGGACAACCATCCCACGCATCCAGACCACCATTGCCCACAGGCTGACGGTACCAACACAGCGGGCAACCAAAATCCCACCTCAGACCAAGATGCTGGCTGTTCTGCATCTGTTGGCCTCTGGTACCTTCCAAACAACAACTGCCAGAGTCAGAAGAGTCTCACAGCAAGCACAATCCAAGTTCTCCACAACTGTCTTGGATGCCACCATCAGTTTGGTACCACACCACCTATCCTTCACTCACACAGCACAGAAACAGCTGGAGACCAAGCAAGGCGTCTACGCCATAGCTGGATTCCTGCACATGTCATTGGGGCAATTGACTGCACACATGTCCTACTCGTGCCCCCTGGCAACACTGCATACAATATCCGCTACCGAAAGCACACATATTCCATCAATGTGCAGGTAATAGTGGACCACCTGGGAATCTACACCAACCTCGACGCCAACCACCCAGGCAGACTGCATGAGTCCTACATCTTCCAACAGTCCATCATCAACCAGCGCTTCCAGGCTGGCACCTACGGAAATGCGTAGCTCGTTGGCAAGTACCAAATTAACACACCACACACCTCAACTCCACAATCATGCAACTCACAACACTGGGAATGCACTCATCACAAACTCACATACAACATGCCAAACAACCTGCCCACCCACCAGACACGACAGCACAACTTACTGTGGCAACCTGGGCTAGCCATGCACATAAGCCATCAACAGCATAGCACCTCAGCCACACGATAGCAGATTGCGGTAAGAGGTGGGTACCAGGCATGTGCGAAGGAGGCAAGTGACCGATGAATGAGAATGTACACAATGCTCAACGTGTCTGCCAGGGCGGCGTCCCTCACCCCACCACGAGGCCGACACCGTCGCCATGAGCGGTGTTGCCTGCGATCCTGTGTTCCTGCTGCACCCCAGGCTGCAGGTCCCCGTACCAGTCCTGCCAGGCCCTGCGCACCCAGACCTCAATGCACACCTGCCGACACCAGTGTTTGTCGAAGAGGGCCCACCATGTGCCAGTGCAAGCTCCAAGCCGCGAACCTGGCAGCCTCCTCAGACCATCACGGCCCACAGTACTCCCTTCTCATTGACGTACTCCACCGGCATGCATAGGGGACAAGTAGGTCACACATTTGGAACTGAGTCTTGATTACACTATGGCAGAGAACATCAATTATGGCTGATTTTATCTCACTATACTCCCTTCGATGTGGTGACACCAAGTCTGTGCATAGCATTCCATCCACACTTGTCCGTGGGCCCACGCGGACTATTGCCCTCGGCCCACGCTGCGCTTGAGTTGGTCGCACATGTGGAACTGAGTCTTGATTTGTCAATGGCAGAGTACATATCTTTGCATGCAAGGAGAGGTGTGAGAGGACGACGCGTGTCAGTCAGGAGGAACAAAGGATCATCGTTATGGAGGTGATCGAACACTACCGACAACTGCCCTGGTGTCACTAAATCTGTGCATCGCAAGACAACGACACGTGGCTGTGAGCCCTTGCTGACCGCTGCCTCCGGCATACACTGCGGGCAAGTAGGTCACACATTTGGGACTGAGTGTTGATCATACATTGTCCGAGTACACAAATTAATGCAGCGTTTACATCACTGTACTCCCTTCGATGTGGTGACACCAAGTCTGTGCCTGGCATCCCAACCAAACCCGTCTGTGGGCCCTTGATGACTATGCCGTCGGCCGACAAAGGAGCCGTTCGAGTCCCACCATCTCTGCTAAAACTGTCCTCCTGTGTCAATGGCTTCATGAGCAAAAAGGGCTGTCAGAGGGAGTTCAGCCAATATTCCAAAAGGGACCAATTACGAAGTGCCTTCCTGTCGACGTAACTGTGGTGGATTAACCTACACACCTGAGTTTGTTTTGGTTTCGAAGGGATATATGGTAGAAACTAGTTTTTTTCTTGTATCCACTTCTGTTTCCATCATGAACCCCATTGTCTAAGTCCTTATTTGCTGCTACTATCGAGCATGAAGCAAAAAAAAGTGTCATTGCCAGAATCTAAGGTAATCTTCTTTTTCACTTATTTTCTTTTGAATTGTCTGTTTAAATTTGCTCTGGACTTATGCATTTTACAATTTCTCTTACAAGCATATGTGTGTAATGTTGTCATTTAAGAAATTTTAAAGAAACACACCTGTAATAACTATTTTGGGGTCGATTCTGATCCTGTATTTTTTTTTCCCGTACGACTCGTATCCGTATATTTTTCCATACGAATCGCACAAGTCATGTCCGACCCGTGAAGTACGATCCGTACGCGAAAAAGTACATACGGATTGGCCCGATCCGTACAAATCGTACCTGGAAAATTAGTACGAGACGGACCCGGACACTTCTCTGTACAAATCGTAAAAATTAAGTTCAACCGTACTAGTACGATCCGGACTGACGTTACAATTTACGATTTGTACGGAAAACGTCCCGTACACGGGGAATGACTTTGGCCGCTATGAAGCGAAGTTTTTACACACCGTACCCCCAGCGCGAATGTACGGTGTGTACCCCTGTGCGTAGGTATTCACCGTACCCCCAGTGCAAATGTACGGTGCGTACCCCCGCGTAGGTAAGTACCGTAACCCAGTGCGAATGTACGGTGCGTACCCCCACGTGTAGGTACGCACCGTACCACCAGCGCATAGGTACACACCGTATCCCCCCCGTAGGTACGCACCGTACCCCCATTGCGAATGTACGGTGCGTACCCCCAACATCGCGTATGTACGGTGGATGTTGCGGGTACGCGATGTTGCAGGTACACATCGTACATATGCGATGGCGGTCTACAAACCCGCACCGTACAGATGCAATGGGGTGTACGCACCGTACATGGCAATGTCCGTGTATGTGCCGTACATACACAACGCATGTAGCATACTGAAACACGGACACTGTAAAACAGCACAAGGAGGGTCTATTCGACTCGCACAACACCACAAAACATGTCTACACTGCAGAAAAAATGAAAAGGACTGACCTGGACACATCCAAACAGGCAAACAGAGGGGCAACCTCACAACCACCCCTTATAACACACCCACCAAAAATTCAAAATGAGCCCCACCCACAAATGGACCAATAAAAAGGGACCACACACACAAACCATGAGCCTTTGCAACAGACTCACCACTGCTACAGAGCACACACAAACCACTGCACCCATCCACCTAAACATATACACCTACACACACACCCCTTCACACATACCCCCTCTCCACATTCACACCCATACCGTCACATTCAGACCCACACACCCACAACCATCCACACCCTCCCCCCAAACCATGCCCACCGACAAGCATCCAAAGTTCACAAGGGAGGAGCTGGACATCCTTGTCAACGAAGTCATCAGAGTCGAGCCACAGCTGTTTGGAACATTGGTCAGACATAGATGAAAAAACACGCCTGTGGCAGAGGATCGTTGAGAGGGTGAATGCTGTCGCACCCATCAGAAGGACCAGGAATGAATGCCAAGCCAGGTGGTACGATCTGCGGAGGGCGGTCAAGAGAAAAATGAATGAAGAGCACGCCCAGACCAACATCACTGG
Organism: Triturus cristatus; assembly: GCF_964204655.1. Classification (NCBI taxonomy): domain Eukaryota; kingdom Metazoa; phylum Chordata; class Amphibia; order Caudata; family Salamandridae; genus Triturus; species Triturus cristatus. Next base: position 571,643,186 of record NC_140588.1, read on the forward strand.
AGGTGGCGTGCCCCGCAGACCAGTACATTACCATCCCTGGGAGGAGAAGGTGATGGCCATGCTTCCGCTGGTGGGAGTACTTGGACTCCAAGGACCTCCAGAGCCTGGTGAGTACACAAACCACTTAGGTAACATGGGGGTAATGGCATCCACACCCCAACTACACCTAATGCACTCACCTACCCCCAAGCCCTCACCCGCCAGCACCACAGTCACAAACAACGCGAATGCCAATAACATGTGTATGCCCCATGGAGAAAGCAAGGCCAAGCCATGTCCAATGCTACACGAAGCACCAACTCAAGAATGGATGTCCCGTATGCTGGGAGGGTGGGTGCACCAAAAGCATGTTTGAATTCCAAATCAGACACAATTGCCCTCATCCCATTTGGCCCAGCTACATACCCATGCACCATGCGCAATACACAGGGATTGGGAAAGTACTGACAAGATAGCTCACACTTGGCCCTGGTGTAGGCAGCACAAGGGCCTCCTGTGACCAGTGCAAACACAAACACCAACACAACAAGGTCAGATATCTAGGACAGGAACTCACACTCACTGTCATGGCAGCATGCTCCATGGGGGGACAGATACATCACCTGGGAGCCCCAGGGCCAAATCACACTACACCCACCAGCAGGCGCTGTCACACACACCCCTTACACAAGCACACACCACCAGGACAGGCAATCGATTTACCCACTGCCACAATGGACATGTAACACAACAACACCAATACATAGCCGAAGAAGCATCCAAGCCACAAATGGACATGTCAAAGACTCAGGAGAACATATCAATCTGTCCCCCGCAACATACCCATACACAAGTGAACATTGAGGAGAATGCTAGGCACATACAACTACCTGGAGGAACTGTGCCAACTTGAATGTGTATGAAACATGCATGATGCATTAAACAGCTTTAACATTGTCTCTCTCTCACACACAGGGCAACGTGATGAACATCCCCCCAACAATGGGGGGGAAGAATCACAGTCACAGGCTCAGGAGGAACCGGATCCCACCAGCAGCGACGCCTCTCAACACTCCGCGGATGACCCCGACCGACCTGGACCCTCTAGTGTACAAGCCCCTGCAGCACCTGCTTCAGGAACATCTGTGCCAACCACCACCCCCATTCCTGCCACATCACAGGAGACACCCAGGAGCCCTGCCCGCAGTGAACAGAGCCAGTCTGACCAGGAGGGACAAGGTGCGGCGGGCACCCAGGAGGAGGCAGACAACACTGCCACTGCCATCCCTCAGGGGTCCCGTCGACCCGATGTGCCCACAACAGCAGGCCCGGCTCATGTGGGCAGGGGTGGCAGGAGTGGAGGCAGGCGGAGGCGAGAACCTGACCAGCCAGCTGAAGGGACCGGTATGTCACACATCCACAACATCATGGAGGCATATCGGCGTGACACCAGGGAGATCAGCCAGGTAGTGGGGACCCTCACAGAGATAAAAAACCAGCAGGCCGAGCAACACGCCAGTCAGCAACAACACCAAGGACGGATGGAGGCAAGACTGGCTGAGCTCCTGGCGGTGCAAAGGGACATAAGCCATTCACTCCGTCGGATCGCCGACAACTTGGGCATCCCTCCCTGTGACACCAGGCGCAGACCAGCACCAGCCACAGGGAGGGAGGAGGAGGAGGATTTGTCCGACGGAGCGTCCCAAGCATCGTCAAGGCCTGCATCTGAGGGTCCCGCAAGGAAGGTGGGTCGTCCACGGAAAAGACCATGAGAGGCAGCGGCCCACACATCTCCCAGGTCACCTGGCCAGGCACCTGGCCTTCATGTGCGACAGCATCAACCCATTGACTGACATCATCTGCCACATGGACTTGCTGGTCACAGTCTGACCAATGATGCCAAACACTGTTGGCTTGACTCTGATGACTTCAAATGCCCAGGATCCCATCTCCCCCTGTGAACTTTGCATTCTATGGTCCCTGCATTTCCCCAATTTTCTGTGCACAAATCCCACCCCAGAACTCGAAATTAAATATTTAATACTTGAATTTTCATGTTGCAGTCATTTAGCATGAGTCCACAACCTACGCATGGGGATATGTTAACGTATGCCTGAGTGTGGAACTAACTCTAGCCATCCATACACTTGGATCTGAGTCCGGTCGAGGACACACATGGCTCCCAATGTATCACAAAATACAGACATGGAGCCTAACACTCACCCGTGATGGCCTCAAGCTGCTGAGGGGGGGCTTGCTATATTGCTCTGACAGACCAATTTGGTAGAGTTACATGAAGATGTAGAGGTCATGGGTCATGTTGAAGTGCCCGGGGAGGGAGTACCAGGTCTGTTTTGCGAGGTGGGAGAACTATCTCCTGCATGCAAAGGTTATGTGGATGTGATGAATTGTGGCCACGGCAAGGTGGGCTGCATGGAGTAGGGCCAACGGGGTGTTGGATGACACATGTCCAAGGTGGGTTCGGGTCTGGGGTTGTGGAGTGCCTCCTGAGTGTGGTTGAGGAGTCTGAAGGTGATCCTGCAGCACACAGTGAGCCATTGTACCTCTCTCAGGTGGACGGTGATGTGGCTGGGGCAGGGGATGTTGCAGATGAGGTGTGTGGATGCACCCTGGATGTGGATAAGTTCTCCAGCATGTTTGCTGTTGTCCTCTGAAGAGGCTGGTGCTGTATTTGAGCCGGTTGGTGGCCTGGACCAAGGGGACGGTCTGTCTTGCCTTGGAGTGGATTTATCTGGGGGCCATCAGCAGCATGTGGAGGGTGTTGCAGCATGAGGTACAGATGTTGGTGAGTTGCATGTTAATTGTGAGCGATGGGTCCATGATGAACACCAGCTTGCCTGGGTGGCCACTGGGTGCTGGTGCGGTGCACAGACCAGTGGGACGCAAGGAGTTGACCCAGACGTAAGGGGACAATCCTCAGATGATGACCTCTGTCCCATCAAAGTCCAGCCTCAGATGGCTGATGTTCAGCCATTCATCAACGGATCTCATGCCTTCTTGAAGTTTGGATCTGGCAATGGCTAACTCTTTGGTGAGTTTGAGGAGCAGCTGGGTGTCAATGGCATACCAGATGATGATGAGGCTGTGTGTGCATGTGATGGTGGAGAGGGATGTCATGGAGACATTGAAGATTGTCACGCTGTGAGAATAGCCCTGTGGCATGGGCCAGATGACCCCAGTGTACTACATGTTGCAGGGTGGAGGCAGACTCCCTGGGCCTTGCTGGTGAGCTACTTCCTGAGTGAATCCTGGGCCCTCCTCTGGATACCAGTGTTGGAGATGTGTGAGCTGACAGTGTGGTAGCACATGGTGTAGAATGGCGTTGAGAGATCAAGGGTGGTGGCCTCACCATTGTTGAGCAGGGCAAAGTAGTCGGTGTTGGCAATGATGACGGTTGCAGTGGTGTGATTACTGTGTAAAACTGTCTGGTGCCAGTTGGCTGGAGATGGTTGCATGTAGGAAATTGGTCAGTTGCTAGTTGAGTGTCTTCCTGGTGACATTTGCTGGGTAGGGAAGTAGGCTGATGTACCAGGAGATCCTTCGGTACTGCCGTCTGTTGTTTAAGAAGGGCCTGGGGCTCGGCATGCCTCCTGCACCCATGGAATGTGGCTAACTCAAAGGAGACATTCATGACGCGCAGGACGTGGGCTTCAAGGATGGCGAATGATGTGGTTGAGATGTTGTGTGGGAAGGGGCGTGATGGAACGCCAGAGTGGATGGTGCACATGATCCTGGTTGTGTACTTGCTGCTGACGGGAGTCCATGACCTGAGGGGGGTTTGTCCAGCGGAAAATATTGCTGTCTGCCTCTGTTTGCCAAGGCAGTTGTCCATGGCCAAGAGCTTACAGTGGTACAAAGTAGCAAGGGATGTGATCTGCCTTGCAAGGGTGGGGTGTCCTGGATGGAGATCTGCTGTCAGTTCACTCACAATGCTGATGAGCTACTTGATGTCGTGTGTTTGGGTGTCTCGGCACTATCTGAAGGATCTCCACTTGGCCTTGCTGATGATATGGTGATGGCTGTGTGTGATGTTTTACAGGGCTGTAAGGAAAATGATGTCTCTTTGTGTTGCAAGGTTTGCACAAGAGTCCAGCTTGGTCTGTAGGAGTCCAGTAGGTCTGTCTTGTCCCAGGTGCCTTAACTGTTGTTGTGCTTCACAGGAAAGTCCGTCAATGTGGCAAGATTGATGGATCTGTTACTGATCCAGTGTGTGAGTTAGCAGGGTGTGGCGGTGGTGTTGTTTTGAGTGTCCCACACAGCTTGTCTGTGGCGACTTACATCCAGCATCTTTGAGGGATTGGCAGCGGGGTGAGTGGCACTGTGTTGCTTGTTGGAGACGTGGATTCAAATGTTGATGGACCAATGATGGATGGTGGTGTGTGTCCCCTCCAGCAAGAAGTTACTGGCACCCAGCCACATGTAGCCTGTGGAGGTGAGGGCCTGCGTGCAGATGTACGTGGTGATGGCTTAGCGGAATTGTGGAAGTAGGTCTGCAGATCTGTAGATGAGTGATACTCCGAGGGTTGCTAGGGAGTTGCTTCGAACCCGGACTTGTGACTCTGAGGGTGTCCTTGTCAATAATTACCAATTCAGCCCCCAGGAGTGGTGTTGGCATCCCTGCGGGTGATCTTGGATCCGTCTGAGATGGCAATGAAGACGTCATGTGGTGAGGATACTTTTGCCCAGGTTACTGTCTTGAAGGTGATGTGTGGGGCTGTAGTGTTGAGGAGGTAAGAGAGTACAATGTCATGCTGGTGGATGGAGCGGGTGTGGAGTAGGAGGCACATAACCTGGCTGGAATGACAGGGTCTGGTAGGCTGGGCAGCGCTGTGTAGGCAGTTGGAGTAGCACACTCAGCATGCAAAGGTGTTGTGTCTGTGCCTAGGGGTTGCCTGATGGCAGGAGGATGATTGTCACAAGGAAATTGCCTGGAGAGAACCTGTTGTGTGATGTGGGTCATGCAAAGACCAGAAGGTCGTGCACTGTGCATGTTGCAGGCGCAGACGGTCCGGCCTTTGGCACGGCGCTGGGGCTACAGTGGCACAGACAAGCTACTGGCTGCATTACAAATGGGTGGAGGGGGAAGGGCTGAGCATTTCTGAGGCGTGGGGGTTGCAGAATCAGGGCACTCGGAGTGGCGGGGCCGCAGGTGAGGCAGCAGCAGGCGGAAGGGGTTAGAAATCATGCAAAAAACAACACACAAAGACAAGGAGGTCTGCAAGACACAGTGCAACAGGTGTATGTCAAGAAAGGAGTGTCTGCTCACTCATGGGTCACTCCCAGAAAGTGTATGATCAATCACCATAAATGACAGCCACTGTGTCAGGCAACAAAATGCGGAGATGCGCAAAGGAGACACACCATCAGCAGGCATTCACGTCCCGTTGTGGGCAGCAACCTGCACAAATACATACACAACCAGGCACGTCATGCACAACAGAGATCATTAGCCATGAAGCACTGCATGCACGTTGCCAAAGTACACATACACTCATGTGCTCAATCTTTGTCAATTCACCCATAGATGACGCATGCAAACTGGTAAGAGATCTGCAGTGACCGAGATGAGGCACTTTGGATTGTGCTGAACACCTTGGGCCCGATTCACAGAACAAACTTAAGACTAAATCCTAAACTTACTACCATTTTGGTATTCACAGAATGCACCTACTACTACTGGTATTCACAGAGTGAACTTACTACTTTTGCTATTCACAAAATGAACATAGGACTTTTGCTATTCACAGAATCCATTTACGACCACTAAACTTACGTCCGCACTCGGGCCGGAATTTCCGGCTCCGGAGCGGAATTTCTGGGTCCGGAGCGGAAAGTCCGGCTCCGGGCCGGAAAGTCCGCATACGGGCTGGAAACTCCGCTCTCGGGCCTGAAATTCGCTCTCGGGACGGAAAATCAGTATTGGGACCAGACTACATTAACTGTGGCCATTGATCATTTGAGCCGAGGGTAAACACCTGTCCAAGTCCCGACCATCCCCCACCATGCATCAGCTGACGCACTCCAGCCAATCCCAGCCAACAGCTCCAGTTAGCCATCATGTTGCTAGTGCCTACCATCCCCCACCATGATCCAGCTGAAGCCAATTAACACTGATTGACCAGCAGCAAAAATAATTTAAAAGCAGCACACAGTGAAGGAACAGGTTTGGCCACACAGAGTTTGTATTTGCAAGCTGACACCGGCTAAGAAAAATGGACCTCCTGAAGAGAAAGAGGAACTACACAGCAGAGGAGACCACCATGCTTGTGGAGTTCATTGTCAGGCACCACAAACGCCTCTATGGACTCCCACCCTACTGCACCAGTGGGACACAGAAGGCAGCCCTGTGGCAGCAATTATCCACTGCTGCCACAGCATTGGGGGAGGAGAGGCGCACTGTCCAGGACCTAAAAAAAAATGGCAGGATGAGCGGCTGAGGGTAAAGGAGAAATACTCCCGGATTGAATTACAACGGATCCTCCCAGCCGCATACTCTGGACCATGCATCCTCCTCACCCCACTGGAGGAGGATATCCTGACAACCATACACCCCCACTTGGTCCATGGGCTGCCCGTCAGTGACGTCCGCTACGTGGTACCAGGTAAGTGGGATGAAAAGATAAAGTGCATGAATAGAATGTCTGTGTTGCACTGCCAGTGTGAATAAGAAAGTAGTCCAAAGTGTATAAATAAATCCGTCAGTCAGAGACTCCTGTGTCACCCTCTGTATGTAGCACTACAAGTCCCACAATCCTTAGCGATGGAAATGGCAAATACCTCCCCCACTTCAGAAAACATGGGCAATGTCCAGTTGCAGTAATACACCAGCCCGCTAAGTAGCAATTGACAAATATCAGCAGAATTGCGCCAGTAACAATGCCACACGCAATCCAACTCTTGTGCAACCGCGGATGCGTCACATTGACAATGCCGTGCACTGTGGCGCTGGGATAGACAGATGGGTGTCGCAACTGATGGCATTAGGGGGGTGCTCTGCTGGAGTAGTGTCGCAAGTGTGACGCAACTCCAACAATGTCCATGGACCGCCTACACCTAACGTTCAGGGCCACTCATTACATGTGCCTCAAGCTGGTTTAAGTTTGCATGGCACCACCCTATGAAAAGTGACTACGTGAAATGCCGTCGATTACAATGCATCACTTGTACGAGGCATAACCAAATAAACACACACACTGCCTACATCACAGCTGATGCATGTTTAATGTTGCGCAGGACCGCACACCGTGAGGCATCCCCATAGATGCATAACATTGTGAATAAGTATAAATGTGTCACCTGTATTACTCCACCGCTGTGTCACAGAAGTGACGCAACTGCGGTGTAAATGTATTACAAGGGGCGTGGAAACATGCCACTAAATATCAAAGAAGTAAATCACCCTGTGCCAGCTTAAAGCACAAAGCAGAAGGTGAGAGAATCATCAGATCCAAAAGTCAGACACCTATTCTGTTGTACATTTCCCACCCTGCCACGCCATTACGTCCCTAATGCACCACTGCTCCTACCTGCCCAGTCAGCGGCAGTACTGCATAACACTGTTAGCATGCAGAAGAAATGGGGAAATCACAGAAATGTTCCACAAGCACATATTCCAGATGTTTAGTTTTCTCTCTTCTCACCCATTGACACATTCAGCCAGAGCACAGACAACTGCCGCAGCAGAGGTCCCTGCATCGACTGGGAGGAATCGCCACCGTACAGTGATAGGCATACCACCCTCACCGACTGGTAAGTCAAAGTGGCCAGGAGATGGTCAAAATGCATACATTGTCAGGAGTGACCAAGGGACATATAGTGCCCACATATGAAAGTCAACCAGAGATAAACAAATAGCTGCATTACTATTGGAGTTGTCAATGGACATCCACCTTTAGCTAATTATAATTGTGAACAGCTGAAGACAATATATTACATGTCTTGGCTCATCAAACCTTCGTAATTGCGGAACATGACATGTTTTTCAGCAACAGCCCCAGACCTGGCAATCCAATCCTGTTATCGAGTGCCACAACTACTCAAAAGGGTGTCCCCACTATGTTGTAATGGTGTCTGTAGACGTAATCAATCAAACTAATTGACTGAAATATGGCAATGATGAACAAGTGAGATCCCAGGGTCATTAGTATTGACAATGCATACACTGTCCAACTTTGAATGTTTCCAATATAGATCAAATTCCCAGTCCACACAGCTGGTCATGTACCACTTAGATTGTCTGGCTTTTGTGTTGCCCATCAACAAAACACGATAGTGGACCTCACATCAGGATCCGTAGACATGTCATTGTGATATTGGTTGCATCCAGGTAGTGGGCCCATTCGAAGTCATGTGGGAGCATTCATGAATTTACGTATAACACACTTCAGCGGCGCTGGTGCCCACAACTGCTTGTGCTCATCCTTTGTGCCAGAAATCTAGTGCATCACATGTGGCTGCCGGAATGTAAAGTAGCAAAACACACTTATCATTGTAGGTACAACGAGGTCCTCCCAGAATCAAAGACACACACTGACTTCTGCAACAAGGTTGGCTGTGACATCTGTTCAGGGCCCACACACTGTTCCGGTGCTGGGCCAAGGGAGGGGAACCCAAGAATATATCAGGCTGACTGCTCATGAAATGTGCCTTTCACGTCCGCCGTATGTTGTATGTGTATTACAACACTGTTGTCCTGCATCACAATATGCTCACATATGGCATTTGAACCCATGCAAGATCAGACCCTGGTGGCTAATGAAAGGATGACACAAAATGTATGCCAAGTGAGTGCAGAATGGACATTCAATAGTACCATGAGTCATATGAAGTGACCAAAACACAACCGGCTTGCAATTCAATGATAGGAAACACCATGATGAAAATAGCATGGCTGAGGCCAACACTGATGCCAGTAGTGTACCTTTGAGATGAATGTAGGGGCTGCTAAGGTGAATCTTCATGCAGTTACACCTGCTAAATGACTAGGCTGAAGAGCAACACGCTAATCCAGTGCAGGCAGAAGGCATCAAAGCCTCTCAGCCTATCCGCAATGTGTGAGTATAAACCAAATGTTACATTCTGCTTGCCTCCTCTACTACTGTATTCACATGTATAGGTGAGTGTTTGACATATGAGGTTTGGATGTCTGCTGTACAAGACACCAATCGTCGTCAGCTAAGTAGTACCATGATCTGGGAAATAGAGTACGCAAAGAGAGGACACTCAAAGGATGGACATAAGACATCTGTGTTCTCTCATACAAATATGTGTGACTTCATGCGTGGGGAAGCACAAATGAGCAACATCATGTCCCTGACTATTGCTAATCTCACACATGAAACCCTTTCTGACTTGACAACAAACAACATGAGACTCTGGAAATATGTAAGTCTGAATGGCAAAGGTGAAAGCAGTGTAATGGGGAGGAATCCGGGTCACTTATCCCTTCCTATCAGTAATCTTCTCATACATGTGTGTCTGTTGATGTGTCATCTTATTGATGTCACTGCTGTGTGGAGGAAACGGCTGGCAACTGCTGCATGTGAGCAGGTGCCCAAATGTAAAGTTCAGGAGCTAAACATGCTGCACATTCTTCTGGATTACCCACAAATGGTCATTGAGAATGACATGTTGGCTCAGAGCTACCATCTGTGGTTGCAAAATATAGACCTGTATGTCTTATCACAGCTGCTGACCGGATGACACCACAGCAGCGTGCACCATCCCGGGGACTGAATGACATCCTGGCTGCAGCAGTTCAACCCTCGCGCACCCGTCCTTCAGGTAATTCTAGCATGAGGTGTCTGTTGATGTGTCATCTTATTGATGTCACTGCTGTGTGGAGGAAACGGCTGGCAACTGCTGCATGTGAGCAGGTGCCCAAATGTAAAGTTCAGGAGCTAAACATGCTGCACATAGTTCTGGATTACCCACAAATGGTCATTGAGAATGACATGTTGGCTCAGAGCTACCATCTGTGGTTGCAAAATATAGACCTGTATGTCTTATCACAGCTGCTGACCGGATTACACCACAGCAGCGTGCACCATCCCGGGGACTGAATGACATCCTGGCTGCAGCAGTTCAACCCTCGCGCACCCGTCCTTCAGGTAATTCTAGCATGAGGTGTCTGTTGATGTGTCATCTTATTGATGTCACTGCTGTGAGGAGGAAACGGCTGGCAACTGCTGCATGTGAGCAGGTGCCCAAATGTAAAGTTCAGGAGCTAAACATGCTGCACATAGTTCTGGATTACCCACAAATGGTCATTGAGAATGACATGTTGGCTCAATGCTACCATCTGTGGTTGCAAAATATAGACCTGTATGTCTTATCTCAGCTGCTGACCGGATGACACCACAGCAGCGTGCACCATCCCGGGGACTGAATGACATCCTGGCTGCAGCAGTTCAACCCTCGCGCACCCGTCCTTCAGGTAATTCTAGCATGAGGTGTCTGTTGATATGTCATCTTATTGATGTCACTGCTGTGTGGAGGAAACGGCTGGCAACTGCTGCATGTGAGCAGGTGCCCAAATGTAAAGTTCAGGAGCTAAACATGCTGCACATAGTTCTCGATTACCCACAAATGGTCATTGAGAATGACATGTTGGCTCAGAGCTACCATCTGTGGTTGCAAAATATAGACCTGTATGTCTTATCACAACTGCTGACCGGATGACACCACAGCAGCGTGCACCATCCCGGGGACTGAATGACATCCTGGCTGCAGCAGTTCAACCCTCGCGCACCCGTCCTTCAGGTAATTCTAGCATGAGGTGTCTGTTGATGTGTCATCTTATTGATGTCACTGCTGTGTGGAGGAAACGGCTGGCAACTGCTGCATGTGAGCAGGTGCCCAAATGTAAAGTTCAGGAGCTAAACATGCTGCACATAGTTCTCGATTACCCACAAATGGTCATTGAGAATGACATGTTGGCTCAGAGCTACCATCTCTGGTTGCAAAATATAGACCTGTATGTCTTATCACAGCTGCTGACCGGATGACACCACAGCAGCGTGCACCATCCCGGGGACTGAATGACATCCTGGCTGCAGCAGTTCAACCCTCGCGCACCCGTCCCTCAGGTAATTCTAGCATGAGGTGTCTGTTGATGTGTCATCTTATTGATGTCACTGCTGTGTGGAGGACACGGCTGGCAACTGCTGCATGTGAGCAGGTGCCCAAATGTAAAGTTCAGGAGCTAAACATGCTGCACATATTTCTGGATTACCCACAAATGGTCATTGAGAATGACATGTTGGCTCAGAGCTACCATCTGTGGTTGCAAAATATAGACCTGTATGTCTTATCACAGCTGCTGACCGGATTACGCCACAGCAGCGTGCACCATCCCGGGGACTGAATGACAGCCTGGCTGCAGCGTTGAAACCATCGCGCACCTGTCCTTCAGGCATGAGGTGTGTCACTGGCTTCGACTCCAAAGCCATGACAGAGATCCTGATTCCCCTCTGCATGTAATCAACAGTTGATGTGTACAAAGTGAAATACAAATCAGGAGTGTCATGTGCCTGTCTGACAATTGGTGATGCAGATAATTGAGAATGTTGTCACTTCCCTCTACAGCTGCTGGTTCAGGGACAGCTAGGCCTACAAAAGCCGTGAGGAGAAAGGTCCAGCAGGTGACACTAGGGGGGAACACCAAGGGACAGAGAGTTGTGGCTGGAGCTGGTGAGTTTGCCTGTATCTGTGTAACACCTCAGTGCTATGGTGTGAGCTGTCATTTGTGGTGGTACCCTACACAGGTCACATGATCCTCATCTGTTGATGCAAAGTACAGTTAATACAAACCCTTGTGTTGCACCACATGTTATACCAGGTCAATCCCTAATACGGTTGCAACCTCTGTTCCAGGGGATGCTGATGACGAGGATGACAGGCCTATGACCAGTGCGGTCCGACGGGGAATCAGAGGGGAGAATCCCCTGATCCTCCAAGCTGTGATGTCGGCTGCAAGCACTGCTCAGGAGGAGGAGGATGAATTTCCTGAGGACGTCTACTTGGTGGACGATGAGGACTACATGTCTGATGACGATGAAGATGCCAATGCGCGCTATCGTGCCAGATTGGCTAAATCGGTCAGGGCATCAACTCCTCTGCCAAGCAACGTCCGTCAGCCTCCTCCCAAGCATACCATGGCCTGTCCCCAGACTCGAGCAAATCAGCCACAGCACCCACGCATCACAACACAGACATCACTCCCTCACAGTCCTCACGTCCAGGAACAACATGGTGGTTCCCCTACCCACTCTTCCCTAGACAGTGTATCCCTGTCATCCTCTCCACCATCTGGGGGTAGTACCAGCCCTGTTGTGCTGCCGGAATCCCCTGGGCACCATTCACCTGCCCACAGGCTCCCACCTGCCACCACCCCCCTGCTGTAGGACCTGCTCGTCCCATCCATGGCAGACAGCTGCAGAGAGGGCCTGCACCTGGCTGTGATGGCCAGTGGGAGCAGGAATTCTACCAACAGCAGAGCGATGTGAGGCAGGACATTAGTGACATAGGGGCTACCCTGTCCGACATGTCGGACTCCCTGCAGGACATGGTCCACTTCCCTCAGGCGGTGGAGAGGCTGAGCCAAGTGCTGGAAAGGATGGATAGGACTTGGCAGGACATGTCCAGAAATATGCGAGACATGCTATCCATCCAAAGGGAGGAGAGTGCAAGACACCATGCCTTGGCCATGAAGATGATGGAGGGCATATTGAGAGTGAGCCAACCTTTCCCTTCACGGTCACCGCAGGGAGGGGAGCCATCATATCTGCCCACAGGACAGCACATCCCCACACCTGTACCAACTGCACAGCAACAGAGCAAAGGGAGACATCCACACCAGCGGCCTGAACTGGCACTCCCAACACCAACCCCTGTACAGGCACTCCCGCCACCTGCACAACCACCACCAACCCCTGTACAGGCACTCCCACCACCTGCACAACCACCACCAACCCCTGTACAGGCACTCCCGCCACCTGCACAACCACCATCAATACCTGTACAGGCACTCCCGCCACCTGCGCAACCACCATCAACCCCTGTACAGGCACTGCCCCCACCTGCACAACCACCAACAACCCCTGTACAGGCACTCCCACCACCTGCACAACCAAAACCACCCCCTGTACAGGCACTCCCACCACCTGCACAACCACCAACAACCCCTGTACAGGTACTCCCACCACCTGCACAACCAAAACCACCCCCTGTACAGGCACTCCCACCACCTGCACAACCACCACCACCCCCTGTACAGGCACTCCCATCACTTGCACAACCGGCCCTTGTCCAGGCACAACCATCAAGTGTGCACACACCATCTGCACCAGCACATGTAGATGACCCTGGACAGTCCCTTGGACAGTACCCACCTCCACGTAGGCGGCGAGCCAGAGCTGAGCACTCCGAGCGGTCCTCCCCCCCCAAATTGCAACGTCGCAAGCTCGATCCCCGGTGACAGGAACCCAGGACTATGTAACCACGTGATTGTGTGTTCACCAAATAAAGACCTAAAAATAAAGAACTCTGTTGTGTCTCATGTCCTGTGTAACGATGTAGGTGGCCTCGAGATGTGAGAAGGTATGTGTGTGTGTGACACAGTTACAAGTGTAACCCTTCATTGCAACAAGCCATTAAGTGCATAGCAAATGACTCACGAAATATGTGTCCTGATTCAGAACCCGACATTCTAAATGAAGTCAAACAAGTAGAAGTAAGTAGGATTCCTCAAATATATTTAGGCATCAACTGAACAACCGTCCGTTTGGAAGGGAGGAAGGAAAACAAATGATGGTCTTGATGCAGAGGGAGAAGGGAACCTGGATTGGGGTGGGGCAACAAAAATATAACACGTCAGGGAGCGTCAGGGAAAACAGTCTATTTACAAGGGGAAACTGAAATAATTGTTCACGTCAATGTCTCCGTCAAAAGTCAAGTGTCCTTCTGGTCATCCTCTAGGACCACAATGTCCAGATCCTCTGAGTCCGACGCAGGCACACAGTGTGGGGCAACGGACAGCGTCCTCTGACCCTGTTTACCAGGCAGGTCACTCCCCTCACCGCCACGCAGCCCCCTGTGTGACCGCTGACCACTGCTGCTTTGTGCCTGCCTGCGTTAGAGTGACTGTGCCCTCCTTCTCTTCTGCACCCTCGAGTGAGTGTCGGTAATCTCCCCAACTGTACCTGTGTATTTTGCTGCCTTGACTGTTCCCCTCTCCTTTGTTGCCCAGATTGTGTCCCTTTTTCTTCTGTTATTCCCCGCGTCTCCCCCTCGCCGCCCGTTTCCCGCCGCCGCGTCCCGGAGCTCCGCCCCCTCACACCCTATTGGTCACCCCGCTCCCACCTCCCAGCTGCTCCTCCCTCCCTCTCCCACTCATATGAAGGCCGCGCAGCGGTAGAGAGAGCGACCTCTGACCCTGTTTACCAGGCAGGTCGCTCCCCTCACCGCCACGCAGCCCCCTGTGTGACCGCTGACCGCTGCTGCTTTGTGCCTGCCTGCGTTAGAGTGACTGTGCCCTCCTTCTCTTCTGTACCCTCGAGTGAGTGCCGGTAATCTCCCCCACTGTACCTGTGTATTTTGCTGCCTTGACTGTTCCCCTCTCCTTTGTTGCCCAGATTGTGTCCCTTTTTCTTCTGTTATTCCCCGCGTCTCCCCCTCGCCGCCCGTTTCCGGCCGCCGCGTCCCGTAGCTCCGCCCCTCTCGCACCCTATTGGCCGCCCCGCTCCCACCTCCCAGCTGCTCCTCCCTCCCTCTCCCACTCATATGGAGGCCGCGCAGCGGTAGAGAGAGCGACCTCTGACCCTGTTTACCAGGCAGGTCGCTCCCCTCACCGCCACGCAGCCCCCTGTGTGACCGCTGACCGCTGCTGCTTTGTGCCTGCCTGCGTTAGAGTGACTGTGCCCTCCTTCTCTTCTGTACCCTCGAGTGAGTGCCGGTAATCTCCCCCACTGTACCTGTGTATTTTGCTGCCTTGACTGTTCCCCTCTCCTTTGTTGCCCAGATTGTGTCCCTTTTTCTTCTGTTATTCCCCGCGTCTCCCCCTCGCCGCCCGTTTCCCGCCGCCGCGTCCCATAGCTCCGCCCCCCTCGCACCCATTGGCCGCCCTGCTCCCACCTCCCAGCTGCTCCTCCCTCCCTCTCCCACTAATTTGGAGGCCGCGTAGCGGCCGTGCGCAGCGGGTGCGCCGCTGGCGCGCCGATGGCGCGCCTAAGGCAAGCCCGTCTGCGCCCGTCCACGCCTGGCTCGCTCCCAGCGCCAGACCCCCTGGCCCCCGCAGATGCCAGCCCACCCGCAAGACCTACAACGCCGACACTCTCATCGCACTCAACACCGGCCGGAGCCGCGGCTGCTGCAGAGCCACCCCAAGACGCACCCACGGACCCTTCACCTGTCAATCCTGCAAGTTCTCCTGCATCCGGACCCGTACCGCACCCGCCAAGCCTAGCACCAACAGCAACCACCTGAAGCACCTGAAGTGCATCCTGCTCAACACCCGCTCCGTCCACAGGCACGCAGTGGAACTCTGGAACCTGCTCGACATCACATCCCCAGACGTCGCCTTCCTCACGGAAACCTGGATGAACGCCTCCTCAGCACCCGACATTGCCATCGCCATCCCGGACGGATACAAGATCACCCGCAGGGACCGCGCCAACCAGAATGGAGGAGGCATCGCCATCGTCCACAAGAACACCATCCGCGTCACGACCAACCCCGAAGACATCCTCACAGCCGCCGAACACCTGCAATTCCAGATCCACACCGACCCCAAGACCACCCTCAGAGGCACCCTCATCTACAGACCCCCGGGACCTCGCACACAATTCAGCGAAGACATCGCCGACTTCATCAGCCCGCACGCCCTCCCCTCCGCTGACTACATCCTCCTCGGGGACCTCAACTTCCACCTGGAGAACAACAACGACCGCAACACCACCACCCTGCTGAACAACCTCGCCAACCTCGGACTCAAGCAACTGGTGACCACCCCCACCCACTACGCCGGCCACACGCTTGACCCCGTCTTCACCTCCAGCAAAGGCATCACCTTCAGCCACGCCACCGGACTCCACTGGACAGACCACAGCTGCGTCCACTTCAGCTTCAGAAGGACCACGACTCACCACCAACCGCAACTGGTCCCCTGCAGAAGCTGGAACAAGATCACTGCCGACCAGCTCACCACATCCCTGATTCAGAACCCCCCCACCAGATCAGCGAACCCCAACCAGGCCGCCAACAACCTCACAAGATGGATCAGCAACTGCGCAGACGACCTCGCTCCACTGAAGACCCCCCCCGCCAGACCCAGCACCAAGAAAGCATCTTGGTTTACCGACGAGCTCAAGAGCTCCAAGAAGAACTGCCGAGCCCTCGAGAGAGCCTGGCGCAGAGACCCAACTACAGACAACATGTCCACCCTCAAGCTCGCCACTCGAAGACATCACCAGCTGATCCACGCCACCAAGAAATCCGCATTCAAGGAACGACTGGACAACAACGCCCGCAACAGCATGGAACTCTTCAACATCGTCAAAGAGCTCTCGAACCCCAGCGCCGGAAACAACGACATCACGCCCTCGCAAGACCTCTGCAACTCGCTCGCCTCGTTCTTCCACAGCAAGATCGCAGACATACACAACAGTTTCAGCACACAGCCAACGCACCCTACGACCGGAACTACGCCCCCCACCACCACCCTCCGCGCCTGGACCCCGGTCAACACCGAAGACACCATCCACACGATGAACTCCATCCACTCAGGATCTCCAACCGACCCCTGCCCTCACCACATCTTCAACAAGGCCGACTCCGTCATCGCACCCCACCTGCGGGACATCATCAACGCCTCCTTTGACACCGCCTCCTTCCCAGAGAGCTGGAAGCACGCCGAACTCAGCGCCCTACTGAAGAAACCATCAGCGGACCCCACCGACCTCAAAAACTACCTCCCCATCTCGCTCCTTCCTTTCCCGGCCAAAGTCATCAAGAAGACCGTCAACAGACAACTAGCCGCCTTCCTCGAGAGGAACGGATCCCTCAACCACTTGCAGTCCGGCTTCTGGGCCAACCACAGCACCGAGACCGCCCTCATCGCAGCGACCGACGACATCCGAGCTTTGCTCGACAACGGGGAAACAACGGCCCTCATCCTCCTGGACCTCTCCGCGGCGTTCCACACGGTCTGCCACCGCACCCTAGTGCAGCGCCTCAACAACATCGGTATCCAGGAGAAGGCACTGGAATGGATCATCTCCTTCCTCGCCGGAAGAACACAGAGAGTCCGCCTACCCCCGTTCAGATCCGAGGCCACCGAAGTCATCTGCGGCGTACCACAAGGATCATCACTCAGCCCCACCCTCTTCAACGTCTACATGAGCCCCCTCGCAGCCATCGCACGCCAACACAACCTCAACATCATCTCCTACGCCGACGACACCCAGCTGATCCTCTCCCTCACCAACGACCCCGCCACCGCCAGAACCAACCTACACGAAGGGATGAAAGACGTAGCAGAGTGGATGACGAACAGCCGCCTAAAATTGAACTCAGACAAGACGGAAGTCCTCATCCTGGGATCATCACCCTCCACCTGGGACGACTCCTGGTGGCCCCCTGCCCTTGGCAGCGCACCCAAACCAACAGACCACGCACGCAACCTGGGCTTCATCCTGGACTCCTCCCTCTCCATGACCAGACAAGTCAACGCCGTCTCCGCATCATGCTTCAACATCCTACGCATGCTACGTAAGATCTTCCGGTGGATCCCCACCGAAACCAGGAAGACGGTCACCCAGGCCCCCGTCACCAGCCGACTGGACTACGGCAACTCCCTCTACGCCGGAACCACAGCCAAACTCCAGAAACGACTCCAGCGCATCCAGAACGCCTCAGCACGCCTCATCCTGGACATTCCACGACACAGCCACATCTCCGTACACCTGAGAAACCTGCACTGGCTCCCCGTCAGCAAGAGAATCACGTTCCGACTCCTCACCCACGCACACAAAGCTCTCCACAACCAAGGCCCAAGATACCTCAGCGACCGCTTGACCTTCTACACTCCCACCCGCCAGCTTCGATCAACCAGCCACGCCCTCGCTGCCGTCTCCCGCAACCGAAGAGCCACAAGAGGAGGAAGATCCTTCTCCTACCTGGCTGCCAAGACGTGGAACTCCCTCCCCATCCACCTCCGCCGGACCCAAGACCACCTCTCCTTCAGGAAGCAACTCAAGACCTGGCTGTTCGAGCAGTAGCGGACCCCCCTCCCCCAAGCGCCTTGAGACCCTCTGGGTGAGTAGCGCGCTATACAAATGCTTGATTGATTGATTGACAGGGGGAGACATTGACGGTGGTATGGGAAGGGATTGGAGAGACAACAGACAACATGGCTGTGGTCAGTAAATTGATGCTGGTGGCGAGGGTGGCCATACATCGGAGCATGTCCTCTCGCATCATGCGTACCTCCATACACACTTGTAGCTGGATGCGAGCGGACATGTCTGGCTGACCCTCACACATCCACATGAAGTCCACTGGCACAGCCACATGAAGAACAACACCGGGAGGGGCCTGGGGGGGACAGGAGGGATGTGGTGCCTGAGGTCCGGAGCCAATGATGTTGTGGGGCTGGCGGCGATGATGAGGGGGACTTGTTGCAGGGGATTCAGCTGGAGCCCCCGATGGCATGGGGGACTCTAGAGGTAGGGAGGGGCTGATGGCAGGCCCAGGTTGTGTGTTGGCCTGCCCCAAGGACACCTCTTCAGGGCCCACAGGTGAAGTGTCATGGGGAGAGTAGCTTCCCAACACGTCATGGTCCGAGGTGTCGGGTTCACCCCCCCCCTTCAATGTCTTCAGCCTCCACCCGGGATGTAGCACCAGCATCAGGGTGTCCCTTGTCAGTCCGGGTGGGCGCAATTCCCTTGTCTCTTGATGTTGAGGGTCCCTCCTCATCCTCCTCTTCCTCGCTGGTGGAAAGAGGGTGTAGCCGCCGCCGCACTGGTGGCCTCTTGCTCCGGACCTGGTCCTGCTGCCCTTCCGTTTCGCCAGCTGTTCCTGCAGAAATGTAAGCAAAATCATAATGTCATGGTCGTGTCATGCAGGACGAGACACATACATAGAGGAGCCAAGCTCAGACTTATTTTCCTCTGATCACACTCTATAGTTGTCACCGTCTATGAGCTGACATTACGTGTATGTTCACTGTCATTTACTGGATTTAGTCTGACATGGCCATCTCACATGGATGTTTGTGGCTTACACAACTGTATTGCCCAACCCTCAACCTGGCATTCTGGTGATCTTTGTGTCCTGCCACTGCTACATGTGCAGGTTCCAAAAGCAGTCCACCAATGGAGAACATGAAGAGTCCAGATTTCTCGGATTTTGGCCATTCCTAGGGAGTCGCAGCTATTTAAGGTCTGGACAAGTGTCAGCTGCTTTGTGTCATTGTATGGGACAAGACAAGTGGGGAATGGGGGTCACACATCCACTGAGGCTCTGGGCTATTTGTGTAGCTACATTGTGAGTCTAGCCTTGGGCTGTCCCCACACATGATCTGACTATCCAGTGGCACATATTGTCTTTGGTGACTGATATGGTAATGCAGTACACCGCTGAACAGTGGGGGATTGTTGTGACAGCTACCTGTACATGTGAAATGTCAAAAAGCCCACTGAGGGTGCAACGTCTGTCAGTGGACACCCCTTGCAAATTTAGAAGCGCTTAGGAGTGATGCAAGGATGTCAAAGTCTGTCTTGACTCCATGGCACATGAAGATTTGTCACAATTTGAACCCAAACTCTACAAATGCAATGCAAGTCATAGCATCCAATGCCCTTTGGCCTGCCATGCTCACACTGGACAGTGTCTGTACCATTGCTCATCCAATGCACACATGATTTCCTACTGCCAATTGTAGTGGTGTGTGAGGAGCAGATGTCAGTATTAATGCACTATTATGGCTCATTTAGCCAGTTTATAAAGATACGTGGTATGGGGGAAAGGATATACAAATATATTCGAACAAGGACACTTTTAATTATCCATTCACATGTGATTAAATTCACTTCTCATTTTCTTTGTATTTGTGCTGAGCATATACAAAAACATATATTTACAAAACCAAACCTCTGTACATATAACAAAACTACGCTACTGTCCTAAACATTAATTTTCAATTGTGGGTCCACCCTTCAATAGTGTGGACAACCCCAGAGGGAATATACATTGCATGAGAAGTATCAATGTCCCCATAAATTCTAAAGCAATGCAAGATTGTTGAATCCCAACACAATCAAATTCTTATGGGTCCCTCTGTAAAACCAAAATGTCGACGCGGTGCGTTTCAGCCAATCAATTCCTTTTGGCCTCTTCAGGACAAGGATAACCTCAGCAATCTTAGGCTGGTCCCTCTACTCAACATACCAAGCGTAAGTACTGTACAATAGCCAGGGGATCCACGCCCTATTCCATCTCTTTATTGAAAAGTCAGCTGGGCCCCCTGTTCGTGTTCTAAAGTCAAGATTTCTTCTGTCGTGATTACACGCTTGCTTCTCTAGCCTCTCCTTGATAGCTCTTCCGCATCTATCGGTGCTAACTCTCGCTACGCGAGTTTGTTCAGGAGAGCACTATCTGCAGCGTATGCTGCAGATAGTGCTCTCCTGAACAAACTCGCGTAGCCTTAGCATTGCATTGCCTTAGAATTTATGGGGACATTGATACTTCCCATGCAATGTATATGCCCTCTGGGGTTGTCCACACTATTGAAGAAGGGGGGAGCCACAATTGAAAATTAATGTTTAGGACAGTAGCGTACTTGTGTCATATGTGCAGAGGTTATGTTTTGTAAATATATGTTTTTGTATATGCTCAGCACAAATACAAAGAAAATGAGAAGTGAATTCAATCACATGTGAAAGGATCATGAAATGTGTCCTTGTTCACAAATATAGTTATATCTTTTCCTCCATACCACGTTTCTTCACATATTGTGTTCACTTTAGCCAGATAATGGATGGTGTAATAGTTGGGTATACCCCTAGCTATCAGATTCATTTAGCCAGTTGTCATGACGAAACTACAACTCCCAAAATGCACTCTGCCCTGTACAGTCCATATGCCACAGTGTGCCTTTTTATGCTTGGTGACTGCTGCATGGACACAGAATCAGTGAATGGAAGCATCGGACACACAATGGTACAGCACTGTTTCACTCACATCATACTCCCAGACACATTTAGCATATGATGCACTTACCATGTCCCTGCTGCTCATGCTCCTCCAGCTGAGCATGGAGGGTCGGCCAAGCTGCTCGCAGGACCCTCCTGTACAGTGGGGATAGGCGAGGACGATGCACATGGTGCTGGGAGGACTGGCCCACCATCTCCTCAGCCTTGTGCCGGGCCCACTGTTTCAGGTCCTCCCAGCGCTTGCGGCATGCCCTCGCACTCCTGGTGTGGACTCCCACTGCACTGCAGCGCTCCCCGATGTTGGCCCACAGCCTGGCCCGGGCTGCATTGCTCAGCTGGTGTTCAGGGTCCCCATATAGCTGAGGATATTTGCCCAGCACCCCCTCAGCCAAGATGTCTAACTCACTTTCAGTGAAAGGGGGTGCCTTCTCTTCATAACCCTCAGCCATTATGGGGATAATAAGTATGATGGGAGCAGCAGGCTGTCAGAGGATCTGATCTGTGAGTGAGGATGACTCAGAATGAACACAAAATGGCTGCCAACTATTTCCTGTGATGTATTTCCTGCCTCCAACTTCCTGTAAAACATTTCCTGAATGAAATAATGTGTTCCGGGTCATTTTCGGAGTTTACGGCCCACAAGCGCAGTTTCCGATTCCAGAGGGTCCGCGCACACGCCGTACGCTCCGTGATCGGGACTTCCGCTTTTGTGCCGTAAACTCCGAAAATGACCCGGAACTGATTTTTTAATACAGGATATGTTTGACAGGGAGTGGGAGGCAGGAAATACATCACAGGAAATATTTGGCAGCCATTTTGTATTCATCCATATCCATCCACAATCATGAATGTAATCTACTGCCGTCCTGCTGTTCTGTTGTGGATAAAAAAGAAAAGACAGTGCATGTGTGAATTATTAAAATGTAACAATAGGGGGAAGAGACCATTTAAAGACATTTCTGCACTAAAGGGCGGGGGGGCTGACACAACATGAAACCCCTGTTTCACTTTCTCATGCTTTGCTTCATGGTACATGTAGTCCATATTGGGTGCTCAGTAGCAGAGTTGTGTGATGTGTTACGTAACATTGGGGTGGAGAAGTGTGGATATATCACAGACACATGGGGGCAGATTTATGTTCCCTGGCACATCCCTGCAGATCAGCAGGGATGCGCCATGGGAGATGCGTCACGCAAGTTTACCCTTGCACCACCGCAGAAGCGCCGCATTCACAATGCCGTGCATCGTGGCGCAAGGACAAGCAGATGCCTGACGCATCTGGCCGGCGTAAGGTTGGCGCATTGCTGGAGTTGCGTCTCAACCGCCACACAGCTCCAGCACGGCTCGGGGTGCCCCTATCCCTGACATGCTGCGTCAATCCTTAAGCCTGCTTCAAGCAGGCGCAGGGCTTTGACGCAGCATGGCCTGAAATGTGTCTGAGTGAAATCTTGTGGATTTCAATCAGCCACTTTTCGGAGGCATTCCTGTTCCAGAAGGCCCCCCCCTGTGCAGGTACGCCCACATGTGGCGCAAGCTTGACAACGTGACGCATCTCCCTAGATGCGTCACGTTGTAAATAGCAAACAGCATGGTGCTGTGTCGGCGCCGCCGCTGCGTCACTTAAGTGACGCAACGGGGGCGCAAAAGTGGTGCACGGGGCGTATTCATCTGCCCCATGGTGTCTGATTCACCCATGACATCACTCACGTCGTAGGCGCATCTTTTGGGGGTGAGTCACATCTGTTGATGGCACAGGCCCGCCAATGCTATGGTTAGGGCATTTTCTGATTCAGTGACCCATCCTCATGAGGTCCGGCTGTGTCTCTCAGTACATGTATCATTTTCGATCAGCGTCAATAGATTCTTTTGGAACATCCACTACACTGATCGCTGACATGGGCACATGAGCTGCAGCACGCTCAACCTTTTGACTACTGTCACCAGCTGTGATGAACATGCAGTTAGTGTGGCTTGCAAAGTTGTCTCAGGAAGGAATTTATTGACACAGTCGTGTATATCCAAGTTTCATCATTGGCAACAGACAGCAATCCACATTGAGTTCATTCCACTACAGGTTGCTCATGTAAAAAATGTGGCAACGAGCTGCTCACGGACTTGCGTGCCCTGACCTCGGTTATGTGCCATGGCCCGGTTTCCCAGATTCAGAGCTAGCCGAGGTTCCAGCGGTATGTGTAAGCCATGCGCTAAGGCAATGTTGTGCAAGACACAACAGGCTAATATGATCTTGCACACGACTTCTGGGGAGTACTGCAGCACCCCCCCCCTGTACGGTCGAGACATCTGAATCGCGACTTCAACAGACCAAAAGTGCGCTCTATGATGGCTCGAGTCCGTATGTGTGCCCGATTGTACCTACGCTGTGGTACAGTGTTTGCACGCCTGTAAGGGGTGAGGAGATGTGGGGTGAGTGCATACACAGCGTCACCTGAGGAGAGGGGAAAGGGCAGTTGGTTACATTTCCCTCTTTGACTTGCACAGGACATGATCTGTACTGTATTACATGCAGTATCTGTTGGGCCATGTATGTAGCTTTATGAATCTTATTGTACAATGGTTTATGTTGGGGGGCATTCATACATTTGCAAAACACATTTCCCTCATTTCTAATGCTTGGTACTTACCCAGTAGCCACATGTTGTCAAATTCTCCCGCAGCCATCCGCCGGGCAAGAGGTGACATGCGGAATATGAAGCTGTCATGGGCACTGCCTGGGAACACCGCATGCACATTGATGAACCTCCCCGTGGCATCACAGACAGCTTGCACGTTGATGAAATGCCATCGGTGTCTGTTGCAGAAGATGTGTGCAATGTGGCGGGGTGGCTGAAGGGCCACATGGGTACAATCAATTGCACCCAGCACACGTGGGAATTGTGCAATGAGATAGAAATCTCGTGCTGCCTTTTGTCTCAGGGCCAGTGTACGTGGCATTTGTATGTGGTTGTGGGATCTTGCAGTGATGCATCTCAGTACCTGATGCAGGCACCGCGACTGGCTCGCCTGGGATATGCCCACATGGTCACTGGAGACCCTTTGGAAAGAGCCAGTGGCAAAGAAATGGAGCGTAGAGAGGATCTTGAGATATGCTGGGATTGCATGGGAGCAGCAGGTCACAGAGTCAAGTTCCTGCTCACATACCATATCCAAGATGACTTCTGGAGGGAAACGGTACCTGGCCCTTACATCTTGGCTGGAAAGTCCAAATAGGATGATCCTCTGCCTGAAGATCCTCTCTGCTCTCCTCCTCCTCCTCCTCAAGTGGTTTTGCCACATGGCAAGGGGCAGTGCAACAAACACATTCAGTGACATGTTGTAAGGGTTTGTGTGTGTGTTTGCTCTGCAGTTATACGTGCTGCCGACCTAGGATTGGCTGGAGTGTGTCAGCTGATGCACGATGGGGGATGGTAGGGACTTGGACAGGTGTTTACCCTTGGCTCAAATGATCAATGGCCACAGTTAATGTAGTCTTGCCCAAATCGGAAGTTCCGGTCCGTGAGCGGACTTTCCGGCCCGCATGCGGACTTTCCGGCCCGTGACCGGATTTTCCGGCCATAAAGCGGACTTCTCGCTCCGCATGCGGGTATTCCGCTCCGGACCCGGAAAGTCCGCTCCGGACCCGGAAAGTCCGCTCCGGAGCCGGAAATTCCGGCCCGAGTGCGGACGTAAGTTTAGTGGTCGTAAATAGATTCTGTGAATAGCAAAAGTCCTAAGTTCATTTTGTGAATAGCAAAAGTAGTAAGTTCACTCTGTGAATACCAGAAGTAGTAGGTGCATTCTGTGAATACCAAAATGGTAGTAAGTTTAGGATTTAGTCTTAAGTTTGTTCTGTGAATCGGGCCCCTTTATTCCACATACACACACAAAGGGATATGCCTCCATATTAACAGACTCACAGGTCAGTTGACAGAACATGTGGGACATACGCTGGACCCCCCCTTCACAACACGGATGATGTCAATCCACACCAAAATGTGTGAAAAAAGTGATTTTTTCAGCTAAAATTGAGGTTTGCAGGGGATTCTGGGTAAGGAAACGTTGGGGGATCCACGCAAGCCATACCTCCCTGGAAGCCGCCGGGTGTCTAGTTTTCAGAAATGTATGGGTTTGGTAGGTTTCCCTAGATGGCCGCCAAGCACCGGGCCAAAATCCCAAGTGACCCCCCTTGCAAAACCAGGTGGTTTTGCGATAGGCCATTTTGATGTCGCCTCACTACGTTTTGGGCCCTTGCCTGCCGCTGGTACTTGGGCCTCCCACACAAGTGAGGCACCATTTTTGCCGGGAGACCTGGGGGAACGCTGAGTGGTGGTAAATTTGTGTGAGCCCGGTGATGCCACAACTTTCCCACCCCAAAATGTGTGAAAAAAGACCCCCCTTGCAAAACCAGATTAACTATTGTTCCTACAGCGTGAGAATTTTGGAATAATAATGCAAAGAAAATGTGGCAGACATTTTGAGGTTTGCAGGACATTGGGGAAAAAAAAACTTTTTGAATTCACAAGAGAGACATCACCATGAACCCCCATGGGTTTTCGACAATATCTACAGTTGGTGGGTTATTCTTACATGGAAAGTGTACCTTGGCAGAGAAACTAAAGACAAAGATTCCTGCACAACCATCTATTCCTCAAACACACACACATACTGGTTGGATTTGGCACGAGGGCGAGTCATGGTTCAGTGTATTAAATTTTATTAACAAGAGATTTCACAAAAATGAAATGCACTGTCAATAATTAAATTCACAAAAAACCAAACCAATGACTCGCAGCTCGTGAGCTGTAAAGCCACGTCAAGGCACCAACCACTTTACAGGCCATTCACACACCTTTCATACGTAATACAAACAAGACCATTCGCACCACCAGGCACAAAAGCAACACATTACAAAATTCACCGAAAAGGGACAAGGTACACCCTGCTTCAGAAAGACAAATATTACTGCACAGCCATCTAATCCGCAAGCACACACACATACTGGTTGGATTTGGCACGAGGGGGAGTGATGGTTCAGTAGATACAATTGTATTAGCAAGTGATTTCACAAAAATGAAATGCACTGGTAATAATTGAAAGGGCGAGAAACTGAACCATTGACTCACAGCTCGTGAGCTGTAAAGCCACGACAAGGCACCAACCTCTTTACAGGCCATTCATACACCTTTCATACGTGTGAGACATACAAAACCATTCACACCGCCAGCCGCGGGCCCATCACATAACAAAACTCACACCAGCACACAGCGCCATTCAAGGGCCCATCACTTTCACACGCCCACAATCCAGACACAGCAACTACACAGGCTGATGGATTGCGTGGAGTAGCTAGCAGTGTGTGTAGTGACCAGCAGAAAGTCACTACTCACACACAGCCAGCCGAGCACCAGTCCACACACCGCTAGCAGAGCGCCAGTCCACGCACACCGCTAGCCAAACACCAGTCCACGCACACCGCCAGCCAAGCTCCAGTCCACGGACATCACCAGCCAAGCAGAGGTCCGCACACACCACCAGCCATGCACACTGCCAGCCAAGTACCAGTCCCCCACACCGCCAGCCAAGCACCATTCCACACACACCGCCAGCCAAGCTCCAGTCCACGCACACCACCAGCCACGCACCAGTCCACGCACACCGCCAGTCCATGCACACCGCCAGTCCACGCACACCGCCAGCCAAGCACCATCCCACGCACACCACCAACCAAGTGCCAGCCCACACACACCAACAGCCAAGCACAAGCCTACACACACCGCCATCACATTTAGGATTTTTTTAGAAAAAAATAAAAACACAAACAAATCGCAAATAGATACAAATCTTCAAACACAAAATCAGCAACTAAATACATTGCACTAACACCAACCTTGAAACAGAATCAAATTATCCAAAGAATACAGACCAGGCATTCACTCGTGAATGCTCCCAAAAATTCTTTCGCGTGTGGTACGCTCTAAAACAAGCAGGGACACACAGTGCAGGTTGAGAAGGACAGTCGGGGCAGTACATACGACGCTCCTTCCGCTTACCTCTTCGCCAACAGACTCTACATCTCCTACTGGGAAAATCTTTTGAGGGTGTGGGAGGAATGTTATCTGGAAAGTGGCGATCTTTCAATCTAGCAACATCTTCCACCACTCCAACTCTAGGAACACTTCCCTGTTCCACTACAACAAGGCTGCCTATTCCAGACTCCTGAAACTTAGCAAAAGTCATCTTTGACTCAGGGCAAGAATCCTGGAACACAACAAAAGCATTAAACATTGCCAAGTGGAAAAGATGGATAGCCAACTTCTTGTACCAAATGTAAGCCTTACGAAGAGCAGTGTAAGGTTCCAACCTCTGATCTACTCTGTCAACACCACCAATGTGCCTATTATAGTCTAAAATACACACAGGTTTGCGCGCTTCAGCGACCTGACCCCAAACAGTCACAGGTGCAGTGCTTTCATCATGGATGGTAGTCAGCATGTAGACATCTCTCCTGTCTGAAAACTTCACAGCAAGAAGCTCCTGGCAACGCACTGCACTGTCCCCGCACAGGCTTTTGACAAACAAGTTCTTTCGGGAAACCGTTAGAGCAGATTGTGCCACAAGCAACAGTGTCCACTTTGGCCAATTCCCTGAACAACCGCACACCAGTGTAGAAGTTATCTACATATAAATGGTGGCCTCTGTTAAAAAATCCTCTACCAAGTTCCCAAACAATTTTCTCAGTCACTCCAAAAGTGGACGGACAACCAGGGAGGTTAATCCTAGATTCCTTACCGGTGTACACACTGAAATTAGAGACATATCCAGTCCTACTGTCACACAGCATATACAGCTTTATTCCATAGCGTGCCCTCTTACTAGGAATGTATTGCCTAAAAACCAAGCGGCCCTTAAACAACACCAAAGACTCATCCACTGCAATTTCTTTCCCAGGGGCATAAATCTCAGAAAATCGATCAACAAAGTGATCAAGGACAGGCCTAATCTTAAAAAGACGGTCACACTCAGGGTGATCTCGTGGCAACGCTAAACCATTATCAACAAAATGCATCATCCGAAGCAGAAGCAAATACCTGTCACGAGTCATGACTGCCGGAAAAATAGACGTTGCCATCAAGGGACTGCTAGACCAATATGAAGACATTGATGGCTTCCTTAGCAAGCCCATCAAAAAAGTTAAACCCAAGAACTTCTTCATCTCTTTAACATTTGTGGGAGTCCACCGGGTAGCTCTAGAGTATGGCTTAAGACTGGCACTGTTGTCCCTCAAAAACTGTTCGGCATACAAATTAGTCTGCTCAACAATCTCTGCCAAAAACACATCGTCCATAAACAACTGAAAAAAATTTACCGGCAGAAAGTTTTCAGTATTCACTCTAGACCCTGGAACACCAGTAAACTCTGGCAATGCCGGCTGCACCATGCCAGGGGCAACCCAGAGGTCATCACTTTCAAAGGGAAGCCTTGCAGCCCCAGCCTGCAGCCCAGATGCCTCTTGCCGCACTACACCAATGGGAAGCCTTGCAGCCCCAGGCTGCAGCCCAGATGCCTCTTGCCGCACTATCGGCACATCACTCTCCTCCTCTAACACAGGCACTTCATCCGCACTAAGAGTATCTTCATCATCCGATGACTCCATACGGATAGAAAACTCACTGCCAGAATCGTCCCCTGCCTCCTCTCCCTCAGATGCAGAGTCAGTCTCTGAACCATGGTCAGAGGAAGACTCAAACAGCAAACCAACAACCTGCTGAGCAGTAATCCTGCGGCTAGCCATTATACTTACTAAGATAGAAGACTGCACAAACAAGTCAACAACAACCAACAATGTGCAAACCAAGTAAGTAAAGAAATGTGTACCTTTATCACAAAGATCAATATACTAAAAAAGTATACAATTCAATTACAAGAGACAGCTGCACTCACCAGCAACCAACTCTGCAGTGACACAGCAAAAACCAACGATATCCAACTAGAAAGAAGAAAAAAAAAAAATTACTCACAAGACAACAAAATACACATCGAGCACCAATGCAAGAAGTTTTTGACACTCAAAAAACAAACATACTGCTATTATTACACCATTTGCAAAAAAAATTCATGCAGAGAATTCAAACACATTTACATTGTACAAAAAAAAGTCTCTTACCAAACTACACAAACAGCAGAACCACCAGTAACAACACGGCAAACTGAAAAGAGCAAAAGCCTTCACCTAGAACAAAAAAGTAAAAAAAAAAACATTACTATTGCAATTCACAAAAAATATAACAATAAACATTATAACATGCTATGTTACTACCCAAATGGTCAATCGGGTTGTGTGCCAGGTGGGGCAGAAAACAGCAGGAAAAAAAAAGGCTACTCTGTCCCAGGGCGGGTGGGCCAAATACATATTATAAAAATTGCACCCTGGAAGCGACACTTGCCAAAGGGGTCACTTCCATTTTTATTTACACTAATTCCCTGGTGTCTAGTGGGCTTTTCTGCCCCCCCCCCCTGGGGCAAGAAACGGCTACACAAAAAAACGATCTGCCCCTAGGGGGGGCAGAAAAGTCTTGAAAAATATTTGGGCCCCCAGGAAGAGACCCTTGCCCAAGAGGCCGCTTCCTTTACTAAAAAAAACACATCCCTGGTGTCTAGTGGGCTTTTCTGCCCCCCCTGGGAGCAGAAACGGACCAAAAGATGACCGATCTGCCCCCAGGGGGGGCAGAAAAGTCTTCCCATACTTTATGCCGCCAAGGAAGCGACCCTTGCCCAAGGGGTCGCTTCCTCGTGCAAAAAAATGCATCCCTGGTGTCTAGTGGGCTTTTCTGCCCCCCCTGGGGGCAGAAACGAACCGAAAGTCAACAGATCTGCCCCCAGGGGGGGCAGAAAAGTCTTCCACTAAATTATGCCGCCAAGGAAGCAACCCTTGCCCAAGGGGTCGCTTCCTAAATGAAGATAAAGACATCCCTGGTGTCTAGAGGAAATACTCTTTCTTCTCCCCCGATGCCTCAAGGCCTCCCAATTCCGCCCCCCCCACCACACCGGAGCCAAACACCTACCTGCTCCGTTGGACGCGCTTGAAGAAATGAATTCCAGCACGTCCAACGCTTGCTGATGACGTCGGCGCGCGCTGTGCGCGCTGACGTCATCAGGAAGCGTGGGGGGGCTCGGGGGCAACCCCCCAATTGGTGCGAAGATCGAGCCCCCAGGGGGGGAGCGCCAGCGCTTCCCCCAGGGGCTGCGCTCATGACGGAGCGGTTCCGTCATGAGCACAGCCCAACCGATGCTCATGACGGAACCGCTCCGTCATGAGCATCGAAGGGGTTAAACTGATGCTGCTAATTGCTGCACAGTTACATATATGATTCATAGATACTTTCAATTTTCTGCCCATGAAATTGAGCAAGTTGCCTAAAGCCTTTGCTTTTCCAAGTTGTGAGGGTTATTTCCCCCATTTTTTTAACATTTGGGCGAATCATAATTACCCACCTGACAGCTACGTGTTGAGTATATGATGCTGGAGGAGAAAGAGAGTTTTCCACAGTGGTATGGCGAAAACCACGAAAAGA
Organism: Triturus cristatus; assembly: GCF_964204655.1. NCBI lineage: Eukaryota > Metazoa > Chordata > Amphibia > Caudata > Salamandridae > Triturus > Triturus cristatus. Next base: position 571,673,964 of record NC_140588.1, read on the forward strand.
AATTTCATTTTCAAATTAAGTTGAAAGTTTACCGTCAGGCAGATGTAATGATCTTGAGAACAACTTGCAATTTCTTCTGAGACACTGTTGTAGAGATGACAAAGCAAGAAAAGGTTCTGAAACCCAATACCACCAAGATGACAAAATCTATAGAGTACATCGACCCTTTTTTACTCATCACACTGGCTTCAATGTTTATGTCTATCTACAAGCACATGTTATTACAACCTGAAAGCATAGCTCTAGCATAGCTCTAGTGCCGCCTGAATTCTATAACAGTAAACAGAAGCGTTATTCTACCCCCCTCTATTTAATGGCTCATGTACGTATCTGACAAGGAAAACATTTTTATCCAACACGCCTTGCAGGGTGGTGAATACCATGTGGGCCCTTACTTCCTGGATGGGTACACTGTACCTAACGGCGTACCAATGGCCTTTGAATTCGTTTGCTTTTACTACAGTTGTTCCCACTGTTACAAACCCCACGAGTATAATAAGCTTTTAATGACCAAATTTGAACACTTGCTCAGTCATACTCTGATAAAGGTGCAATATGTTGAAAACTGTGGTTTTGTTATGAGATCCCTCTGGGTGCATGAGTGGCTAGACATGTTAACATCAGATTCAAAACGTTGCTCCTTCATTAAGAGCAATGAGTTACCCGAACCTTTGGAGCCCCGCAGTGCCTTATTTAGGGGTCATGCAAGGCAGGGCCATGGGAGAGGGTTAGAAAATATATTACAATTTGATGAGTCAGTATCCATTTGTGAACAAGGTGAAGTAATACCATTTAGGTCACTCCAGCTTCACATATAGGGACTTTAAAGCCATAGACAAATACTTTGGGTTAGTATCAATGTCAAATCTACCCACCCCATAGGCTTTACTTCCCCATAATACCATACAGAGTCGATAGTAAACTAATGTTCCCCCTGTGTCGAACATGCTCTGAAAGGAAAGAGACTAGCAAGTGCAGACACCCTGATGAACAAAGGGTGCTCACCTGGACCTGGTGTAGCACTGAGGTACTGGTGGCCCTAGAGAAAGGATACCAACTTAGAAAAATACACAAAATTTGGCACTTTGAGGAGACTAAAACCCAACTCCTTTCTGAGTATATTAACTTATTTCTCAGAGACAAGCAGGAGGCATCAGGGTTTCCACAATGGTGCATTAACAAAGCCTCAAAGCAAAAATACTTAGATGATTACTGCGCTCACAAGGGTATGTGCTTGAGTCCCGAGTCCATCAAAGTCAACACCGCCAGACTATAGCTAGCGAAGCTCTGTCCCAATTCCTTATGGGAAGAATTTGCACAGCATCCAAACTTGTCAAACACGACCATCATCACAGATCCTTACAAACTGTTCAAATATCTTTATGCACCATCTTACAAGGTGTCCAGCTGCAGCGCTGTGTTGAAAATACGCAAAAGAGTACTCCACAACTTGTAACAATATATAGATCTTCATAGCCTGTTACAGAACAGCTCACGCTCGTTTAGAGCTTTACAATGTGATGAATAAACGTCCGGAACTGTGTCTGTATCATGATACTGACTCTGTTATTTTTGTGAGCAAATTAGAGGATGAAGATCCCCAACTCAGTGCTTGTCTAGACAATTTAACCAGCAAGATAGAAAAGGATGAGTGTATAGTTCAGTTCACATTGTCCGGCCCCAAGACCTATTCTTGCGGAACTTCTAACAATGCAGAATGACTGAAAGTCAAAGGCATCACCTTAAATATAAACAACAGTGTCAAAATTAATTTCGATATTCTGAAGCAGGGCTGGACTGGCTACAGGGCATTTCTAAGTAAACAATGCAAAACCAAATGGTTTTAAAGTATGCTGTAAAACCATTTGTTTTGCTTTCTTTATTTAGAAGCACATGCAGCTCCCTATCCACAAAACCACCCCACACCGCAGTGTAATCAGCCCCCAGCTTGTTAGCTTACAAAACGCACTGTAGCCAGTCTGGCCTTGGTCTAAAGGGTCTGGTGAACGAATGCTGTACCTCGAGCGACCGTGAAAATGATAAAACAATAGTTGTAAACAATCCTGCATAGTCCAGTCCAAAAAATGGAGATAAATTACAAACCCAGCCATTGTATGAAATCTTGCTCATAGTGTTAATAAAAGGATCCTGACTGAAGACTACAAAACCCTACCATACAGTTATTGAATGTGCATTAGAGTCTCAAAACACCACACTATGGGCATCAGGTTGTAGCACATATTCTCCTGCATTGTAGCAGGCCTCTCAAATTGCCGTTAAAGCTATTTTATAAAGAAACTATTAGAATGTCCTCCCAGTGTCTTATCTCAAACCCAAACAATATTGTTTGGCTTTTTTCATGCTGGTAAGGTCTTTATACGGAACTATCCCTAAGGTTTCCACACATCAAATGTATAGAAGGCATACCAAATAATCTCAACGACAATGTATTTTTGCCTACAGGCCTTGTAAACATAGTGAATATAGAACCTTATGAATGAATGTGGGGATCACCCTGAGATAGAGAAAGCTTTTACTCAATATTCACCCAATCGCGATCTAAGCATATGTTACATTGTGCAAAACTTGTTTTACAAGGGTAAGAGCTGTTGTTAAAAAATGCTGAACTCCTCATGCCTGGTTTAATTTGAAAACACCAGAGACAAACAACAGATATTTATTATAGCTAAATAGATGTGCCCCGGAAACACCCAGTGTTTCTTGGAAGCCTTTAACGACGTACCGAGAAACCCCACGGTTACTTACTGATAGACTTAAAACCCCATGCTATTGAAGACTACAGACTGCTTGTTGGTATTTTCCCACCCGATCTCCCGATCGCTTATACAGTTAAAACGAAGACCAAAGCCTATAAAAAAGAATCATTAAAGAGTCTCACGTAACATTTCCACTCTAGACTTTATAATACCCGGTACTGACCATATCAGGCCATATAGGCCATAATCTTGCCCTCACAAAAAAAGCTTGTCACAACTAGCCCCAAGAAAGAAAGGACATCCTGTGTTCGGCTGCAGACTGTTTAGTGGCTGCCATTGCAGAAATCACCCAAAAGACCCTAAAAGGTAATGTCCCTATGTCAGAGAGCAAGTTTCATGTCGGGAAGAAGAAGCGCTACCTATGAAGAAACAGGTAAAACATTCGGGAGGTTTTATAGGTTCTTTGTTGGGCAAAGCTATTCGGGAACTGATGGATTATGCCCAAAAGATGTACTTGGTACCACGGCTGCAGCTGGAACAGTTGGGGCCATCTACAGGCAACTCCTGGGACATCCGGGAAAATGAGACACAGCGACTGGATGTCGAGATTAAAGACATTTTGAACCGTAATGATTAAAAAGCTTATGACAAAGCAGGTGTTTACTCCAGCGCTCTCCACAACTTACAAAAATATTACAGGCACTAGAATGCTGAAAAAACCAGGTTGACTCTAGATGCCCCTGACTCTGAACAGCCTCCAATACCTCGTTCAATGACTCAAGAACCACTGCCATCCTCAGACATCAATGTTGAAGAACTTTTAAAAAATAGATGTCATGTGTAGAGAAGGGTCGCACAAATGTTGCTAAGTGAAATGTCAGCTACTAAATACCTCTCCTCATGGAAATTCCTCTACAAAGGTCAACAGGTTGTTGGATCCCATATGTAAGACCTGTCAAAGGTCTTACACACCCCAAAACATTATTGCTCCAGAATGTGCCTAGAGGTGGGGACAATTTCTGCAATCGTATGTGGAACTCAACATTCCTTCGATAATCGTCTGTAATGCTGAACACAGGCAACTGCTTGATATTTTGAAAGATCCGACTTACAACACCCCAAGTGCTCAACACCAGTTGTTTTTAACCCCCTGCCTAAGAAGCCAGCATCCCCTTTTTTTCACCAACTGTCCCACTCTTGGATCACCAAGGCTCTTCCTCTAAAACCTAAAAAATAGACATTGTCCAAAATGAACACGTGGTTAAATGTCTGATGTTTCTTCTGACTTTGAAACCTATGTATATATGCCTGTGTTTGTGTGTAAAGTTTTGCCATAGTTACATTTTTTATGTTTTCTTATTTTATTTCCTTAGTAAGTTTATCAGTGTGATGCTTGTTCTGCAAAAAAACTGTTTTGTAAATAAACTTTTTAACTTTTCAAAGTGTTTCTGTCATCTTTTAAAAACACTTTAAATGTGTGTCCCTGCATCAAAATGAAGATACTGAGTCTGCATTGAAGTTTTGATTATTTTATTTTAGGCAGTCATCATTAAACATAAGAGGTGTTACACTTTTGACAAAGGTGCGTATTCTATTTGAACAGTACTTGATGTAGACCTAGAGTTTTCTTTCATTTATTTCATAACAACACTGTCATTGTTAACAAGGTTTTTCAAATATAGATTTAAAAATGTTTGAAATATCATACCCTCAGATATTTTTACAAATAAAATATATACAATGCTCCTCATGTGAATGCAAAAGAATACTGTAGCTGTATTTTTCCATACTTCGCCCTCTCAACAGCTTTTTTACATACTTGAATGCAGGTTTTGTATAGATGCTATGCTTGGGGAATGCTGTTGTGCTGTCAAATACTGTAACCTTGTCTTTATCTAAAAACAGGGCCACCCAGTGAGTTCCTTCCATGTAGTGCGGATCTGTGTTAAAGATGAGCGTGCAAGGTCTTTTGGACCCTATTTCACCATGTAGAGTGTCACTTGAAAAGACACCTAAAAAGTCTTTCTTGGCTTATTTATGATGGCTTAAGAAATCCCAAATCTGAACAGTGTCCATTTTACAATATTCTAAAGATAGTCAAACAAAATCTGCCGGGATTGGTTGATCTGAATGATGTTGTTGAATGCAGAGAATACAACCATGTTCACATTCATAGACAAAGCTGACTAAAAATGATTTCAACTTTTAGATTTTCATTTCTGATTAAGCTGTATTGGTCAACATCTTTCATGCCAGGGGTGAGATCGAAGGTGAACAGCATGTAGCCAGTTCCATATCCGTCTCTTGACACGATGACTCCCGAATCATGCAGGTGCTTCCCTGTTATTGAAACCAAGCCCAGATATTCCCTGATAAAATGAGAGTCTCAAAGGCAGGGTGTGTACTGTTTTGCATGAATCACAGCCCCCTCGTGGAACAGTGCCACATCGTTGATGTCATAATATTTGACATTGAAAGGGTTTGAGGTATAGAGACCACTAAAAGCCATGTTGTCAACAAAACCTATAATAATGAGTTTTGGTAGTTGCCCCCAAAATAAATTTTGCTGCTTGGTTAATCAGGTATCGGCTGGGATGCTGAATATCTTCAGAGCTACTCTTTCAATGGCGTATTTGCAGTTCGATAGCTGTAGGGTTTCGGAGTGAGCCAGTCTGACATTAGGGGACACTTTCCCTCTCTTTACAAAGAAAATAGTGGAGCAGTGGCAGTGAGCGAGACAGGCAGAGACAGAACAATCGAGCAGCAGCATTGAGCAGTCGAGTGAACGGAAGTGATTTTCGCGCTCCGTGACCGCAGCGCCCAGCAGCAGCCCGAATGCTGCAGGAGCCGTAGGAGCCTTAGCAGGGACCTCCGCGGTTGCGGTCGTGGTAAGTGACAAGTGGTGAGCAAGTGGCGAGCGCGGCCTCCATTAGTAGGCTACCGCAGTGAGAGTGAGCCCTCGCCGTTGTTGTGGCCTGTGACCCGCCCTATGTGCCCCGCTTGCCTCCCCTCTCACCTGCCTGCGGGTGCTCCGGCCATTAGTCCCGTACACTTAGCAGCCTCAGCAGCCCCAGCAGTCCTACACCCAGAGTAAAGGCATAAGAGCATTTAGGACAGCTGGGGGCAGTCTGGATCGCCAGGATCGTCTAAAGCCAGGAGCTACCAAAACGTGCCTTAGTAATTACTCCGAAGACCCACCAAGACCGCCTTGCCCTTTCAGAACACAGAGGGAGCGAGGGAGCTGGAGGAAAAGAGCTTGGGGAAAAGAAGGAGGGGAAAAGGAAGAGAAAAGTCCAATTTCCCCCTCCCAATAGAGCATAACTGCATAACTGCGCCCTTCCCCCAGTGACAGCACCCCAGCAAAACAGCTACAGACAAGCAAACCCTCAAGCGCTAACCATGTCTTATTAAATTGTAGTACTCATAGTTAGCTCGTTCACGGCCAGGGTGAGCGGCCCTATGGCCCTATAGCCCTTCAGTGTTTGAAGAACGGGGCAGAGACAAATGATGAATGGACAGAGGTGGTGCACTGAGGAGTCAGAAGGCGGCAGCCTGAATCAAATCAGAGTGCTCTAGCAGCAACAACGCTGTGCTAAGCCAGAGAGGATAACGAAGTAACACGCTCACACAAGCAATTTGCACACTTTTCTATATGCCCCTGCACCGCCGCTTCACAGTGACCACTGTACGGCACAAGCCGAGACTGCGGCATCATGCACTCGCAGTCCTGAGAAGTAGCAAACACACATACGACAACCTTGCAAAGAGGCTGTGGTGGTAGAAGAACCTCAAGCCGCAAGAGTCTTGCGAGGAACGACATAAGAAAAGCTCACAACCCTCACAACCCTCAATCCTCAACTCAAAACTCAAAATCTAAAATTCAAACTGTAATTAAATCGCATAAAGAAAACGAGATTGACAGCCACAGAGGATGAGATCGGGCAAAGTAAGGCGGACCCCAAAGCAGCCTCAAAAAATTCCAAAGGACCAGAAAATACAAATCAGACAATAAAAGGAATAGTTACAACTCTACAGAGCCCACTAATCTCTCCGATCGTAACCATGTTCAGGAATCAGGTAACTAGAGGCACAACAGAAACAAATAAAGCCTTCTCCTTCCTCAAATCCTAGGGGCCGTAATCTTCTCAACCCCTAGAGACCTGCCAGGTTTCCCTGCCCGATTAACCCCTCAAAGGGTGACACAAAATACTGGAACAAAAGACAACCCAACCCCATGGACATCCTTGGGACCAATAGTCCCTATACCGGACCAAATGGACCCAAGGAGGCAAGACTTAAACCAAGACTCAAGCAGAAATAAATGGCAGACAAATAAGGAAAAGGAAGAGTGCAACTCAAAAAAAGAAACTACCACGGCAGGAGCGGCCAGATGGGAAACATCATGGCCAGAAGATCATCCTGAGACATCTGTAGAGGGTCTGGGAAAAACAGCATTACTGAGAGCAACCTCAAGGCAATACCCAAGTTAAGGCCTGGCAAAGGAAGCAACTGGAGTGAAGAAGGAGGGAGGTAGACTGCAAGGGCGAGCATACCAGATCCACGTGTCAGCTCGAAATCTGCATCACGCTCTACCTTAAAGCCTATAACTTCCATTACACCTATAAGGCCACATGAGTCTAAACAGTCACTTAGAACGGAAGCCCAGATTCATAGGACAAGCTGTGACAGAGCTAACTGACCTGTAAGACCATGAAAACTCATGGTTGAAGTTTCTAAGCCCAACATTTAACAAGGAGTCATCACAACACTCAACAAAAGTAGAGACACCAGAGGCCAACAAAGCCCCAACACAAAGTGCAAAGGAACTACCTGACCTGGGACAAAATATGGAAAATAATGGAACAGCAAAGACATTCATCCAGAATACCAGTCAGGCAGTACCCAGCAATTACTTGCCAAACACAGAACAACACACGGGCACTAACCAAACATTCCAACAAGAGAAAGCACCCAGCGACATAATAATCCACCCGGAGCTCCTTACGTCCGTAATAGATACACTTCAATCATCCGCAAAGGCACTTAACTTGCAATCGGACAAACTTGACATCCAAATAGACCTAATGAATATTATAGTGCTACACACAGCAGGGACAGATACTAAATTGGACAAACTTAACAAGCTAATCACAGCAGTACAATCAAAATATACGCTAGAGCAAAGTCCCTGCACCTGTGGCCCAATCATTGACAAGCTGAGCCTCCTTCCAACCCTCCTAGAACAAATAATTGCACTCAGACAGCTAAGTACGCCATGTACCAAGCTAAAAGGAGCCGAATGTAAAATACAACCACCCTCCTTTAAACAGGTGGACAAGAAAGAAGATGACAAGGGAACAAAAAAGAAACATAAGCTAAGACAAGAGTTGCTCCCATGTTAAATTTGTGCACTTCAACTAAACCAACTAAACTAACAAGAAGACAACAATAACATGAAAGGAAAGCAAGAAACAAACAATTAACAGGCAACATGGAGCAATGAATACAAATGTTTCCAATATTCAGTGTAACTAGAGAAGCAGAATACACATTAAACACCACAAGGTCTTCAGGGGGATTAACGGACACCTCGACTGAGGTTCAAAAGGAGTGGTCCTCAGCAATACCAGCAAGGGAGGAACAAGACTTTAAGAAACAAAGAAATAACAAAGCCAGTAGCTCAGCAGAGCCCAGACAAAGTGAAAAAGCAGCATACACTGGGGAGTGTACAGAACTTGCAGTATGCAACAAGCTCACAGAGTAGCATTCAAATAGAGCGTGACGACAAACTAAGCTCAACAAAAGGTAACACAGGAAATCATCAAAGAAGTGAACATCACGATAGGACACAGCCCACTGGGACAAAGCAACAAGAGAAAAAGAAAGAGCAGGCAAAAAATGTCATATTGCATATGTTTGAAAACTGCGCAAAACACGCGAAGTGGAAGGAAGGGACAAAAAGAACGACCAATGGGAATGAATGCTCTAATTCACAACAGAGCAAGGATCGAGGGAACAACGACTGGAGCCCGTTGGGATGAACAGGGAACAAAGAAGGCGAAAATGCAAATAGCATGCAAGGGCTTAATGATCACGTGGAAATAATCCCACGAGGAAAGGACTGGAAGACTTCCCCAATCCAGCATGCTAAGAGCTCACACCCCAGCCCGGCAACAAGGTCCATCCTACAACATGGAAGCCTTAGAATTAGCGTAAACAATACGGTGAAAGCAGCCCCCTTGGAAAGTACACATGATAACTGGCCAAGGGCAGCAACCTTTGAAAATGAACTGGAATCTCAAAGAAAGGACCTCGCCGCAACAGGGAAAGAGAATAACCAGACCATCAGGCCACCGTTAACAATCATAGTACATTACATCGAATAGAGCAACAAGGCCAATGGCGACAATCGTAGAATACAAATATCTACAACAGACCAAGAAGTCTGTAACAGCACCATTACCGGGCGGTACGGACAACAACTGCAACAAATACTATTAACAACAGAGTACGAGTCCCAGGGACGACACAACATCCTAATCAGGGGCAACATACTTAAATTGGTTGCAACTATCCCTGGGCTAAAACATTTCAATTCAGACCATCTAATTTCAGTGGAATTTTGCCAGAAAGAATACGGTAACTTAATCGAACAAACTCTCACAACCCGGCAAACGCCAGAGATCGTCCAGCTGATCATGTCCTTCAAACAACAATTCGAAATATGGGGCATAAGGCTTTCGAAACCTGCAAAACCACGTTACACAGGCCCTGTAGGGGAAAAACCCGCAGAGAAGGAAAACTCGGGGCACAGCCTGGCGACAAAGGAACAGGCTTACTCAGTCCTCTGGAACGTAAGGGGAAACAACCCACTGATAACAAGATACAAAGTGGGAAAGGCCAAAAAAAAAAGCAATCATAGAACCTGTCATTGACCACTGGAGTTGGCTTGCGGGCATGCTGAACAAAGTGAAAACCAATTGACCCCTACACACACGATAATGAACAACAGCCAAGAAACCCTCCACCTTATCTCATGGAACATAGCCGGAGCTAAGAAATGGCTAGAAGATGTCAGGCCTCTTCAAAACTGGGTGTCATAAGATATAATCGCCTAGCAGGAGACTTGGGCACTAGAGGAGCTGCCACTCGTCGGGTTCACACACTTTAGCACAACAGCAGAGAAAAAAAGGAGGCACGGTCATACAAAAGGCGGGCTAGCAGTTTATGTCTCGACTGCAATCAATATCAAATCAGAGCAAATAGCTCCTTATGGACCAAATGTGCAACTAATAAAATTGTCTTTACCAGACAAAGAGGAACCTGTACTATTAGTCAACACCTACGTACATCCATCTGCGAAAGAGACGAAAGTTCACATTACTCTGCTAGCAACCATAATCAATGATATACGAAACATCAATCCCTTCTGGGAAATTATTATAACAGGAGATTTCAATTCAAACTTAATCTACACACCAGAAGAGGATGAGAAATTAGCAGCTGATAATAAGTCCTGGGATGTACAACCCCAATATCAGCTTAAGTCGCTCGTCCTGACTTAGTAGGACAACAACTGGTGACAAAATTTGAATACCTGGGTTTGAGAACAATAAACAGTGGAACACCAGAAGACTACCCGCTAATGTATACCTACCTCGGAGGGAAATCGCAATCAAGGCTCGACTATACAGCAATATCACTATCATTAATGCCCTTTCTCACCCGGTTTTCTATCAAATTTACCACTAAAAGCAATCATTCATACCAACACATTTACTTTAGCCTAAAGTCTCCTAATCATCCAATTAGTGCGATAACTGCAGAAAGCACATTCTCAATCGATCTGAAACAGCTGAATAGGACAACAGAGAACATTGACGAACTTCAAGTAAAAGTACTGAGAATTAAACTGGAAAGTGAAACCTGAGTAAGATACAAGAGTGGGTAAGCTTCACTGACAAATTAACAAAACTCATGTCTGGTAAATCCAAACAAGCCTTGAAATCTAAAAATACCATGTTAACATCAATTGAAGTTGTCAAACTTAAGTGAGAACTAAGGACAAATCTAAGGAGACTGAAAAGAACTGAGCCGATCCGCCCAGATAGGGAACTAATACGGAATCTTAAGAAAGAATACAAAAAGAAATTGTGGGAACACAAAAGAAGATGTGAGGACATCTCCTCGGCTAAATTATTATACACCGCGAAGAAAATCAATTCAAGCGCATTTTGGGGAACAATAAATGGTCTAAATCGGCCTGTTAACCCAATCACTTCAAATGTACAAGAAAATGATTGGCTCACACTACTAATAAAGAGATTCACAGACATCGAACCATTGAACCACCTACTATGGAGACAGAAAGTGCATGTAAATACCGAGGAGCAAGAGGAACAAACGAGGAATGACTGGACTGTTACACAAAACATGAACAGCACCCTTACCCGTCATCGGACCAAAGTGCAAAATGCAGACGAAGCACAATGGAAAGAAGCCGTAATGAGCGCCTGTAGATGTAAAAAGAATAATCTTGAAGGGTCGAGGAAATGGGGCACCAGGACCAAATGGCATCCCCCCAATAATCTTCAAATCGGCTTCAGATTTCTGGAGCAGAAGGCTTAAAAACTTATTTGATGAAGTGGAGAATGAAAGGCAAATTCGGCCAAGATGGCAAGGATCAGTAATTACCCCGATCTTTAAAGAAGGCGACAGAACGTCCCTGTCCAATTACAGGTTAATAGCACATCTGGATGTAGACGCAAAGTACTACGCCTGGTCTGACAAGTCAAGACAGATACCACTCAATCAAACAGGGTTCAGAAAAGGGTGCGGGACAATTACAAACAGCCTATCGCTTTCGCTGATTGCGGACAAATACATCCGGAGGAAACAACAACTGCACCTCTGTTTTGTTGACCTAAAGGTGGCTTTCAACAGTGTGGACCGTTAAATACTATGGGAAAAACTGCGTGTGTGGAACATCCCAGAAAAAATACTCAGAGGAATATTGCTTTGTTATTCCAACACATGGATGAGAGTAAAGCTGGGACATGGATCAAGTCTTTCAAGAAAATCATGACCACTAAAAGGCTGAAGCAAGGGTGCGTTCTGTCCCAGCATCTCTTTAACCTCTTCATGACAGACATGACACAAAATCTCAACACGATCAACTCTCATCCACCCAAAATAGGCACTCTATGATTACCCCACCTATCATAGGCGGATGACGTAGTCCTGATGAGTAAGAACGGCCGACAAAGGTCGCTTGTAGGAATACTGGAATACATAGCGGACAACAAGTTAGAGATAAACACTGCAAAAAGTAAAACAATGCTGATCAGTAGACATCAGACGGCTAAACAGCAATTCCAATTAGAGTGAAAAAAACTAGAGGTAGTCTCCAGTTATAAGTACCTGGGTTTTTACATCCACAACTGGCATAATCATCGGGAACAAAAAGTGTACATGACTCAGAGGACAAATGCCCTATCATTTGCCTTCAGGTCCTTGGCAAAAAAACTGAAGGGGCCATCATTTCAAATCAGGGGCATTTATCAAATCGAAGCATTTATTTGGAGCAAAAATCACCCGAAGGTCTCATGGTACTAGCGGACAAAACTCCAGGGTCGGCTCAGGTAAGGGGAGACAGTTAATTATCAAACAGCCATGTCTTTAAATTCTTGCAAAAACAATTGTGGTCAGTGATAGTGCGTAGATGTAGAGGTAGTTTGTTCCAGAGAGCTGGTGCACGGAAAGAAAAGGACCTTCCTCCGTTTCTAGTAGTGCGGATTCTGAGGGGTGTGAGAAGTCATTAATTACTGGATCGCAGGGTCCTGCGAGGCTGGTACCAGGTTAGCTTATTTACCCAGTACCCTGGGCCTCTTCCTTACATACTTTTATATGTTAGACAGAGAGTCTTAAAATGGATTAGCTTCCTCACAGGAAGCCAGTGAAGAAGTCTCAGATTAGGGGCTGAGGGAGATCTTGGCGGGAGGTTGAGTACCAGCCTAGCCACCGTGTTTTGTAGAATCTGAAGCCTAGACAGGAGGTCTTCATTTATTGAAGACAGCAGGGCATTTCCATAGTCCATGCGATTAATGACCAAACCCTGGACTAATGGTTTCCTGGCTTCCGTTGGAATCCATTTGAAAACTTTGCGTAGATTACGCATGATTCCGAAACAGAAACCTTTGATGTAACTAACATGATTCTTCATTGATAGTTTGTTGTCCAATAGTTTTCCTAAGTTCCGTACCATCTGGTTTGGAGTGGGACATAGGCCAAGATTTGGAGGCCACCAGTCGCTTTACCAATGCTCGTGAGCTTTGCCAAACAGTACGATCTCAGTTTTGCCTCCATTTAGCTGCAGATGGTTTGTGGTCATCCACCTGTCAACATGGGACATGCAATCTTTGAAAAGTGACTTTGTTTCAGTAGGATCTGGACCTAGGATGATCAAGATCTGAGTATCGTCGGCATATGACACAACATCAAAGCCGTAAGATCTGATCACCCTGGGCAGCGGGGTCACGTAAAGATTGAAAAGTGTCGGGCTCAGGATGGAGCCCTACGGAACTCCCATCCTTACGGGTCTGCTACATGAGATGGTGTTGTCAATCTGGACCACCGAGACTCGATCTGTTAAATAGCTCCTCAGCCATTTCAGCGCCTCGTCTCATTTAAACCCTTATTAGCAGTAACAACAGCTAAAATGTTACCGACATTATCATATGGCAGTACTGCATTATATGGCAAAGACGCTGACCTCTTAAACAAATCACAAGTGTCAATCTATAAAAGAGTCTTATAAATCCATCAGGCCGCATCCCCAGCACAGGTGAGACTTGAATTTGGGGTAACCAACGAAACGCTGGGGAGAATGTACGGAACCAATAAGCAATGGTATAGACTGAAGCAAAATGCAGCAGAATTGGAACTGAAGAAGGCTCTGTGGGAGGAACTAGAGAAGGATGAAAAGTCTCCCTACAACCAATACCTAAAAAAAGCATTATCGGCAACTTGTACAGCTGAGCTCTGAAAAAACAGCCTATCCTACTCAACAAGCTGTAAACAAATCAGCAAAATTTCACTCTCTGCTAGTAGACAAAAACATCCTCAGTAAGAGAAAACACGCCTGGATGGTAATCACCAACTATAAGACACTCACCCCAGCGCCGTATCTAAATACCACGTTCTCGGCCTATCGAAAGTTACAACTAATGTCCCTGCGCTTAGGCACACGCCCTGCACGCCATGCCCACATCTATGTATGCAATATACATAAGTCACTCCTACAGCAGGCCTTATATCCCTAAGGCCGGGTGCATTATATTATAAGTGAGGACATGTCTGCATGAGCATATATGTCCCTGTGGTGTCAGGTTCAATTACTACATAGTACAAGTAAACAGGGAAATCATCTATATGTACTGGGCACTGGTTCCCCAGCTACATGATGGCTTTACTAAAACCTAGGGTGTTTTGGATCAAACACATTGTCTCAATGTAACCATACTGATGCCAGTAGGGAAGCTATTAAGACCCTAGAGGTGCCCCCTCAAACTCCTACCACTACCTAGTGTTCTGACTGACTAGTATTGTCCAGCCTGCCACAACAGACATGTTTCTGACCACTCTCTCTGAGGCCAGAAACAATGCCTGCTCTGGAGGACGGTGTTCACATCTCCTCCAGCAGGATGGCTAGTGATTTAGCATATCAAGGGAAGGAGCTTCAAAGCCCCTGCCACCTTCCATATGTGACCCCGGCATCCCTCAGACCTGGGAGATCTCATCTCCTGCCTTGAAACCCATTTGGCACCAGGACATGCGGTAAATTAGCTATACAAGTTGGCGTGATGCACGACCAGGCCAGTCACACTCCTAAAGTAGGCTTCATGATGTGCTCCATGAAAGAAGGGTTCCACCATCCTGTTTTGGGTGGAATTAGAAACTCTGGGACTGGGTTATGCCCACGCCACACAGGAAGTGGTCATATATGGAGTGTAGTGACCTCAAGGAAAGTAGCCCATTGACTATTACCCTTCACTCCCCTTAACACCCCTAAATTTTGTATTTAGATGGCCACCTGATACCAGGAACTCAGATCCGACAGACTCCAAAAGAAGAACAAATACGAGCCGAAGCACACGAACACAGAGGAATTGCTGTGGACTTTGGCACCAAATCCTGCCTGCTCCTGTCCCGACAATCTTCCTGACCGATAAAAAGTCCTGCAGCTGTGAATCTTCCAAGAGCCTCAGAAGGCTGCCAGACTTTGTCAACCATCCAGCATCCCCCTTGAAGTGGAGGAGCCACTTTCCTGCAGCCATCAGGTTCCAACCCAATGTCTGGCAATCTGCAGACCACCAGTTCAACCGACGCAACAGCCACCCAGGAAGAGGTCACCATGCTCCAGGAGGTCAGATCTCTCTCTCAACCAAGCCACCAAGTTTGGAGATGCCAGGAGCCATTTTACACCAATACCCGAGGTACCGGAGCCTGTTACAAGCACCAAGGCTTGTTTATGTTTAGTCCGAACACCACCGCCACTAAAGCCAACATGTACGTCGAGGGACTTCACCAGAGCCCAGCTCCACTCCAGAAGTCATCTTGCTGTGTTTCTTCTCCCTCTTGGCGTGATGCACGTGCACAGACAACCGTGGGAGCCTCAAAGATGAAGACCTGCTGGACAAAATACCTTGCACCCGAGCCCTGCAGCCCAAGTCCATTGAAACCAACAGTGTCTCTGTGGCCCTGATACCCCCAAGAGTGGAGCCCTGCTGTGGATCCTGCCAGACTGGTCCCCCGTAACACTTTGCAGCCCCTTTCTTACAGGTACTTTTCCCATTGACTAGAGCTTGTAACAACTGAGTCTACCATTGCTGAAAGCACCTCTGCACCAGGACACCCCAAGACAGGTAACACTGAACTCTTGGGGGCATATTATTGCCAGGCGATAATATTATCGCCGCTTTAGCGGCAGAAAACTGCCGCTAAAACGGCAATAATGGGCTTGATAATATGCTCTATGGAATTCCAATTGAAGCCCATGTTACATGTCCTTCACATCTAACATGGGCTTCAATTGGAATTCCATAGAGCATATTATCAAGCCCATTATCACCGTTTTAGCGGCAGTTTTCTGCCGCTAAAACGGCGATAATTTTATCGCCTGGCTTGATAATATGCCCCTTGGTGCTTTCCTGGACCTTAGCCCCTACTCACCTTAAGCCCAGAAGAACAGTCCTGTACGTCGTTTGCAAGTTACCCTAGGCAGTGAATGTTTCTACCATAGGATAACATTACTGCGTTCCAGACTCATGTGTTAAATCTGACAGCTCTAAGTTTTTTACTGTTTCTTCTGTACAACTTTATAATGTCTAAACTACTTACCCAATTACGATGTACTTGGTATCTAGAATTCTTCAAAAATACATGTTATTTTTCCAAATTACTCTCAAGTTTCTTCTTGACAGTGTGCGATGCATTAATTGACTCTGTATGTTCAGCAAATGCTTAACACTACCCTCTGATAAACCTAAACTGCTCGCCCATACTACGACAAAAGAGAGCATTTGGAATTATTAATTTAAGCCCAGTAAACTAATAATACGCTGGTGGGTCAGTGGTGGGGTACAATACTTTGCATTTGCTGATACCACTTGGTCAATAAGTGATTCCACAAAGAAACTCACAATTGACTTTAGCTAAAACACGTTTGCCAAATGTTTCTAATTTGAAGTGTCAGGGCCTTGTGTTAAGTCCATCAGTCCATTGTATTAGAATTTTAAAAAGTATACTAGTAGTTTAGAATTTAGGTCAATTTTCTAGAAAGATCCCAACTACAGTAAAACATGTAAACCTCAGAGGAGTCGAGTAACTGAACCTAACCCCTTACCTGCAACTTAGTGTGAAGCAGTTAAAGGACTTATGCAAGGTTTGCAAAATGTCAACTGGGTCTTAAAAAAACAAAACACACCACCAGGAGTTGCTTGCTGAGTTTGATAGAGCCCAGGCAAGAGAAGAGCATACTGACAGCATTGAAGATGATCCTGTCAGTGAAGATGAGACTGACAACAGTTCTCATGGGGATAGCTCCCCTTCCAATACCCCATGTAAAGAAGAAAACAATAGGAACCTCTTCCCTAAACTTGTACCTGGAGGTAGGCCAAGGCCCTCCACGCTGCAAGAAGAACTAGAGGATCCAGAACAGAGCTGGAGACACTAACCAGAAGAGTAGTCTTGCAGGCCAAAATCCTGGCCGTAGAAAAGAAAAAGGGCTGAGATGGGTCTAGTGGTTCACTGACACAATATCGACAACTAAAAAATCCCCATGCCACAATATCGAGTTATAAATATCAATGTCAAAAATATCGACATCCTATATTTATGATGGAAAGTACAAAAATATTTTTTTAAATGTCGATGTGACCAATATAGTTGTACAAAATATTGTTATATATATATATATATATACATTACCTACTGGCGGTCGCCAGTAGGTAGTTATAGTTAGGACCCTGTTTCCATAGGAAATCCGCAACATTCTATTTGGAATTACTTTGGCGCCGGTCGACGAATCCTCGCGAAATTTTCAAAATAGGTGGGGCGCTACGCTCCGCTCCTACCCTGAAAGTCTCGGGGGGATTCGTCAAGCGGGGGCTGAGATAAAAGGGGGGTCCCAAAACGCGTTTTTCCCATGCATTTTTCCATAGGACCTTTAGACACAGCTACAGCCCGAACGGCTGAACAGAATTACTTGAAATTTGGCAGAGAGGTAGTCCTCAGGTCAAGGAAGTGCCTTTTGTAGGTTTGGTGTAAATCTGTTCAGTAGATTCTGAGAAAATAGCTTTTAAATCAATATATATATCTGTGACAGCTTACGGTGCGCTTACCGTGCGCTTACGGTAAGCTTACCGTACGCGTACGGTGACGTGCGCGAGCGCGATTCTGATTGGCTGTTAGATCTTAGTAAACATTCGAATCGGTCGAAACCAGGAAGCGGCGGCCGCCATTTTGTGTGTTTCACACAGAAAAAAAAAGGGTGATAACTTGAAAAGGGGGCAAGGAGGAGAGTTACAGACCCCCTAACATTTGAAAGGGGGTCAAAGAAGGACAGAAAAGTACAAAAAAACCATTTATTAATTTTAAAAAAAAATCGCGGGGTACGCGTACGGTAAGCTTACGGTAAGCTTACGGTACGCGTACGGTAGAAAAAATAAATAAAAAGAGAAATAAAATTCAGATTTAAGTGTTTAGATATTAGGGGGCTCTAAAAAGAGCCGTTGTGTTTATGAAGTGATTTTTTAGTGGTACCTACAAGTAAGTACCGATGCAGAGTCTAAGGTTCAAGAGGAAGACTCTGTTCCCTTCATCATTGAAGTGCACACCATCTCCTCTATAAATGTCTTGCATGTCGTAACGCAAGTTGTTGTGGTAAATGGAACCCATACCATAGTCTCGGAGGAAAGCAGAAACAGATTTGTTGACGTGCTTTCTTGCTTTGTCAATCTGTGGACAGAAATGATTGGACCAGTTCCATTTTTGCCTTTGGCATATGTTAGAAAACACAAAGGCAGTTTTAGGGAAAAGTGAAAACAGTTGTGCAAAGGTCTCCTTCATAAGCATTTCCAGACCTACCCCAGTCAAAGTGCCTAGGTCATTGCCACCACAGTGCACTATTATGAGGTCAGGGTGTTGGATTTGCATGAAGGATTTCACCAATGGCATCAATTGGTGCCACTTTAACCCTCTCTGACCAATCCATTTAATGTCTACATTTGGTAAAGCAAGGTCTCTCACCATATCTGTTTTCTCTGCATACTTTTCACTCCAGAAGACATAGCTGTGCCCTACAATCCACACTGTGAACATCTTCAAAGGAGAACTGGATGCACTCAGGAGGTGTAATTCAGTAGAATGGTAAAAAGAAATGAAAGACAGTTTGGAAATGGAGGCATACATATATATATATTTTTTTTTTAAACTGATTGGCTGTTTCATACCATTCTAGAATAAAAACTAGGCTGTATGTGTAAATTTATAGAAGCATGTTTTGTATTGGTACAGAAAAATGTGTTACCAAAGAACAGTACTATGGATTTGCTGTTAGGTTTGAAAAGTCAAGCACTCCTGCTCTTTGGAAATGAAACATTGTTTGGTGAACTTCTGACCTGACTCTACACAGCAGTGTTTCAAGAGCTGTTGCTATGGTAGCAGGCAGAAGTCAAGTTGGGGGAAGGGTACTAGGCAGAAGTCAAGTTGGGGGAAGGGTACTTTTGGAAAAGGGTTGGTTTTCAACCAATAGAAATGTGTGATTACATTTGAAAAAAAGGGGGAAGCACTGAGATTTGAAACTTACATGTATATGTGTGGAAAAAGAGAGGGAAACTTTGCCATTATCTGGTTCTGCTGAGAGGAGAGAGGTGTAGAGAACAGAGATCCTGGCTCTGATAATCTGCTGTTTGAGTGCCACATTTCTTTTACAATTAACTAATTTTAAAGGTGAGTTTAGAGTTTGAGAGGGGATGTATATGGTAAATTAAGAAATGAATAATAGAATTGGAATTCCTTTTGTTGAAGTTGTGTTTATTATTTTATGTTTTGGGAGAAATTTAAATGTGAGGAACATGTAAAATAATATGGACTATGTTTTCACGAAAATTTAAGGTGTACTGGTAAAAATAAGGAATACTTTAAGGGTTTGAGATTGCACTCAGTAATGTAAATACATTTAGCATCAGTGAGGCTGGTTGCCCTTGCTGGAGTGTAGTGAGTCACCCAGGTTACACATGTTGCTTGTCTCAGAAAGGTGTTTGGTATTGCTCTGGTGATTTTACATTTGCATTAGATGGAAAGGGGGAGGTTTTTTTTTATGCAGAAGCAGACTCTTAGCACACAGCCAGCTGGTTATCCTGTGGAATCATGGATAGTATTCACAACCGAGTGGGGTTTGAGGTTTCAGTCAGTAATGCAAATACATTCAGCATCACTAAGGCTGGTTGCCCTTGCTGGAGTGTAGTCAGTCACCCAGGTTACACATGTTGCTGGTCTCAAAAAGCTGTTTGGACATGTGCTGTTTTCAGAATCTGAAAAGTGGATTCAAAATGTGTCAGTCTGTAAAAGTGTTTATCACTTGCCAAAAAAAAGAGTAGTAAGTGTGCTTTCCAATTGGCAAAGAAATTTCGTTTTGTGACTAATGTGAAAACATGACTCTGTGTGTAAATAGGAATTACAGGCAGAGATTTATTGCGTATTGCTCTGGTGATTTTACATTTGTATTAGATGGAAAGGGGGAGCCATTTTTTTGTATGCAGAAGCAGACTCTTAGCACACAGCCAGCTGGTTATCCTGTGGAATTATGCACAGTATTCACAACCGAGTGGGGTTTGAGGTTTCAGTCAGTAATGCAAATACATTCAGCATCACTAAGGCTGGTTGCCCTTGCTGGAGTGTAGTCAGTCACCCAGGTTACACATGGTGCTGGTCTGAAAAAGCAGTTTGGACATGTGCTTTTATCAGAATCTGAAAAGTGGATTCATAATGTGTCAGTCTGTAAAAGTGTTTATCACTTGCCAAAAAAAAGAGTAGTAAGTGTGCTTTCAAATTGGCAAAGAAATTTCGTTTTGTGACTAATGTGAAAACATGACTCTGTGTGTAAATAGGAATTACAGGCAGAGATTTATTGCGTATTGCTCTGGTGATTTTACATTGGCATTAGATGTAAAGGGGGAGCCATTTTTTTGTATGCAGAAGCAGACTCTTAGCACACAGCCAGCTGGTTATCCTGTGGAATCATGCACAGTATTCACAACCGAGTGGGGTTTGAGGTTTCAGTCAGTAATGCAAATACGTGTACTGTGTAATATATTGATTTATTAAATATTAATACTTTTTTCTTTTTTTCAGATTGTGAAAGAAAATATTCAAAAAAAACCAACCATTTTTTCAAGTAATTTCAATTACATTTTAATTAAAAAATAAATTGTTGGGTGGGACAGGTAACTGAGAAATTAGAAGGTCCCTTTCTTCCACTTTTCCTCAAACAGATTTTTAGTATTTAGTTATTAATTCCTCAAGGATCTTGAGATGTGGTAATTGATTTTTAGTGTTTTTAAAAAAAAAAAAAAAAAATACGCTTACCGTACGCGTACGGTAAAAAAAAAAAAAAAAAAGTTTTAAATACAAAATAAAAAAAAATTGAGAGGTAAGGTTGGCTCTTAAAAGAGCCATTGTGTTCATGCAGGGACAGAGGAAAGGAAGTATGGGAACATTAGCTGGTTGGACATTTGTGCTGATCTATTCTGTTGTTAATGAGGGAAACACTGGTCTCCCTATGAACAATTAGATCATGGCAAAATGAACACCGCATAGTAACCCTACCAAACCGAGGGTTCGTTTCCAGAGGTTCAGAAAAAGGTGAATGTGCCCCCACAGATGAAGGGCTCTGCTGAGCTTCCGAAGAAGGACTCGGCTGAGCTGCTGTGGATGTGCTTGCTCGACTTACTGAAGGGTTGCCCCTAGTATGTCGTGCATGTGTCCTAGGATGCACATCCTCAAGGTGTCTCAACATAGTGTGATTCCCAAAGGAATACTTCTTGTTGGGATTACCTCGCGAAAGTACACGCTGGCACAGCTTGCAAGTCACCAAGGCAGCATTGACTTTTTTCTCACCCTCTGGAAAACTGAAATACTCCCATATGAAAGAGCCCTTCTGTTTCCTCCTTCTCTGCCTGATGGTGGTGCTGCTAGCCTCACTCTCAGCAGAAGAGTGCTGTTCTGCCATCGTATCACAAAGACAAGTCAGCTCCTTCTCCTAAGGGATCACAAGCAGAAATGAGGGGAATGGGTGTGGTGTAGGAGAGTTCTAGAACTGAAAGTAGTTTCAACCAATCAAAAGTTGTGTTTCATGATCACATGACCCACCGTGCGCGTACGTTACGCTTACGTTACGCTTACGGTGCGCTTACGGTGCGCTTACGGTAAAAGTGCGCATGCGCGTAAAAAAGACACGCGCTCGCGCGCATGCGCAAAACAGTCACTCTACAACACTTCCGCGTAACGTGCGCGTGTAGCGTACACGCCTACGCGCCCACGCACAGTACGCGCGGCTACGCAAATTGCGTAACTATACGCAAACAGAGTAGATAAATTACAAACATTGCGTAAACCGTACGCTTACCGTACGCTTACCGTACGCGCACTAAAAAAAAAAAAAAAAAATTTCTATGTTATACTAATATATCTTACCTGTTTGGTAAAAAAAAAAGAGAAAACTTGATATATTGCATATTTTTTTTTTAAAAAAACAGTGTTTTAAGAGAATAAAAAGTTAAAAAAAACTTGTTTTTTAAAAAAAAAACACATTTAAGATAAGAATTTATAATAAAAAAATCATACAAAATCAATAAAAAAAAATATGGGAATCACATATGTTATAGGTAAGAATTAGCATTTAAAAAACCATACAAATTCACTGAAAAAACCATGGGTTTCACACACGTTATAGTTAGAAATTAGCATTTAAAAAACCTTGCAAATTCACTGAAAAAACCATAGGTTTCACACATGTTATAGTTAGGGATTAGCATTTAAAAAACCTTGCAAATTCACTGAAAAAACCATAGGTTTCACACATGTTATAGTCAGGAATTAGCATTTAAAAAACCTTGCAAATTCAGTGAAAAAACCATAGGTTTCACACACGTTATAGTTAGCTGGACATTTCACTCGTAAAAAACCAATGAAATTTTCCCGTTATAGTTAGTTAAGCTAACTATAACTCGCGCGCCCGCAATGCACTGCTGATGACGTCACATATTACATCACTCATGACATGGTCAGTGACATCACTCATGACATCACTGATGACAGCACAAAAAGGATACAAAAAAGAGGGACGGCCCTCTCCCTAACATCTGCCATATCTGCCATATTTTGAAGGTACTGTGGGCCTCATTTATGAAAAGTGACGCATCACTGCGTGAAAACAGTGATGCGTCACTTTTCACTGCGCCCTCCCTGAGACTCCAATGATGCGTCATATTTACAGTATGACGCATCATGTCGCAAGGAGTCACAGATACGTCAGTATTTCTGACGTATCTGTAGGCGCAAAAGTGACGCATTGCTGGAGTGTGTCACAAAAGTGACGCAACTCCAGCAATGTGTCCTTTCACATGGGGCAAGCCCCATGTGAAAGGGCCTGCGTCAGTCTTACGCCTGCTGTAAGGCAGGCGCAAGATATTGACGCATTTGCACCCTAGAAGTGGCGCAGTGAAATCTCGTAGATTTCACTGCGTCACTTCTACGATGCTTACTTACGTGGGAACGCCCACCCTGCATACATTATACCTGACGCAGGTATAATGTAGCGCAGGGGTTTACAAAGTGACGCATCTAGGTAGATGCGTCACTTTGTAAATATGGCGCATCATGGCGCATGTTTTACGCCACTGGTGCGTCACAAAAAGTGACGCACCGGTGGCGCAAAAGTGACGCAGGGGCTCATAAATGAGCCCCTGTGTGTCTTTGTTCTCCTGCTATCTTCATTTTGTTCTGTCGCAGGTGTGTTTGACTCGGATCATACCCCCCTCACCGTATCATGAGTAAACGTAAGGGCCCATTAAAAAGACCAGGGGGTGGCATTGTAGGCACACTGGATGCCATCCTTATGATAGCGGAGACCGTCCTAACGCATGAAATTGAATTAACTGAAAAACGGCTTTCCTTGGACTCTTGTATTATTCGTAAACGTTCCTCACTTGGCCCTATTAGGTCTGCACTTTCACCTGTGAGGTCTCCAATACAGCTTGCCCTAAGCCCGAATGCAGTTACACCGCCTGCCCCCTCCTCGTCTATCAGTGCAACCCAGCCCAGCAATAGAGTGACCAGGGCCAAAACAGTGCTCTTGCCAGCTCATCCAGTTCCCAGACAGAGTGGATTGCCAACTAAAAGAAGAAGGGGGGCTGGATCCACTAAAAATAACCCGATCACAGTAGCACGAGCTGGGAAACGAATTAGGACAGAGGAACTGGATCTGGAAGTGGACCATATTGATTCAGCCAGTCACAAGGACCCAGAGACTAGTACTTCACCACTTTACTTGGCTGACGAGATGTTTCTGAAGCGGGTAGAGACTATGGTCTCTGTTTTGTTGAACCCCCTCCTCTATAAATGATCTAGAATTGATGAGAGGTTGACACTTAAAGAAGCTGGTTGTAGATTGTCTCAATCCTGTGATAAAAGCTCGGAGATAAATAGTGCAGAGTGGCTGATGGCGCAGACTCAGGTTTTACCCTTAGCCTTAGCAACAGGGGATGCAATGGGTAGAAACGATTCCCATCAGATTTCTGGGCCTGTACCTTCACTGGGGGGGATAGCTTTGCCCTCAACCAAAGGGGAGGACAATGTATTGCACCACCACCAGCTCCAGCCCTTGTGTAGCCCCGATCAGGGTTCCACCCCTAGTACTGACAGTACCAATCCTTTGCAAGCTGTTTGCCATGAAAATACAAGGGTGCATATATATTCAGGTACTAGCCTCCCCAATAATTATCAAGTAGCTCAAATAGCCCAAAGGGGGAATGAAGGCAAAGTGGGTAGGCTAAGACAATCATATAACAAAGTGCACTCCTCTCTCCATATCCCCCTGGCGTTAATGCCTTTAGTACTGGTTCTAAAAAATGTTCCCACGTTGAGGGAGGGCCAAGTGGAAACTACCGTCCAGTTGATGGACAAGTCACTTAATTGGCTAAATCGTTATGCAATGGGGACCGGTTGTGGGGGTCCACATCTAGCAAATCAAATCATCATGGCTAGAAGGGTAGGGTGGTTGGGCGTGTCTCCGAAAGTAACACAGGGTGACTCTGCCATGATCAACTTTAATAATTCCTATGCCGCCAAAACCATTCTCGACCAGTAGGCACGCAGATTGCTGCACTGCCCCTGAGCTACTTTTTCAGGCCCCTTCGACCACTGAGCTTGGAAATGCTACCTTACACAAGGCAAAATTTAGGGAATTATAACCAGATGGACAATCAGGGAATCCCACTGGAGAATCGGTTTGTCCCCCTTTCTGGGTTAGAATCTTGTGAATGACTACCCAGGAATGGGCAAGTGGGGCGGGCGTTACTCCCCCCAGATATCACCGTAATAGATAATGGCAGAGAAGCGAGCCTTAGTCCCAGTAATGTTGATAATAGCGGGATCTTAGCTGTAATTAACATAGCAATATGGAACGTCGCAGGTATCTCCAATAAGCTTGGGGATTCCGACAGGCTGAAATTATGGCAGGATGGAGATATCTCCTGCTTTCAGGAGACAATGGCCACTGAGGAGACCTTTGTAAATGGTTATCGTTCATAGCAGACGAAAGCAACTCATTCCCCCTTTGGAAGAGCGAAAGGGGGTATATTAACTTTAATTTAGAATCCCCTAGCGATTAAAATAAAGATGCTACATGATACTTCCCCATTCTTTCATCTGATTTTTTTTAGAGTTTGCTAACTCTGACCAGTGGCTCTTATTAAACTTCTATAACAATAATTTCGGCCCAAATATGCATAAAGTGCTGGACGAGGTGAATGGGACAATTGATAAAGCATCCAAACTGGTGAATCAAAAGGCTGTCCCAAACATCATATGGTTGGGTGACTTCAACACACATCCGTGCCACCACAACTTAGAGCAAGTTTGTGATGTGGAGGATATGTGGGGCAACCCTGTTCACCACTTTTCACATAATATCTATGGAAACACTCTGAACATGCTAATCTCGGCAAGAAATATGCTTATAGTTAATAACTTAGCCACTGATAGTGATAATTTGTCTCCAACTTTCCATCGGTATCATCAGTAATCAACGATTGATTTCATTCTGGTCACTAATCCTTTAAACATCAGGTGTAGCAAAGTTACTAACCAATTTAACTTCTTCAGTGACCATGTGATTTTGTGCTGCAAGATTCAAACTATGCAGAGGGCTGTGACTGCATCACAAGAAATTGGTCTGCCTACCCTAGCTAGGCACAATGGATACCAAGTGAAGTGGTCCAAAATTGACAAACTGGAGGTGATACCTACTATAATTAGCAATGCTATACATGACATCAACAATTGTTTGGAAAGTGAGATTCAAACCCAACTAGTGGTGTCCTCCTTTATAGAACCTTTAAAACACATAAGGAACTCAATAACTAGGAAAAATACGAACAAACCAAAAAAAGCCAAGGAATGGTTCGATCCTTCCTGTACAAAAACAAAGAAAGTCCTTACTAAAGCTCTAAGCAGTATCCCTAGGAACCCCTCCGAAATTAAAATTTGCTGTAGGGAATATAAAATGGACAGGAAAAATAGGGAGAAGGCGTTATGAGAAGAAAGATGGGCCAAATTAGAACAGGCTGAAGCTTCATGAAATTCAAAGGAGTTTTGGGGTATAATAAATGGTCCACATTTTAAAACACGAAACGACAATGCACTCGAAGTTAATGTAGGGGAGGAGGAGTGGGTGGCTCATTTTGAAGATATTTTTGCCCCAATAGCTCATCTGAGTCTCCCGGTTTGTACCGCCTCTGGGCTCTCTCTTTCTTTCCGCACTGATGAAGTTAGGAATGGTATTGAGGCCTGTAGAGCTGGGAAAGCCCCGGGCCTGATGACATTTGGGTTCCTCTTTTAACTAATGTTTTTAATAAAACTGCTATAGTTGGTCCCCCCATGTCCTGGAAAACCAGTATAATTATCCCAGTGTATAAAAAGTGAGACAAAAGCAACCCAAAAAATGATTGACCTATATCGTTAATTGATACGACGAACAAACTTATGGGTCATCTTCTTCTGACAAGACTGGAGGCGTGGGTGAGGACTACGAATATTTTAATAGAGTCCCAATACGGTTTCCAGGAGGGAAAGGGCACGGTAGACCAATGCCTGAACCTCTCACTTATTATTGACAGATACGTCAGAGCCAAGGGTGGGAAGATCTACTTGTCCGCAGCTTTTGACTGTGTGTCCCACCCCAGACTCTGGCAGATAATGGAGGAGATGGGAATCGATCAAGCATTGGTCGACTTCATCAGACAGCAGTTCTCTGACGCCTCGTCATCGGTCCGCTACGGGAAGAACGGGGAGTGTACCCGAACATTTAAGATCTTAAGGGGGGTTAGGGAGGGCTGCGTCCTGGCACCGTTCTTATGATCCATCTACACCAACGGTGTGGGAAAACATCTTGAGAGCGCAGCCTTGGATGTCCCCGTGCTCTCTGATCATCAGCGGTTACCGATTTTGACGTATGCTGATGACGCTGTTCTGATGGCCCGAACTGCAGTGGGGCTTCAGCGTCTTATAGCAGCCTACGCGGCTTTTATGAATTCATTGGAGTTAAAGGATTGCATTGCTGTAAACCAAAATGCCATGCATGCACATCATGTGACACTGTGAAGGATGTGTACCAAGTCTGGAATTCTCCAATGTATGGGTAACGCTGCAGCACTAAGGTGGAGCGAGCTGGGGTACAGAAGCGGTGGCTGATGAGGTGTCGAACATTCAGCAGTATGGGGGGTTGACGGGGAAAGAGAGATGCATGCAGTGACTCATCGTACAGCTTCACCCTTCTAGACAAGACCATCTTCAAACCCTTTTAGTCATTAGATTTTTATGCTCCCTCCAATGACCATTCAAATGGCTCTAATGCTATTGTATCAATGACCTCCTGATATCCCTTTACTGAAATCTACCCCCTCAAAAGGAGCACCCTGCTTTGTGCTCCCACAAACACTCAAACCCTCTTCATTCCCAGCACTTGCTACCATCCTCTCCATAGTCTGTCCCTATCTTTCAGTCCCAAGGTACCCATCCCCTGAGGTTCCGTGTGAATCGGAACGACACTTTTTGGGTGTGTTCGAATATGGACGAGTTTGGTATCTATGAACCGCAAATGACGAGTTTAGTGGGTGTACGCGTTTTCGCTACGCTACTATGTACAGATCGTCTCGTTTCTAGATATGTCCATCCGAACCCTCGGGTTCCATTTTAGATACGGCATCCATTTTGTTTCTTGCCCTCAAGTAGCCAGCGAACGGACCTTGTCCGCGTCGTGACCCTGGGATTCCCAAGCTTTCACGAAGGACACGTGCTTCTTTGAAGGTGTCTTTATGATGAGGGAAATGACACGGCAAAGGCAGATGGCCCCGCTCAAGGCTCATCTTGCCGTGCCAGTCTATTGTTTCAGTCGTGCATGCATTAGGCACGAGGTCTTTGATCCTGCAATTAAGTTTCCGTTATTACTCTCTACACTCTTTTTCAATCTGTTGTGCATCCTTGTTCTTCCTTTGCATCTGTTTCTGTCCCTTCTCTTAATGTGTTTACAGTCAGAATGGAATGTGCTTAATGTGGGGATAACGTGCTTTTACAGTTGGGAACCGGCAATGTTGCTGTAATTATGTTCCGGGCTTCCGAAACATGAAAGCGACCCTTTGAAGTTTACTGTGGGAACTGAGTTGTAACCTTTGTTTGCCATGTTGTCCAATGACCAAATTGTGTATAAAAGGAGCGATCCACTTTTGCAATTCGAAGCAGTCTCTCAGAACCTACACGTTGTGTACTTCTTGCGATTTCTGTATCCCTGCAGTAAATAAACGCTGATCTTTGACGCCGCCGGAAGTGTCCCGTGTCTCTGTGTTTGGTACGCCGGAACAGGTAACCCACGAAGGTTTCAGGTGTTGTCCCCTGGCACCGCTGGGCCTTAGAATAGCCCAGTCCTTCACCCCTCAGCCGCATAGCTTAGATTTATCACTGTACTTTAACTCCAACATCTCCCTTTTTTTACCTATCCATCCCCGTTTCAAAATACACTGCTCTCGTGTCCCATCAGACGTCATTTCTTTGCCTAAAAATGTCATCTTCCCTGGTAGCTCAGGTTTGCCTAGTCTCTAGCTATCCCTGTTTTGCTGTCCTTCCCTTTGCTAAACTCATCCAGTGCCTACTTTCCTTAACACTCTATGTGTATGATGCCTCACACATCTCTAGATATTGCATACTGCTGCCCCAAACAATCTCCTCTCTCCTTAACCATTTACCCTGCACCCCAATTTGTCTCCTCTCCCCCAACCATCTCCTCCCCCAATCAAAACCATCTTCTCCTGTCTCACTACCCCAAGCCATCTCCTCCTGTTGCACCCAAAACCCAAACTATCCGCTTCTGTTGTAACCCCAAAGACATCTCCTCCTGTCTCACCCCCTCACCTAGCCTTCTCCTCCTATCTCTTCCCCCTCCCAAAACCATCTCCTACTGTCACACTCTTCAATTTTGGTAACTGTTTAACAGTGGCATATGAAGTAATGGTGGATGTAGCACCAAGGATATTGATCTGCATAACTAAATACTTATAAGGTACCAAATATTGTCATTTTCAACGCCAATAACTCTAACTCTCACAAATGTAAGACCGCTTGCATTGCAAATGCCTGTTCTTTCTGATCTTCTTGTATTCCTCTCAGAAGTGAACTCTTTTTATCTCTGAAAATAGATAACGTTCATATGCCTTACCTTAGATATCAGATGTTCGGATAATCATAGACTTCATTCTCTTTAGGTTACAAATGAAATTAACTGCCCTTAGTGAATACTGCAAAACCAACATCCTTACTATTAATGTTGAAAAGACCAAGACACTGATTTTCCAAAAAGTTTCTAAATGTAGTCCTCTATAACAAGTCAATGTTTATAAATATCTATGTCTCCAATTTACAGGTAATCTCTAAGGGCATGAAACATATGGCAGTATTATTATTGTCACCCGTAGCTACCATCAATGCAATCAAACAGTTTGATAATTGATATAGTCCCTGAAGACCTGGCAACTCAGCTAATCAACTGGACCCTGGCAGTGCCTTGATACCCTCACAGGTGACAAGTAGTGCACTACAAATCTACTGATTGATTGATTGATATAGTGGCTTCTCTTTAGACTCCCTAGAGAAGGCTGTTTTAGGGAAATTAGTTCCCAAGCACTTTAGTGTGCTGAATTGTTGGTACTTGACCCAAAGGTAAACTGGGACAATCTAGAAACCCTTTGCTTGAAAATACTTTTGGGTGCTCTTGCTAAGTCTACGATTTAGGCAAGAAGGCTAGAGTTGGGTTTTTTCTCATGGAATTTGTTGTTAAAATTCCGCTCATGGCAATGTTTTCACTCAATATGGAAGAGTAAGAAGAGACACATGCTTTCAGTTGTTTCCTGGATGGAGATGCTCAGTAGGTCAGACATTTCTGCTAAATGTGGTATAAAGGTTTGCCTTAGGGGTCACCACCACTTTTTGCCTGGTATTTGTTGCAATTTTTACTTAAGTGCACTGGATACCTGCTGACCAGGTCCCCAGTGCCAGTTCTCTTTCTCTAAAACAAGGTAACTGGTCAATTGTACCCCAACTGGCAAGACCTTTAGCACCTCTGAAATTCCCTAGTAAATGGTACCCGGTACTAAGGAGAGTCCCTAAGGGCTGCAGCATGTATTGAGCCACCCTAAGGAACCCATGTATACAAAAGGCTATTGAAAGAAGTTTTTCATTGGCCAGAAGGGTGGAGAGGATTCTGGGTCAGAGTAACACCTCCTTATATAATCAATTACACTATAAATTTACTCCAACTAACCAAAAATTTGTCAATATCAACACACGTAGATGGAATATTGTGAAGAAGCTATTGAGGGGAAATTTTAACTTCACCACTAGGTGAGTAAGGAAGCAATTCCTTTTGGTTTAGGTACCCTCACACACCCTAGTGGTGTCATGCTTCATCATCGGGTCACCCCGACGCCTAAAAGTCGAGGTGGGCTCAACCACAGTGTTGGGAGCTCTTTGAAGATATTGTAGACCAGGGGGGCTAGAAAATTAAAAAACCTCAGACAGATCTCCAGTTTCCCTTTATTATCGGGTCTGTCTGGGATACTAAAATTACTTAAAATGGGGTCTTTATAGGATTGTTATGGTCCTATGACCCTAGTGCCAACATGTTTCAGTCCGTATGTGGCCGTGAAGGTCCAGGACTTTCTTCAGGGCAAACAGGAGGTCACCCTGGATAACAGAGGAAGGAATTCCCTAACCTGTTTTTCGTAGCAAGGGCAGAGTAGCTGCTCCTTGTATGAGCGACTGATTAATTAATCTGTCATGCTTCGTATTCCATCCGAATTTCGAATGATATCCGTTTCTCAGGGGATCGTAGGGCTAATGGGGGTAGCTCTGTAGTCAAACCTTCGTCAAGAGTCCTGCCCTGTCTGTCCACCTACTTGGTCTCGATCCCCGGCGTTTCGAACCCACCACAAAAGCTTATGCAGACTGCCTTTGCAGGCTGTGTGAAATGGTGCAAACAAGTGGGAAAACATGAAATGGCACATGCCCTGCACGCCATGCCCACATCTCTGTATGCAATATACGTAAGTCACTCCTACAGCAGGCCTTATATCCCTAAGGCAGGGTACATTATATTACAAGTGAGGACATGTCTGCATGAGCATATATGTCCCTGTGGTGTCAGATTCAATTACTACATAGTACAAGTAAACAGGGAAACAGGGAAACCATCTATATGTACTGGGCACTGGTTATTACGAGTTCCCCAGCTACATGATGGCTTTACTAAAACCTAGGGTGTTTTGTATCAAACACATTGTCTCAATGTAACCATACTGATGTCAGTAGGGAAGCTATTAAGACCCTAGAGGTGCCCCTTCAAAATCCTACCACTATCTAGTATTCTGGCTGACTAGTATTGTCCAGCCTGCCACAACAGACATGTCCTGACCACTCTCTCTGAGGCCAGAAACAATGCCTGCTCTGGAGGACGATGTTCACTCCTCCTCCAGCAGGATAGCTAGTGACTTAGCATATCAAGGGAAGGAGCTTCAAAGCCCCTGCCACCTTCGATATGTGACCCCGGCTTCCCTCAGACCTGGTAGATCCCATCTCCTGCCTTGAAACCCATTTGGCACCAGGACATGCGGTAAATTAGCTATGCAAGTTGGCGTGATGCACGACCAGGCCAGTCACACCCCTAAAGTAGGCCTCCTGATGTGCTCCACAAAAGAAGGGTTCCACCATCTTGTTTTGGGTGGAATTAGGAACTCTGGGACTGGGTTATGCCCATCCCACACAGGAAGTGGTCATATATGGAGTGTAGTGACCTCAAGGATAAGTAGCCCATTGACTATTACCCTTCACTCCCCTTAACACCCCTAAATTTAGTATTTAGGTGGCCACCTGATACCCGGAACTCAGATCCGACTGACTCCAAAAGAAGAACAAATACGAGCCAAAGAACACGAAAACAGAAGACTAGCTGTGGACTTCTGCACCAAATCCTGCCTGCTCCTGTCCCGACAATCTTCCCGACCGATAAAATGTCCTGCAGCTGTGCATCTTCCAAGAGCCTCAGAAGGCTGCCAGACTTTGTCAACCATCCAGCATCCCCCTTGAAGTGGAGGAGCCACTTTCCTGCAGCCATCAGGCACCAACCCAATGTCTGGTACAGCAATCTACAGACCACCAGTTCAACCGACGCAACAGCCACCCAGGAAGAGGTCACCATGCTCCAAGAGGTCAGATCTGTCTCTCAACCAAGTCACCAAGTTTGGAGATGCCAGGAGCCTCAGGAGCCATTTTACACCAATACCCGAGTTACCGGAGCCTGTTACAAGCACCGAGGCTTGTTTGTGTGTAGTCCGAACACCACCGCCAATAAAGCCAACCTGTGCCCAGCTCCACTCCAGAAGTCGTCTTGCTGTGTTTCTTCTCCCTCTTGGCGTGATGCACGTGTACAGAGAACCGTGGGAGCCTCAAAGTTGGGACCTGCTGGACAAAATACCTTGCACCCGAGTCCTGCAACCCAAGTCCATTGAAACCAACAGTGGTTCTGTGGCCCTGAGCCCCCCAAGAGTGGAGCCCTGCTGTGGATCTTGCCAGACTGGGCCCCCGTAACACTTTGCAGCCCCTTTCTTACAGGTACTTTTTCCATTGACTAGAGCTTGTAACATCTGAGTCTACCATTGCTGAAAGCACCTCTGGACCAGGACACCCCAGGGCAGGTAACACTGAACTCTTGGTGCTTTCCTGGACCTTAGCCCCTACTCACCTTAAGCCCAGAATAACAGTCCTGTACGTCGTTTACAAGGGACCCTAGGCAGTGAATGTTTCTACCATAGGATAACATTACTGCGTTCCAGGCTCATGTCTTAAATCTGACAGCTCTAATTTTTTTACTGTTTCTTCTGTAAAACTTTATAATGTCTAAACTACTTACCCAATTACGATGTTCTTGGCATCTAGAATTCTTCAAAAATACATGTTATTTTTCCTAATTACTCTCAAGTTTCTTCTTGACAGTGTGCGATGCATTAATTGTCTCTGTATGTTCTGCAAATGCTTAACACTACTCTCTGATAAACCTGAACTGCTCTCCCATACTTCCACAAAATAGAGCATTTGGAATTATTAATTTAAGCCCAGTAAACTAATAAGGGGGGTCTGGACTTTCCATGTAATGTACCTCATTCTGGTACACTACATAAAAAGCCAGCTTCCTACGCTGGTGGATCAGTGGTGGGGGACAATACTTTGCATTTGCTGATACCACTTGGTCAATAAGTGATCCCACAAAGAAACCCACAATTGACTTTAGCTAAAAACATGTTTCCCAAATGTTTCAAATTTCAATTTTTTTCTCGAAATTTTACTGATTTGAACTGTCAGGGCCTTGTGTTAAGTCCATCAGTCCATTGTATTAGAATTTTAAAAAAGTATACTAGTAGTTTAGAATTTAGGTCAATTTTCTAGAAAGATCCCAACTACAGTAAAACATGTAAACCTCAGAGGAGAGAGTCGAGTAACTGAACCTAACCACTTACCTGCAACTTAGTGTGAAGCAGTTAAAGGTCTTATGCAAGGCTTGCAAAATGTCAACTGGGTCTTAAAAAAAACAAAGCACACCACCAGGAGTTGCTTGCTGAGTTTGATAGAGCCCAGGCAAGAGAAGAGCATACTGACAGCATTGAGGATGATCCTGTCAATGAAGATGAGACTGACAACAGTTCTCATGGGGATAGCTCCCCTTCCAATACCCCAGGTATAGAAGAAAACAATAGGAACCTCTTCCCTAAACTTGTACCTGGAGGTAGGCCAAGGCCCTCCACCCTGCAAGAAGAACTAGAGGATCCAGAACAGAGCTGGAGAAACTAACCAGAAGAGTAGCCCTGCAGTCCAAAATCCTGGCCATAGAGAAAAAGAAGGGCTGAGATGGGTCTAGTGGTTCACTGACACAATATCGACAACTAAAAAATCCCCATGCCACAATATCGAGTTATAAATATCAATGTCAAAAATATCGACATCCTATATTTATGATGGAAAGTACAAAAATATTTTTTAAAATGTCGATGTGACCAATATAGTTGTACAAAATATTGTTATATATATATATATATATATATACACATATATATATATATATATATATATATATATATATATATATATATATATATATATATATATATATATATATATAAATATTAAATATATTAAATAATAATTCTGTTTAAATAAATTAAACTTAATATACATTTTAACAACCATAACAAATAAACTTAACTTTAAAAAGTTAAACACACATTTTCCCACTACTGTCAGTGCAACAGTAGAGAAAGAGTTGGATAGCGGAGGGGTAAAAATCACTATTTCCTCTCCAGTGAGTGCAACAGTAGGTAAAGTGGTGGATAGCGGAGGAATAACATTTACTATTCCCACTCCAGTCAGTGCCATAGTAGGGAAAGTGTTGGATAGCAAAGGGGTAAAAATTGCTATTCCCACTCCAATGAGTGCAACAATAGGGAAAGTGTTGGCTAGCTGAGGGGTTAACACTACTATGCCCACTCCAATGAGTGCAATAGTAGGGAAAGTGTTGGATAGTGGAGGGGTAGAAATTACTATTCCCACTCCAGTGAGTTCAACAGTAAGGAAAGTGTTAAATAGCGGAAGGATAAAATGTACTATTCACATGCCAGGAAGTTCTACAGTAGGTAAAGGGTTGAATAGCGGAGGGGTAAAAAATACTATTCCCTTTCCTGTGAGTGCAACAGTAGGGAAAGTGTTGGATAGCGGAGGGTTAAAATTTACTATTCCCACTCCAGTCAGTGCAACAGTAGGGAAACTATTTCCTACCCTATAACACCACCTAATTCACAACCCACATCTAAATAAATAAAAAAACTTCCATAATTATCATAATTAATTATCAATTAAAGAAAGAGGAGCAAGATGGTGACTGACTGACCACAGTGAGAGAAGCCCTTGCACCCGACCCCAAGGCAAAAAGAAGATGGCAAAGGCAATATTCTAAAGGACCTTTACCGTTTGGGTTTACTGGACCCTTGGCGTCGGAAAGGCTTGTGGTGGCAGGAACTGCTGGTGTTTGCGGTGGCTGCTTTCCGGGAGGCTGAAACTGTTGTCGGCACTCTGCGGGGGAGACTGTTTGCTGCAATGGCCCCCGAATCAAATAAGGCATCGAAGGAGGTCGCTACGCCTGGAGCACATCTCACACTAGGACCCGATAATAAGGTTGCTACCTGCTGGAATCCTGAGGGTCAACTGAATAGTCGCCCACATTAACTGAACACTTTAAAAAAATGAAACTGTTTTCAATCGAAATTCCAATTTAAAGTCCCAGTCATAGAACAAAAGTTGAAAGAACTTGTTACAGACATGGAAGTAGGTGGAATGTCCATTCCTTTTTTTGTGCACATAGGTGTTACCATTAATGTGATGACAAACACTGACTTTGCCACACTCATGGATAAACATGTCTTAAATTACACTGACACTGTATGCATATATGGCTGGTGATCACAGTGACCCTTCACATGTCTAAGTGTTTTTAGCCCACTTGTTAAACATGGTGATCACTCTTTTCATACCGAGCTGTATGTCGTTGAAGTCACTGCACAGACTGAATACATATTGAGTTTCAGCAGTTAAGCTTGGTTTCCTCAAAGTTTTTTTTTTGCATTGCTCAATTCGTTCTAGGGGGACAGGTCTAAACACCTTGAAGAATGTTTCCCAAAGCTGTTTGGTGGCATAGGCAAGCTGAAAGATTGCCAGATTCAGCTGCACATTGACTCTGAGTACAGTGGGACGAGATACAGACACATCGGCCCGCGACGTATCGGCCAGCACACTCAGCCGGTGTGGGTCTGAACGGCCGCGTAGGGCCCTGACGACCGCGAGGTGGGCCATGGGCAGAGTGCCGCGGATATGGTGGAACCCCTGCCTGGAGCACACATCGCAGCGAGCGAAGTTGGGGCGTTCACCTAAGCATACACCCACCACAACACAGGCGATAGCGCACCTGGGCAGCAGCGCTTCAGGGCGACAACAGCGACCGCCATCTTGCCAAGATCTTTGTTTTGTTTTGATTCCGGTGTGGAGGCAGAGAGTCGCCGTCCAGGCAGGTCCAGGGGGGACTACAGTGCCCAGAAGTCCCAGCGCAGCACAGCACGAACGGGATACAAAAAAGAGGGACTGCCCACTCCCTAACATCTGCCATATCTGCCATATTTTGAAGGTACTGTGTGTCTTTGTTCTCCTGCTATCTTCATTTTGTTCTGTCGCAGGTGTGTTTGATCTAGAATTGAGGAGAGGTTGACACTTATAGAGGCTGGTTGTAGATTGTCTCATTCCTGTGATAAAAGCTCGGTGATAAATAGTGCAGAGGGGCTGATGGCGCAGACTCAGGTTTTACCCTTAGCCTTAGCAACAGGGGATGCAATAGGTAGAAACGATTCCCACCAGATTTCTGGGCCTGTACCTTCACTGGGGGGGATAGCTTTGCCCTCAACTCAACCAAAGGGGGGACAATGTATTGCACCACCACCAGCTCCAGCCCTTGTGTAGCCCCGATCAGGGTTCCACCCCTAATACTGACAGTACCAATCCCTTGTAAGCTGTTTGCCATGAAAATACAAGGGTGCATATATATTCCGGTACTAGCCTCCCCAATAACTATCAAGTAGCTCAAATAGCCCAAAGGGGGAATGAAGGCAAAGTGGGTAGGCTAAGACAATAATATAATAAAGTGCACTCCTCTCTCCATTTCCCCCCTGACGTTAATGCCTTTAGTACTGGTTCTAAGAAATGTTCCCACTTTGAGGGAGGGCCAAATGGAAACTACCGTCCAGTTAATGGACAAGTCACTTAATTGGCTAAATCATTATGCAATGGGCACCGGTTGTGGGGGTCCACATCTAGCAAATCAAATCATCATGACTAGAAGGGTAGGGTGGTTGGGCGTGTCTCCGAAAGTAACACAGGGTGACTCTGCCATGATCAACGTTAATAATTTCTACGCCGCCAAAACCATTCTCGACCAGTAGGCACGCAGATTGCTACACTGCCCCTGAGCTACTTTTTCAGGCCCCTTCGACGACTGAGCTTGGAAATGCTACCTTTCACAAGGCAAAATTTAGGGAATTATAACCAGATGGACAATCAGGGAATCCCACTGGAGAATCGGTTTGTCCCCCTTTCTGGGTTAGAATCTTGTGAATGACTACCCAGGAATGGGCAAGTGGGGCGTTTGTTACTCCCCCCAGATATCACCATAATAGATAATGGCAGAGAAGCGAGCCTTAGTCCCAGTAATGTTGATGATAGCGGGATCTTAGTTGTAATTAACATAGCAATATGGAACGTCGCAGGCATCTACAATAAGCTTGGGGATTCCGACAGGCTGAAATTATGGCAGGATGGAGATATCTCCTGCTTTCAGGAGACATGGGCCACTGAGGAGACCTTTGTAAATGGTTATCGTTCATAGCAGACGAAAGCAACTCATTTCCCCTTTGGAAGAGCAAAAGGGGGTATATTAACTTTAATTTCGAATACCCTAGCGATTAAAATAAAGATGCTACATGATACTTCCCCATTCTTTCATCTGATTTTTTTAGAGTTTGCTAACTCTGACCAGTGGTTCCTATTAAACTTCTATAACAAAAATTGCGGCCCAAATATGCATAAAGTGCTGGACGAGGTGAATGGGACAATTGATAAGGCATCCAAACTGGTGAATCAAAAGGCTGTCCCAAACATCATATGGTTGGGTGACTTCAACACACATCCGTGCCACCACAACTTAGAGCGGGTTTGTGATGTGGAGGATATGTGGGGCAACCCTGTTCACCACTTTTCACATAATATCTATGGAAACACTCTGAACATGCTAATCTCGACGAGAAATATGCTTATAGTTAATAATTTAGCCACTGATAGTGATAATTTGTCTCCAACTTTCCATCTGTATCATCAGGAATCAACAATTGATTTCATTCTGGTCACTAATCCTTTAAACATCAGGTGTAGCAAAGTTACTAACCAATTTAACTTCCTTAGTGACCATGTGATTTTGTGCTGCAAGATTCAAACTATGCAGAGGGCTGCGACTGCATCACAAGAAATTGGTCTGCCTACCCTAGCTAGGCACAATGGATACCAAGTGAAGTGGTCCAAAATTGACAAACTGGAGGTGATACTTACTATAATTAGCAATGCTATACATTACATAAATAATTGTTTGGAAAGTGAGATTCAACCCCAACTAGTGGTGTCCTCCTTTATAGAACTTTTAAAACACATAAGGAACTCAAGCGACTCTTTACAAGTAATAGAGAATACATTTTTTAAGTCTTTTACCTTGCTATCCCAGTCATATTCGAATTATGTGCTTCATATGGAACTGGTGTTACTTTATATTACGGACTCCATTAAAATGGCTTCACTACTACTGTGGCATTCAATTTGGCGGAGGGATACAATCCCCCTTACGCAAAACCTAATTACAACTATTCTAAAGTCAGACAACTACAATAGGATTAGGTGGGTAAAGTACGTGGAGTCAGAACTATGTGCACTTGGTTTAAGTCGCCTTTTTAACGCTCCATCTACCAGTAAATCCCTATCCAAGTCGAAAGTAAAGGAGATCTTTATTAAGAGAGCCCAATGTTTAAGAAGGGCAAAAAACTTCCATACCCAGTTGGCACGACTGTATGAACTAACCCCAGTCCTGGAGGAGAATAGCTATTACTATCTGGTTGATGTTACATTCCCACAGCACAAATATATTTTGCTTAAATTTCGACTACATTTGATTCCTCTGATGGTGGGATATCCAGGGAAAAGTTATAAACATTCAGCACATTCCCTACGTCTGTGTGATAATTTATCTGTACAGGGTGATCTTCATGTTTTATTTCTCTGTGTTTTCTACCATCAGGAAAGGTGTAATTTTATCGTAACAATTTGCAAACGCTACAATTTTAAATATTGTCGTGTAGCACTGTTTTTTTTCAAATCAATGCGAAATTCTTTTGAGTGTTTTTCATTAGCATCATTCTTATGGGTATGTATTAAAAAGAGGAAGCAGGTTGGCACATAAGACAACCTAAAAATGATTCATATAACCTATACTGTATTATGTAAATAGATTAAATTGGTTCTTACTTAAACTGTATGGTAGCACACTTTTAAGATTTAGGTTTTAAGCTATATTTTATAATGTTTTTCTTAAAACATGATTGTAAATATTTCGCTGACACTTATATGATCTTATGTGTAAGTTCGAATAAAGGATTTGATTGATTAAATCTGATGTGAACCAGTTGCTCAACACTTTAGAGGCATTCCGTTCAGTATTCAAAAAACGGTTGAACAAAAACTCATCAACCTTCTGAAACTTCACATCATTGAACTTGTTCAAGGTCCCACACCATGGTCTCCCCCATTGTCTCTGAGCGCAATTAACAAGCGGGAGACAAAATCTGTTCTATGTGTGGACATGTGCGAACCGAACCAGGCAATTCAAAAAGAGAGACATCTTGCTCCACGACTACAAGACATGACACAGCAGCTGAATAGTGCCAGTGTGTTTTCTAACCTTGATCTTAACACAGCTATTATCAATTCGAGTTAGCAGAAAAAACAAGCTATGATCACTTTCTCCAATGATTACAGTTTACACCGCTGCAAAAGAATCAGTTTTGGCATCTCATCAGCAGGTGAAATCTTTCAAGAAAAAGTAAGCAAAGTCATATGTGGTATCAAAAATTGCTTCAACTATATGGATTGTATTTTGGTGCATACAAAGAGTTTAGTCTAAACTGATGCTCAATAAAGACAAATACATCCTTCGAATGAACTGTCTGAAATTCTTTGGACATATTTTCTAGTTGATGACATGAGGCCTGCCTCCAATAAATTCACTGCTTTGAGATCAACACCAACTCCAGATAATGTTTCTGACCTCCGATCCTTTCTGGAGCTTGTCAGCTATCATTCTACAGTCCAGCCTAATTTTGCCTGAGTAACATAGCTTTTGTGGAAGCTCACACAAACATGATCTGCTTTTAAATGGTCCTCACAGTGTCAGCAGGCTTTCCAAGACATCAAAGACAAAATAGCAACAGCTGATAACCGTGCGTCCTGTGATGCTTCGTTACCCAGGGAACTGACAGTTGATACAAGTCGTACAGGATTTGATGCTATCCTAGCTCAGAGAGACACTGACCCTGTAGCTACTAGGTGCAGGATGGCATATGCTAAAAACAGTCTTACTAAGCAGGAGGCTGTGTATACACACGCTGAGAAATAAACCCTGGCTGAAGTGTGGGCCTGTGAACACTTTCATCTTTTCCTGCATGAAAACTTCTTCACAGAGTATCTCACCACCATTTTTTACTATCAATATTTGGCAAACCAAGGCCGAAATCAATTACCACATTGAAACAACAAGGGTTTATGTTTACAGCACTACTGATTTAAAGTAATTCACCAACAAGAAAAGGGCTAGAATACTGCAGACCTTATGTCTCATTTTCCTATAGAAAGCTCTGCAAATTCTCTGTCCAAAGCTAAGGAATACCTACAAGGTGTATTTCGCCAGTCACATCTGTATGCCCTGAAGCATTGAGAATTAATACACACATTCAGATAAGACCCCACTATCCTTGTGGCAAAAGCTCTGATTCAGTCTCAGAGCTGGAGAAGAGTCATAAGTCTCTACCCCAGTGCAAAATGAAAATTCAGCATTCAAAAACATAAAGGATGAGCTAATTCACCATCCGAAAGGACTGCTCTTGTGGGACACATGATTGGTCATTCCCTAGTTACTGCAAGGTTAGTCCATAGATCTTGCACATGAAGCAAATCAAGGAGTGGTGGCCACAAAAAAACTTCTAAGGCAGAAGGTGTGGTTTCCGTACCTAGATCGACACGTTGAAAAAAAATCAGCACTTGTCATACCGGGCAGTTTCTTTTTTAGCAACAACTGAGTTCCAGAACCTCTGCAAATG
This sequence comes from Triturus cristatus, assembly GCF_964204655.1. Lineage (NCBI taxonomy): Eukaryota > Metazoa > Chordata > Amphibia > Caudata > Salamandridae > Triturus > Triturus cristatus. The sequence continues at coordinate 571,715,065 of NC_140588.1, forward strand.
CCTAAGATCCAAACACAAGTGTGAAAAGAAGTTGCTATCACCTTCTTTGGGTCCCCACAGACTGGTCAGCATTTAATAGGGGTCATTGATGAGTAGGTTTCCTGGAGTAATGACTGTACCCAGCACTTTGTCAGATATCACCATTTCTGCATTGAACAAAGTATTTTTATCATTTGGCATCTCAGCTATTGTAAATCTGACAACGACAAAACCCCCACCCCTTTTTCAGGAATAGAATTCAAAGAGTTTTCACAAATGAAAGACTTTAAGCACTAAACATTCACATTGCTGTGGGTGCAGGCCAGTGGTATAGTGAAATATTTTATGGCCACTCTGAAGTAAGCTGTCCAAGTAGCCATGCTAATTCACCAGTCACTATCTGAGGTTTAAGGTCAGACGCTACTTGACTACAGAGACACTCCTCATAGTACTTCAGCCGTGCCTCCTGCTGAACTGATGTTTGGGTGGAAAAATCTGCATGACCATTCCACATCATTTGGAAGACATAAATCCCACATATTGCAAGAAGTGCACCACCAAGATGGCAAGGCTAAGAATATAATGAAGCATTATGTAGACCAATGGCGAGACGCTCACATCTCCTACTTACAGCAAGGTGATGTAGTACTTGCCAAATCAAGAATACATTGGGAAAAAGAATCAAACTTTGACCTTATGTGATTATTGACATAAATGGTTCCATGATCACCGCCTGGAGCCAGATGATGCTCAGGGAAAGGATCAGGAAAGATGCTGGGTCTGACAGTGACTCCAGACTATCTGCCAAATGTTTTAATGACAACTCTTCCTACTCCCCAAATAGGCTCCCTGGCATTTTAATTTCTCCTGTTCATGTTTCACAACCAGCTTACAATCATGATGCCTCAAAGGCAACCAGTGTGGCTATTCCCAAAGGATGTGTCCTCGATGAACTACTCACCCTACAGAACGTCTCATCAATGCTATTGATATATATCTACTATATATTTGTGTTGTGGGGGGTTAATGCTGTGTGCACTCTCTCCCAACATGGTGACGCCTTTCTGGGCTCTGTTCTGGGAGTGGATGTGAGCGCACACAGGGCTAGGACTTCAGATGGTGCGTGGCCACTGATGAAGGCAGATCAACCAGGTTGTGCTAGTGCTATTAAATCACTGCACATTTACCTGATAGGCCTTTGAAGTAAAATATCATTTATGCATTATCAAATGGGCTCAATTGATTGCCTGTGAGTTTGCCATAGGTGGTGATTCAACTTAAAGAGTTATTTATGAATAAAGGATTTATTCAAATTCCTCCACTGGTTGATAAGGCGATTCCAGATAATTTCATAGTGGATACCGGTTTCTCTTTTGCAAGTTCGATGCATGTGTGTCTTCCTTAAAGACATCACCAATCTCTCAGCTCAATTCCACTCTCCTAGGCATATCTATCTAAGTACACAACACTGCATTTCCACAAAATTACACATCTTCCTGTAATGATTCTGTGATGTATCTGGCTGCTGGTCATGTGTTTGTGATACCTCTCTGTCGATTACCTCAGATGCCTAATCACTTAGTACCAGCTCCCATTGACAATGAATGTTTAACGATCCTTGTAATATCTCTTCTGAAGAAGTTAGTCATGAGACAACCCCTGCTAAGTTCCTGCTTGGACAGGTGCAACTGGGTACTGGGCGTTTTCCAGGTGGGCTGTCAGGGTGGGTTCCAGTTTCAATGATGGTGACCAGTTTTAATGCTGGGGATGGGCTGGCTGTATTTTGTAGTGGGAAGGGTATGCCTAGATGTGGGTCCGTGCTCACTTTGGCACTGGATTCAAGCTAGCTTTGCCGATGAGGGGTGATGCCCCGAAACCGCTCCCAGGATGCTTGTTTCTGGTCCAGGGAGGACCTGGCATGGCAGTTTGAGCTGGACTGTTCTCATAAGGAACAGGGTCAAGACTGATTTGCATATGGCTGGGTCCAAACTGGGGTGGTGTAGTGAGCAAAACAATGATGGATTAAACCTAGATATTTCTGACTACAGGTGGAAAATTTTGAATTGTACAGCATTACGTCCATCATTTGATCCTTTTATATTTCCTGTCTAAAGCACTTCAGGGTACTTTAAGAATAATCAATGGAAATCAAATGATTTTAAACCATGCTTCAAAACCATTTGTTTTTGCAAATTATAGTTCCTGTCTAGTGAAGGGTCGCCATGAGCTACGCTGGTCTTTAGGGGTTTGAGAGGTATGGGAGGGGGAGGTTTGTTGAGGTGTCTGCTCTTGCTTAGCTCAGAGAGTCCTGTACATATATGATAAAGACTCTTCAAAATTCAAAACTGTGTATTTTATTTATAATGGTATTTTTACAATGCATTTCAGTTAAGTATTTTAAATTATACCACTGAATTGAGGGACATTTGTTAGAAGTGACAGATTCACTCATGAACTTAGAAACATTCATGCCCCCATCACCACCCTGATGACTTTGTCAATAGTGAATCAAGTAGAAAGCTGTATTTTGTCCCTATACGTGGCCTAGGGTGTTACTATATTTGAAGTAACATTACAGTATTTTGCTGTTGTGCAGCACGTACACTGAACTGATGTATTCCAAGGTGATGAAAGGAAATAGGGCACTGTGAAAAGATTAATTTCCTATCATCAAACAATGTAGTCCAGAGGAAACCAGGAGTGACGCAAGGTTTTGTGCAATTCAGCAGCTATATGTTTTTCTCATTCTCTCTGTGTTTAGAGCAAGTTTCATTCTTTGAAGTGCTAAATCGGTTCTCTGTGTCTAATACATACAGGCTATGCATGTTTCATAAGGACTGGTGGTAGTACTGTTTAGGAAAGGTGATGTTTTAACGTGGAAGCTAAAATGAAGCTACCCTTTGTCGGTACAGGAGACCATTTGCTCCTCATAGCTAAATGTCTTTTTTCAATGCCATCTATTCTTGAATTAATTCATTCGCCCACTCCTCACGATCCAACCATTCATTCACTGAGCCAATGAGCCATCTCCAATCTCCATCAACTAGTCAATGATTGGACACGTTTCGATAATGCAAAAGTGTGCTTTAAAATACACCATATTTGTAATTTGCTCTCTGCATGCAATATGGGGGATGGTGTGACAAAATTTGCAAGAGCTACTTTTGGTTGCAAATCCGGCCCTGGCAAAGTGTTGCATGAAGGTTAATGTCTCTTCCACTTTGTTAACTAATGAAACTCTGCCAGCAGCAGCACCCATTATCATATGGAGGTCAGTTACTGTTGAAAGGAAGCATCGCAGGAACACGGTAGGAATAGCTTGTAGTTTAATAACGTAGATAAATGAACAGAACAACTCCTCGCCAGCTGACCAACTGCTAACTGGCGTTCCTAGAATCCAACACTGGAATTAGAACATTATGAATGTACTAGAAGTAAGAACAGTAACAAGAATACATTAAGATGCATTTACAACAGTTACCTTAATAACACTAAAAATTCTGTAAAACTGAGTATTTTGAAATATACTAAACCCAATTAATAATTTGTAATGAAACAAAGAATCATTATTTGGTAGGGACGTGTTTAGGGTGTCACTTCCAAATACCAATTCCTTGAGGTATTTATTAATGTTTTGCAGCCGAAATCCAGTTACAAAACATTATTTTACCACCAAAAGAAAGGAGATGGACCCCTTCTCTTTTGTAAAATATCGACAAAAGCATTTTTAAGTCCACTGCCTACTCCTAAAAAAAGCAGGTTTTGGTAACTTCTAATGTTTTATTTAAAAGCATCCCGTTTTCCTTAAAGAAAATCGAGATGCAAGAAAAATGACTGCTTTATTTAAAAGCAATCACAAGCATGGTGGAATTCTAACTCCAGCAGGTCACCATCCTGTCATGAATATTGATGAGGAAGGTTGGTTTGCGACCCACTATGATTCTGCATTTTGTGAAATTACTTATTATTACATAGGTTGATATACAAAATCAAAAAAGATTCAGTAAACGTCAGTGAGCAATGTGGAACCACTTTTACTCAATCGATTTTTTTGTACACGAGGCCCCTAGTATATTGCCAACAGTTCCCTGTTGATTTTAGGCATTCTGTAGGACCTTTCTTGCTCGACAGACCAGAACCCAGCTTTTAAAAAGAGTCCCTCACTGTTCGCCTCTGCACACAGAGCTGCTCTGTCATTACAGGTAAACTACTGCATGCACCTGAGGTGGGACGCGCCATGGCAGAGTCTGCTGCACTCAGACAATCCTTTTAAACCACAGAATACAGATAGTGAAATTTAACTAAGACTTTTCTGCCCCCATGGGGACAGATCGGTCATTTTTTCGTCCGTTTCTGGACCCAGGGGGGCCAGAAAAGCCCACTAGACCCAGGGATTCATTGTGCTATTCTAATGGAAGCGATCTCTTGGGCAAAGGTCGCTTCCAGGGGGGCAATTTTGTTTGATTGGATATTCTGCCTCCCCTGGGAGCAGATCGCCTCGTTTTTTTGGCCTTTCTGCTCCCGGGTAGAAACCCCCACTAGACACCAGGGAATTATTTTAAATGAAAATGGAAGCGACCCCTTGGGCAAGGGTCGTTCCCAGGGGGCAATTTATTTTTTAATGTGTATTCTGCCCCCCTGGGGGCAGATCAGCATTTTTATTGGGCCTTCTGCCCCAGGGGGGGCAGAAAACTCCACTAGACACCAGGGACTCATTTATAGAAATGAGCAGATAAGTGGCGGATCAGCCTATTTTTGTGCCCTTTTTGCCCCCGGGAGGGGCAGAAAACCCCACTAGGCACCAAGGATTTTCTTTTGTGAGTAATGGAAGCGACGTGGTTGCTTCCTGGGGACAGATTTGCCCCTTTTTTGGCCTTTCTGCCCTAGGCGGGAGGGGGGAGGCAGAAAACCCTACTAGGCACTTTTTTTTGTATAATGTAAATGAGTTTCATTTCTCTGCATTAATTTGTTTTTTGTAAATAGTGTAATAATAGCAGTACGTTTGGCTTCTGGTTTTTGAGTGTCAAAAACTTTTTGCATTTGTGCTCGATGTGTATTTTGTTGTCTTGTGAGTAATTTGTTTTGGTTTCTTTCTTTCTAGTGGGATATCGTTGGTTTTTGCTGTGTCTCTGCAGAGTAGGTGCTGGTGAGTGTAGCTGTCGCTTGTGAGTGAATTGTATAGTTTTTGAGTATATAGATCTTTGTGATAAAGGCACACATTATTTTACTTACTTGTTTTGCAGTGTTGGTTGTTGTTGACTTGTTTGTGCAGTCTCCTTTCTTAGTAAGGATAATGGCTAGCCGCAGGATTACTGCTCAGCAGGTTGTCGGTATGCTTTTTGAGTCTTCCTCTGACCATGGTTCAGAGAGTGACTCTGCATCTGAGGCAGAGGAGGCAGGGGACGATTTTGGCAGTGATTTTCTCTCCATATGGAATCATCGGATGATGAAGATACTCTTAGTGCGGATGAAGTGTCTGTGTTAGAGGGGGAGATTGATGTGCCGATAGTGCGGCAAGAGGCATCTGAGCTGCAGCCTGGGGCTGCAAGGCTTCCCGTTGGTGTAGTGCGGCAAGAGGCATCTGGGCTGCAGCCTGCGGCTGCAAGGCTTCCCGTTGGTATAGTGCAGCAAGAGGCATCTGGGCTGCAGCCTGGGGCTGCAAGGCTTCTCGTAGAAAGCGCTGACCTCTGGGTTGCCCCATGCATGGTGTAGCCGGCATTGCCATACTTTACTGGTGTTCCAGGGTGTAGAGTGAATACTGAAAACTTTTTGCCGATAATTTCTTTTCAGTTGTTTATGGATGATGTGTTTTGGCAGAGATTGTTGAGCAGACTAATTATTATGCCGAACAGTTTTTGAGGGACAACAGTGCCAGTCTTAAGCCCCACTCTAGAGCTACCCGGTGGACTCCCACAAATCTGGAAGAGATGAAGAAGTTCTTGGGTTTAACTTTTTTGATGGGCTTGCTAAGGAAGCCATCAATGTCTTCATATTGGTCTACTAGTCCCTTGATGGCAACTGCTATTTTTCCGGCAGTCATGAGTCGTGATAGGTATTTGCTTTTGCTTCGGATGATGCATTTTGTCGATAATGGTTTACCCTGAGTGTGACTGTCTTTTTAAGATTCGGCCTGTCATTGATCATTTTGTTGATCGATTTTCTGAGATCTATGCTCCTTGGAAAGAAATTGCAGTGGATGAGTCTTTGGTGTTGTTCAAGGGCCGCTTGGTTTTTAGGCAATACATTCCTAGTAAGAGGGCATGCTATGGAATTAAGCTGTATATGCTGTGTGACAGTAGGACTGGATATGTCTCTAATTTCAGGGTGTACACCGGTAAGGAATCCAGTATTAACTCCCCTGGTTGTCCGTCCACTTTTGGAGTCACTGAGAAAATTGTGTGGGAACTTGGTAGAGGATTTTTTAACAAAGGCCACCATTTATATGTAGATAACTTCTACACTGGTGTGCGGTTGTTCAGGAAATTGGCCAAAGTGGACACTGTTGCTTGTGGCACAATCCGCTCTAACCATAAAGGAACTTGTTTGTCAAAAGCTTGTGCGGGGACAGTGCAGTGCGTTGTGTTGCGAGGAGCTTCTAGCTGTGAAGTTTTCAGACAGGAGAGATGTCTACATGCTGACTACCATCCATGATGAAAACACTGCACCGGTGACTGTTTGGGGTCAGGTTGCTGAAGCGCGCAAACCTGTGTGCATTTTAGACTATAATAGGCAAATCCTGCAATTGACAGAGTAGATCAGAGGTTGGAACCTTACGCTGCTGTTCGTAAGGCTTACATTTGGTACAAGAAGTTGGCTATCCATCTTTTCCACTTGGCAACCTTTAATGCTTTTGTTGTGTTCCAGGATTCTTGTCCTGAGTCAAAGATGACTTTTGCTAAGATTCAGGAGTCTGTAATAGGCAGCCTTGTTTTAGTGGAACAGGCAAGTGTTCCTAGAGTTGGACTGGTGGAGGATGTTGCTAGATTGAAAGATCACCACTTTCCTGATCACATTCATCCCACACCCTCAAAAGACTTTCCTAGTAGGAGATGTGGAGTCTGTTGGCGAAGAGGTATGCGGAAGGAGACTTGTATGTACTGCCCCAAGTGTCCTTCTAACCCTGGGCTACGTGTGCCTGCTTGTTTCAGAATGTACCACACGCAAAATAATTTCTGGGAGCATCCATGAGTGGTAAAGTGAACTGCCTGGCCTCTATTGTTTAATATTTTTGGTTCAGTTTCAAGGTTGGCATTTGTGTAGTGTATTTAGTTTCAGTTTTTGTGTTAGTAGATTTGTATCTATTTGCAATTTGTTTGTGTTTTCTTATTTATATAAAAAAATCCTAAATGTGATGGCGGTGTGCGTGGAGTGGCACTTGTCTGGCGGTGTGCGTGGAGTGGCGCTTGTCTGGCGGTGTGCGTGGTCTGGCACTTGGCTGGCGGTGTGTTTGGATTGGCGCTTGGCTGGCAGTGTGTTTGTACTGGCACTTGGCTGGCGGTGTGTTTGTACTGGTGCTTGGCTGGCGGTGTGTGGACTGGCGCTTAGCTGGCGGTGTGGTGTGCGTGGACTGGCGCTTGGCTGGCGGAGTGCATGGACTGGTGCTTGGCTGGCGGTGTGTTTGTACTGGCGCTTGGCTGGCGGTGTGCGTGGACTGGCGCTTTGTGGGCGGTGTGCGTGGTCTGGCGCTTGGCTGGCGGTGTGTTTGGATTGGCGCTTGGCTGGCAGTGTGTTTGTACTGGCGCTTGGCTGGCGGTGTATTTGTACTGGTGCTTGGCTGGAGGTGTGTGCGGACTGGCGCTTGGCTGGCGGTGTGGTGTGCGTGGACTGGCGCATGGCTGATGGTGTGGTGTGTGTGAACTGGCCCTTGGCTGGCGGTGTGCATGGACTGGCGCTTGGCTGGCGGTGTGCGTGGACTGGCGCTTGGCTGGCGGTGTGTTTGTACTGGCACTTGGCTGGTGGTGTGTTTGGACTGGTGCTTGGCTGGCGGTGTGCGTGGACTGGCGCTTGGCTGGCAGTTTGTGTGGAATTGCGCTTGGCTGGCGGTGTGGTGTGTGTGGACTGGCGCTTGGCTGGCGGTGTGTGTGGACGGGCGCATGGCTGGTGGTGTGCGTGGACTGGCGCATGGCTGACAGTGTGGTGTGCATGGACTGGTGCTTGGCTAGCGGTGTGCATGGACTGGCGCTTGGCTGGCGGTGTGGTGTGCGTGGACTGGCGCTTGGCTGGCGGTGTGTGACTAGCTGCTTGACACTACACACTGCTAGCCAAACACCACTCAATGTAATCCATGAGCTGGTGTGGTTGCTGTGTCAGGAATGTGGGCGTGTGAAAGTGATGGGCCCTAGAATGGCGCTGTCTGCTGGTGTGAGTGTTGTAATGTGCTGGGCCCGCGGCTGGCATTGTGAATGGTTTTGTATATGTCACACGTATGAAAGGTGTATGAATGGCCTGTAAAGAGGTTGGTGCCTTGTCGTGGCTTTACAGCTCACAAGCTGTGAGTCAATGGTTCAGTTTCTCGTCCTTTCAATTAACAGTGCATTTCATTTTTGTGAAATCTCTGGTTAATACAACTGTAAATACTGAACCATCACTAACCCTTGTGCCATATCCAACCAGTATGTATGTGTGCTTGAGGAATTGGTGGTTGTGCATAAAAATGTATCTTTTCCGTTTTTGTCAAGCAGGGTGTACCTTGTCCTTTTTTGTGAATGTTGTAATGTGTTGGTTTTGTGCCTGGTGGTGTAAATGGTCTTGTGTGTATCATTTATGAAAGGTGTGTGAATGGCCTGTAAAGCGGTTGGTGCCTTGAAGTGGGCTGCGAGCCACTGGTTCAGTTTTTTGTCAATTCAATTATTGACAGTGCATTTCATTTTTGTGAAATCTCTTGTTTACACAATTTTAATTCCTGAACCATCACTCGCCCTTGTGCCAAATCCAACCAGTATGTGTGTGTGCTTGAGGAATAGATGTCTGTGCCGTAATCTTTGTCTCTCTACCAAGCTGTACATTTCATTTAAGAATAACTTAACAACTGTAGTTTTTGTCGTAAACTAAACACCCATGGGAGTGCATGGTGATGTCTCTCTTGTGGATCCCAACAAGTTTCTTACCCACAATGTCCTGCAAACCTCAAAATGTGACTGTGACATTATCCTTGCATTATTGTGCCCATATTTTCACACGGCGGAAAGTAACAACACATTTCCAACCCTCCAGCATTTTTACAAGTATCACAATAGAAATGATACCTCAATTGTATGGGTGGGCCAAGTACCCACGGCAGGGAAAGGCCCAAATCTATTGATGCAACATCAAAATTAACTATCACAAACCAACCTGGTTTTGCATGGGGGTCCCATGAGTTTTGGCCCGGTGCTCGGCGGCCATCTAGGGAAACCTACCAAACCCACACATTTCTGAAAACTAGGCACCCGGGGGCTTCCAAGGAGGCATGGCTTGCGTGGATCCCCCAACGTTTCCTTACCCAGAATCCCCTGCAAACATCACTTTTAGCTGAAAAATTCACCGGGCTCATACAAATTTCCCACCACCCAGCGTTCCCCCAGGTCTCCCGGTAAAAATGGTGCCTCACTTGTGTGGGAGGCCCAAGTACCCGCGACAGGCAAGGCCCAAAACATTTTTTGATAGGCAATGTTGATGTCGCCTCACTACATTTTGGACCCTTGCCTGTCGTGGGTACTTGGGCCTCCCACACAAGTGAGGTGGGGTGGGTGGAAAATTGTGGATCCACGCAGATTCCAGAACTTTCCACCATAGAAATGTGGGGGAAATGTGTTTTTTTCACAATTTCTTAGGTTTGCAAGGGATTCTGGGTAACAGAACCTGGTGGGAGGTAGCTAAGACACCCCATCCTGGATTCCCCTGGGTGTCTAGTTTTCAAAAATGTATAGGTTTGCTAGGTTTACCTAGGTCCCGGTAGACCTATGGTTCAAAAACAACAGCTAGGCACTTTGCCAAAAAAGGGTCATTTTTCACTGCGAAATTGAGGTGTGACCACGTTTCGTTTTGTGCCATTTCCTGTCACGGACACTAGGCCGACCCACACAAGTGAGGTACAATTTTTCTCGTAAGACTTTGGGGAGCGCGGGGTGGGTGTCTAGTTTTCAAAAATGTATAGGTTTGCTAGGTTTCCCTAGGTGCCGGCGGAGCTAGTGTTCAAAAACTACAGCTAGACACTTCGCAAAAAAAGGGTAATTTTTCATTGTGAAAATGTGGTGTGGTCACATTGGGTTTTGAACCATTTCCTGTCGTGGGCACTATGCCTACCCACACAAGTGAGGTACCATTTTTATCGGGAGACTTAGGGTAATTCAGATTTGTAAAGCAACTGTTATTACCTAATGATTTTTGATGCATTTCTGCCTTCCAAATGAAAGACATTGTGTAAAAAAGAAGTCATTTTGAAAAATGACCAATAATTCTCATGCTAGTATGATTATTCCCAATTTCGAAAATGTCCAAATATGTACTGTTTTTTAAACTCTATAACTTGTTCCCATTTCAGAAATACATAGGTGTCTTTCATTCCGATTTTTCCATGTATACATTTTCCCACAATAATTGCTATATACCCGGAACATAATAAAAAACCATTGCTGCTCAGTTTTTTACTCTGGGTTCGTTGGGTTCTTGGTGAACCTACAAGTCCTATATATCCCCACAACCAGGAAGGTCCAGCGGATGTAACGGTATATGGATTTCAAAGAGCTGTCGTAATTAGAAGAAGTTACAGGTGAAAACGTTGACAATATTTAACTGTTAGTTTCTATAAAGAAGCCTTGATGGATCTACACAAATGACCCCTTGGTGAATTCAGAATTTTGTCTACTTTTCTAAAATGTATAGCTTTCCAGTATCCATTACTGCTTTCACACCCATTTCTACCATTAACTGGAAGGAGGTTGAAAGCACAAAAAATAGCAAAAATAGGCTATGTCCCAGAAAAATGCAAAAACTGTGTAAAAAATGTTGGTTTTCTGACAAAAGTCTGTCATTCCCTAAAAGCTGGGAAGATGGTGATTTCAACCCCACAAACCCTTTTTTGATACCATTTGCAGAGAAAAACCCAGACGCTTTCATTTGCAGCCAGTTTTTCCCATTTTTCCCCAAAAAACAACATTTTGCTGTATTTTGGCTAATTTCTGGGACCCCTCCAGGGGAATCCACAAACCCTGGGTACCTTTAGAATCCTCATGATGTTGGAAGAAAAGGACGCAAATTTGGCGTGGATACCTTATGTGGTCAAAAGGTTACAGGGGCCTAAGCGCGCACTACCCAAATAGCCCTAGAAAGGCTTAGCACAGGGGGGGAAAAGGCCTAGCAGCGAAGGGGTTAAAAAGATATTCACTACCAAAACACAGTCAAGGTACGTATAAATTGGTAAGTATGGGTTTACTTCATTCAACTCCACGTCTTTATACAAGGAAAATAGATGTAGAATTAAGAATAGTTCACCTATACTTATCTATGTATACTTAATTGACAATATGTTGGTGATTAATATTCTGACTGTTGTATTATTGGATCACAATATTTATGTCCACAATATTCCGACATACAACACCCAGAATGTTGCAAATGCTGCATTATTACAAGTAACAGTTTACAATGTAATCATAAATCATTTATTGATTAACTATATGTTTCTTTTTCAATGGTATACACTGGTTTAATCAACTGTACACAGTGGTGCTGGAACAATTTTCAGGGTGGGGGTGCTGCCATCAATGTTACTTCGCTAAAGTCATAGAGATTAAAAAAAAAATCCAAACATCACACAAGAAATAAGTGTAGGAAATGAGCCACGCCCATTCAGCAGGAGGATGAGAAGAATGTGGTATGTAGCTGCTGGTGCATTTGTAGCACACTGTCGCAGATATATTGTTAAAGCGTGGTTTAGTAGCGCACTCTAGTTTATCGACAGCACATTGTTCATTGAAAGGGACACTAAGAGCCCGATTATGATGTGGGCTGAAACGGCTCTGACCATCAGTTGGAGCCCTTCAGACCGTATCGTATTCAGCTGGTCGGATTCCTTTCCAACTGACCCATTTTGATGGGGTCAATCAGAAGGGAATCCGAATCGGATTTTCGAATGGCCTCTGACGTGAGCCTGTCTGCCATTCGGCAAGCCTTCAGTAAACCCTTGGATGGCTCTTTTCGGTGGAGGGATTACGATGGCAGATTTCCACAGCCTTTCTGTGACGGCCTTTCTGACACAAAAAAGGCTTTGGGAATCTGTCTTTGGGGGTCCCCAGCAGGGCCCCCATGGGTGCAAGGCTGCCAAATGGTGACCTAGGGTGCACCTATGGTGCCCCCCTGTTGATTCCTGACACCTTGAGGTGCCTGCCACGGGGTGCAGGGATGATCTGCACCTCCGCTCTTTACAATGAGAGCATGCATTCCGTTCGGAATGTACTAAAAGTGTCTTGCTTTGTTTCATCCTATTCAAATTTTTGGGCCATATTTACAAGCCCTTATCACCACAGGAACGTCACTTTTTCTGCCGTTCTTCTGGCCATGGGGGCTTTGACTTATTCACAAGGCGATGTTAAGCCACAAATGCCGCCTTGTGAATAAGGCCCCCTCTCATGCTACACTTAGTGTGAAAGGGGTAGGTAATGGGTGTTGCGGTGGGCATTCCACAAAAACACCCATTGATTTTGACGCTGCCCCATTTTTACAAGGGTGGCGTAAATATTGGGCAGAGCCAAAGTCAGGACCAGGAAACACCTGTTCATAACATGGCGAAACGAGGAGAAATGCTTTATTTCTCCTCGTTTTTGCTGTTTCTATGTGTGCTGCAACGTGCAACACACCATTGATTGTTTATGTGCAGGAAGACGTCCCTTCCTGCACATAAACATTCTTTTAAAAAAATTATGAGTTGCAACTTCTACGTGTGCAGTAGTACAGGAGTTACAAAATGCCATTACTGATTGTTTATGTTCAGGAATGGACAGCTTTCTGCACATAAACAATCTTCACCTGCAACGCAGGCAGCCTTGCACAATGATGCAAGAGTACCTGCATTGGCACTAGGCAGCTACATTTAGCACCAGCACTAAGAGAAAGCAGGGGTGCACAGTTTTTGTGAATAGGGCACATCCCTGCATTTGGAAACTGTCCGTGCGCAGCATTAGAATTCTTGGCTTAATGCTGCGCTCCAACAGTTTCCTAGTAAATATGCACATTTCTTTCCATCACAATTACAAAAGAAACATGCCTCGTTTCTTCTTTCCTAATGGCTGCTAAACTTTGATATATTTTAAAATATTTATACAATTAATGTCCAGGTATTAGAGTGTTCTTGTGCGCTAGAATAAAATTGATACCCCACATACAGGCTTTCCTTTCCCTTTCCCGTACCATACCAAGACATAGTTCATAGTACAAAATCCTCTCACTTCTGAGTCAGAGAAATAAGTAAAACACCAAAATAAAAAGTTAATCAGAACATCACCTGACATTTGACCTTTTTCTTTGAACTCATATCAAATGTGACAAGATGAAAACAAAATGTGAAGGCCTCTTTATTGCTCATTTACCTCTTGTACTTCAGGATGGTTATTTATGGGGTGCAGCAGCACCCTCCGCACCTCTTCTTCCAGCGCCTCTGACTGTACGTTAGCTTTGCACAGCCGAGCACCCGATGCATATCTATGTTAATCTTACACGGTCATAATATTAACTAGGTCGAATATGAAAATAATTCGAGATTTGAGATTAAAATGCACCGCACATGCGGTATACTTTCCTAGATAATTAGCCAAATGTTTAGCAGTTATAGCTATTTAGATTAATATAATGTTGGATTTTGCATGTAATTTTAAGTATGTAAGTGCTACGGGTTATGTATTATTTTCATATTCAATTTTAAATGTATGGTTTATCTGTTTTTATTTACAGCTATTAAGAAAACAAATAAAATGCGTTGACCCTGAATGCATCGCAGGTCCTACTTTAGAAATCTCAAGAGCCATAGGTTGCATCACACAGAGGAGGAAATGGAAGCTTGGAGTTTGTGTTCATTCATTTATTTTTTTATATAGCGAGAACTAGACCCGAGACATCGGGTATCAGAGCGCTTTACCTGAGCACTGGTTTAATTCCAGAAGGACACATACATTTTTTGCGAGGCACGGGGAGATTGAATGATTTGCCCAGAATCACAGGATGTTGAGCGTCCTTGCCGAGACTCAAACCCCGTTCCCCAGCTTCGAGGTAGACCGCTCTAGCCGTAAGGCTACAACCTCTCCCCAAATGTATTTTTATAACATTGATTTTGGATTCTGGGGTAAATAAACAAGAACATGATGCAGAATCTTGACAACCTCACTTGTTTTCAGGCACTTTGTTAATGCCTCAGTATCAAACAATGACATCCTCACTTTGGGCTGGTTTGCATAGATTTCACAATTTTCTTTTTGCATCTGAATTTTTGGATTATGGCGATCTCACATATACAGTTTCGAACTTTCATTTTCACATTGTATGCATTTCCAACCCACATCTGGACGACCTACCTGTAGAAAATGTCTCTCTGCACAGGTCGCTTGGTGTAGAAGTAATTAATTGTGCATGTCTGTTGGTGTAAGTGTCCCTCCAAATGCCATCGCTACTGGTGCAATACATATACAGTCTGACCCCAAAGCAATAGCAGACAATAGCGTCAAAGATTAAAGTAACAGTGATTTTTTTCTTATTTTTTAAATTACGATTTCAGGCCCAGCTTTATGACAGGCTCATAAAATTATATATTCACAAAATGTACGTGTTCAGTTTACTGTGATCTAATAGCAATTATATCTATTTTTGCGAGGAGTGATATTATTTCCACATGCCTGCCTCTTAATAATACTGTGACTGAGACCAGGAAAAGGACACGAGTGAAGCTGCAGAAAATGATGATGATTCACTTTGTCCAAGTGAATTTTAATGAATGTTTTATTTAAATCTCAGATACAGTGAGCTGACGAAAGACTACATTTTAGGGCATCTATTGAGCAAAACTACATATACATTACGTTCCTGCTCTTAATAGGACATTCCATTGCTTTAAATGCAAAAGCATAGATAATGAGTTGGTGGCTACTTACATTTGTAATGTGGTTTCTTCTTCAGAGGACCAAGAGTGATCACTGGAGCTGCGTTATTTAAAGTCAATGGTTTGTACTCCTGAGGCACAATTTCATCATTCTTACTTTAGTCTGTCTCCAGATTTCTCCTGAGGCACACCTTCATCCTTCTTCCTTTATTCTCTCTCAAGGATCTCCCATCACCCCTACCCTTCTTACTCATCAAAACTTTGCAGGCACTTGAGACCGGCAACATATGGACCAGAAGTAATTTGTAAAATGAGTCATTTAATTGCCGGAGTGAATCTAGTTATAGAAGAAAAGTAACATATAAGTTCATAAAGTTTTGACAGATAACATCACAATATTGGGTTAAATGACACCTATGAGGTGTGCTGGGTGCAAAGTCGGGGCTATAACACCGAGAGGCTCTTGGACTGTGAAAAATCCCTCAAAAGATAGAAAACGATCAACTCAAGTGAAAATGAAAAATATTGTCAGTAATCGGGTGCAGTAATGTATACATTTTCTGAATCAAGACGGGCAAGCTAGGACTAGTCTGTACATAGAAAACATTTGGAGACTTAGTTCCACCAACAGTTACTTTCTAACTTGAACATCCGTGTATAATGAACACCCCAATATCACGTAAGAGGCCATAAGAAGTATATACATTTTGGCATGTGAAATAAGTCAGCTGACCTTTGTGGCTACACAATTTCACCTCACTACCATCAATGATTAATCTGCATAAGCATCCCTTCCTCTTACTGTTCCTCGTTGTTATTGGATTGCCTCTGAATCCAAGGTGTAGTTTCTACATGAACCAGGAGAGGATGATCCATATTGTCAACTATGGCAACCTTAGGACAAATGTACAAAACTGGCAACCTAGAGGCCTACTCGTGCCCCGAGATGTCCTCACAATCTTCATTTTAAGTAAGATAAAATAGCTCAAGTCGACTTGTGTTCAGTGCATCGAATAGTCCACAATACAGCAACTTTTCACAACTGGACAGAATAAGTCCACTTAATCATCACTGTAATTCTCAACGTATCTCTGATGCAACACTTTGTACACGTATCAGAATAGTACAACTTACCATGATATCTGAATTATGTTTCCATTAAACAACTGGGATTTGTGGTCAACTCAGACACCAGGCATCAGTGTCAGCCATCCTGACAGTACAATACCCTCACTGTCAGGAAACCACTCCTTCTGGTGGGCTGGTTGGGCTGGGTGGGAAGAGTGTGTGTGGGACCAGGCATGACAGGAGTTGTAGTGAAAGCAATGACTCCTCCTCCCACCCGGCAGAACCAGTTCATCTGGGCCTATGGCTACCTGAAAGGGAGAGGGAATGTACTGCCAAAATGGCTGACACTGCTATATGGTGTTTAGAGCACAAGGTCTTGATGGGAGTCATGGTCAAGTCAAACGCCAGGCATCAGTGTCAGCCATCTTGCAAGTACACTTCCCCTCACTGTCAGAAAACCACTCTTTCTGATGGCCTGGTTGAGCAGGCTGGGAAGAGTGTGTGTGGTGCAGGGTCTGCTGAGAAATGTCGTGATATTAAACAAACCTCCTCCCACCCAGCCCAATCAGCCCACCTGGAACTCTACTTTCCTGACATTGAGTGGACATGTACTGGCAAGATGGCTGACACTGCTGCATGGTGTTTGGAGCACAAGGCCTTGATGGGAGTTGTGGTCAACTCAGACACCAGGTATCAGTGTCAGCCATCTTGCCGCTATACTTCCCCTCACTGTCAGGAAACATCTCTTCTTTGTGGGATGGTTTGGCCAGGTGGAAACAATGTGTGTGGGACCACACATGATTGGATTTGTAGTGACAGCAAAGACTCCTCCTCCCACCCAGCACAACCAGTTCATCAAGGGCTTATGGCTACCTAACAGTGAGTGGAAATGTACTGACAAAATGGCTGGCACTGCTGCATGGTGTTTGGAGCACAAGGCCTTGATAGAGTCAGGGTCAAGTCAGACACCAGGCATCAGTGTCAGTCATCTTCCTAGTACACTTCCCCTCCCTGTCAGGAAATCACTCTCCCTGGTGGCCTGGTTGTGCAGGGTTGGAATAGTGTGTTTATTACATGGCCTGATGGGAGTTGTAGCCATTGCAAATACTCCTCCTCCCAATCAGCACAAACAGCCTACCTGGAACTCTGCTTTCCTGACAGTGAGGTGAAATGTACAGGCAAGATGGCTAACACTGCTGCATGGTGTTTGGAGCACAAGGCCTTGATGTGAGTTGTGGTCAATTCACACACCAGGCATTAGTGTCAGCCATCTTGCGGTACACTTCACCTCACTGTCAGGAAACCCCACTTCCTGGTGGGCTGGTTGGGAAGAGTGTGTGTGGGACCAGGCATGCTCGGAGTTGTAGTGACAGCAAAGACTCCTCCTCCCACCCAGCACAACCAGTTCATCTGGGCCCATGGCTACCTGAAAGTGAAAGGAAATGTACTTCCAAAATGGGTGACACTGCTATATGGTGTTTAGAGCACAAGGCCTTGATGGGAGTTGTGGCCAAGTCAAACACCAGGCATCAGTGTCAGCCATCTTGCCAGTACACTTTCCCTTACTGTCAGGAAAACACTCTTTCTGATGGCCTGATTGAGCAGGGTGGGAAGAGTGTGCGTGTAGTAAAGGGCCTGAGGGGAGATGTAGTGTTATCAAACACTCCTCCTCTCACCCAGTCCAACCAGCCCACCTAGAACTCGGCTTTCCTGACATTGAGTGGAAATGTACTGACAAGATGGCTGACACTGCTGCATGGTGTTTGGAGCACAAGGCCTTGATGGGAGCCATTTTACCCATACACTTCCCCTCACTGTCAGGAAACCACTCTTCCTGGTGGGCAGATTGGGTTGGGTGGGAAGAGTGTGTGTGGGACCAGGCATGATGGGAAAAGTAGCCATTGCAAATACTCCTCCTCCCACCCAGCACAACCAGTTCATCTGGGTCTATGGCTCCCTGACAGTGATTGGAAAATGTCTGGCACTGCTGCATGGAGCTTGGAGCACAAGGCCTTGATGGGAGTCGTGGTCAAGTAAAACACACTGCTGTTCCCAATGATGACTGCCAGGCCCAGACTCCAGCCTACAATGAGCTCACCAGCATTAATGACTCTCAATCATCCTTGGAAGAGGAGGAGCAACCTGGCCCATCAGGTTTGCTTCAGCAGACTGCACCAGCAGCTCAGCAGGATCCACTGCGACAATGCCTGCCTCAGCTACCGACAGCCATCTGACCCCTACTCTGACAGACCCAGCAGCCACAGCCAATGACAATGGCACAGCAACAGAGAGCACTCTGGAGTTGACTGACAACAACACCACAGTCAATGAGGAAGGAGGCTGAGGGTTGACTGTGCCACCTCCAACTGTGCATGCTCGTGGGGGTAGGGGTGGTGGGAGGGGTCGGTAAACAACGTTTACAACGCATGCTATTACAACTCAAGTCGTTACAACAATGCGTTGTTACATTGTATACCATTACAACACAAGTTGTTACAATGACTTGCTGTAGGGGGCAGAAAGTGTTGGATTTGTTGGATTTTCAATCCAACACCTTCTCTACTGTTGCACACACTGGAGTTGAAATAGTAAATGATACTATTCCAAACTCAAGCCCACTCCTACAGTAAGTCGCTGTAACAACTTGCGTTGTAATGGCATGCGATGTAGCAACACATCATTGTAACGACTTGCATTGTAAAGGCATGCATTGTAAATGCATGTATTGTAACAGGTGCTATTCGACAGGTCATGTGGATCCACGCCGTCCAGCAGTTGGTGCTGCTAATGATCACTCAAACCACTCCTGGGTACTCCATGCTCATGAGAAGTACCAGAGTGAAATGGGCCAGGCTTTCCTAATCCTCCGAAACATCGAACAGCTGCAGGCTGAGCAAAACAAAGGCATGGGTCTGTTCAACTACCAAATGGACGACCTTACTGGGGTGCTGTGGGAAATTGGTACCAGACGCCGCCAGATAGCTACTCACCTAAGTACCCCTCTCTGTGGGCCTACTACATCTGTTGCTACTACTTCTACACAAGCCACAGGGAGGAACGTTGAGTCAGACAGAGAGTACCCCAGGAGCCTGCAGCTGTGATTCCCCCATCCAAACATGGGATGGGGCATCCGAGGAAAAATCTGTGAGAGTCGGATGGCAATGCACCACCCCCCGGAAGTGAAAACGTTGCCCTTGATATCATCCATTGTGTTCCAAGCTTTCACTTTGTTGACTGTCCGAAATAACTATCCCACATCTGATGGAGGGTCATAGTTGGACTTTGGACTTGAATAACTGTGGCCTGTCTCTATTGAATTTCATCAGCGAACACTATCAACTCCAATCTGCACTTTATTTCTTGTTATGAGTACACTACCATCGTGTGGCTTCACATTTGCACTATGTTTTTCTAAATAAACCACTTTACACAGCAAAACTTGCTCATGTTGGGACTTTGACTTCAAAATGTAAATATTGTCATCACCCTCTAATCTTAAAGATGAAAGTGTCAACAACCTAGGTAATCAATTACTTATGAGTAGTAAACTAAGTGCTGAGTGCCAGTGAGTAAATGACCTTTTGCACAGCATGACAGATATACACAACCAGGCTATCAGACAAACTGTTGTAAATGGTAGATATTCACTGGAAGTCAATTGTCTACACGGCTATCACTACTTGCCAACCCAGTTAACAATCATTGTTACCTAACTAGTTCATCATGGTCAGACTTTGATTAGAACTTGTTTGGGAGTGTGATATCAGACAAGGCACACCTCAATGTGGAACACATTTTTGTTGGCCAGATCCATCATGATGCAGGATCAAAAACTATGATTATGTCACACAGTACTGAAAGGCACTAATAACAAAAACACCAGACCATCAGGTCTGAAGGAAGTGTGTGACAGGGAGTTCAGCAAAATTTCCATGTATGTGTCTGTCACAGAATCATATGTCTGGTGAGGTCACAACTCTGCAAGTCCAATCTGTAGATGACATGCCAAAGTATCCTGGTAAAAAACCCCATAAAGAACAGAGTTTAGAAATCAGAAATAAGGTATCACAAGTCAGAGAAGTATGACATCTCAAGCACAGCAATGTGATTGTTAACACTAGCTATGCTTCACTTAAACAATGTCTATGTAAATCTAAACTTGTCTAAAACCAATCTTTAAAAAAACTTCAGGACTCTTACCCTACACTCTCAAGCATACATACACATTGTCCACCAGCTACACAATTACAAGCAATGGTGGTTAGTCACGTCCTCACATTGCATACTTACAGTCATGCGAAAATGTCGTGGATAAGCTGTTGTCTCAAATCCACTCCATCATCATCATCTTCATCACCACTGTCATGATTGCTCAGTCCTGGATCCTTCATCAATGGCACCTTCTGGTCTCCTTCATCCACTATTAGAGGTATGTCCTTACGTATTTCTACGTTGTGTAGCATGCAACATGCCATGATTATATGGCACACCTTTCCTGGGGCATATTTACTTCATGGGGCCAAAAGTCTGCTCCACTATCCACCAGGTTCAACCATGGGCCTCATTAAAGCGCACTTCTGCTAGGGTGACTGGGTTGTGCAGCGGTGTCAGTAACCATGACAGGTTGGGGTATCCAGAGTCTCCTACAATGAACACAGAAAAAGTTTCAGTTGTCAAACAACATATCACTATCTGACATTGAACCAACACACACTACAACATTCATATACAACATCACCTTCCAACAAGCCATGCCCAGTCATGTGTCAGTTGACTCATCAAATGTGGGATGAAGCTGTTACGCAGGATATATGCATCATGTGTAGACCCAGGGAAATGGGCACAGATGTGTAAAATGCACGTCAGGCAAACACACCACCTGGACATTGATGGAGTGGAAAAGTTTCATGTTGTGATACACTTGTTCATTGGCCTGTGGTGGTATCAACGCAACATGAGTGTCTTCAATAGATCCAATTACATGGGGTATTTGTCCTAATGCATAGAAGTCCCCCTTGATGTCCGACAATTCTCGAGGTTTAGGAAACTTGATGTAGTGGTCCATGTAACGGGTCAATGCCTGCAACGCATCCCGAAGAACAGTACCGAACATGGGCTGGGGCACTCTACCCGATGTTGTCACTGTGTATTGGAATGTTCCTGTGGCAAAGAAATGCAGTTCTTCCACCACCTTCACCTTGAGGGTTAGTGCTGTTGGATAAGTGCGCTGCGGCCGCAAATGAGGTGACAACCGCTGGCACAACTCATCTATTGTTGCCCTTGTGAGACGGTATTTCTTGATGATAGCTTGCTCTTCCAATGTTTGTAGGTCTGGAACTGGCCTGTACACAGGAGGCTCCTCTGTGATACCTATGTGTAGAGTTATACACAGTTGGTGTTAGTTCACAATGTACAAAGCAACATGCACTTAGACCAACAGGAGAGCGAAATTAACCACACATAAAAGTCCATGTCACTGAAAAGACACAATTCAATGAACAATGTTAACCTTAGATACATATCACAGCATACAGGTAATTGTTAAACAGATTTGAAAGGTTTGGTGAAACAGCAATTAGAGTGTAGTAGTGTAATCTTCACTAGTGTCTGTGATTGCTCATGTAAAGCAAGCAGGACATACTCTAAAACTCACAAGCCAAGAAGCCTAGACTTATGTTTGTGAGATCAATTATATGGTTGATCTGTACACACAATAGGATAATGTAATGCTTGACATCTGGGACACCACATACATATAGCATATCACAATGTATATTATGCACACTAAGGTCACAGGGTAAGACGCAGTCATGCTGACATGTCTGCATTACACATACAATTACATACACAAACCATTTAGAAGTTTCAGAAAATGCAATTGTACACGTACCTGTACCACACAAAGATACCCTGGAAACTCACACATCCAAGTTACGCCTATATGGCTGCTTAATGCCATGGTGTAGTAATTCCTCAGGAAATGTAATATCCATGACTTGAAACACACACCACCTTTCCAGTCCAGTTTCACATCACACAGAATGTGCACTGGGTCACAGTGTCCTGTAATGCAGCAACTAGGTGAACACTGTACTTGAAATGCACCAAATATGCATATTGAATGTGAACAACCCTAAGAGGCAAAATAGAGTAGTTTTGATTCATGTTGGGATTAGCCTACCAATCACTGTGTTATGTGGCCCTCAAGGTTAGGTTATCTTGGGAGTGTAAGTGTTTCAGTTAGATGTCCCTTTCCCAGAAAAAAACGCTGCATCCAGACATGGAGTATTCTAAACTCACAACATTTACAAAAGTGTTTGCATTCCAGACCGATTTTTCAAAGGTCGCGGTACGTGCATCATAATCGAATCGGACACAGCCATAGGCTGAAAGTTGTTATGATGACAGTTCCGGATCTTGGATTGTGTCCGCATCACGTGTAAACCGATGCAGTAAAGGTCCATGAGTCATGTATCAAAGTAACTCGCATTTCGCTGATTTTGAACCGTGCAGTAGACGTGTTGTCAGTAAGCAATTGAATGCATTGGACGGTTCCAGAAAATGCAACCAATGTGGATCAATCGCTTTGGCCGCATGGACTGAAGACTGCATATGCTGTCTAGATATACGTCTGGCAGTTCCCTCGAGAGTTCACTTGCTTGCACTACCTGCATGATTGCAGGACCTCCCCATCTCTCTCCTGCTGTCCACATCCTATGGGAGCTATTATGTCTCGCTGTACAGGCGCCAGGCCTCAGCCTTCACAGCTGAGGAAAACAAGATGCTGCTGGACACACTGCTGCCCCTGTACAGGCAGCTCTCTGGCAAACCAGAGGAGGAGATAGGTGTTGATCAGAAAGCATTGCCAGTTTACATGTGCAATAACCATGCACTTCTGCCATTAGGAATCCTAAAGACAACTATTTAAACATGATTTTACAACTTGCAAAGTGTGTATGTAACTGTTCTGGGCACGTACACCGCTGAAGATGTCTATGTACTGGTGTGAACATCATATCACTATTTTCATGGGAGAGAGTCATCAATGAACACTGGTGAAGTGCACATGATACCACTTTGCTAATGTTTAAACAGTGTGGGCAAGCTGTTCATGACCTATATTTACCAGTATTTGTATATGTACATACTGTTTGTAAACTAAGGACCTGTCACAATGTCATCCTTACGGGTCAATGCCTGTCAGAAGATCTACCTGTGGAGGACAATTGCCTGTAAGGTGCACTCCGTGGTCACTAGTTGACGCAGTGCCCACTGCAGGAAACGGTGGCAGGACTTGAGAGGCTGGACCCGGAAGATCAAGAGAGTCCAGCTGGGCCTGTCACCTCCAGGCAAGAGGGGCGCATGCCGTACTCTGACCTCCTAATGTGAGGCATCCTTGTGGTGGTCTTCCCTGACCTGGATGGGCAGTTAAGAGCCAGACAGCAACAAGGAG
The DNA here is from genome assembly GCF_964204655.1 of Triturus cristatus. NCBI lineage: Eukaryota > Metazoa > Chordata > Amphibia > Caudata > Salamandridae > Triturus > Triturus cristatus. The sequence continues at coordinate 571,738,629 of NC_140588.1, forward strand.
GGGGTGAGTGAGTATGTGCCTTGTTGCACAACCTATCTATTCATGCATGTGTAAGCATTTTAGCCTGCTGCCCCCTTTTTTAGGTTGTGAGACACACACAACCACTGTTCAGTGTTAAAAGATGCATATGCACCAGAATAAGTAGATGCATGGTTATGCCCCTTTCATCTGGGACATGTGAGGAATAAATTGTCAGGGTATTGAAAGTAGTGCCATGCTATTGTAAGCAGAATGCATGAGAACAACATGTGTATGGAGATAACTATTGTAAGTGCTCAACATGTGTCAGCACATTGACAAATGTCTGGACTGCTCTCTGTGTGGACACACCAACTCTGTAAACTGATGTTGGGTAGCTCAGCTGCATAATCCCATTCTTTACATCCAGGTAGCAGGTAATGTCGATGTTGAGGGCTTGGTGAGTAGTGATTGGTCAATGTGCCAATGTTATGTCCGAACACTGATGAACCCTATGTGTAAAGTTCATATGGACGACTCATGTGATTCATTTTTCTTCTTGTGTACAGCATCAGAATCGGCCAGTGAAGGAGACAGCGACATTGATGTTGGGGAAGCCGATAGCCAGAGTGGTTTCTGTGCTGACACCGAGCAAGAAGGAACCACTGGCACAGAGGGTGAGGGGAGCTTCACTGAGAACACGAGCGAAGTAACATCTGTCAGCTCGAAGTCAAGCTCCAGCTCCAGTCAGGACTTGCATGTGGCGGTGGATGGCCCTAGAACTTTATCCACTCCATCAGAGTCCACCACCAACCCTACCATCTCCACCCTACCAGCTCTCCTAAAAGGGGAGGCGTCTCCTTTGCACCAGGCACCTCACCCCCTGCCCTCCTCTCCCCTGCTGCCCTAAGTGTAGAGGTCATTGACCTCCTGTGGCGGATCGCTGTGGGGCACAGAGCAGTGCTGAATGTCCTCCAGGTGCATACCAATCACCTTACCCAAATGGTATCTTTCCTGGAGGGCATTCACTCGGACAGGTCTGCCCTACAGAGTTCCAATCAGCCTCTAGCCTCTACACTGACAGCAGCATTGTCCAAAATTCAGCTGTCCCACCCCCTCCTGCCTCTTCCCCATCCACAGTCCCAAGTACCCTTCCTGACCAAAGCATGCGTAAACATAAGAATGAATTTACCTCAACATCTACACTCAGCACACAAACACACAGACATGAGGGCAAGCACACACACACCCACACACACACACACATATACACACACACACAAGACAGAGATCACACTCACATCCACAAACATGCCAACAGACACCACACCAGCAGACACAGACATGCTAGATACCTCACAAACCTCTGCCTCCACAGCCCCTACTCTTGCCTCTCCTCGTCCCCACTCTGCCCAGAAACTTCACCTCATTGCCCTTGACCTCTTCCCTACTCAAACTGACCCACCCCCTCCCAAAAAGAAGAAATTGACCCTGCCGCTTCTGCCAGTCACTTCAGACCCCCCACCCACCAAGAAAACCAGAAAATCCACCCGTTTCCGCAAAAACAAAATCCCCCACTCAAAAAAGCCCTCACACCCTCCTGAAACCCCAACTTCCACATCCCATCACAGTACCTTGACCCCCTAAAAAAGCATGTTCCAAAAAAGCACCTGCCCTTCCCATTCCCTTGCACACCGTCCAACATTACCGTATTTCCAATCTCCTGAAGCCCAGCCCATCCCCCCTCCATCTAGTCCTACCATTGCAGTTGTCCTACCCCCTCCATCGAGCCCTCCCACTGAGTTGTACAACTCCCTTCCTGATCCCACCCCTCCCAAAGACAAACCCAGTCCTCCCTTGTCTTGTATCTCTGGTGCTTGGCCTGCCCCCTAGAGGCCCCTCCCTGGGGAGGTGTCCCTTTTCAGAACGAGTGCAGGCAAGAATAGATGGGCAGGAACCTTTTGGCCCATATGTGAGAGACATTTGGATTGGCCATTGGCGTTTTTTCTATTCATACAAATTACATTTTATGGTAAATAAAGCACGTTAATTTTCATTTACAGATTTCTGCATCCCCAGAATTGGTTTGTAGTTAACTGTAAATCATGTGTAATTAGTGATGTAAGTACACAATGATGGTAGTATGGCATGGGTTGCATATGGTCCATGGAGTATGAGCACTTAGTTAGGATGTGGTATACATTAGTTTGACTACATTGGCTGGGTGCCAATGCCTACATTAGTTTTGTCTAGGAGTGTGACATGAAGTCACAAACATTTGCTTTTGAAATTATACTTCCTCATAGTTTCTGCTTACAGATATCAAGATACTGTGGTGTGACAAAGGACAACACTTTTTTGAGAAGCATGCTGCATATGTATGTAATGGGCTGAAAGACAACTGGCACATCAAGTCACCAGGATACATATTGAATTTGCCTACATGATAGTGACTTTGGGCACACGTGTACACAGAGTAATGTTAAAATAATGAATGTGACTTGATAGTGGTGGACCAATGTCTGTGCCTTCAATAGATCTGGCTAACTAGTTTTAATGACAGCATTGCTACAGGTGGATGCCACTGTAGGCCCATAACCTTTCAAGGCAGTTGGCCCATATAATCAAATGTCCTATGCCTGTGGTGAGTGTGAGGTAGGTACTGTTCTGACAGTGTCCTAACCCTGTTGCCTTCCAGGACTCCCCTTTCTACAGATATTCCTGTTAGGCAAGGTGTCTGGTCTGTATTCTCCAGTGCATTTAAAATTAGATGTCAGTCATCACATCCTGATATTTTTTTGGTACATCTTATGGATGTTGTGTGTGTCAAGAACATGTCTCAGTAAGTTACAGTGTTTTTCTTTCCTTGCAGAGACACAATTGTATGTGTTAGTTGCATGTGGACCCAACATATGGTACATGAATTTTTGTCAGACAATTCGAATGCTAGTGATGACATGCTATGGTTCTCGAGTTGTACAGTACCTAGCGTTGTAATGTACATATCAATCTGGCCTTATGCGACCGTTAGAGTGTGAGAGTCTGAGCATTCCCCTAATCTGTGAACTGGACATAGGTCAGATCATGCTTATGTGATGTTCCTTTGGATTCTGTATTGGGGCACACATAGCCCTGCATGTGCTCATATACCCAGGAACATGATGCACCAGAGCAGAGTATGGTAAGCAGCAGGATAGGGGATGTATTGCCTAACCAAGGCTAATGTTAGTAGCAATTTGTTGTCCAAGCTTTTCATTGAGTATTTGTTGAGTTATGTGAAGTTGAGTATGTCTACATGACTATAGAGGATGTGTGACAAGCTAACTGTGACCAAGACGCAAGGAGTAGTACTTCTAGGTTATGGTATTATGATTTATTCTACTTGTTTTTTATATTGTGACAAGCAGTATGTTGTTCCATTGATGAAACCTATTGTGAATTTTAGTTTGACAAGGGTTTGTTTGTGTGGCGTCATAGGGATGTGTATCATGATTTATGAGTATGTGTCTACCTTTTCTACCCAAATGAGCAACTTGCTAGTGCATTTCACAAATAGGCTCAAGTTCAAAATATTGTCATTTCAGGCATATGATGAATCTTGAGTTAGGATATGACACGCCTAACAATGTCCCTAAGATGGCAGACAGTTTGTATTTGCCAAAGGTCTGTAACAGTCATATCAGTTATGTGACACACATGTGACGCATCTCCATAGAGGTTAGGAGTAGTCACGATACTTACAGGTGTTGATTGTGTTTGTTGTGTCCAAGATATGCCATCTACTTGTTCAGGGACCCTGGTGGGTACCGTATGGTCTAACTGTGTAATTTTTGTTTCATACATTTAGCCAAACACTATTCATTTCCGGAGAGGTGTGGCGCAGCGTCTAGAATGGCAGACTCTGGAGCATGGGACTCACGGTTTGATCTCCGACGGCAGCTCTGCTCCGTACCATGTGACTTTGGGTAACAGCTCACTTAATCTCCCCGACAGCCCCCAGTGCCTTGAGACCCTTAGTGGTGATCAGATTGAGCTTAACAAATGCCAGATTTTATTTCTAAGGGTATTTGTTTATGTACATCAAATTGCCCTATTAGGAATGCTAGGCTACGCCAAGTCCTCTTAGTACATTATGAGTGCACAACATTTGTCTGTGCATGGTCATTTAGCGCCCCTTCTGGTCTCCTCATGTGACACACCTGAAGGTATACCTTTTCAGCATGGCAATGCACGGTAACAATCTTCTTGGCTCAGTTCATGCAAGCAGACTGACCTCAGTCGTTAGTAACTGGAGTGGAGTAGAGTAGATTTAGTTCAGGGTGGATGCTGTGTGCCAGTCCGGGCTGACACTGCCCATGGACAGCTGCCCAGGGCCTCACAAATGCTAATGACTACAGAGCCCGGCAACAGAGCACTGACTTTTGTGGGCTGTCAGTGTTACAAGCAACAGGTGGACATCCCCTCCCTTGGGCTTGTCAGCCGTGGTGCAGCAGGGGGATGGACAATGAACGCACAACATCCCTCACCTGGGTCCCTTAGGAATCGGCTGAGTGGTCAATAGGTTTGGCACAAACAGCCTTTCAGTTTACAGACTTGAATGTGAATGTTCAATGAGAGTTTTTTTCCCTACGAGATTTGCCTTGCTGTCACCCCTCACACAATGCATCATCATCATTACAGAATATAGCCACATCACTTGAGGGTGCTATGAATGTGACCAGCACATGACCCTGCCTGAGATAAGATTTGGGTTTTTTCACACTTTTCCACTGACAATTATTTTGTTTGTACAAGCTATGACTACACTATTTTAGCCACACATAATTTGTAGTTGAGCATTTGATGGAGTGTATGTAGTCATTTGTGTATTGAAAACACTGGAGGAGTTTTGAGATATGCTTGATGTTGGCCCAGATCACATAGAAATTAACTTGTAGGTTTGTTTAGGCTAGTGGATAGCTCTGTGCTACATGTGGTTAGCGGAGTGGACTGTGAGTCCCCAGAAGTGTTGTTGGCACGTCTGTTGTGCAGGCGCTATGGAGCCTGTGTTACACACATGTTCAAAATTGACAAACAAGGGAAGAGGTGACTGTTGAAAAGTGAGGCATACCTGTACATGTTTTTGGAGAGGTTAATGTTGGAAGGGCAGATCTGACTAAACAAGGGTAGAGGTGAGAGTGAGTTGTGTTTCCATTTTGAACATGGAAGGGAGACTCATACATGATAGGGGCAGAAGAAGTGACAATTTAGATAAGAGTTGAATGGAGGAGTTAAGGTCAAAGGCAGTGCTTGTATAGGATACATAGAGTATCCTCATTATTACAATGGGAATTGTTGTAAATGCTGAGGTGTGGATATCAGAGTGTAGGAGCTTAAAAAACTTGTTACAGCCAGGGCATGGTATGCTAGGTTCAGATAGATGTGATTGAGTTAGAACCAGCTAGACAAGGTTAGAGGCTGGTGGGAGATGAGAGCTGATGTCTGTGGCACTACAGTGGGAGATGGCTGTGATAGGGCTGATTCATTGAGAAACGTAGTTGGTAATATGCAGAAGTTAATAGAGAAACACAGTGAGACAAGGTTAAAGGTTTTTGGGGAAACTGTGTGGATAGGGTATGTCAAGGGAATACACCAGTTGTGTAAGTTAGGATGCTGGATGGGAATTTGTGAGGTGTTTGCCAGTAGATGGACGGTGTGTTTGAATATGTGAATGCACTAGTTGGTCAAATGGCCTTTAGTAGGCCTTAAAACAGAGTAGGGTGAGTGAATGGTGAGAGGCTAATACATGAGGACAGAATCCTTGAGCAATGTAAGTGTCTGGATGATAGATGTGGTGAGGTGTTAAGTGTGAATGTAATATGATGGTGCACATTGTGAAAAAGGTGCATTCCAAAGCCATTGGAAAAGGGAGATTTGGGGATGAGAGGTGTACATTTGACATGATACAGTTATTGTCTGCTGAGTAGGTGGTGAGTACATTACATTGTGTGTGTAACAGAAATGGGAGAGGTGTTGTGTACACAGGGGTGAAGAGTGGTGCTGGGAATGTAGGTGTGAATGCAAGAGGTGCAGCACCACAATGAGAATGTGAGAGTCTGAGTGATAGTTCAAGGGTAGAGTTTGGAGGCGAGAGATAATTTTAAGGATGGTAGCACCTGAGTGTGATTGTAAAGAGCTTCTGGATGAAGGATAGTTTAAGAGATGAGCATGGGCTTTGAGGTGAAATTGAGAGGTGTCAGACCAGCACAAGTAAAGATTATGCATGCCAAGAGACAATGAGAAAAGGTACACACGGAGAGGTCAGGTAGATGTAAGTATGCAAAAACAGTTGCCAGACGATATTTAAGGATGTAGTTTGTCTTAGCTGCTGCTTGCTGTCTGCCACTGATTGTTCATTACAGATTGTTGAAATTGAAGCTAGGAGACCACTGGTATATGCAAAACCTATTGGCATCACAGGGCACGTTTGCTTCGCCCTGCATGCCTTGATTGAGTTGTTTTTGGCCATGACTGCTAGGTTTCCCTTTGTAGGTTGATGTTGTCACTGCTTGCTCAGTCTCCCCCCTTGGATACTGCCCTGGGATGGAGGTATGAGGGTTCATGTTTTCTTTCCTGATGCAGATCCATTGAATGGCAGGCCATCGATTAGGACCTATAACCGCCAAGGAAAAGCTTTAGGATGTGTGTTGATGGCACGCCTGGGCGCAGACTACTCCTGAAATGCCTCCCCATACTTCTCAGTACACTACACACACACAGGTACTCATGGCGTTATGACTTTGGATGCCAAAGGTAGGGGCACGACAAGGAAGATACACGCATTGTGATGATATATTAGGATGCACTGCTAAAAAAATTGCACTGTTACATGAGATCCATACGACACAGGAGCATTAGACCCAGTTCCAGAAGTGCTTGCAGAGCCCTTATTTTGGCATCCCCTACTCTGGTTTGACAAGAGTAGCTTTTGTGTGGGTCCGTACTGGGGTTCCCATTTAGCCAATCAGACACTGCCATCGAGCCTGGGGGCAATATGTCTTTGTAGAGGGCTTCTTCAATCCTTAACAATACTATTGGTCAGTGTTTAATTGCCTAATGTGGACAAACCAAACTTAATTATGCACCTATCCCTCATCCTCACAAGGTGTACTCATATCCCCTGGCTTGAGGATGGCAATTTCAATTGCGTCAGAGAGCCACAGATTAACCGTTCTCTATTCCCCCTGCCATCCTCTCCAGTGTTAGCAGCGTGCCTTACACAAGGGGCTGCATACTGGTCCCTCCTACACTGTTGGTGAATCCTATATCTTGAGACCCAGAAGTACTCCCACTACTCTGCACTACACGATCTGCACATTCTTTATGAAATAATTTGTTAGCAACACACACTACAGCCTGAAGTGCTAGATGCTGAATACCGGTGAAGAAAATTTTCAAAACAACCCTTTACACATGCATATTGCGTTTAGTGTGCAGCGATCCCCAGTCCACACATGGTGACAGTAGCCTACGTTGTTGTTGCCCCATGCATTTTAATCATTACTGAGGCAGCACATCTCCAATTATTTCACTGACAACTGGGATGCAGCCATTTCTATGTTGTTGGAGTGGGAAGCGCTGAAAGTGGTACTAAGTGGCAGGTGGTTGTGGCTTTGATGGGTGCTAGAGCCAATATCCACAGTGCTTTGATAGAAACAGAGGCACCACTAGGGCAGCAGGAGACTGTGGCCAGTTACAGCCTGGGATGCTACCAACGCGGACAGATGTTCAAACACAGCACACCCATCTCCTTGAGCAACTGCATTGCTTTTACTTTGAAACATGACAAGCTGAAATGCATGTGGAGTGAGATAAATCAGGGCAACACATGACGAGGCTTAGGAATCACCAGATGCACACTACTCAGGCAGCCATCCATGAATCCTTCACGGTGTATTGTCGCGGGATATACATTCCCCAATAGTCTGAGCACAAGCTAGATATTTCCTAATTCCTGACTGGATTGAATTTACCTGTACTTAATCCAGCAGCACGTGCAGTGATCAACAAATCCATTGGCTGGTACCAGAGATACACAAAGTGATTATGCCCAATGCCACGTTGACAACTCAAGGATTGGACGGCCTTCCGTCCAAGTTCGACAAGGCCTATGAGCTTTTACTTACCCCCAGGTGACTGTAGCTCTCTCCGGCCAATCCATTTGGAAGTCTTTGTTGTGATATTTTGTATAACTCAACAGTGATCTGACCAAACTGACGTCCTGCAATACATTGTCCATGCTAGCAATGGAGTTAAAAAGCTTAGTACAGTAGTGGCAACTCGCCTACTAGTATACATACTTGATCTAGTGCATGGGGTCCAAAACGTATATATTCCAGATAGATCCACGACGCGTAATATTTGGAGACAAAATAGGGTGCTGTATCTGGTCCAGGGAAGGTTGTCCGACGTAGCCTGCTTAGTGCTGGACTTAGTAAAGGCATTCCATACCGTTGTTTGTGAATACCTGTTTACCGCTTAGCCAAAACTGGACATTGCAGGATAGCTGCAACAACACATATGTCTTTTTCCTACCGAGCCAACGGCCCAAGTACATTTTTTAATAGACATGTCACCCTCTTTTTGATTGCGCAGGGTGAATTGTCAGGGCTGTCCCCTTTCCCCACTGCTCTTTACCTTGACAATGGAGCCGGTAGCCCAGCAACTTTGTCACTGGTGGTAAGCATGGTGAGTTCCACTAGGCAATGAGGTACATGTAGTACATGTCCTTTGATGCAGACAGCATGCTGCTCTATAATCAGTATATCTGCAGGGAAATTCCAGATTCCCAAAGTGTGTCAAGTTTGTGCGTTAACTGGGCCAAACGTTGTATTTTTCCCCTCTGCGTGGAGTATCCTCTACAAGAGGTGATAACTGGTGAGCAGAGGGTGATGCGTAAGCTTCGTGTGTTTTTGTACTTAGGGATTTGTAACTGTCATGATGCTAATGATCTCATTGTGTAAATCTGACCAGGGTCATTGCCTCCTTATGTACAGATGGGTTTTTGTAGCACTCTCCCAGTTACATCCCAAGGATGTATTTCAATTTCCAAGATGGTAATTCTCCCCTGCATCTTGTATTTTTACCATCACCTAGTGATGGTTGTGCCTCGTGTCACCTCCAGGGAGTTGGACACCATGCTGCAAGGGTTGATCTTCAATGTTGGCATGGTAAGTGTGGCTCTGCAGAGGCTGCATCTACCGGTGTGAAGGGTGTCCAGGGTGTGCAGTTTTTATGGAATGTTATGTATCAGCACTGCTGCAATGGCTGGTGTGATGTTTGGCTGGTAGGCAGTTGTACAAAGTGGGCATGTTCCCAACATTTAAGGCACAGAAGATGGCGGGATCAATGTAGCTCCCTGGAGCGCAGCTCCCCTGTGGAGCTGACAGCCTTGTGAAAGTGGGTTATTTGAGCTAAAAGGGTCTGAGGCTCCTGACGGACATGATCCCATACTGCATAGTCTGCACTTCTTATCACTGTTCCATGGAAGCATTGTTGGAAATCACTGACGGCATGGAGAGACACAGGATTGACTTCAGTGGGGGACCGGGAGCAGATTACCTTTGGCCAGTTGCAGGAAGATCTTTACATTCCAGGGGGCCATTTCGTGGCACATTGCACACTGATAGGTGAGATGGGACACCGGTGGAGAGTCACAGACATTGAACCAGAGCATCACCCCCTAACCCACACCATGCACATCATGGGTGGAGGTCGGAGACTGGTGGCCTTATTTGTTAATGTCTTTGCACACATGAAGAATGAGCCACTGTCACCCGCTCGCTGGACATGAGACACTGATATAGTACGAGCCCTCACAACCGAGGAGTGGGAATGCACAAGGCACTACCAATGTACAGTAGCTCATGATGCCAAACTCGAGTCCATTCAATTCGACATCTGCCACAGGGCATGTCTCACCTCAGCTGTCCTACCCCGAAGGTTTGCGTCCTGCCTTCTGTGCACACGATGTCATGCACCTAATTTGAATTTTTATACATGTGTTCTGGGCATAGCTGTATGCTGTAAACCTGTGCTCGAGAGTTACAGATGAACTTGACACAGTGAGGGGTTGGGTCAACCTCCTTCCATTGGAGGTGATGCAGCGAGGGATATTCATGCAGATGAGGTTTTAAAAGGTATCCAATGAAAGGATGGATTTGTAAATGTTCATTGCACGCAAAGCCATTTGCATGCATTATTATTCCAGTGAACTCCAAACGCTGCAACATTTGGGTGCAGCGACTCTCTTATGTGGCAGGGCGGAGGCAACTGCGCTGAGCATGGAGTAAATTGTGTGCCTCCTCAGGATTGTAATAGTTAAGCTGTAGTACAACTTGTTACAGGACTTATAGGATACACAGAAAGAGACACTGGATGAGCAAAGACTATGAAGGGCCAGGCTCACGGAGACATGGTCATGGACCTATCAGAGGTGGTCCTGACATGGGTAGATGAGCCAGCTGCTCTGTCATGCAAATCAGACTGGGTGCCTGACATCTTCTTCCTCAATCACATGGAGGGGGTCTCTTAGAATTTACATATGCTATAATGTTGACTGTTAACAATGTCTATTGTACTAAAGGCCACGGTCTCACCCCCCCATGTCTGGACTGTGAGGTATGTGGTATGCTGACCTTCTAAATACCCATGATCATCTGTGCTCGTCTATCTTGTTATGGTTATTCTGTTTTTGGAGTTGTTCAATATTGTACCATATGCTCCTGTTGTGGTATAGTTGACTCAATGAAAAATGTTTGTTATGCCCAGCTGACCGAAGCTGCATTGCCTGCTTAACAAACACTGATTACATCCATCCCAATTTGTTCCCAAGACATGATAATGAGCTGAAAGTAAGAGATTTGTTTGAATGTTGAAATGTCTTGTGACTCGTGTGCAGGTATACGCATTGACCCATATGACAGCAAACACAATTCCCTGTCTCTTTCTTTTGAATGTAAGAACATGTCTTTGCTTTGAGATGTGTCTTTCTTTCCCAAGGTTCTGTATCATCAGCCATCCTTTATGTGCCTGCAGAGTTGAAGCCGGCTCTGTGGAAACTCTTATTACTCTAGACCTATTTGAGAAATGTGCCTCCAAGTGGGACATTCTGAGACCATGCCCTGACTGTGCAGGTAGGGATCCTCAATATACAGTGGTGGGGGAATGTCACAGGTCCACTGGGTAGTAAAGAAAGACAAGGATACCCCGATACGTGAACCTGGGGTACTATAATGTTTTAGGAAAACAATGGTTCTGATGTGGCCGAAAGGACCAATGAAAAATAGTGACCCCGTAGGGGACACTGTTGGAATTGGAAACAATAATTAATATCTTACGGAGCGGTAAGTAATGTACAAAGGGACGTGTAGGTCAATTTAAGACTGCTATTTATTTGAAGAAAAAATAATAATAATATTCAGGAGCTCACACAGGTAAGTGACTACAGGCGTGACGTGAAACGTGAGTGTGACTTTAGAACAAAAACATTGCATTGACAACAAATATTGGAACTCCTCAAGAGTTTAGAGAATGCAAGGAGATCCTGTTGTAGGGGGGTCGACGGCGTTTCGATCTCAGCTATTCAAGATCATGTTCAGGACATACAAATTGTGAGCAAGCTGAATTCGAACAAGACAGTGCTAGTGAATTGCTGAGGAATTAAGTAATTGAAGAAGGGATCACAACGAGGGGCATAAATCCCCGATTTAGGAGCGGGGTGCGCAAGATTAATCCATCTTAAGTTCGCCCACGGGTGCTGTTGAGTTAGCAGTACTTAGTAATTAGCCTGAGTAGCGAGAGGGTGAACAGCTGAGTGTGTTCTCCCAGTGGGGCGCAGAGCCAGGTATTTGATAAATTAATGGCAGGACTCAATTGCCTGAGAAACGAAGGGCTGAACAGCAGAGTCTATTCCCCCGGTGGCGCGCTGAGCTGATTATTTAATAATCAGGACCCAGGGCAGCAAAAGTCAACCTTGGATCTGAAGAGCAGAGCGTGTCCTGCTCCTTATTAAATAATCGGTTCAGCACGCCGAATAGGAATAGGAAAGCATTTTTTGACGTGCCTATAACTTTGGCGTAGTTTGAACAATCTGCATGAAATTTTCCAAAAATAGTGTCAAAGTAGGTTCTATGTCTCAATGAAAGTTTGGGGGTGATCCGTGCAGTGAGGAGCAAGAAATAGGGGTGGGAAATAAGGGTGCATTTGTAATTTGAATTCCCATTGGAACGCGTTGTCGAACCTATCCTGAACTGCTGGACGGAATTACACCAAATTCGGCAGAAAGGTAGATGTATTGTAAAAGATGTGCATATATGTGTTTTACAGCTCTTAAAAAAGGCGCGATCGCCCCGAGTATCGCCATCAACGCAAAGACGGAAAGTAGGGTTCAAACACAATTTGTTTTAACTGTTACTAGAAAAATTTGTGTACAAACATGTTTTTTAAGCAATGATGTAGTTGATAATGTGTGTATTTTAATTGTTAGAATTAATCAATTTTTTTAATGTTTTGTTTTGTGATTTCGTGACGTGATCGGGAATATCGAGACATTGTCATGATTTTGAAGAAATTCCCCCAAAAATTATTTAAAAAAGAAAATGAACAACATTTTTGCCTCTTGGGTGGCTCTGACAAGAGCTTTTGTGTTGAGAGTGTGTATAAGATAGCTACAGATAAGACTGTATGCAGAGTTTCAGGTTGCTTAGAAACACCCTGTTCCCTTTGTCTGTAAAGTGAACTTCAACCCTTTCATAGATTCCATGAAGGTTAAAACGCAGGTTGTTGTTGCAGATAGAGCCCATGTTATGGTCTCTGAGGAAAGCAGAAACCGTTTTATTAACATGTTCTTGGCTTTGTCATCAGTGGACAGAATTGATTAAACCACTTTCATTTCTGTCTTTGGCATATGTTAGAGTACACCAAGACAGTGTGAGGGAAAAGCATCATCAATTCAGCAAAGGTACCCTTCATAAGGATTTACAGTCCTACTCCAGTTAATGTGCCTAGGTCATTGTCACCACAGTGCACAATCATGAGGTCAGGGGCTGGTGAATCCTCTATGTTTTTACCCAAAGACAGCTATTGATGAAGCTCTAATCCTCTCTGCCCAATCCAAGTAATGTCCATATTAGCCAAACCCAAGTCCCTGGTAATATCTGTCTCTTTTTCAGCATCAGCAGCCCAATAGACATAGCTGTGGCCCACAATTTACTCTCTAAGCATTTTGCAGGAAGGAGGAGTAACACACAGGACAGGTCCGCAGTTGAATAACACAGATGGTACAATGAAAAGCAGTGAAAATGCATGTGTGCTCCTGGTTTGAAAAAAAAACCTAAACATTTGATTGAGTGAGTGGAATATGCAGGTAAAAAAAGTAGGTGCCATTTGGAAATGATTAGTAAATAGATGTTTGATTGGCTCTGGTAAATAGAAAAATATGTAATCAAGAGTTGGATATGCTATACCGTATGTGCAGTAAACCACACCTGCATTAGTTCATTTTGTAACTAGTATGGCCCTTCTAGAATATGTTGTGAACTTGGGAACTACTGGTTCTAGTTGGTTTCTATAGCGAATCTACACAGGGTGTATTGGTGGAAGGGTGTTAAAGAAACAGGAATATTTGTTTTCAAATTGGAGAGGGTTAGGTTCATTGTTTTATACTGTAAGTAAGATTACCTAGCGAGGATTTTGCAAAAAAGTGTAGTATAGAGTTAAAAATATAAAACTATAAAAGAAAGTAGGTTTTCCAACTCCTATTCTTTTTCGCGAATTTGTCGCGATGATCGCAATTACCTCGCGAGTATTGACACAAAGGCATCCATTTGGGGCTGCCTCTTAAAAGGAGTGAATGGGTTAACAGGTAGTAACCATTCAGAAATGCAGTTACAACTATGAAATATGAAAGGAATGGTATTATTTGCTGACTTTTGCAGTATCAGCCAACGCAAAGTTCAGAAAGTTGCCATTTATGGTTGCTTTGTATGAGTGTGGTATGCTATTCTTGTGTGAAATTTTTACAAACCCTGAGAATATTGCATCTATCTAATAAGAGAAACATTTTACTCAAAAGCTTTATATTCTGGTTTGTTAATTACATTTCTTTGTAAGCAAAAATATTTGATTAATAAGGTAGATAATTAATGGCATAATGTGATAAAAGATTTTGAAATATTAAAAAGTATTTAAAAAACAGAAAGAATGATATATAATTGAACTTAAACGTGTTTTTATATATATATTGTTAGGTAACTAAGATATAGTTTGTATCAGGTGCAGACTAAGGGGCCTATTAAGATGGTGGTTGGAAATTCTCCCCGACCGCCATGGTAGCGGGAAAAGACTGCCCGCAAGGACCGCGGCATAACCGCTGGTACAATTAGGATGCTCCGCAGTCGAAATCCGACCGCGGCGATTGGAAACTGGCGATTAACATTGCGGCAGTTGCTGCTGCCAGCAGCACCGCCGCGGTGTGAAAAGGAGCATGTCATGCATGTCACTGCACTGCATGGCAGGTACTGCACAGTGCCTGCCACCTGGTACAGGGACATGTAGGGGGTACCAGTGCACCCACACCCCCCCCAACTCATTGGGAGCCCGCAATGGGCCCCCGGAGACATTCTCCACATGCCTTTCCATGGCGGTTCCACCGCCGCGGAAAGGCTGGCTACTGTCGGCATCATAATCATGCTGGCAGAGCCTGGCCCTGCACCGGCATCATTGTAGCGGTCCAGTTCCGCCAGCTAGGCATGCGTGCGGACTGTTACTGGCAGAAAAGTGGCGGGCGGAGATTCTCACCGCCGCGGTCGTCACCGCCATGCTAATGGAACTGGGTTGCGATCGCGGTCGGATGTTAAAATGTGTTTTCCTGGAGGTGTATATTGCAGTTGTATTCCCTTAATCTATTCAGTAAATGTTAGAAGAAAAGAGTGCACAGTAATGGTTAAACAGATATTTAATAATGTAGTGTAAGATGTCCAAGTTTTATATGTGTGTATATGATGTGCAGATTATAACAAATGTTTTTATTGGAATTCTGGAAGTTATAATCTTATTTGTTCCATTAGAAAACTTGAACACTCATATTTGAAAGCGGAAAGTATGAACTTTAGATGTATTTAAATTATGAATCCCTCAAAGTTTATAGCTATGTGTTACATACTCTTTAGTGTAGGTGTTGGATAATTACAGGGTAGATTTGTATGTGCATACATGGGGAGATATGTTCTTTAATTATAGTCAGATTGAGATATGTAATATAACACTCGTAGGCCATGTTATTCTAAGTAGTATATAAATTATATAAACACCTATGATGCATGTGATATGCATTTGTAAATTATAGAGGCACTCTCACCCATTCAAGGATCAAGAGAAGCACTTATATATTCATTAGGATACTCACAAAGTAATATATGTGTAGCAGTATCAAAGGAAGTTAAAGATATGTTTCAAATTCCTAATACAGGTACAGAGGTTTTACTTCAGAAATGTACTTTAATATTTTTAGAGCTTTCAAAACCGATTGTCAGATACTGGTACATTTTCTAAACATGTTATTGACTGCTTGGTAGGCCATAGCTCATTGTGCTATGTGGCTAATTTGTAATACCTAAGTAGAAATCTATACATTATGAGTTGGAAGTGGCGTAATTGACCTGTGCATGCAGTTTCACTGTTAGGGCTGTTTTCTTACTTAAAAATTCTACAAAAGGTTTAAAACTGCTCTTGTAGCACATATAACTGAACACAAAGATAGGCTGTAGCTGAGCATAATGCAATGAGCTATGTGCTTAAAAGGTAAAACATGTTCTGTGAATTTTCTGTCAGCCAAATGGACTCTTAGAGATCCATGTGCCGAATTCTGCATCCATTTTGCCGTACAGACTTCAATTTGATTTGACATACTTAAGTGCTAATGCAGACAGCCACTATAACACCCAGTGAGATAGTAAAATAAACACCTAAATATTCCCTCACAAAGAGAGGCAAAATGCATATGAATGCAGCGCTAATGGAGGCAGTTGCACATACACTTTTTAAAGTCTATCTTTGCATTAGAGCTGGCTAGCAATACCATTCAACGTTTCAAATGAATGCTCACATTAAATCCAACAACTTGCCAAATTTGAATTTAATGTAACTATCACAGGAAATTCGTTTTATAACTTATTATCCTGACGTTACCTAAAACAGCCCTGTAGCAGCCTCTTCTGATTGGTCAGCCTTAAACAGCCTTAACTAAACTGCTCCCTGAGTAGGTATGAAGAAAGTGGCGGCTCATCCACCATGGTGGAGGAACATCTCCCCAGTGCTTTGAGCAGTGGAAAGGAAATATTAAATTATAATAACTTTCAGTTATTATCATTTTATGTTTCCTTCCTTTGTGGGCAGATGGGCTGGGCTGCTCTGCTCATGGAGCAGTGGTTTGCCGACTTCTAAGTGCGCAGTGACTGTTTGGTCGGCCCTATCGGGCAGCCCTAACCAGTCATGCATACTTTCGCAGTTCCTTTGGACAGTGAGACCCAGGCTCATGCCTTAAACAGCCTTAACTAAACTGCTCCCTGAGTAGGTATGAAGAAAGTGGCGGCTCATCCACCATGGTGGAGGAACATCTCCCCAGTGCTTTGAGCAGTGGAAAGGAAATATTAAATTATAATAACTTTCAGTTATTATCATTTTATGTTTCCTTCCTTTGTGGGCAGATGGGCTGGGCTGCTCTGCTCATGGAGCAGTGGTTTGCCGACTTCTAAGTGCGCAGTGACTGTTTGGTCGGCCCTATCGGGCAGCCCTAACCAGTCATGCATACTTTCGCAGTTCCTTTGGACAGTGAGACCCAGGCTCATGCAAAGAGCCTGGATCTTTCTATAGTTCAGACAGTCATAGGCATTTCAATCACTTGATCACCACTTACTGAATAACTATTTCCCCCCGCCTCACTTATGCAGACAAAACCATCACCTGGTCTTCCCTGAACATAACAGAAGAAACAAATCTATGTAAACTGTGTTCTTCGAATTCCCTAGTATCCACTCAAACCTTGAGAATAGAATTTAGTCTAAGTAGTGCTGATTTTTCAAGACTGACCAAGGTCATCTGGTGGCTGATTCATTTTTCAAAAGGGCATCCTGAGGGAACAACTCCTTATTGAGATGTTCAAGTGGAAGGGGGCTTTTAATGTCTTCCACAAGAATCTCTCTTTCATTTTTAATCCCTGCTGGGTCCCCATTGCCAGTTTATCTTGTCAGACATTAGGACAGCTGAAATTGAAATTGAATGAAGTTGTACCCATTTTCGCCATTGACACAGAGCACTGTTCTGATTCAGATAAATATAAACAGATTACAAGTTATGAAAAACAAAAAAACTGCTACTGTATTGCAATCTGAACTTTGACCATAAGGTATGACATTTCTTTTTACTTTTAAAGGTAAATGCTCCCACATGAAAAGTTGCAATGAGGGTTTGAGATAAACAACTGTAAAAGACCTTAGGCAACATGCATGGATACATTGAAACTAGACTACATTCTCACTCAAATGGCTCAGTCTCTTTTGAATCTGCTTCTCCTTGCTGCAAAATACTCCCTAAAGCTTAGCAGATCATTTATGTCCTATGTAGCTCTGAGGTATAACAGGAGATTCCAAGATCCACAGTGTATCTTTGAGCTCTTGCAATATAAGGTGGTCCTGCTCAGCTTCCAAATGCTTACATCTCTCATTTTACCAGCATTTGTGGAAGAATTCCACCACTTCTCTGGGTTCTGCCTACTCTGACAACTTCCTTGCCCCCAAAGGCACCTGGATCCATGCAAGACTGCTCACCACAATGTCTTCCCTTCCAACCATTTTATTTTAACATCAGGCGTGCATTCCTGATGTGAATTCTTCTCGGTTCACTGCCCTCTAATCGTGTGCCATAAAAACATTCACCCAACCCTTCTTCTAGTTCATTGAGCCCAGACTCAATGTAGAATGTGGCTTTCTTTGTCAAAATAGATCAAAGGTGTCTTCCTCATGTTTAAGTTAGGTAATAACCAATGAGCTACAAACGACCTCTGGAATACCCTTTTAACCTAGCCTATTCAGCTTGGCTAATTATATGCTCTGTTTTAACGTCCTGTGGAAATGCTCAACCATAGCATTGATATTGGGGTGTTATAATGAACATTTTCATGTCTGACACCAAAATACCTATGAAACTCCTCTACTTACTTGGAAAGCAGTTGGACATTGCCTGTCAATATGTTTTTTAGAAAACAATCGGGCAAAGCAGTCCTTCCAGAAAACATATGACGATCCTTCAGGTTACATCAGTCACACAAGAAGCTTCAGGCTACCACAAAAAGAAACCCAACCCTACTAACACATACAGAGTATCCCATTCACCTTTCAAAGGACCCACTGTATCCACAGCAACCCCTTCCCAATCGTGTCTCCCAGAAGAGTAAACCTTCCCTCTCAGCTAATTGCTCATTTACTTCAAGAAAAATAGGTTCTGACTGGACTACCTTTATAATAGGCCGCCTACTCATCATACACTTGCAACATTGCTTTAATGTAACATCCAGTTATGCTTCCTTTGTCAATTCCTCTTCTAAAAAAGCACCCTGTTATTTTCAAGCAGATGCCCTCCTCAACCCGTACGTCATCTCCACTACATTCATTTCCAAGGAGGTGTTTTCCACAATCAATTTAGAAAGTCAATTGGCTGAATAATTTGTTGCCCTAGGAAGATATTCCACATATACTTGGAGCTTTATCACCAACTTCTGAATGTGAGCTGACACTAAATCCAGTTTCTTGTAGGTGAGGATCTAATTCAGTCATTTATGATCATACCCAACAGTAAAAATGCATCCCCACAAAATTACACAAAATGACTTTGTAAAAAGAAAGCTCCAATTCTTTTCCAACTAGCATTTGTTGCAAATATAGTATCCCTTCCAGTAATGAATGCACTGAGATCAGCTAAAACGTGTTAGATCAAGGGCAGAAATTAAGTCTTTCTTTAACAATTCCATCTCCAGTCTCAATTTGCTACTCCATGGGGATTAAAGTCCCTTTATATATTTCTGTCAGTACAGCAGCCTCAACTGAGATGGTACTTCCTCTGCTGACACCTTACTAAATTGCTGACGCCTATTGAGTGATGTGTGCTGTGTGCATGGTGCGTGCTATACATGGAGAACCGCAAAACCCTGAAACGCTGAGTGCTATGCTCACAACCTGATCCTGGAGCTGAAGCTGCAAGGAAAAACTGATGAAAAGAGGAGGAAAGATGATATTTAAGCTTTCTGGCCGCTACATCCCTAAAGGAAATGAGTACACTCTTGGCCCGTAGCTGGGCACTGGTGAGCCCAGCAGGCAACAAAGTAAGACGGTTGAGGCCCAGGTTGGAGTAGCTGTCTCTGGAGTCAGGAGACAAGCAAAAACACACAAGAGGACAAATTCAGAGGATAAAAGGAGGAATGCTTAAACAACAGAAGAAACTGCAATTTGGTGGCAATGGCGGCAGCAGAGAGCGCAATCACTCAACCTTGAAGGCACAGCAAAAGTAAGTGTTTTGGGGGTAGTTATTTTGAGAAAGGGAAAGGCAGATGTGAGGAGAGAGGGGATTGATACATTATCATCCCAGTTGAAGGACTAAAGGACCAAGTAAAAGCTGAGCGGGGGTCTATAAGGCTGGTGAGGAGTTTTAAGGATTTAAGCAGTAAGCAGCGAGCCGTTAAAATACTGGAATAAGGACTTTTTTTTAACCAAAGAGAACCCAGGAAGGCACTTAAGGTTTTACAACAGAATTACAGTACTTTTTCTAAGGGATGGCGCCAGGAAGAGGCAAAATACGGAAAAGGGCAGAATGGGCAATGGCAGGTTGATCCAAATGCTTCAGTTGGCACTGGTATGAAGGGAGCATGGGGAAACCTAAAGCAGAAGGGATAAGTACAACACGGAGGAATACAAGCAAGAAAGCTTTATTCAAAAGTCCCCTGCAATGTGAGAAGGGGGAGTGTCAGTGTCCAAATCTATTGAGGACTTTGTGGGTAAACACTTTAATAGATTTTTTTTATCAGACTCAAAGTTAACAGGTGAAGTGCATCGATAGGAGGAAGAGAATATTAGCCAATGCCTATTAAATGTATGCACATCCTCTTTGAGCCAGCAAGATTTGTTAAGGTGAAATGACTTTACCCTAGAACCTAGACTGTCCTCATCACTGCGGCTCTTCTCTCTTCAAGATAAAGAGGCATCACAGTTGATGGAGAAAAGCAATGAGGGAGAGAAATGAGAGTATAGCAGGGTTTTTAAACTGAGCAGGAAAAGAACATGGAGTAGCCTTTGGGGTTAGATAATGAGGTTATAGATGGCTCAGCACTAAACTCTTCAAAAGGTATTGAAATCATGGCAACCCCATCGGCCTCTATGCTGGACATAATGCCAATGCTTCAAAAAACATTGCAAAGACTATTGGAAGTAACAATGATGAACAACGATATCCTAAAGGCCCAAAAAGATCAGTTGCAGAACATTGCAGGAGAACTAAAATTAATTTGGGACCATATGTCAACTATAGTTAGTCCTTTAGAAATGAATAACTGAAATATGGAAAGTACAGGAGATGCCCCTCGGTAGACAAAATTGCAGAATGTGTGTATCTTCAAATGTCCAACGCTCGTAAAGAAAAGGGGGGAACCAACCAGAAATAGGCAATATATGCCCCTGGTAAAAAAAGGGAGTAAGAACCCGTGGAAGGGAAGAGTGAAAGGGAGAAATGAAAAGCGACAGATGAAAAATAATGTGGGAGGTCTCATACAAGAAAATAAGCAGTCAGTCAGTCAGAAAACTTTATTTCGGCTACAAGCCATAAAAGTGCATAAAAAAACATAGTATAATAACAACAAGAAAGATAAAAAAGAGGATAAGACATAATTCTGGGTGTAAATACAATCATCATTCAGCAATTCATGGAATAAAAACAGGATAGTGACAATAAATAATACCCGTAAAATTGCCTTAGTGAGGTAGTAGTTGTCTTCTGATTAACCACATAGAAAAGAGAAATTTGGCTATCACAATAACATATAGGGGCGAAGAATCATATTTCAGCAACCTGAAGAGATCTCTGTGGTTCGTGGCCCCTATATTCTTAGCAAGTTGAATTATCCATTTTCTACGGGGAATTTTATATGCCGGGCAGAAGATTATAACATGAACCTTGGTTTCGTCTGTGGCACCACAGCCAGGACAAGATTGTCTCGGTAAGCCAGCCCATTTATTTGTTCTCGAAAAGAGGGGGATGGACCCATGCCTAAATTGTAAATATAATTTTTTAGCAATTACCGGGTGACTCAAATCTATAGCCGATTTTGACCTTGAGAAAAGCCGAGGTCAAATTTGCAGTATTAGCAGATCGAATGATCTGAGTCAGCTTGTGTTCCTCCAGAATTTTTGCCAATGATCTTTTTGGCAGAGAGGGGCAAGTGTCCTCAGGTGAGAGCCAAAGGTCTTCTCTCCCTATATCCCTGAGTAATTTTTTAACATAGGCTAACCAAGGGATAGCACCTGCCTTTGGTAGCAGTAAGATGGACTTCAATTCCTCCTGAAAGGTAGCAAGTTCAGGAGTGCTCCATAATCGTCGCCAATACATCACTGGTCTGGAGGCGACCATGTCCGCAATTGGTTGGATACCCAGGTCCATCCTGAGCGGCTGGATAGGGGTGCTCATCGGAAGTGCAAATAATTGTCTAAAAAATTGGTTTTCTGACTTAGTTAAAATCAAGGATGGGTTATGACCCCATAATTCAGCGCCGTAGGCTGCCACCCCCCTTGCCTGAGTTTTATAGATCTCTACCAGTGGGCTGATTAGTTTTAAATGGCTATTTTTAAGCATCTTTAGAATCCCCCCTGATATCTGGACGAGTTTTAAGTTTACTTTTGAGATCTGGGGAGCCCAGGTAATTTTGTTATTGAGGGTCAGGCCCAGATAATCAAAAGTGTTCACCCGTTCAAGGGGCAGGCCATCCAATTTTGGTATGGGACGATTGGTGGTATCTGCGTGAAACACCATGTATTTAGTCTTATTCACGTTAATGATTAGGTTCCTTTTCCTGCAAAAAGTGGCAAAGCCATCCAGGACTCTAACCATACCCATGGGCGATCTGGACAAAAGCAGAGTATCGTCCGCAAACATGAGTGCGGGAATTTTCCTGCCTGCCAACTTGGGGGCATCTATATCGCCTAGGGCCAGGATATCTTCAACCAGTCCATTCAAAAAGAGGGCAAAGAGGGTTGGGGCTAAAACGCAGCCCTGTCTTACTCCTTTTTCTACCCGAAATGGTTCTGTAAGTTCTCCATGGAGTCCGAACCTGACTCTAGCGAAAGTGTCTTTATGGAGGCGTTCTAGTAAGTCGCAGAGGTAAAGAGGTATGCCCATCCCCTTTAACAGCTCCCAGAGTTGGCTGCGGTCCACCATGTCGAAGGCAGACTTTAAGTCAACAAACGTGAGATAAAGACTGCCCCCTTCTAAGATTATACTTCAAGTGGAGAGCCCTTTTTGTGTATTGGTATGATCTCGGCTCCAGCCCAAGTAGGTGGTAGCGGCATTCCTGCTAGAATTGCGTTAAAAAGTCCAAATAGATATGGGACCCAGATGTCGGGCTCACTTTTAAAAAGATCACCTGGGATTCTATCTAAGCCTGGAGCTTTATTAGGTTGGACTTTGCTGAGGGCAACTCTAACCTCACTGAGGGTGCACATCGGGATCAAGGCCTGGATTGGGGGTGGGCAAGGACTAGGGTGGGGGAGGGAAATGAACGGTAGTGGAGTCTTAGAAGCGTAAAGTTCTTTAAAGTAAGTACGCCATATTTCTTGCCCAAGATTGGGTTGGAGCGCTTGGGTTGGACGTGACGTTCCAGTTTTAACTAGGTTCCAGAATGATCTTTGATCCCTGTTTTTTAATGCGTGGGAGATTTCCTCCCATCTTCTGATTTCCCACTCTTTTTTTGCTTCATTGGTGGTTTTCTTAAAGAAAGCCCTTGCTTCCTTTATTTTTAACTTAGTTCCATTTTTTAGAGTTGTCAAGAGCAATAGCTTTGCTTCCCTGCACGATTTATTAAACCAAGTAGGATTCTCCCTTGTGGATGGTAAGTTTCTCTTAATAGCCCGACTAAAGTGGGTCTCAAGAGTGCCACATAGTTCTATGTGTGTGGCTCCAATAAGCTCAAAATCAAGATGAGCCTCTAGTGTAGTTGGTGCTCCCATTAATTTCTCCAAAAGAGGATAAATCTCAGAGTACATTGCACCCAGATTCCTATCTGATAGGGCGATCTTCTCCCATCTAACTCTTCGGGAGCCATCAGTTGTAATCAGGGGAACAACACTAGGTGAATCAATGGGAGGAAGATGGTGGTTTATAAAACCCTCCAAGGTGACAGCAATGGGATTGTGATCGCTTTCACAGCGTTTAATGACTTGGAAGTCCAGGATCCTTGGCCACAGTCCCATACTAAGCATAATATAATCGATGATGGAAGTTTGGTCATTTCTTTCGAATGTTGGGTTACCTGGATTATCTGCAGGGAACCTTCCATTACATGCCCTTAGCGAGAATGTGAGTGTTAGTTGGGTAAGTTGGAGAACCAATGGCGTCCAGGCCGTCGTGGGATAGGAATTGGAAGGCGGTATAGCCCACACTTGGTCCTCTTCCTGGGATACAGGGGAGATCAGTCCGTTCAACGGTTCGTAATGGCAGTTGAAGTCCCCACCGATTACAAGAAAATCGGTGTTAATAGTGGTACTCAGAAAAACATCCAAACTATTCAGAGTGATGGACTCCTGGCCATAACTCACAGGACGGGAATATATGTTTATGAGGGTCAGTACCTGATTTTCCCATGGGGACATAACTAAACACATAATATCCGGTGAGTCGGTGTTAATTCTCTTGGGTGCGCATCCCAAATGAGTCCGTACCCAAATAGACATCCCTCCAGAGGGCCTTCCCCCATTTGGCCTTACTGCAGATTCCCAGAAAGTAGCAAACCCTACACGATGGTAGGGCTTCAGTGCCCAAGTCTCCTGAAAGAGGCAGATATCATGACCATCAATGTATTCCCCCCAATCAGGGAGTTCTAACAGACGTGATAGACCTGCCACATTCCAGGACAGAATTTTCAACCCCGAAGCCTTATAGGTGGAAAGATGGACAGAATAAGACCTAGGGGAGGTAGATGTTATGGCCGGGGATGTAATTGAGTTGCCACTGATAGTGGTGGGTATTAGGCGTAGCTCTGTAAGAGGGTCAAAAAGGGGAGTGTTATCAAAGGAGGTGTCAGAACTGAACAGTGTTGGCTCAGGAGATGGTGTATCCATTGACTTCAGTTCTGTTTGGTAAGTTAACCCTGTTTTGGGGCTTCCATCCCGGTACAGAGTCGAAATCAGGGCGGGTGAAGTGCCCGGATCGGTACCTATTAGTAAAAGGTTCCTATCATCTAGGGAGTTTAAACATTCAAGGGGCGCTACAAACAGACTTGTAAGTATTCCCCGTGTTCTAGGATCGTTACCAACATCCAGGTGTTTCCTAATGTCTGAGCCCATGAGTGCCTGGGACTGTGATAATGGAGCCAAGCTCTCAATTGGCTCCATCTGCAGTGTGACTATGGGCCTGGGGTCAGAGTCTAGCTCCAGTCAATCAATGCAATCCAAGGAGCTGAACCTATTATGGCAAGGTATGTTAGAATAGGCAAGATGTAAATCAGTCTCTTGCATTCCACTGTGGCCTGTGCACGGTCTCTCTGTGGTAGATTGTGCAATAAATGTATCCCTCCTATGTTTGGGTGCTCCCAGCGGGTAAAAATATGAAAGGAGGGGGGAGTGGATTCCATCGCCCATAATATTCCAACCCCCCTCACCGACATATTTTACCACCCTTGGATCTTTAAAATTCACAATTATACAATCGCCCTTGATGTTCTTCTCACCCCGACCTACCCAAGATACTCTACGAACCATCAGAATTTCCCCGTTCAAATTTGAAGGCAAAGGTCTATTAGTATTCAGCCAGTGTATTGTCTTATACTTCAGAGACAAATAGGGTTCAACTCTGTCTTGTGGGAGGTCGGGTACTCCTGTTAAAACCACGACATATGGACTACATTCTGGTGGTAAATCAAGTCTTGGGAGAATCTTAGTAGTAGGAGGGGGATTAGATCCAGAGTTGGTCCGGGGAGGGGGGGAGATTTGGGGTGAAGGACCCGCTAGGCTACCTATTTCACAGGGTGCACTGACATTTCGTGGTATGGAAGAGCAAACATGCCTACAGTCCTTATTGCAGATTAGTTCCCCTCCAGTTTGGGCTGAGTTAGGAGCGGAAGAATGGGCAGCCACCTGTTCAGTAAGCGAAATACAGGGTAAGAATGTCGATTGGTGGCAGGATGGATTAAGAGCTGGATGTACTGGTGCCACTGTGTTTGGCTGTGTTTGGTTTGATAATAATGCTAGTTTCCCTTCCAGGGCAGCAAGGCGCTCGACTAAGGGAGACAGCCTTCCATCGATTAGTGCAGCCATTCTATCCCAAAAGGCACTGGGACTCAATCCCTCCAAAGCTTCCAAACATGGAGCAGTGGATGTGGGGATACGACAGGATATTGAGTCGGGGTATTAACTGAGTCATTTTCTATCAAGGGTGTATTATTATCTTGGTTGGGGACAGGCATCTTTTTTTGTTTCTTTTTAATAGGACATCTCGCGGGAGGCCCTTCACGTTTTTTCCCTTTTGTAGCTGGGAGGTTCACCCTGGAACATTTACTTCTGACAGACCAATCCGTCATAGATCTTGTTGTGGCACAAGTGAATATAGGAGCTGGGGAAGAGTGATCAGCCTGTTTGTGCCCAATAACAGTTGAATTAGGTTGGATAGAAACAACCAGAGGGGAAGAATCATCTAGCAAAGCCTCAACTGAAGAGCCACCTAGTGTGGGAGGTACAGAGTTATCGGGGGAGGGGATGGTCATAATAGCTCCCAAAGAAGATCGCTTCCCTAGCGACGGATCTAGGTATAGTCTACGTTCTGTGGCAGCGATCTCATAGGCAAGGACATTGCTAGCCCGCGTTATAAAATTGTCGAGAGTCCCTACGACATTACAACCCTTAGGAGCTAGCCTCAATAGTCCGGTAGCCATTGCTTGTTAGCTTTGACGGAGCACACTAACCGAGGGGTGTATCCAGCCTAGCCTCGTACAGTCTCGAACGGCCTCAAACGGCCCGCTCTTTGCCCGGTCTTCGTCCCGGGTGACGCCCCGCACGCGTCCTGCTAGCGCGTGAGGGGGTGTGTATTAGATTAGCAAGAGGGGCCGGGTCGGGAAGAGGAGCCAGGTGCGGGCGATAGCTGGAACACAAAGCAGCCTGGACCTCGCAGTCCCGGGTAGTCAGTTCTGGAAATGAAAGTCCCCTTGTAAGTAGAACGTCACCCGCACCCACACTGCAATTAGCACAGCAGCGAGGGCACAGCCGGTGTGGTCGAGTGTTGTCCGCAGCTCCAAGTGGCGTTTACAGCAGCAATGGTAGTTCAGGCCAGGGATTCACCAGTGTCCACAGCCTACGAGCGGCTCCCGCGTAGCGGGGGCCGCGAGGCGGTATATGCTTGTTGGGGGCGGGGCCGGGAAAAGGAGCCAGGTGCGGGCGATAGCTGGAACACAAAGCAGCCTGGACCTCGCAGTCCCGGGTAGTCAGTTCTGGAAATGAAAGTCCCCTTGTAAGTAGAGCGTCACCCGCACGCACACTGCAATTAGCACAGCAGCGAGGGCACAGCCGGTGTGGTCGAGTGTTGTCCGCAGCTCCAAGTGGCGTTTACAGCAGCAATGGTAGTTCAGGCCAGGGATTCACCAGTGTCCACAGCCTACGAGCGGCTCCCGCGTAGCGGGGGCCGCGAGGCGGTATATGCTTGTTGGGGGCGGGGCCGGGAAGAGGAGCCAGGTGCGGGCGATAGCTGGAACACAAAGCAGCCTGGACCTCGCAGTCCCGGGTAGTCAGTTCTGGAAATGAAAGTCCCCTTGTAAGTAGAGCGTCACCCGCACCCACACTGCAATTAGCACAGCAGCAAGGGCACAGCCGGTGTGGTCGAGTGTTGTCCGCAGCTCCAAGTGGCGTTTACAGCAGCAATGGTAGTTCAGGCCAGGGATTCACCAGTGTCCACAGCCTACGAGCGGCTCCCGCGTAGCGGGGGCCGCGAGGCGGTATATGCTTGTTGGGGGCGGGGCCGGGAAGAGGAGCCAGGTGCGGGCGATAGCTGGAACACAAAGCAGCCTGGACCTCGCAGTCCCGGGTAGTCAGTTCTGGAAATGAAAGTCCCCTTGTAAGTAGAGCGTCACCCGCACCCACACTGCAATTAGCACAGCAGCGAGGGCACAGCCGGTGTGGTCGAGTGTTGTCCGCAGCTCCAAGTGGCGTTTACAGCAGCAATGGTAGTTCAGGCCAGGGATTCACCAGTGTCCACAGCCTACGAGCGGCTCCCGCGTAGCGGGGGCCGCGAGGCGGTATATGCTTGTTGGGGGCGGGGCCGGGAAGAGGAGCCAGGTGCGGGCGATAGCTGGAACACAAAGCAGCCTGGACCTCGCAGTCCCGGGTAGTCAGTTCTGGAAATGAAAGTCCCCTTGTAAGTAGAGCGTCACCCGCACCCACACTGCAATTAGCACAGCAGCGAGGGCACAGCCGGTGTGGTCGAGTGTTGTCCGCAGCTCCAAGTGGCGTTTACAGCAGCAATGGTAGTTCAGGCCAGGGATTCACCAGTGTCCACAGCCTACGAGCAAAAGATAAAAGTCCCTGTAAGTGACATAAAAGAAGGGGAAAAAAGGGTTTTTTTTCAAAAAGAAGAATTGAAAGCTAAAAAGGGAATAACGAAGGATTTACAACAGCCACAAAAGAAAAGTGAAAGGTCCATAGATAATCACCAGGGGAAGGGGCATGGTAATAAAATGATAATTGGAGCCATTGCGGAAATAGGAAGAATGACGAAGGCTTTAGCTAGTAGTAAGGGAGGGAGAATAGAATGGGCCTGCAGGGTATAGGTAGGAATAATGAAACTGAAATTGGTCCCAACTGCTTTTTGCTTTTTCTAAATGTACCAGCTTAAAATAAATAGGAACCAATGATCTTAGACATGTTGAGTACACACAGAATAGCAAAAGAAGTTAAATAACGAAAGTCTTGATGTACTCAGGGCTGGTAAAAGCAGCCCTAGTACAGGCCCAGACAGAACTACAAAAGGGAGGGATACGGTTAGTGTCAGAAGTAAAAGTGCTGGACGTAGGATACAAAGGTAAAACCTTCATGAGGCACCACGCTGGTCTTGGGACAAAGCAGGCTAGACTATTAGATCAGGAGTTTTAGGAAAAAGGTATCATCAAAATTACTCTAGATACCACTGAGACAAGCAAACACTGGGGAAATTGGACTCCTGAAAATAGGTATGCAGGCCCCTTTCAAACAATCCCAGATGAAGAGGGGTATTCAAGCAAATTTGATTAAGGTGGTGGGTCATCGCACAGCCTTGGGATACTAACATGGAACATTAATGGACTTGGGAGAAGGTCAAAACTAAAAAGCCTTAAAAACTAGCTACACCCATGAGATTATGTGTCTGCAAGAAACTTCGCTGTGCGACGAAACCCTTACAATTCATGGGTTTGTCCAACTAAATAGGTCCACAAAAAGAAGTTGTCAGGGATGCCCCAGAGGGGGGTATAATGACCGTAGTATTTACTATGATAGCGAGAAAGGTAAAACACCTAGAACTAAAATGCAAATGGCTCATGGCTTGCAGAGTGCTGCTACAGGATCCTGAAACCAAATATGACAGCACGTTAATCATAAATGTATATATGCGGGGGGGGTCGGAAGACTACAGATCAGAAATGGGTATTTTAAGGAAGACCAGGGTTGTCTGCGCAAAAACTATGACAAAGCCATGCTCATCCTAATGTTTGACATTAACCACAAAATTAACCCAAAGAATATTGATCCATGGTTTAAAGAAATGTTAAGTACATTCAAAATAAATGCGGCCAACTTCCCAGAAATGAAAATGTCGGCTCGGGACGTAACACTAGGAAAGTACTTGGCCTGGAAGAGTCTGTTCTGTCTGAATAGGAGGATGGAGACCGATCGCCCAGCTAAGTAAACGTTTAAGGTTGGCTTGCAACCCTTCCCAATTAATTACATTTTGAATTCATTAAGGGATTTTCGGTGACACAAGGAGAGGGAAGTGATCATGATACTCTAACATTAGAATTATTTGGTGGGGGGAGGACCATGTGAGAATTAAACATATACCATGCCTTCTGTATGCAGATGATCCTGTAATCTTAGTTGAGTCGGAGATGGGACTGCAGAAAAAGTTGGATGCATTTAAGGATTACAGTAACCACAAATGGCTAACAGTTTATATGGACAAAAGTAATGTGCTGTGCTTTGGCAACAAAATAGGCAAGTTTAGCTGGCATCTGGGAACCACTAAACTGGAAATAGTTCATGATTATGTATATCTAGGAGTTTGGTTCGAGAGAACCTTGAACTGGCAGATTCACTTTGAGGCCTTAAAGGGGAGGGCCTTTGCCTCAGTGAGTCACTTGAGAAAATTCAACCAGGACTATGGGGAAATATAGCATAGACCAGTCTTTCTTGGCCATGATGCCACCGCAACTGCAATACGCTGCATTAATGGTAAAGGTGGGTGGGATGCTGAGGAAGGGAAATTTAGTAAGACCTTAATGTCCCTACCAGGGTCCTCCATGATACAGGCCATCAGATTAGAAGCAGGCTTCACCTCTTGGAATATATTGGGCCATATGGCTCTAATAAGATTCTGGAAAACACTGGTCCAGGGAGAGGAACAGAAAGTTTCCCAATGGTGTAGAAACAAGATTCAGCAAAGTGAATTAAAATGGGCCAAAGAGGCCAGAAAGAACCTAAAGTCTGTTTGTAGGGATATGAAGGTGAGGTTATGCCATCAGACCTTGTAAGTAGAAGTCTCTAAGGGCGAGCTGAGGTCATTAAGGAGTAAACTATCTTGAGAAAAGGATTGGCAGTATCTGAGTGGGAAAAAATCTGTACAATTTATTTTAGACTCCTGGAAGAAGGGAGTTTATTTTCCATATTTGAATATTTTATCAAAACGCTGGCTTTGGTGTGAATTACTAAGTATAGGAATTGGTGTCCACCTCTATTATACAAATGAGAAAACAATAATGGAAATGATCCAACCTGATGGGAACTGTATTTGCGAGCTCCGTACAAAATGCAACATTTTGCACATATTAGTGGATTGTCTAAAGGTGCCGCCCTTGCGGAAATTGATCTTACATCCTTTATTTTTTAAATACAGAATTATGAATTGAGCACAAGCTGTTGAGCTTCTTACTTATATGCGTTACCTCAATATTGCAATTGCTATTGGAAGTTTTATGAATGCAGTTAAAAGGGTTGTGCGTTGATAAATAAGATGAATTAGGCATTTAGGTAAAATATTATAGTGGTCATAATAAGAAATGAAGTGGTAAAAACATAATCAGGAAGTTTAAACATTATTGTTTTTATCATGGTTTTAAATGAGAAACTCCAAGGAGTATATTCACAAGAACGTGTGATAACTACCGCAAGAGTAGCGTAACGCAACTTTCGAACATCGCAGCCCATCGCAGTAAAAATAACCCTGTGTCAACGTGGAATTCACAACAAGGCTGTACCATGCGATAGACACCAGATAACGCGTCAAATGACAGCGTCAAAATCAACACCACGCCGTAAAAATGCGAAATGCAAACATGGAAATTCATGCAATGAGGCCAATCGCGGCACAAAAAGTAGCGAAAACCAGCCATAGGCCTGCAAATCCCACGCGTCTTGTGGGAAAATGCACCATAAAAACCATAGAAACAACACACCAGAAACAAGCCTAAGCACAGAGCAACATGGATGCACCCTGACCCAGCGCAGAAGACAACGTGAACCCCACAACCCCCACAGACCACCAGCAAGGAACAACGGGCACGGGGAAGGCCAAGGAGAAAAGGGAGAGGAAGATGGGGGTGCAGACCGCAGGAAAACAAAACCAGCGTCACAGAGGTGACAGAACACTACCAGCAACTGACCCACAAGCAGACTTCCATGAATGCAGCCGGAGTGTTGAGGAGGCCAACGGAGAAGGCCATGAGGCGCCGGCAGGACGTGACAACCTAAACCAGGTACACACCCTCTGCCAACAGGAAGGCAGCAACAGCGACAGGAGGTGGCAGTCCAGCGCCACAGGAGGAGCTGGAGGAAACCCAGGCCACAGTCATCAGTGTAGAGATGGAGCAAGGAGTAGGGAGTACGGACGCAGCTCAAGAGGACCTGGGAATATCAACAGGGAAAGTAACGGACAGGGACTCGGTGAGCGGGGGGAGATGGGCACAGTGACACACATGCAAAATGAGGCGTAGCACACTGCACACCCAAAATTACCCAGGATCATGTCCTACATCCCCTTGGCACACTGCAGCACACACACATAGCAAGAACAGCACACCCACATCGACGACAACGTGGTACAATGCGCATACCTGACACTGTAGAACAGAGGACACAACTGGCTCCGCACATGCACAGAAACATGCCTACCACATCTGACAGAGCAGGAAACTGTGAAATGGAAATGTACGCGTACGACCTCACATTTTTCATGTAGTCCAAATCTACACTGTCCCGCAGAGGAATCTAGCACATCACAAACAGTCACAATGTACATTGCCAAACAGTCTGCATGTAAACCAGAACAATGCGCCAACATACATGTCAACACAATGTCAACATGCATCTCCCCTTCATATTGCAGAGGGGCTCACAACTCCTCCAGCAGAGCACAGAAGACAACACATCTGTGATGCCGGAGAGGACCACCACACCTTCAACACCGACGCCCTACAACAGCCCATGGATATCCCACGCAAACCACCACCAGGACCAGGGCAGACAAGCTACTCAGAGGAGAACACAGCCCCTGAAACAGACCACAGAGCAGGAAGCACACGCAAGCACAGCTGGCACACGACACTTAACCCACCCACACATGGCACCCCAATGTCATGTGTCAGCACGCCAAAAGGAAGTAGCCGAACAGGTGTGGGTGGGGTCCCAACCCATGGAAGACGAACTAGATCACATACGTTGGTGTCTATTACCCTTCAGGACCACCTACACCCCCAAAGGAGACCCACACTGCCATACAGACACATGCAGATGCACATTCACAGTACACAACTACACCCAGGGGCACGCACATATAAGTCACACACCCACATTGGTGCGGCGTATGACAGCCCTGGCCACTCCCCTTACAAATTGAGTGGGTGACAACATAGCTACATGTCCAAGCTCCAACCCGCTGCCTAAAGTGACATGTCTGCATTCGATGTACACAGCACACTGTAATGTCCCAGGGCCCTCATGCATACAAGACCACAGGGACACACGTAGATATCATGTCGAACTGGCTAGGAGCACGTGCGCCCGGCCCCTTTATTGTCAGGGCCAAATGTACAGTGACGCCTGTGCTGGATGTGTGTGGGGTAAGTGTAAGCCAGTCCGCTCGGAATGCTTGGTGCTGGCAACAACTTGAACATTGGACACCAGTGCAACGGAAACAGAAAACACATGCATAACAGAGTCAACTGCACACCAACATGGTGGGAGCCGGAGTAAGGACAGAGGTCACCCAATATTCAGTCTGGAGGTTCCGTGAGTTGCAGTGCACTGAGACAGGGGCACTAGAGATGAGCGCACGCATGTGAAGGAATTGCTAGGATTGTGTCTCTTTGGGTTAGTCCTGATGCAGATGCAGTGGGGTGTGTTACACCGGCATCAACTTCTTCATCAATGTCCCAGGTCTCCCACACTGCCTGAGGTGACAGTTGCGTCCGCATTCCACAGCGCAATACCCAGTAATGGTTCCGGGTGTGTGGCTTGACTACCACCTCCAGTCTACATTCCTGACTTGGGGATGTTGCCTCCCATTGTCTGTGCCATCTCCCGTACGCACACTTGACACATCTTCCCCTTCATATCCTCAGGTCTTCCACACTACATGAGGTGACATAGCTGCGCAACATCTCCACAGCACAAAACTCAATCACTAACGGACAATGGCTTGCGTTGCACTGAGTCACTGGCACCTGGAGTGCTGAGCAGGGTATCAGGCCGATGATGGCATCCACGACAGGTCTGAGCAACTCCGTAGGTCTGTCAGGACCACCGTATCTACTCTGGCAGATGGCGGTTGGAGGTAGTCCTTGCGGTGGTGGTGTGTGCCTCCTGCGATGATGCAACGTCCGTGCCGGTCAGGACCCGAATCCATGTGTGGGCTCTGGTGGCCCGCAGTTGAGGCCAGAGGCTGCGGACAGCGCAGGGCCACAGACACATGGCGTTGATGAACCCAAGGCCAATGCTTCAGGGGCCATCCAATATCTCAGAAGAAGGGGTCCCGGACCTGACAAGTACAGAGTTAGTGGCCCCGGATCCACAGCGGCCGGCACAGGCACTCAGCCACGGGATGGTTACTTGTAGTGCAGTCAGATGGGCCATGCGACCTGAGCGGGTCACCATCAATGTCTGAGGTGTATGTTGCGGAGAGTACCGGGGAACATTGGAAGGTGTCCTCCAGGGCGTGACGCCAAAAGGTTTGATTTTATCCGGAGGCAGCAAATGGAGGAGTGGAAAGCGACAGCCTCGTTGCCACCACCAATTCGGTATCAGCTACATGAGGATGAAAACTGCCCCCTAGTCCATAGACTCAGACGCCACCAAAGTTCGACCAGAGAGTGTCCGTGATTGTTGGGGAACAGACTTAGTGGCACCAGGGCTGAGAGGGGATGCTGTCTGCGATTATGCCGGTACGCTGATATGAACTCAGCCATTGTAAAATGAAGAGTCTGTGACCTACGGGACCGCAGTGTAGGCCGGAGGCGGCGGTCAGCAGTGGCCCACAGCCACGTGTCGTTGGCTGGCGAGGCACAGAGTTAGTGACACAAGGGCAGTTGTCGGTAGTGTTCGATCACTGCCATAACGATGATCTTGTTCCCTTCGGACTGCAACGCGTCATCCTCTTGCGCCTCTCCGTGCGTGCGATGACATGTATTCTGCCTTTTGAATATCCAA
Organism: Triturus cristatus; assembly: GCF_964204655.1. Lineage (NCBI taxonomy): Eukaryota > Metazoa > Chordata > Amphibia > Caudata > Salamandridae > Triturus > Triturus cristatus. The sequence continues at coordinate 571,772,810 of NC_140588.1, forward strand.
TGTTCAGTTCCAAATCTGTGACCCACTTGTGCGCAGCGTAGACCAAGGGCAGGAGTCCGCGTAGGGCCACAGACACGTGTGGTTGTGATGACATGCACAGACTTGTTGGCACCACATCGAAGTGAGTATAGTGACTTGTCCTATGCCTTAAATGGTGTTCACTGCCATGGTGTAATCAAGTCTCAGTTCCAAATGTGTGACCTACCTGACCGTGGTGTAGGCCTGAGGCAGCGGTCAGCACGGGCCATTCACCGAGTGTCGCCGGCATAGGTTGGATGGCCCCACCGGCCTGCGTAGTTCAGGTTCAGTGGCACCAGGTGTCGCCAGCTGGCGTGGAACAGAGTTAGTGGCACCACGTGTCACCGGCTGGTGTTGAACAGGGTTAGTGGCACCACGTGTCGCCGGCTGGCGTTGAACAGGGTTAGTGGCACCACGTGTCACAAGAAGCCCATATGAAACTATGCCTCACTGATCAGGTGGGGCCTGGTGCTGCTGCCGCTGGCCCGGATTTCAGGTCGCTGCAATTCATGACTCAGGACACAGTTTCACACATGGGACCTACTGGGCCGAGGAGTAGGCCTAAGGCGGCAGTAGAGTACGTCAACGAAAAAGGACTAAAGCGGGCCCATGTCATGGAGGCCGTTACAGTCTGAGGAGGCTGCCAAGGTCGCGGGACTAGGGCCTGGAGCTTGTGCCGGAATGTGGTGGGCCCTCCTTGACACATGCCGGTGTCAGCAGGTGATCAGTAAGGCCTGGCTACACAGGGGCGGGCCTGACAGGTTCGTGGTTCGGTGTGCCGGGGTCCGGCAGCCGCACAGCATCGCAGGCAACTCCGCTCTAGAGGACGGCATCGGCCTCAGAGACGTTGGGCTCTCCAGAAGGGGACCACGTCCAGGGGTACATACTTCTTATTCACACCCCTCCGCTGGCGTGGCGTACGCCAGGCCATCCCACTCTGGTCGCGCTTGGGGGGGCGTGCCAGGCAAGATTTCCACGAGGTCCCCCACTGGCTGTGGTGACATGGTTGCGTCCACTGTCCACTGCACTGCATTCACCAGAGGTGTATGTCGCCATGGATATGGGTGTGTGCTGCATACTGTGGTCTGTCCAGCACATCTCCGCCACTCTTGGCATTGTGTACTTTCCCAATCATGGTACTACTGCATCCTTCACACATGCCTGTTTGCCACCTCTCCCCACATTCGGCTGTTGTGTGGCTGAGGTGCCATGCCGTTGATGGCTCATGTTCACGGCTTGGCCAGGTAACCAATGTGAGTTGTTCTGTCGTATCTGGTGGGTGGGCATGTTGTGCATGTTGGTTGTGATTTTGTGACGTGTGCATTGCCAGAGTTGTGATTTGCATGGTTGTGGAGTTGAGGTGAGTGGGGTGTTCATTTGGAACTTGCCAAGGGGCTGTGCATTTCCCTTGGTGCCATCCTGGGAACGCTAGTTGCTGATGGACTGTCAGAGGATGGAGGAATCATGCACACTGGCTGTGTATTTGAAGGCGAAATTGTTGGAGGTTCAATGGTGTTCTGTTGTTGCCTGCACATTGGGGTGGGACGTGTGCTTTCTGTTGCGGTGATTGTGTGCTGTGTCACCAGGGGGCACAGGTGGGACATGTGTGCTGTGGATTGCCCCCAACACGTGCGTGCATCCTGCTTTGGCATATGGGCCGTTCTTGGTCTCCAGGGTGACCTGCGCATTGTATTAAACGTATGGAAACTGGGTACCAGGGTGATGGTGATGTCCAGGACAGGTGTGAGGGACTTGGATGTGGCTGGCAGTGAGACTCCTCCGACTCTGGCGGGTGTTGGTTGGGGGGTACCAGGGGCCAACAGGTGCAGCCAAGCCAGCAGCTTGGTGTGGGGTGGGATGTTGGTTGTCCCCTGTGTTGGTACCGTAGGCCTGTTGGGCGATGATGGTCGGGATGCGTGGGATGGTTGTCCCTTTCAGCCTGTGGTGGACGGTGACATTGTCAGAGGTTGGGTCTGTGCGGCTGGTACGCTTCCTGGGGGTCCGCTGTCTTTGTCTGCGCTGGTCTGTGGTGGTACGGGGGGGTGCTCTGGGTGTGGGTTGTGGTCCTGGGGTGGTGTTGGTGGGTGTTGCGGCCCTCTTGGGTGTCCGGGCCGCACGATGGGTGGCTCCATGGCATCTGTTGCCCTTCCGATGTGGCCCTGGGCTGTGCTTCCTTTTGTTGTGCAGGCTGCCGTCCGACTTTACACCAGGTCAGAGCAGGTGTAGATTTCCTGGTGCTAACATGCCTTATCGCCTGTTTTGTGTTTTTATCGCAGTTCTATCTGGTTGTTGAGAATGTTGAGGTGTGATGTAGCACGGGAACGCCCACTCTGCATCTCATTAGCGATAGTTGCGGGGGGCCTCTGTGGCGAGGTTTTTTGCGGCTGCTATCGCGAGTAAACTGGTGCTGTGGGCTGTTAACATCAGCTTGTGAATGGGGCGATAGATTTATCGCAACTTTGTCTGCGATAAAGTGCCGTTGACTTGGCGATAGTTCCTTGTGAATAGGCCCCAAAATGTGAAAATTCCGTTAAAAAAACAGATTGAAAATGCTATCCTAATTTAATGATAGGTGAGGCAGCTAAAAACAATTTTGTAATAAAGTTTTAACTATATTTAGTATGAAGGGATATTTAAATATTAGGGCTTTTAAAAATTTTGAATGGTTTTAGCTATAAATTTGTCGTTGAAATTTTAAATACTGCAATATTTATTATTTAAACTGTTCATTGTGTAGGATAAGGTGATTACATGTGTAGCTGTGTTGTTTAAAGACCATTGGTCTAAATAAACATTTCTTTGACTGACTGACAACTGAGATTTAGGATTGAACAACCATAAAACTCTACCATGCCCAATACATACATCACCTTTTCTTTGTTTTGGGTACTTCCAGGCTGAAAATGGTATCTATATGTTCCTTCTTAGGTCTGATTCCCATGTGAGAGGTAGTATGCCCCAAATGAGTAATACCCACTCCTTCAGAAATGCACCATTTTCCGCAAGGGAGAGTGGTCACTAGACTCAAATGTTAATCCAGCAGTTTTCCCACAATGACCTCCAGAGAGACAGAAGTCTCAGAAACCTCTAGGGGTTAAGGAAAGGTGAGAGAAAGAATACACTATATAAGCAGGAAACTATCATAGGAGAGCCCTTCAGCACACCCAGACCAGATTGCATTGAAGGTGTTGATTTCAGGGTTGGTGAGTAAAGGCCCTTTAATAATAAATGCACAATTAAGATTTACGCATATGAATAAAAAACATGAAAGTATGAATTGTGAAAGGAAGGCAGTACAAACTCACCTGGTACTTTTGAAAAGATGGCAATAAATGTTGTGGGTTGCCTAAAGTTCCCACTGTAGTTCTCCCCTATGTTAACCTAACCACACACGTTGTTGGCCGTTTTGTTTTGCACATGTTACATAATAATGTGTTTATTTCTGTGCAATGATTTTATTTTAGAAATATACTACACAAATGTTTGTTATTCAGTACTTCTTCCTGTGACTCGGTCTACACATCTCATAAAAGGTCAAACAACATCTGTGGTCGGTCCCAAACATATTCTAACATATAGGTACTACAGAGAGACTCAGCTGCTGTTTTCTAACACAACATTTTTTATCATATAAGCAGACTTGGCATTTTGAAAACAGAGAGGAGGATTTATAGCAGAGGAAAGGTACCGGGATGTGCGTGCCAGCTCTGTGCAATCTTAGATGCAGGCCATCTAACAGCAAATGCCAGATATGTGGCCCGATACTAATCCTAGAGATCACTGATATGTCACTGTGCTCATGTAGTGAGGCTACTCTTAGGCAGATATATTATTCGCCATGATAGGGCTTTTCATTGTATACAGTTTGTTAGTAATGCTAATTACACTGCTCAGTTGTTTATGTTTTCTTATTGCAGTATAGATGCTTCATGATAGAATATGATAGTTTCAATAAATGTTGTAAACTGTTCTCATCTCTCTCCTCTGTTTTATTGTGGATATGCATGAGTGAGAGAATGAAAGTTGATGATCCATTACCACAGTTCCCTGAGGTGACTAATGTTGTGTTCTGGGGTACCAAATTACCCGTTACTCTGGGAAGGTTGGGAGGACTGGTAAGGCACTATGAGCTCGTCAGCATTTGGTTCCGTAGGTACTGATGTGGTTTGGAGACTCAGTCCCTACACACTGACATTCTGTGATCCCAGGCATAGTTCAGATTCCCTGAAACATAACAACCCCCAAAGGCATCAGACGATACCCAGAAAAAAACTGGTAAGCAGTTTGCCCATAGGCCAGCTGCAGGGATTGAACAAGGCAGCCTTTCACAGCAGGACTCAAACTAGGGAAATATAGCAAGAAAAAAAAGATCAGGGGATACACGAACTGTGGAAGCAACCAAACAAATCTGGACAATGCAGAACAGCAACAGATTGAGCTTGAGTGAGCGCCATACACCAAATAGAAAGTCGATAGGAACCAACTTGGTAGTCCACAGCTTTTTTATAGAAACCAAAAAGGACTGTGTTAGCTGTACCAGCCCTGGCCTGGAACTGCTTGCTCTTGATCCGCTACATTTCTTTGTGAGCCACCCAACAATGCCATTACTCCACAGTCTCCAACACTTCCCTGCTTTGGTTTGTTTCTCAGACATATTGAATCTTACTTTTGTGTCTCCTTTCCTGTATTCCCCTTACACTATCTTCCTAAGCAGCACTTGTCTACCTTCAATAGCTGGGTCTGACCTGAGGTGGCAAAGTGAGCTAACGATGATGGGTTCAACCCAGATCTGTGCTTGCGGTTGAGTGTCTGAAATGTTTCAACGCTCCGTTCATCATCCCCTTATGTTTGCTTTGTTTGCCTTAAGTAGGCAGGGTATGCCCGAACGTGGGTCCCTTGCTCACTTTGCCACTGGATACAAGCTAGACTTGCTGATGAGGGGTGTTAACCCTAAACTGGTCCCAGGATGCTTGTTTACAATCCAGGGAAGACCTGTCTTGGCAGTTCAGGCTGGATTGTTTCCATGAGGCACAGGGTCAAGATGGATTTGCATATAGCTCATCTGAACTATGGTGGCAAAGTGAGCTAAGGAACGATTATGGATTCCACCCAGATCTGTGACTGGGGGTGAGTGTCTGAAAAGTTTCAGCGCTCCGACCATCATCTCCTTGTGTTTGCTTACCTTCAAAGTCAAGACTGCATTTTCCAGCTGTTCCTGGTAAACTTAAATTGGGCTTCACCCCATGTTTTACAGTAAAAATGTACCTCTTCTTGGAAAAACCATAACACCAGCAGTCACCAACTAAATTGTGAATACCCTTTGAAAAACTTATGCTGATGAGACGAACCCGAATGGTACCTCGAGAAACTTGCAGCAACCCATGGGAGTTATGAATGCTTTGCGCTCTCGTGACCTGTAATGCAATTTAATTTTAATGATACAGGGACGCAAGGTTCAGAGAGCTAAAGAACCTAGTATCCTACTCATTTGAGAGCACCTCTACCAAGTTTGGGATAGAAAACTTGTCCAGAACAATTTCCCTATTAAGGCGCCTACGGTTGACACATAATGTAATCTCCTGCTGGGCATATATTACACCTCAACCGAATTGAACTTTCAAAGGCACACTGATCCTCTTGTCAAACTACCTGATAAATCACGCTGCACAGCTTCTTGCACATTTAATGGAATTTTACTTTTTCTAACTATCAAGGGTGTGGCTGTCAGAAATATTCAGGTTGAGTTAAAAATCATGGAAAATACACTATTGCTGAAAGCGCAGGTTGACATATTTAATGGCATCTCATGTGGAGGAGACGATTAATGAAGAAAAAGTAGATCTGAGCATAATTATTGCAGTGACTATCATTTGAATATTGAGTAAAGGTAGGTTATTGTAGTCATATATATCAAGCAGTGTAATTAATTGTAATCCTGCTGCATCAGCACCAAAATATTGTTGAGCGTATATTTGCAGGTACAACTGTTTATGGCACTGTTGTTTCTACACCGGCAGTGCCCCTTCACAAACATTATGAATCGGCCTGGGCAAATTTGCAATTACGCCGGCATAATTGATGAAATTATGGTAACAAATTGTATGCAATATTATTGAGATTACACCATCACGCCACACTCTAATTTGGGAGAGAAATTTTAGCACAAGATGTTTGGGTAGTTTTTGAATGACAGTGGCATTTAAGGTAGATCTTGTACTGCAGTGGAGCATTTGGGTAATTTATGAGGGCAAAGCTGTACATCAGAATGTGAGGGGCAGTGCTTTGAATTCAATTGGCTTTTCTTTTAATATGGGCAGCTAATCAACATCTTCTCACCTGAGTGGACCGTTTGGGCAATTCTCTAGCATACAACTACACATCTGAATGTGAGCTGCAGAGTTTTTAGCATGAGTGACCACAAATCAATTCAAAATTACATTTTTGAGTTGAATTTGTACCCAAACAGATATTTCTGGTAATTTGCTTCAGTGTGAGATGTATTTCAAGTAATTTCAAGAAATTTAGCATAAGTCAGCAACAGCAAACCACATGAGTTTCTCACACCCCTAATTATGAAGTTTGACTGTTGTGCTAAAAAATCAGACATTGCTAGTTCCAGATCACATATTTGGCCACAGCAATTCCCAAGAGCAAGTATAATAGCTTATTTAGACAAGGTCTCACAAGAATTGCAGTTCTTGTGGGACTAGGAAGTCTTGGATGCCATTTGGCTGATCCACTATATAAGACACACAATTGATGGACGGAATGCAGAACAAATCAAAACATTCACCCCCAGTCAAGGGATCTGGGTTAAATCCATCATTCATTTGCTCACCATGCCACCCCAGTTTAGACTTGGCCATATGCAAATCAGTCTTGACCCTGTGCCTCATGGGAACAGTCCAGCCCGAACTGCCACACCATGTCCTCCCTGGACCGGATAGAAGCATCATAGGACCGTGTACGCTTGCGGGGCACAAAACTACAATGACCCTTCTGTATGCTGGAATTGGGTGTCGTTTATTAAAACATCCCTAATGGGTATATTGACTTCTCGCAATTTAAAGGTAAAGAAAGCAAACACAATTGTGTAACCACACAGGTCTTCCTCCTTTTCCGTAAGGGTCTCTGTAGTCCTTATGTAAGCCAACCTAAAGTTTTGTTCCAAAATAAAATCTTTGAAGACAGGTTTGGTAGAGTGTTTCCCCGGGAGTACTTCTCCTTTAACTATTTGTCATCTCTGTTTTTCTTTTCCAGGTCCGGAAGGGAGTCCATGACGCCTCTTCGCAATGCCCCTCGGAGAAAACCAGGTAAGGAACTTGCTCGTCCTTGAAAACAAAACACAATGTGCCCCAAACACCTGTACGGGAGGGAAACGTGACCAGTGAGGGAGAAAAGGAGAGAAAAGGGGAAAAGAAACTAAGGCAATATAGATGTGCCTTCAGAGGTGTAATGATTGGGTTATACACAAAGGACCCTGGGCACCGTCGTTGGTTGTGCAATACTTATTTATTTAAGATGTACTTGACCGAGCGCCGGGAACACTCCCGTCTCCGGCTCTCTGCGCGCTCTACTGTTCGCGCTCAATCGCGCGAAGCTGCGCCTCTTCCCAGCATGCACTGGGGCGCTAAATACTAGAGCGTAACACTACATATCTCCCCCTTTTAATGCTTTCACCAAAACAAAAGTGGCCCCCTCTTACTTGGTGTGCGTATCATAGTCCTCAAACTTTCTTGGCATCTTGACCTCTCGGCCCGATCTCGTACAGTTCTGTCTTTTCTCTGGAACCACCTTTACCTCTCTAGTCGGGGATTCACCTCTGGTTGCAACCTCTCCTTGTTCCTTTTCTTCTTGCACCTGATTCTCTACCTCCATGAAGCGATCTTTTCTACTTCCTCCTAAAGTCTTCTGGCTCTGAATCTCCCCCCTTTTTCCAGAAGAGGTTGGGGTTGGCTCTTCCGCCGCTTGACTCTCCTCTCTTCCTGGCTCGCCCTCCGTTGCTTGGCTCGGTGTTCTACTGTCCTCTGGATCTTCCCACTTCACAATTCTATTGCATTTCGCCATTCTGTCCTGTGACCATACCTTCCCGTTGCTCAATAAGGCTGACCTGGTGTATGTTTCTATGACCTGCAGCGGTGGGCTGAATTTACTTTCTCCTTTTCTTTTTAGCGTGGCATGTTTTACTCTTACCCACTCTCCCTTCTCCAGGGTCATCCCTTTGGTATTACGGCGTTTGTTATAGTACTCTGTATATATTGCCTGTGCTTTGTCCAGATTACGCCTCACCACCGCAGGCGACCATTTGCTCTGTACCATAAGGTGTTTCCACGCTACATTGTCCTTCGTAAAAGGTTCTCGCCCCCTTAAAATCTTGAACGGACTGTACCCGGTGGTGGTTGGAGTGATGCGGTACGCCCAGAGCATGCGTTGGAGTTCCTTCTCCCACTGTAGCCCTGCACTGATAGCCGCTTGTATGGATCCCATTATCACTCGATTTAATCTTTCCGCAAGTAAATTCCCCGCCGGGTGGTAGATTGGGGTGTGTTTGACTTCGATTCCATTCCCGGTCATGAAGGCGTTCCATCGTTCTGAAACAAATTGTGGGCCATTGTCACACGTTATTACCTTGGGTATTCCTTCTCTCAGGAACGTGGCAGTGAGGAATGCTAACACCGTCTCAGTGTCGGCAGTTTCACACACATCTACCTCTGGCCATTTAGAGTATCTGTCCACTGCCACTATGAGGTACTTGGGTACTCCTTCCGCGTTCAGGACTGGACCCAGGATGTCCAATGACAGCATTTCCCAGGGACTTGACATTCCTGTGAATTTTCCCAGTGGTGGACGTAGTAAGGTTTGCGTCTTATCCGACCTTTACCATTGGTCACACGTCCTGACGTGTCTTTCTACCTGAGCATCCATGGCTAGCCACCAGTATGCCTGCTTCGCTCTCGCCTTAGTTTTCATGATCCCCAGGTGTCCCTCATGTAGGATGGTTAAGAGATGGCTCACAAGTGAGGTCGGAGGGACCACCTTGTCTCCTCTCAGTAGGAACACTGGATTGTCTCCTAAGGACAGCTCTTCTCGGATTTCCCAGTACTTCCTCAGCTCGCTATCTAGGTGCCTTTTGTCCGGCCACCCTTGTGTCACATAGCTTTTCACTGTGTTCATAGTTTCGTCCCCTGTGTACGCTTCTTCCCATTCCTGTATGCTGACAGCTCCCTCGTGGTCCTGCATGACTGCTACCATGTACTCTTCCCATTCCGAAAGTTCTCGATCTCCTGCGGGCTCCATGGCGGCTGCCCGGCTCAAGAAGTCTGCTACCTTGTTTTTGGACCCGGGGATGTACTCCACATCATATACTTAGTCCAACAGCCTCAAGCTCATCCCTGCTATGCGAGGTGTCGCATGCGCATGTCTGCATGAGGTCAATACTTTCACCAGTGGCTTGTGGTCGGTACGGAGTAGAAACTTCGAGCCCCACAAGTACTGTCTGAACCGTTCCATTGCCCACACCGTCGCTAGCATCTCCTTCTCTATGACGCTGAATTTTTCTTCATTCGCCGCTAAGGCTCTTGAAGCGAAGCTAACGGTAGTGACTTCTCCGCCTCGGGCTTTCTGCATCAGGACCGCCCCTAGGCCCTTGTCACTGGCGTCAGTGGTCAGGATGGACAACGCTTCTTGATCGAACCCTTCCAGGGGGATTGCTGTGCAGATGTCTTGTTTTATGCTCTCGAATTCATCTTGCTCCTCCTGCGTCCACCTGAACACATTCTTTTCCTTCAAGAGTTGCCTTATGTGGTGCTTTTTGGTCATGAAATGCGGAACAAACTTGCTGTAGAATTCAGCCATACCCAGGAAGGAGCGGACATCTTCCTTCCTCGTCGGTGTGGGTGCATCCTTTATGGCCGCCATGTTCGCTCTTTTCGGTTCTATACCCCTTCCGCAGATCTCGTGGCCCAGGTACGTCACCGAGTTTACTCCGAACCTGCACTTTTGCCATTCCGCTGTGAGACCATTTTGGGCTAAGATCACCAGCACTGTGTGTAGTTTCTTGTCATGATCTTCCTGGTATTTCCCCATTACTAGGATGTCATCCTGGAAGTACTGGACCCCTTCTACCCTTTGGAACAACCTATGCATCAGCTTTTGGAAAACCGCCGCCACCGACGCTAGGCCGACGGGCATCCTGAGAGACTTGTAACACCCAAATGGTGTGATGAACGACGTCAGATGATTGCAGGTGGCATGTAATGCAATTTGGTGATACGCTGAGGTGAGGTCTATGGTGGAGAACCACTTGACTCCCTTGGTCATCGCCAACATCTCATTTATCCTAGGCAGCGGGAATTTGTCTACTAGAATGTTCTTATTGAGCTCCCTCAGGTCCACACATAGTCGCACCTTCCCATTAGGTTTCTGGGCTACCACCAATGGCGCCAGCCATTCTGCGCTCTCAATCGCTTCTATGACTCCGTTTGCTTCCAACCGTCTCAATTCTTCCTGGACTGCCTCCCTGCTTCTGAAGGGAATATTTCGGGCTTTGTGGCTCACAGGTTTAGCTCCTTCCTTGAGTCGTATTTTGTGTGTGAATTTTGTCATCTTCCCAATGATTAACTTGAACACCTCTGGATATTCTTCCATCCACTTGCCCACTTCTTTCTGTTGATTTGTTTCTATTAGCAGTACTTGTTTGGGGCCTCCTGGGTTGAGCTGTATTCCCAAGTTCCCTTGGTCCATCCACCCCAGTACGGAGGGTCCTTTCTCTGCCACGTACAGCTTCCCTTCTGCTCTGCGTCCTTTGAACTCGAACATCAACTTACGATATCCTACCATGGGTATGGGTTCTCCGGTGAACGTGACCGGATGAATGTTGGTGGGTAGTAGATTGGCCCCGACTTTGGAACCAAATTTGTTTTCCCATATGGCTCTCTGGATGATCGTATACGGGGAGCCTGAGTCCGCCACTATATGCACTTGTACCCCGCCAATCTTCATCTGTAACGCTGGTTTCTTGGTTCGTGTGCAATTCACTCCTAGCACTTGATCGTCGATGCATAAGACCTCATCCTCTTTGTCTTCTTCTCCTTGGGGTTCCTCTTCTCCCTCGGGTTCTTGTGCCACGTATTTCACGTCCGCCCTGCTGAGCTTGCACCTGCATACTTTTTCGTAGTGCCCCATTATGTTGCAGTATGCACACTTGGCGCGAAACGCGGGACAAACTTTGTCATTGCCTTGGTGCGATTGGCTGCCGCACCTGTAGCACCCATTTTTCCGTTCTCCCTGTGGCTTCTGGTTCTTCATGGTCTTCTGAGGGAACCTCTTCTGATACCTCGTACCGCTTGGTGTCTGCTGTTTCGGAGCGTCTGGTCTGTCTCTGTCTGTTACCCTGCAGACTGGCGTGCGTTCGTTGCCCTCTCTTTTGGCCGCTTCTGCACACCGTTTAGATAGTTCTGCCTTCTTCACTAACGCCACCACTTCCTTTAGCGGAGCGTCCCCATTGACCCACAGTTTCTCCTGTATGGCCGTGTTGGTTGTGTGCATAATAATCTGGTCCCTGATGAGTTCGTCATGCAGTGCGCCGAATTTGCAGGTTACAGCCATCTTCTGTAACGCTGCGGACTCTCCCTTGTTCTGTTTTCTCTGGAAGAAATTGCATCTGTCTATGGCCGTGCACACCACTGGCCTGTAGTGAGCGTCTAGGTCTTCCAGCGCGTGTCGAAACACTTCTGTGTCCGCCGCTGGTCTGGTCTCCTTCACCAAACTGTCGTATACCCTGATGGCCTCTGGGCCCAGGTTGTGCAGTAGTATTTTCTTTTTTCTTGCACTTGAGAACTCCCCTTCGCCTTCTTCTTCTAAGGCTTCAATATAGTTCAGGAAATACCGTTTCCAGTCCTCCCAGGGCATCGCCGGGTCTCCTCTTTTGGGTAGGAAGGGCACTAAGTTGGTGAGTGACGTCGTTTGCACGCACATCCTGCCTCTGCCGTCTTGGGCTGCACTCTCCTGTCGTCTGTCTCTGGTGGACTCCCTGGAACCTGTCTCTCTCCTAGTCCTGAGTTGGTTACTGGCGTGGGCGAAAGGCTGCCTTGCCCCCTCCTCGCTGGCCCTGGGGTCACCAGGTCTGTCGTTAGCTTCTGAAGGGAATATTTGGACCTGGGTCGCTCCTGGTGGCGCCCTTTGCTGTGCTGTTGCCTCTAGCCTTCCTCCTGCCTCCCTTGTCGCTCGGGGCGCTGCGGTGCTATTGGCCTCTGCGCAGCCGGGTGATGACTCTACCAGGCGTGGCCCCCCCACGTAGGTGTGCCCCGTGCCAGTCGGTGTGCTGCCTCCGCTTACCCTGCCAGGCCTCCTGTGCTTGTGGTCCCTGCCCGTGGCTCTCACACTTTCCACGTGCTCGGCTGCACTGCTCGTCGCCACTTCTGCGCGCTGCAACCTCGGGATGCCAGTGATGCTCCTGGCTGTTCTCCCTGCGTCACGGTGATGACGGTGTTCCTCTGCAACGCTCGGTTTTCCTCACGAGGTGCCTGGGCCCTGTGCAGGTCTCATCCCATCCTCGTCGCCATTTGTAATGATCGGGTTATACACAAAGGACCCTGGGCACCGTCGTTGGTTGGGCAATACTTATTTATTTAAGATGTACTTGACCGAGCGCCGGGAACACTCCCATCTCCGGCTCTCTGCGCGCTCTACTGTTCGCGCTCAATCGCGTGAAGCCGCGCCTCTTCCCAGCATGCACTGGGACGCTAAACACTAGAGCGTAACACTACAAGAGGTAGAACACACTTGTAGTCCACCTCGTGTGTTAACTCACATACGCTCGGAATGTTGGAAAATAATATCAGTCAAGTCTCCTGACTAAAAGACGTGAAAATGAGCCTGGGGCAGAGCGATAGACAGGGTGCGCAGAGGCAGGTCAATAGGTGCTCCCCTTACTGCCCGTGTATTACACCCTTCCCGTATACCAAAAATATGTCTCCGTACCTGGCTCAGCCACGTTTCTCCCGAAACATGGCGGGGCGATGTCACAGTTGTGGAGCTCCCTTCTGCAGCTTCTGTCCTCTGACGTCTCTGCAGGCTCCCGGTTAGTCGAGACCTCCAGCTGGGTGTGGTGTCGGCTGTGCTTCCTCTCTTTGGCAATAAGATGGGCCTCTCTTCTGCAGAATGGCTGAAGCCTCAAGGGTGTTTGGCCCGCCAAATGTGACTGAGAGAATACATGGGCCTGGGATCGTCCTTGAGAATTCCTGGTACCACTTCCATCGCTGTCACTGCTTCTTCGCCCTGACTCTCCAGTGTCCCCGTTTCTACGTTCTCCCCTGATTGAAAAAGCCCTCCCTCATCATTGATTGGATGAGGTGGCGGCGTAGGAATCACATGGGTGGCAGCCTTGCTCCTTACACCGGAACTAGACGTGCCGCGTTTGCCTGGTTGTAGGTGCAGTCCTCGATCTCGGTTTTGGAGCTCTGCTGCAGGGAAGAAGGAGATGGTGCAGGTAAGTGAAGTATGTGCCAGGGAACGGCTTGTTCCTCTTCTATGTCCGGTTTCCCTTCCCAGACCGGTTTTGGGGTTTTACCCCTCTTCAGCCAGGATAGCTTGATTCCAGTGGCACAGTGAGCCCAGGACCCACATCTGGGAATACCAGGCGCACTTAGGGTGAGAAAGCAAAAGACACACAATTGATGGACGGAATGCAGGGTTCAAACTGGAATGGCATGGTGAGCAAAAGAATGATGGATATAACCCAGATCTCTTGACTGGGGTTGAATGTTTTGATTTGTTCTGCATTCCGTCCATCAATTGTGTGTCTTTTGCTTTCTTGCCCCAAGTGCGCCAGGTATGCCCAGACTTGGGTCCTGGGCTCACTGTGCTACTGGAATCAAGCTATCCTGGCTGAAGAGGGGAAAAGCCCCGAAACCGGTCCTAGGATGCTTGTTTCCGGTCCAGGGAGGACCTGGCTTGGCAGTTCGGGCTGGACTGTTCCCAAGAGGCATAGGGCCAAGACTGATTTGCATATGGCCAGGTCTAAACTGGGGTGGCATGGTGAGCAAAAGAATGATGGATTTAACCCAGATCTCTTGACTGGGGTTGAATGTTTTGATTGGTTCTGCATTCCGTCCATCAATTGTGTGTCTTTTGCTTTCTTGCCCCAAGTGCACCAGGTATGCCCAGACGTGGGTCCTGGGCTCACTGTGCCACTGGAATCAAGCTATCCTGGCTGAAGAGGGGTGAAACCCCGAAACCGGTCCTAGGACGCTTGTTTTTGGTCCAGGGAGGACCTGGCTTGGCAGTTCCCATGAGGCACAGGGTCAATACTGATTTGCATATGGCCAGGTCTAAACTGGGGTGGCATGGTGACCAAAGGAATGATGGATTTAACCCAGATCTCTTGACTGGGGTTGAATGTTTTGATTTGTTCTGCATTCCGTCCATCAATTGTGTGCCTTAGGTTTTAACAATCCAGCACACTTCCTCTCACTCCATCAGTCCCAAGCAATGGAAGAGAACACTGACAGCACCAAAAGAATATGCCCGCATGGTGTCTCAAGGTGCCAGCCCGAAGGTGCTCAAGGCTGCGCTAAATCAAAGATGCCACAGCCACTGACGCAGTACTGGTGAAGGTGAAAGGCCCCCTGCAGAAAGCCTCAAGGCAGGGCTTCCTATGTGATGCCAATCACTGTTTGGGACCTAACAAAGAGAGACTCACAAAACTCTGGAGAGTACACAATGAACTCTGTGCCACAATATAATGTATTATACTGCGGGGTCAATGGATGGTGATCACTGAAAGCCTCCAACATCGAGTAACCACGTTGGCCCATGGAGGGCATCAAGGCACCGCAAAGATGAAGCTGCGCATGTAGGGGGAAATATGGCTTCCCCACCTTGAGGCCATGGTGGATGAACTGGTGCGACAATGCCTTGCATGCCAACTCCGTAGCTCCCAAGAGGTCCAGGCACCCATCATAATTGGTCCAAAGTGAGTCTAGATTTCGGGAGCTTCCCAGATGGAAGAGTCACCATCATACTGGTGGACGGCTATTCCAATTATATGATCATTGAAGCAGTCAACTCGACAGCTTTCACCAATGTAGCACCAGTACTCGAAAAGGTCTTTGCACTGTTCGGAATCCCAGAAGAAATCAAGACAGATAACAGGCCACTTTTCCAAGGATCCTAATTTAAAGAACTTCTAGAACATCTGGGAATAAGACACCCTGCATCATGCCCCTGTGGCCACAAACAAACAGATAGGCCGAACACTTCATGTGCACCCTGAACAAGGCCCTTCGGATTGCCACAGTAAGGAAGACCAACCCCGAACTCAGTCTCAAGCACATACAGATGGACGCCACATTGCACCACATAGTACCCTCTCTGGTCAAGATAGGTTCAGAAGAGACATGATCCCAGTCCATCCAGAATGGTCACCACCACTCTATGATGCTGTGCGTACCGATGCCTAGTGCACACAGAACAATGTACGCATGCGCATGAAATGACTGGTTACAACACAGCAAATCAGGCCATCACAAGGATCATCAAGGATCGAAGAACCTGGGTGAAAGTTTTGAACTCCCTTTGAGCCCCTGTCCATGTGACAAATGTCATATAGGTCAAATGACTCAGTCTATAAAAAAATTGCATCCTGCAACATAGATCAAGGATCCGATGCAGAGCTACAGGGGCATCTTTAGTTGAATATTTCCGTTGAGAAACAACATTCTGAAGATTATTTGAAATGGTCAGTACTTTTGTAGCCTCATCAGATCAACGAGGCAGAACAATGGAAACATTAGTGCTTTAGATTGAGGCATAGCTAATCACTCATGAACATGGCCTTAATGAAAAGGATGAACTATAGGCATTGATTGGATCATAGAAGGTTTGTTGTAAGTTTCTTTAAAAGAAATGTTTCTAATGTTTCTTCAAAAATACAGGGGCAGCTCCTCCACTAAGTCAGAGGAGCATCGCTCTAATGCTTTCAAGATCAGTGCAGAGGAAAAATAAAATTATAATAACGGGATGGGGGTGGAGTGGTGAGCACAATTTTAGAGGCATGACTGTTTGGCCAGCCGTCTTGGTCTGGCCAAACAGTCCTACGCACTTTACATTTTCCCCACCAGGCTGCATTACACAGCCTGGTGTGAAACGTGCCCAGGCTCCCTGTCCCCATCTGAGCGCCGAACCAAGGTGCTCTGACCAATCACAACGCTGCATTGCAGTGGTTTGATTAGCTTAGAAGAACCAATTAATATACTACCTTGCAGCGTTGTGATTAGTGGGAAGCCCGGGTGCTTCCTGCTGAGATTAAGGAGAGGCGGCAGAGAGGCAGTGGCTGACGATGCGAGGACGAGGTAAGATTTCTTTTTTTAATTTTAATTTTTATTTTCTAGCCACCTCCCCAACACCATTGCCTACCAGCTACCAATGTAAAGATGCCTTTCTAGATCAATATAGTCCATAATATATTTTGGATCCCTTATCATAATAACACCTCATGGACCAATTCATGTTGTACGATGCATTGCATATATTGTATTACAATAGAAGAATAGTTTTTGATTTTTCCATTTGTAATGACTAATGAATCTTTTGTCAACATTGGATGAGATATTCACCCTGTATTTGTATATATTCAGGATGGTAATATGTCATTTGCTAGATGATCAGCAAACCACATAATTTTTTGTCATGACATGTATTGTTTTTTTAACCATTCATGTTGTTCTTGAACTATTTCTGCATTTATATTGTGTTTGATCCCCTGCAACTTATTTATAATAACAAACTGTGTTCCATGGTCTTTCATATACCTTTTGTTCTGGCAAGCAATTTTTACCAACTTAAGATTACACTTTGGTTGATTTTTATTCTTTTCATATTTGTGACACAGGTGGTGGGCAATCAATTACGTTGGGCTTATGTCTGTTTTATCCTTTCTTGTCATTTTTCCCTGCTATTTGGCATCATAGTATTACTCACATTATTTTGTTTGAAACGCGATTTGTAGACTGTACCCATTTGGGCATTTTCTAGTATTTTGGGATTTACATATTTATGTGTCTTTAAAATAGGCAGTATTCCATTTAGTGTAAACTGCTCAGAAGATGCTGGTGGCATCTTGACGTTCTAACTTAATGAGACGCAGTAGTTCTCGGTGCAGTGGGGCTGCTGTCCACATCATATCTTCCTTCCGTCAGCATGTTTTAAGTGACATTCAAAATGGAGGCGTTCCCAGCCACACTCGGATTTGGCAATACTTACTTTATATGAACCTGCCTGTTTTTAGATCGCGGGTGCGACCTACACCACATAGTTGAGGATTTTAAGATACTGCTTATTCCGTTTAGCAGTAAGTATTATTTAAGCGTTGATTGGTTCTCGGGCGGGTGGGACGATCCGGCCTATAGGCTAGAGGTACAGCTCGTGGGGTTCTCCTCCATTCAAAACATGCTCTACGGGGTGGTGATCCCTCTGTCGCTCTCGGACGTTATGCGGGCCCCCTTCTTGGCATGGTGTGCCGCTCTACGGCATACCCGCTGGTCTAGGACACTGACCCTACTCACACCACTTTGGCATGGTACTTGGCTGCATGAGGTAGCAGGGTTAGAGAGGTTTCGAGCATGGGACCTTCTGGGGATCTCTCGCTTGGGTGACTTGTGGCGTGGGAGCCGCATGTGTTCCTTTCAGGAGCTTCAGGGCCGATTTTCGTTGCACCCTTCGCAATATTATAAATACCTCCAGCTGCGCCATGAGGTCCAGACTCACGTCCCTCTGGACTCACGGATTCCCGACCACAGCCCGCCTGAGGCTCAGATGAAGCTGGGGTGTCTTGGGAGGGGAGGATTTATCGTTCCCTGGGATGGACTGAGGCAGCGCTGGGAGACCTGGGTGGGTCCATTGGATGAAGCTGATTGGAGGGACGCCCTTATGGCCCCCAGGACGATTACCACGTCGGCTAGATTGCGGCTCATCCAGCTTTATTACCTGCATGCCACCTATCTGACCCCAGAGCGCCTCTATCGCGCAGGCCTTTCCCCGGATGCTTCATGCGCCCGCTGTGGGGTCGATCCGGCGGACTTCTTCCATATGGTCGGGAATTGCCCGCGCTTGGGGAGCTACTGGGGTGAGATTGAACTTGAATTAACAGAGGTCCTGGGGTGGGAGGTCCCCCAAGACCCCAAAATGGCCTTGCTGGGGATAACGGATGGATTGGATGGATCCCGCAATGAAAAATATTTCCTAACTACTGCTCTGGTAGTGGCTAAAAGAGATATCGCAGCCACCTGGAAGCCGATCGATCCACCCAAATGTGCTAAATGGAGAGGGGGCGTGGACTGGTGTGCCGCACAAGAACAGACGTTGTATGCTGCACGGGGATGCCCCAAAAAGTTTCGAAGAGTGTGGGGGAAATGGTTAGGGGGCTTATTCTAGGTGGGGAGTACGGGTGATGGGAGTGGGAGGCCAAGGGAGGGGATGGGGGGTTTTGCTATTGATTGTCATTGATTCCATGATATGTCATTTTGATGCCAGTTCAATCAGACTGTTGTATGTGCTCTTTGAGTTTGTTCATTCACAAGAAAATAAAAATTTGATTATCAAAAAAACGTATTATTTAAGCGTGTGCAAAGGTCTTTTGTTCGTGAGTGCCCCTTTTAGAGTTTTCGATTTGTTGTATCTTAGAAATGTATCCTAGTAAAGTGTACTGCATTCTTTCCATGGTTACCAGCAACAGGAGTTCTGGAGCTGGACCAGGAGAGGATGAGACAGTTGCTGATGACAGGACATGTCTAGGGGCTGTTCCAGTGAACTTCAATAAAGTTCCTACTTAAAATACCTTGTCTGTGCTTCTTAAAAGTGGCGACGAGGATGGCATGCATTTCCCTGAAGGCAGACTAATAAGTGATGCTACGTGTGGACATCCCCTAGATTTTCACAATCAACACATTTTTAGAGGGAGCGTTTCACTGCTGTGTAATCACGCTGAGTTGCCAATATGTGCTGCTGTGCGAGGATAACCGGAGTAGAGATTGGAATTGCCAGTATTTCAAGAATCCGAGTTTACCTAGCTGAATTACGTAACATCTTTCCAGTGACACAGAAAGAAACGTTGGAGTCCTGTTTGCACAAAAAGACGTAAGAGGAAATACCCCTGATACATGTCAATTCGCTAAGGTTATCTTTGTGTGACCCTGCGTTGACCCTGTGTTGCATGAACACGAACTTGTACCAACATCGGAATGGCTGTGGACTGTGGAGTCATGCATTTAAACGTTTAAAAAGGGATAACATTTCATAGTTGGACTGTTTAACTTGTTTTTTAAGCATCGAGTCAATTAAATGCTGGCCTACCGATTCCAACCTGAAGTATACCGTTGGTCTGGGAGCTCCAATACCTATGCTACTAGCCAACATTGTTAGTATTTAAAATTCAACTTATCGGCCGCTGTTCGTGTGTTTTGGTTCTGTTGGATTCCTCTTGAGTGCATCATTACGAGCATCCTGCTTAGGGAATCTGGAGCTTTTTGGATGTCACAAGCGCATTGCAGTGTGGGAGCCACGCTGCGTTGTGACGTACGATTCAGTTTCCTACGAACAGCGTATGATTGTCTTAGCAACCGAGTACGGGCGCTGCAACGTGATCAAAGAAGTACCAGTGAGTGAAGCTGCAACGCGATCGGAAAAACCAATTCGGCATATTTTTATTATGGAGCGCCAGTGAGTGAATATTGAATTGTCATCTGACAAATTCAATTAGACTAAATCTTTTGACAAAGTCATGAAGGAGACACAAATACACATTTGAAAAGTACAGCTGTGAAGAATACTACCCCTGCACAGACTACGGTGACCACTTTAATTTTGTTTGTTTATTTTTTTTGTTTACCTTTTTCAGGTCTAGTGACAATTACTAAGGGTGCTATCATTGTTATTTCACCAGTAGTTTGTTATTATTGTTATTAATATTTATTCACCATAACCCTTATAAGGTATATATATATCAATAATAGTTTTTTTTCATATCCATATACTTACATCTAGCAAATAACATCAGCATGGACATGTCATCCATCATAGCCCCTCCAAAATGTTTACAAAGTCCAGGAGAACCCACCTTACCCTGGGAAGATTGGATAGAGTCCTTTGAGAACTACTTAGAAGCCATTGGTGGAGAGGATTGTGTTGCTTCCAGGAAAGTGGCACTACTTAAACACAATTTAGGAATAGAGGGGAGAAAGGTATTAAAACTCAACCTATTATTAATTTAGACAAGTCATTCTGGGGGAAAAGACAAGTGACGGTGAGAATAAAGAAAAGGGTGAAGAGGCAGATGTACATTATGATGAGATAGTACCCATTGATGAGTATATTGTGGTAATCAAAGCACTAGAAGAAAACTATGGTAAAAAGGTTAGCATTGTAGTAGAAAGGCACAAGTTTTTCTCTCGCTCCCAATTACCCGGAGAATCCGTAGAACAGTACATCTCTGTATTGAGAACCCTGGCAGCCACCTGTAAATTCAGAGACCTACACAAGGAGATTATAAGGGATCAATTTATAAATAGAACGAGCAATGTCAAAATTCAAGAGAGATTACTAAATATGAAGGATCCCTCCCTACAAAAAACTATAGAAGTAGCAAGGCAGGTTGAGAAAACCTCAAAATATGTCAAAGAGTTAAGCTCGGCGAAGGTGGCCACATCTAAGGTGTGCGTTTTAGAGAAAAGTTCTGTTAAAAAGAAGGAAAGTAATACCAAACCCTCTATCCCAAAAAATAACAGGGTGTGTTACAGGTGTGGCAGTACAAAACACACCGCAGATTCTGATAAATGTTTTGCGGTTAAGGAGAAATGTTATAAATGCCAAAAGGTTGGTCACTTAGCACGCATGTGTAATTCCGGGTCTTAACACACCCCAAAATGGAAGCAAGCGTCCTGTGAATGCCATCAGAGAAAATTCTGAAGACGACACTTCTGATAATGAAGGGGAAGTTGACGTAATGGTCATCTGTGATAATGTTATTAATTATGTATCTGAGGGCTACAACCCGCCCAAATGAGATTTAGGCATAAATGGTACAAAAATAACTGTTTGGGCTGATTCTTGCTCCCTTTATACTATCATTGATATGAACACATGGGAAAAAGTAGAGAGTCATCAGTTGGACTTACCTGATGTTGAACCTGTAGGGTACTGTGGTTTTGAGCTCCCATTGTTAGGTTTTTTCAAGTGCACCTTGTCTCACAAGGGTAAGGTAGCTACAAGCAAAGTATACATTGTGGAAAAAGGTAGAGCATTACTGGGGTGGTGCGAACAAAAAATGTTGGGCATCACTTTGGACCCTAACCACCCACAACAAGTTCTGGCCACCGAAGACATAGAGCAAACTAAATGGGGCACCAAATTTCCCAAATTATTTGGGGAAAGTTAGGTTGTTTAGAACACCGCATTGTATTAAAGCCAAATAATGTTCCATGTGTGCATAAGGTGAGAAGTGTACCCTTTACCCTTAGAGAAAAGTTAAAATTAGAGTTGCAAAGGTTATGTGATGAGCAGGTTATCGAACCAATTGAGTCATCTGAATGGCTTAGTCCGGTTGTTTTAGCACGCAAACCTGATGGTAACCTGCGCATGTGCATCGATTTGAGAGACCTTAATCAAAACATTCTAGTTGATCGATATCCATTACCACGCATCAATGAAATAGTGTCCTCTGTAACCGATGTCACTAATTTTTCACTAATTGACTTGTTTAATGTGTGCCATCAGATCAAATTGCATCCTACTTTAATACACCTCACTTCTTTCATCCCACCTGAAGGAGCCTTTCAGTTTATCAGAATGCCCTTTGGGCCGGCATCCGCCTCGGCGGTTTTCCAAAGAGTAATGTGTAAAGTATTGGTGGGCTTACCCAAAGTGTTAGTTTTCCAAGAGGATGTGCCCTGTATGGGGAACCAATCGTGCAGAACACGATTCGATACTAACACAAACATTAGACAGGTTGCAGAACGCAGGTTTAACCGTGGGAGTTAAAAAACTGCAAATTTGGTGTCAAGCAAATTAATTATTTAGGGCACACCTTGTCTAAGGAAGGAGTAAAACCCCAAATCATTTTATTGGATGCAATTACTAATGCAACATCACCTCGAGACAAGGAGCAGTTACGCTCATTTCTGGGCCTTGCTGAATTTTATTCCAAATTTGTTCAACATTTTGCTGATAAGAGTTCATACTCTCAGAACATTAATGAAAAAAGGTGTCAAGTTCGAATGGACTGATTAATGTCAAAAAGTCTTTATTTCCATCAAGGAACAAATTGTCAAAGCCGTTGCTTTTAAAACCTTTAATCCATCACATCATAGCATAATTGGAGTAGATGCCAGTGCATATGGTCTAGGTGCGGTAAACGAGTGGTAGCCTTTGCATCTCGTACCCTCAAGGGTGTGGAGGCTACATACTCTGTTATTGAAAAGGATGGAACTTGCATGTTGGTGGGGGTGAACTACTTCAAAACATATGTCTGGGGAACTCATTTTGAGAATAGGTCTGACCATAAACATCTTTTATAATTGTTCACCACCATAGGTGTGGCAAAATCAACTCTCAGGATCGCCAAATGGTTATCCAGGCTTCAAGGGTATGACTTTTAATTACAGTACGTTCCAGGCATTCGGAATGTCAATGCTGATTGCTTGTCCCGTTTACCATTACAATGCGATGACGATGATGTCGACTCCAATGATGATTGTGTGGTAGCAAGCATAGCAGAGTCGTGTTAAGGTGCCATAGCCATTGATGAGTGGGAGGTTGCTGTAACAGATGATACCACACTCAAGGACCTACTTATTGAGTTATCAAATCCGTCCGGCCCCAGTTTTATCCTCAGGAAAAGATTTGGAGAATTTTGGACAGTTTAGACAGAACTGTCGGTAGTGCATGGTGTTTTGCACAGAAGTGGAAGACTAGTGGTTCCTGTAAGCTTGCAACCTAGATTACTTGGATTACTTTATGAGGGACACAGTGGTCTGTCTGGAATGAAGAGGAAGACCAGAGAAACATGTTGGTGGCCAGGGATGGACAAGAACATAGACGAGCATGTGCATGGATGTATTAAGGGAATGTGCAATGACAAAACCCATCGGGTAGATGAATCAGCCATTTTCTCCACCAATTTTCCGAGCAGACCATGGGAAAAAATTGCCATGGATATCTGCGGTCCATTTTTGGCCAAGGGAATTGTCAATAAGTACGCCTTCGTGCTAATGGATTACCACTCCAAATGGCCAGAAGTGGCATTTACTGGAGACATTAAAGCTTACAATATCATCGAATTTTGTGACCAAATTTTTCATAGAGAAGGGTTGCGCGACATGTTAGAGATAATGGACCCCATTGCTAGTGAATTCAAAACATATCTTACTAAAATGGGCATAACTCACCATACTACCGCCGTTTATAACCCCAGTGTTAGAACCGGCGGTCTCTAGTTGGCAGAGGTATACACTTCTGACAAATAGGGACCAACCAACTCTAGTCAGGGCAAGGGGATTACACACTCAGATAACCCCTGCTACCCCCTTGGTAGCTTGGCAGAGCAGACAGGCTTATCTCAGAGGCAGTGTGTTAAGCATTTATGACCACATACAGTAATAAAGTGAATACACTACAGATGGACACGACACAGAAGTTATTATAAAAATAGTATTTTTATATAAGGCTTAGCACAAGACCAAATAACGACAAAAATATACCACAGTCTTAATAAATACTCTTTGGAAGGAAAAATAATAGTTCAAGTAAGGTTTCTTCTTGGCAAATAGTTCTTTAGCAAAGTATTCTTCTGAGCACAGTTCTTTGGCAACAATGTAACCCCCACAGGAGTCACACGACGTCGAGTCTACAAGATTCCCAAGGTTCGGCGTTGACCGCGAGGAGCGCTACGTCGAGCCTGGAGTCGCAACAGACCCCACAAGTACAGTACCTTGAGAAACGAAGGAAACGATGATCCACGGCGTCGAGATGTCGGCGTCGAGGTCGTGCCTCGGAGTCGGGTCAATCCGCAGCGGCGTCGAGGGATGTCGGGCCGGAGCAGCGCTCACGGCGTCGAGACGGGCGTCGAGTCGATGCGATCAGCAGCGGCGTCGGGACGGGGTCGCTTGGAGGCAGAGCCGATACTCACTCCTCACTGGCGTCGATACCGGCGTCGAGACGGGGTCACTTGGAGCCGGGGCCGCTACCCACTGCTCACTGGCGTTGCTGCTGGCGTCGAGACTGCAGATTTTCCCTTGTGTACTGGAAACAACACTTTCCAGCAATTCAGCAATTCAGTAGATGGTGAAGTCCTTTGGCCCTGTGACTTCAACAGGAGACTGGCACTCTTCCAGTCCTTGGAGATTTCCTAGCAAGTGTTCAGAGAGTACACACCAAGTTCCTCTCTCCTTGTTCCTTGGCAAAAATAAAGAAGCAGCTTTCAGGTTCCTCCACAGCAAAACAGCACTCTGGCAGAAAGGGGAGGCAAGTCCTTAGATCAGCAGGCTTCTTGTCCTTGGTACAGGTTTCCTTGTCAGAAGTGATCTGAGTTCTTGGTTCAGGGGTCCTTCTCTTATACCCCTTTTTCCCTTTGTTCCCTTTGTCCAAGCAGGGCGATTCCCACCATCTCAGGTTTGTTGTGGGTGTTGCCAGGCAGAGGCACCTGGCCTATTCACTGGGCAGGGCAGAGTCCTCAGCCGCCCAGCAGGAGGCGGAGCCAGTATTGTCACTGGTAGGAGCAGGGCTATCAGTCGCCCAGCAGGAGGCGGGGCCAGTATTGTGTCAGGCAGGGCAGGCTACTCTTCCCTCACTCTACGTGTAAACGCCCCATTCACCCCACACTGACTCACTCAGACCTCTGGAGCCACCCAGCCCCTGACACACACACCAAACCAGCAGAGACCGGTAGATAGTTGGACAAGAAAATAGCCACTTTCTAAAAGTGCTATTTTCAAACATAGAATTTAAAAACCATCCATCCTAAAGGGTGTGTTATTAAATTCTGAGTTCAGGGATACTAAACTCGACTTGCTACCATGCTCCCTGAGTCAGATAGATTATAATGGAGTTAATAATCAGTCTGCCCAGTCTGGCCTATTGGAGGCAGGTAGCCCTTCAATAGTGAAAAACGAAAATGGCTGTAATTCACTATTAGGTCATGCCACACACATCAGGGCATGACCTACCTTTTACCAACAATGCACCCTGCCCTAGGGCCTACCATAGAGGTGTCTGAAATGTGGCAAAGGGAAGGTTTAGAGACTGGTAAGTAGGTTTCCTTACCAAGTCGACATGGCAGTCAGGGACTGCACGCAGGCGCCGCGGTGGCAGGCCTGAGACACATTTTGCACGCTGCTTCTGTGGGTGGCACAACCAGTGCTGCAAGCCCACCAGCAGCAGTTAACTTACACGCCCTTGGCACGCACAGTGCCCTAGACTAGGGTCTGAACAGTAAGTCAACCAAGCCAATCATGGTAACACCAATCAACGTAACAATTTAGCATAGGGAGCACTTGCACTGTGGCACTGATCAGCAGTGGCACAGTGCCCAAAGCAATAATCCAGTAAAAACATCGTAAACAGAGGAGGCAAACAGAAAAAAAATGGAGGAGAGACTCATGCCAATGATGCCAGGTCTAACACGTGTCCCCTCCAGCTGAAATGTGGGGAGAACTACCCTTCACCCAGGGAGTCCTCATCACTAAGGCGGAAAAATCTGGACAGACCATCAGCATTGGCGTGATCTATACCAGGGCGGTGTTCCACCGTAAAGTCCATCCCCTGTAGGGAAATGGACCACCTCAACAGCTTTGGGTTCTCACCCCTCATCTGCATTAACCATCTGAGGGGCCTGTGGTCTGTCTGAACCCGGAAGTGAGACCCAAACAAGTAGGGTCTTAGCTTCTTCAGCGCCCAGACCACAGCAAATGCCTCACGCTCTATCGCACTCCACCTTTGTTCCCTGGGAAGTAACCTCCGGCTGATGAAGGCTACAGGTAAGTCTCGGCCCTCCTCATTCATCTGTGCTAGAACAGCCCCCACACCATGCTCTGAAGCGTCTGTCTGGACAATGAATTCTTTTGAAAAGTCGGGTGCCTGGAGGACCGGTGCTGTACACATTGCAGTTTTCAGGGTGTCAAAGGCGTTCTGACAGGCGTCAGTCCAGATCACAAGTCTCGGCTGCTTCCTGGAAGTCAGCGAGGTCAGGGGGTGCACAATGTTGCCATACCCCTTGACAAACCTCCTGTAGTAACCCGTGAGACCCAAGAAGGCTCTCACCTGAGTCTGGGTTTTGGGCGGTTCCCAAGCCAGGATGGTATCTATCTTGGGTTGCAGGGGGGCCACCTTGCCGCTCCCTACTTGGTGCCCCAAGTACACCACTGAACCCTGCCCAATCTGGCACTTACTAGCCTTGATTGTGAGGCCTGCTCTGCGCAGGGCCAACAACACTTCCTGGAGGTGGCGCAAGTGTTCCTCCCAGCTGGCGCTGAACACTGCTATATCGTCCAGGTAGGCGGCGCTGAAATCTTCCAGCCCGGCCAATACCTGGTTAACCAACCTCTGGAATGTGGCAGGGGCATTCTTCATCCCAAAGGGCATCACACGGAACTGGTAGTGCCCATCTGGTGTGGAGAATGCAGACCTCTCTTTTGCCCCATCAGTCAAGGCGATCTGCCAGTACCCAGACGTTAGATCAAACGTACTAAGGTACCGGGCAGCCCCCAACCGATCGATGAGCTCATCAGCTCTGGGGATGGGGTGCGCGTCAGTCTTGGTGACCGAATTGAGTCCTCGGTAATCCACACAGAACCGAAGTTCTGGTGAAGCACCAGGCGCTGCAGCCTTTGGGACCAAGACCACTGGGCTGGCCCAAGGACTGCTAGAGGACTCAACCACCCCTAAGGCAAACATCTTGGAGACCTCCTCCTTGATGTATGCTCTGACCTTGTCAGTCACCCTGTAGGCCTTGTGCCTCACAGGAGTGCTGTCCCCGGTGTCCACATCATGGACACACCACTGAGTGACACCAGGGATTAAGGAGAACAGATCAGGGAATTGTACCAACAGATGGCGACAATCTTGCTGCTGCTCAGGGGTCAGTGTGTCAGAGAGGACAACACCATCCACTGACCCATCTTTTTCTTTTGCACACAGGAGGTCAGGAAGAGGCTCACTCTCCTCCTCCATCCCAGCATCTGTGGCAAGGAGCATGCCCACTTCGGACCTTTCTAAGTGGGGCTTTAACCGGTTGACATGCAGGACCCTTAAGGGGTTCCTGGGAGATTTCAAGTCCACCAAGTAGGTGACATCGCTCTTCTTCTCCACAACCTCAAACGGTCCAGTCCACCTGTCCTTGAGCGCACAAGGTTCCACAGGGGCCATGACCCAAACTTTCTGACCAGGTTGAAGCTCAACCAGAGTGGCATTCTGATCGTACCACCGCTTCATCTCTTCCTGGCTGGCCTCCAGATTTGCCTGAGCAAGATCTCTGAAGCGCCGAGTCTGGTTCCTAAAGGCCAGCATGTAACTATATACATCCTGGGGAGGTTTCCTGGGAGATTGCTCCCAGCCTTCTTTGACCAGACTCAAAGGTCCTCTTACCGGGTGACCATACAAAAGCTCAAAGGGGCTGAACCCTAGAGACTTTTGTGGCACCTCACGGTAAGCAAACAGCAGGCATGGCAAGAGGACGTCCCATTTACGCCTCATTGGTTCTTCAAGACCCATGATCATGCCTTTTAGGGTCCGGTTGAATCTCTCAACCAGCCCATTACCTTGAGGGTGGTAAGGAGTGGTAAACTTGTAGGTTACCCCACACTCCTTCCACAGAGACTTCATATAATTCGAAATGAAGTTGGTGCCTCGGTCTGACACCACCTCTCTGGGGAACCCCATGCGGGAGAAAACACCCATCAGTGCCCGTCCCACCACGGGGGCCGTCACTGTTCGGAGAGGGATGGCTTCCGGGTACCGGGTGGCATGGTCCACCAAGACCAGGATAAACCTGTTGCCCATGGCTGTCTTGGGGTCCAGTGGCCCCACAATGTCAATTCCCACTCGCTCAAAGGGGGTACTGACGACGGGAAAAGGTTGGAGGGGAGCCTTCTGCTTCCGCCCACTTTTCCCACTTGCCTGGCAAGTTTGACAGGTCCTACAATGGATATCTGAATCCCTTCTCATCTGAGGCCAATAAAAATGGGTGACAAGCCTGTCATAGGTCTTGTCCTGCCCCAGATGTCCAGCTAACGGAACGTCATGAGCCAACCCCAGTAGGAAGGCTCTGAAGCGCTGGGGTACCACCAGCACACGGGCTGACCCAGGTTCAGCAGCCTTAGGCTCGCTATACAGGAGGTCGTTCTCCCAGTAGACCCAATGTGATCCTGACTGATCACCTGTCGTTTGGGCTGAGGCCTGCTGCCTCATACCCACAAGAGAAGGGCACACTTTCTGCTCAGCACAAAATTCCTCCCTGGAGGGACCACCATCCTGCTGCCAATGGGTCAGCTCGGGCAGGTCTCCCAGTTCGGCCACTTGTTCTCCTGTCGGTTCCAGGGCATCCCCCTCAGGGTCTGCTCCCTCCTGGACCGCGGGAACGATGGGGGACGGTTTCCCGCGCCCCCTGCCTCTTCTCTTCACGGTTGGGACCTGGGCCATACTTTCAGGCTCCGGGCCCCCATCAACACCCTTACTGACTGACATGGACCGGGTGGTCGCACACACCCACTCAGGCAGACCCAACATTTCCAGATGCGCTTTTCTCTCCACCTTAGCCCAAGGGGAGTCCTCCAAATCATTGCCCAAGAGACAATCAACAGGCATGGCGGGCCTCACAGCAACCTGAAGAGTACCTGAGACCCCCCCCCACTCAAAAGGAACTTGAGCTACCTCACACTTACTCTGTGAGTTGTCAGCAGCTACAACGGGGTAGAATGCATGAGGGACCACCTGCTCTCTGGACACCAAGTGACACTTGACAGCTGTCACACTCGCTCCGGTGTCTCTGAGAGCTTCCACCCTATGGCCATTAATGGTCACCCACTGCCTATATTTCTTAGTGTTACTAGGCAGAGGGGTTGGAGGGACCATTTCCACGTCTCCTAAAGAGACCAGGGACATTTCTGCGGGACCCCACCCACCGGGGGCACCCATCTCCTCCCCTCCCAGGGCTACACTCGCTACCTGACGAGGGGGTGCACGCGGCGGTGCATTCGAATCCTTCATGGGACACTGGGGATCATAATAACGGTGTCCCACCTGCTTACAGGCATAGCAGGTCATGGGGCCCCTGTGAACAGGTTTACCTGTCGGGGCCTCTGGCTTCTTTACAGGGGGAGGCTGGGAACCCTTCCCTTGGTTCCCTTGGGGACTACTTTGGGGCCCTTTCTGAAACTCCCTCTGTTTACCCCTGTCCCCCCCACTCTTCTGCTGGGGACCCTGCCCACCTTTGGCTGAGTCTCCCACTGGACCCTTGTGGACCCTGGTACTGACCCAGCGGTCCGCCTCCTCAGCAAGTTTTCTAGGGTTAGATAGCTTGCTGTCAACAAGGTGCTGGCGTAGCTCTGGAAAACAGTTATTAGACAAGTGCTCCCAAGCAAACAAATCATAAAGAGCGTCATAACTATCAACCTTGCTACCCTTTATCCAACCATCCATGGTTCTGCAGAAAAAAGACACATATTCAACCCACGTAGTACCAGGCAACTTCTTACATTCTCTAAAGGTTTGTCTGTACTTTTCTGGGGTTAAGCCATATCTCAGCATTAAAGCATCTTTCATATGAGTATAAGACATCCTATCCTCAGCAGGAAGGCTCAACAAGGTATCTCTCCCCTCGTTTGTAAAGCGGCTCCACAACCCCGTTCCCCAATCCTTCTCAGGGACCCGGTGGGCCAACAATGCTAACTCATACGCTTTAAACCATTGGCTAATATCTTCATTCTTACTGTAATCTTTGATCACATCCTTAGGAAAATAAAACCTACTTTCTGCAGGCACGGATGGAGTGCTGCCACCAGAGGGATTCAACTCTAAACTCTTAGTTTTAAGCTCCATCTCCCTCACCATCTTCTCACGTTCAAACGCTAATTTCTCTCTCTCAAAATCTAATCTTTTGCTCTCCATTTCAGCTTCTCTCTTGCTTCTCGCATTCTCTAATTCCAACTGCCCTCCTAATTTAAGTTTCGCCATTTCTAACTTGTACCCCCTCTCCTTCTCCCTGTCTTCTAATTCTTCGGGGGAAAGGCTCCTAGAGGACGCACTACTGCCTGGAGATGACACTGGCCCACCTGTGGGCTCTTCCTCTTCCTCTTCCTCTTCCGGTACCACCACCGGATCAGAGGGATTTCTGGCCTCTAACCAGGCCTTCAGCGCTTTGAGGAAGCCCTCTTTCTTGGAGACACCTGTGGTAGGAACTTTAAACTGCTTGCAAAATCCTTTTAGATCTTTTAGCGTGTAGGAATCTATCTTCTCCTTATCGAATTCCCCCACAACATTCTCCACAGGTGTAGCAGCTCCGGCATTCTCCATGGTCAAAACTGGCAGTGTTTAAGAAACTAAGCTCCAGGAAAGCGGAGAACAAAAATAGGCAATCCTACCAAAACAGAATGTGGCTGCGTTATGGTCTGCTTTCACTATGTAGCGTACACTAATCACTGCACATGAGTCATAAATGCAAAGTTCAAATCCTCACCGCTGACCACCAATGTTAGAACCGGCGGTCTCTAGTTGGCAGAGGTATACACTTCTGACAAATAGGGACCAACCAACTCTAGTCAGGGCAAGGGGATTACACACTCAGATAACCCCTGCTACCCCCTTGGTAGCTTGGCAGAGCAGACAGGCTTATCTCAGAGGCAGTGTGTTAAGCATTTATGACCACATACAGTAATAAAGTGAATACACTACAGATGGACACGACACAGAAGTTATTATAAAAATAGTATTTTTATATAAGGCTTAGCACAAGACCAAATAACGACAAAAATATACCACAGTCTTAATAAATACTCTTTGGAAGGAAAAATAATAGTTCAAGTAAGGTTTCTTCTTGGCAAATAGTTCTTTAGCAAAGTATTCTTCTGAGCACAGTTCTTTGGCAACAATGTAACCCCCACAGGAGTCACACGACGTCGAGTCTACAAGATTCCCAAGGTTCGGCGTTGACCGCGAGGAGCGCTACGTCGAGCCTGGAGTCGCAACAGACCCCACAAGTACAGTACCTTGAGAAACGAAGGAAACGATGATCCACGGCGTCGAGATGTCGGCGTCGAGGTCGTGCCTCGGAGTCGGGTCAATCCGCAGCGGCGTCGAGGGATGTCGGGCCGGAGCAGCGCTCACGGCGTCGAGACGGGCGTCGAGTCGATGCGATCAGCAGCGGCGTCGGGACGGGGTCGCTTGGAGGCAGAGCCGATACTCACTCCTCACTGGCGTCGATACCGGCGTCGAGACGGGGTCACTTGGAGCCGGGGCCGCTACCCACTGCTCACTGGCGTTGCTGCTGGCGTCGAGACTGCAGATTTTCCCTTGTGTACTGGAAACAACACTTTCCAGCAATTCAGCAATTCAGTAGATGGTGAAGTCCTTTGGCCCTGTGACTTCAACAGGAGACTGGCACTCTTCCAGTCCTTGGAGATTTCCTAGCAAGTGTTCAGAGAGTACACACCAAGTTCCTCTCTCCTTGTTCCTTGGCAAAAATAAAGAAGCAGCTTTCAGGTTCCTCCACAGCAAAACAGCACTCTGGCAGAAAGGGGAGGCAAGTCCTTAGATCAGCAGGCTTCTTGTCCTTGGTACAGGTTTCCTTGTCAGAAGTGATCTGAGTTCTTGGTTCAGGGGTCCTTCTCTTATACCCCTTTTTCCCTTTGTTCCCTTTGTCCAAGCAGGGCGATTCCCACCATCTCAGGTTTGTTGTGGGTGTTGCCAGGCAGAGGCACCTGGCCTATTCACTGGGCAGGGCAGAGTCCTCAGCCGCCCAGCAGGAGGCGGAGCCAGTATTGTCACTGGTAGGAGCAGGGCTATCAGTCGCCCAGCAGGAGGCGGGGCCAGTATTGTGTCAGGCAGGGCAGGCTACTCTTCCCTCACTCTACGTGTAAACGCCCCATTCACCCCACACTGACTCACTCAGACCTCTGGAGCCACCCAGCCCCTGACACACACACCAAACCAGCAGAGACCGGTAGATAGTTGGACAAGAAAATAGCCACTTTCTAAAAGTGCTATTTTCAAACATAGAATTTAAAAACCATCCATCCTAAAGGGTGTGTTATTAAATTCTGAGTTCAGGGATACTAAACTCGACTTGCTACCATGCTCCCTGAGTCAGATAGATTATAATGGAGTTAATAATCAGTCTGCCCAGTCTGGCCTATTGGAGGCAGGTAGCCCTTCAATAGTGAAAAACGAAAATGGCTGTAATTCACTATTAGGTCATGCCACACACATCAGGGCATGACCTACCTTTTACCAACAATGCACCCTGCCCTAGGGCCTACCATAGAGGTGTCTGAAATGTGGCAAAGGGAAGGTTTAGAGACTGGTAAGTAGGTTTCCTTACCAAGTCGACATGGCAGTCAGGGACTGCACGCAGGCGCCGCGGTGGCAGGCCTGAGACACATTTTGCACGCTGCTTCTGTGGGTGGCACAACCAGTGCTGCAAGCCCACCAGCAGCAGTTAACTTACACGCCCTTGGCACGCACAGTGCCCTAGACTAGGGTCTGAACAGTAAGTCAACCAAGCCAATCATGGTAACACCAATCAACGTAACAATTTAGCATAGGGAGCACTTGCACTGTGGCACTGATCAGCAGTGGCACAGTGCCCAAAGCAATAATCCAGTAAAAACATCGTAAACAGAGGAGGCAAACAGAAAAAAAATGGAGGAGAGACTCATGCCAATGATGCCAGGTCTAACACCCAGGGAAAACAGTCTTGTTGAGATTCAATAGGGTCTTGAAGGAGTGTATTCAATTGTCCGAAGACTCTGGAGGAGACTGCAAGGATGCAGTGAAGGAGATGTTCTGGAATTACCGTACCACACCCCATTCCGTCACCAAAGAATCCCCATTCAAACTTCTCAAGGGCAAACAACCAGGAACAAGGGTTGCTCCTGTGTGGATGTTCAAAGGTCTTTCATGGCCCGTGTTAGAAAGTAGAGTCAAGAAACACCAGGAGAAATATGTGTGCAGGCACAATGACAAATTAAAGAGGAGTAATCGTGTATTTGCTGTTGGAGAATGGGTGAGGACGTATAGCTTAGGTTCGCAAAAAAGATGTCTGTCTAAATGGTCAGTGCCCAAACGTATAGTCAAAGTTGTTGTTAACAGTGTTTGGTTGAGCGATGGCAGGAGGTGGAATACTCAAAGTATCACTTTATGTAATACTGTGGAATTAAATAATTGGTTGGCAAAAACAGGTGACTGTCAAATGGAGGAAAGCAGTGATGATGTGAGAAGCAAGGATTAGGTGAGAAATAAAGAATGTGTCAGGAAAGTCCCAAATTGGCACAAAGACTATGTTTTCCATTGAAATACCAATTCCTTGTAAGACAATGTATTCCACTGTAGTTCCAAGTTCTTGTAATTTCATATGTTCTCTTCATTCTTATGTTTTCTTCATTTCATACATTGTTGTATTATCTTTGTACAGTATTCCTTGTATTTTTTTTATTTTTTTTTTAAAGAAAGAAAATATGTTGGATCTTAGCAATGTGTCCTAGCAACGTGTACTGCATTTTTTCCATGGTTACCAGCTACAGAAGTTCTGGAGCTGGAGCTGGACCAGGAGAGGATGAGACAGTTGCTGATGACAGGACGTGTCTAGGGGTTGTTCCAGTGAACTTCAATAAAGTTCCTACTTAAAATACCTTGTCTGTGCTTCTGAAAAGGTTTAGCTTCCAATTTGTGTCTTGATTAGGAGCGTGCACTGAAAACATGCACCAGTGGTGCTTTTACGACGGGACAGACGGTATTTCCTTTGGCACACTCAGCATCCCCGATGACATTATTTTGAGGTAAGCAAAATATCCCTCTCCAGTAGAATGGACTGTGGTACCACACGCCAAGTTGTTCCCTGTTTTGTTCAGTTTTCTAAATCAGTTCCCTTACAAACATTCTAGATAACATAGTTCATGGAATGAAATACTATTTTTTCCTGTTACTTGCACAAGGTGCCTTTTTTCCTGCCGTCTTTTTCTTTGTTTTTTCTCAATCTGATGATTAGTCTTTTATTCTTCTCTTTTGGGCAGACAGGTTATTATTACATGATTCTTGCCTGCACTTTGGCATGTGATTAATATGGTTTGCTGATTGATGGACAGAATTGCGGTTGTTAACAGCATGTTTTTAACATTCTAAGTGTAAACTTTTATCTATAAAATGTTTATCTGAAAAACATCTTCGCAAAAAGTCCTTTTTAGTACGTCCTATTATGTTAGTATCTTAACAAATTTTTATAATAAAGATGTTCCCCCCTATTTTTTTGCTGTTGTTTGGGTTATTCTGGTCCTGCTATGTCCTGACAAGGACATCATTTGAATGTCGAAACGTGTTGACCCCTATACACCAAAGTCCTGGTTTCCTGCACATAGTTCTGTATATGTGCAGAATCCCTGCAACATGGTGCCCAACGTTTGGTCTGGTTCTTATCTGCGAGACGCTTGAGTAGTGCTTGTGCTTGTCCACAATGCCCTCACTTCTGTTTCCGGAAACTGCTGTGAAGGTGTAACCTCCTATGTTGATGTTTTCATAGGTTCTTTCAAGCTTGATAATATTAAAGGGTTTTTTCTCTTAATTGTTAATCCTTTATTGCTCTGCCACGCATTAGGTTGTTAAACCTTCTTTGTCTTCATGGCTGCGTTAGACATTGTGGCGCATAGCCGAGTTGTACTCCATCAACATTTGACTGCATATGGAGTGCCAGATACAGGTGTCGATCTTATCTTTGTGGTAGAAGCTGATCCGGCTCACCACTTTGAAGTATTTTATTCTTGGGTCGGTTCCATGAATACACTGCCACGGCCCTTCCTAATGTTTATCGACCCTATAGAAATCTTGAAGTTCCGCTAACGGCATGGCAACACCAAATTTGGTTAAATGGTGCCCTCCCACACCCAGTGACTCCGATCCCTTTAGGCCCTTTATCTATTAATGGGGCCACTTTGCCCATTTAGGCTGGGTACACCCCACACCCACGTTATCTGGCAGTTCAAGTAGCGGAACTCCGCGTGATGCACACCTCTTTAATACGGGTGCATAGAGCTGTTGTATGATACGTCACACGCAACGTTCAGGTGGGACCACCTGGAATTGCTGCGCATCCAGCTGGACCTGGCGGTGTAACTATTAGTCCCGTAATGGTTAATTCGATTATGGGCAAGCATCCTCAGAATAAGGATGATTTACCTTATTGGTTTGCTGAGAAATTTGACCAGCTGGAGGCGGTATTTCCGAATACATTTCCTGTAGAGAAACACAGGATTTCAACTATAAGTTTACAGAAAGACTTGATTCCCGAGTTAACAGATTGTAACAATTGGGGTAAGGTGTTCGCGGCAGTTTATGCGAAGTGTTTCGGCACTCTCTCAATGACCGTACTCCCCTCCTTTATTAAGCATGTTCAAGATAAGCACGGCCCTGAAGCGGTTGTTGAGTTGGGGATGAGGTTAGTGGGAGTGTTTGACATAGTTGCTGATCTAATCCTTGCAAACGTGAAGGAAGATGCAGTGAACTTTCAAGTAGCTAATGCTTTAGCTCTTGTCCTAGAGGATGAAAAGCCACGCAAATTACCAAAAAGTATTGCACAGGCTTATAAAACCATAGTTTGGGAGTTAAGCCTTTTGCTAAAATACAGCCTCAAATGCAAACACCACAAAAGTCTGATAAAGACAAGCGTCCTATCTTTTCTAAAAAGAATTGGAGAACAAAGAAACAGGGGAAGCAACAACAGAAACAGGGGTCGCGTGCTGCGTCACCAACACCCGAGTCTTCTGAGCGCACTTATAATTTGTGCGACCGCGTGAGAATTAGGTCTCCTGACAGGTTTCAGGTTCCTGATCTGCATTGTCCTTGTTCTTCACATCAGGCTCACAGGCCTGTGTAGGGGAACGTCAGGATCGCGGCAGAGGTCGAGGTTCACCATAAGGGCGTGAGCAGCCTCGTCAGACTGACTCCAAGGGAAAACA
Source organism: Triturus cristatus (assembly GCF_964204655.1). Classification (NCBI taxonomy): domain Eukaryota; kingdom Metazoa; phylum Chordata; class Amphibia; order Caudata; family Salamandridae; genus Triturus; species Triturus cristatus. The sequence continues at coordinate 571,809,031 of NC_140588.1, forward strand.
AGACGATTTTCCTTGTCAGCGCCATCAGTTTCAGAAAAAGAAAGTTGCAGCTTTAACAGCTAAATATGCCACAGACGGTGACAACCCAGCTCCTGAATTTCACATGGGCGGTGACTCTGCTTGACAGCGCAGCGGAAGTTACCATAGTGCGACAGGCACTACGTCCATTTCTGGAGGCGACAGCAACTGAACTTTCATTACAGTTGAAACAGCTGACACTCGAGTGGCTCCCCCTGACAGACTATATGAAATAGTTCTTCTGATTGAAGGTGACAGTCAACGTGTAATTAAAGGGATTTTTAGGGAGAATCTAACTTCTTCTGACATTTTGTTGGCAGAGGCAGATTGGCCCCCACTTTTTGTTCTGGTCGCTTCCAGAGGGGAGGAAGTGATACTTCCGAGTTTTTCACATAACGTCCCCAAGGAACATGCAGAGGCTTTTGCAGATGAATGGGCTTTGGTGCTTGCACTGGCACTGTACCGTACTCATGTGGGCTGGGATAAAGATTCTCCACCCCATGAGATACCATTGCGGTCTATGCCACAGCCTCAACCCCAATATCCCCTCCGGCGGGAAGTGAAAGGTCCCGTTTCAGAGATTCTAATGCAGTTAGACTATCAAGGAGTGATTGAGACATGTGTGTCATCAATGAATAACCCTCTTTTTACCGTTACCAAACCCGATGGGTCATACCGCATTGCTTTGGATTACCGGCATTTGAACTCTCATTGTCGCACTTTTGCGGTACAGAATACTCATAGTTCTGGTCTTGTAGACAGTCTGGTTTGTAAAAAATATAAGACGACACTAGACATTTCCAATGGCTTTTTCAGTCACAATCTGTCCCCCTGCATGGACAGCATTCCCAGCCAGCGGAAAACAAAGACAAAAACAAAGACAATTCCGGCGATTAGCAATGGGCTATAAAAACAACCCCGGAGTTTTCGCCGCCCTTGTTGTCTCTTTGTTAGACAGCATAAACCCTGATGCGTACTCGTACGTTGATGATATTTATCTCACGGACGACAAATTATGGCCGTGTCTTTGCAGAGTCGACCGCATCATTATTTTGTTTGCAGACTATGGTTACAAATTTAACTTTGCTAAATCACACATATCAGAGTATACAGTGTTGTTTTTAAGCTATGAGCTCAATAATGAAGGTAGGGGCTTGGCGCCTCACTTCCTGGAGAAATGCGCACGTTTGAGGCCTCCGACAACCCTGAAAAAACGTCAGTCTTTGCTGTTTTTTTTTTACTTCTGACTTTCTTACATTCCCGAGTATGCCCAGCGTATCCAGTCTCTTTATGCTTTGATACAACCTACATTTTCAAAAACCTGCTGGATTCCGGAACATTCAGCTATCCTGCAAACTTTGTAGTCTGATCTTCTCGAATCTAAATACTTGTTAACACATGATAACCACACAAACCTGGTGATATGAATCGTACCAGGCGCAGTGGGTTTTACTTACTTAACGTTTAATGAAGGTGACACAGTACCTATTGCTTACAAATCACATTTGTGCGCTTCTGCCGAGTTGCGGTTTTTCACTGTTGAAAAAGTCTTAACAGCTGTACAGATGGCGATCCTGAAGGAACGCGCACTGTCACAGGGGAAACTCATTTTGGTGGTAACACCATATTCTGCACTTGAAGCAGTGACAAAGGCAAGTGTTCCAAACGCTAAGGCTTTGCATCCCCGTTGGATACAATGGGCCACTTCTTTGACGTCTCCGGATGTCACATTTGTCTTTCACTCCTCTCTTCAGACTCAGGAGTTCTTGCAGTATGAATTTGTTCATCCTCCTCCTTTGTCAATGCGCCCGCTTGAGGAGTACAATTGTATCATTTACACAGATGGTTCATTGCAACCGGCCACCGGGTCTAAGCATGCTTATTCAGGGGCCTGTGCTATTGTGGCAGGAACCATAGTGAACGGTGAGTTCAAGTCCAGTGTTGTTCATGCGCAGGCGCTAGGTGACTGTACTGCCCAATTGGCCGAACTGCACACTTTGGTGCGTGCTCTCGAGTTTGCGGATCCTAATGTGACTACTCTCATTGTAAGTGATTCTTATTACTGTGTTGTCTTTCAATGACAACTTATTCTTTTGATCTCAGAATGACTATCGTGATTCAAAAGACAGCACAATTAAGCATAAAATGCTTTGGGTTCGAGTGGCAGATCTTAAACAACATCTGCCCCTCACACATGTTATAGATACTCTTGGCCACCAGCGTGTGGGAGCACACGCTTTTGGTAATAGTTTGGCTGATGAAACAGCCAAATCAGCAGTAGTCACGTGTTCATTTGCAGCCGTTACAAGATCCATGACTAAGATAGATAATGAAATTTTGGCAGCTATTGGTGCTACTGAGAAGGGTGGTAATTACCCTCAAGGGTTCCCTTCAAAGTACTCTTATCATTTAAGTCCCGACCAAGTCCCTTATGTAAGAATAAATGACGGAGATCGGCTGATTCCCAACGCGGACCGCAGACTTTTTTTGATAACAGCGGCACACAAAGTCTTGGCTTAGGCCCATGCTGGTGTGCCTGCGACAGTTTCTATCTTGCAGCAACGTTACTGGTGGTGTGGTTTATATAAACAGACTCGTAATTATGTACTGTCTTGTGACATTTGTCAGCAGATTAAACCATCTACAGTTACACGTCCACCACAAACACAGGTATGCATTTCCAATAAGCCTTTTGGCTGTGTATATCTTGATCACTGCGGGACATTTTCTTCAGATACTGCTTATAAATACATTTTAGTTGCAGTTGATTCGTGCACACGTTTCATTTGAGTATGGCCACAACGTAGTGCTGACGCTCGAAATGTGATCAGGGATTTGCGTGTCTTTGTGAGAATTTTTTGCCTGTGGTACCTTCCATACTGACCAAGGTCCAGCGTTCGCCTCTAAGGTGTACAAGGATGCGATGAAGTCTTTGGGGTGCTGTTGCAGTTTTCGTCTCCATGCAGGTCTGAGGGCATCTCAATTGTGGAATGAATGAACCGTGACTTAAAGCAATCCTTGACAGCTAGAGTCTTAGGTACTGGCAGGAACTAGCTGGCCCACTTGTATGGCATGCAACGTGCACTTAATAATCTCCCTAGAAGATCTCTGAGTGGGTGGACCCCATACGAAGTGCTCGTCAGCATAAAAATGTTTGTGCCAGACCTTGATGGTCTAGACATTTGACGGAGATAATCATTCTACTATGTTACAGGACTTAAAGAGACCCGTGACAGTCTTGCAACTGAACATTTACCCTCTGCCACTGAAGCAGCAGTGCAGATTCCGGTAGCCGGCTGGCTACCTAAAGTTGGAGATCTGGTTCGAGAGAAGTTGGAGAACAAAAAAGAATTTGGCCCCTCTTATCGTGCACCGGTTCTAGTGCTTGGCGTGAAGGGTCCTCGTATAGTCATTTTACCACCGCTTCCTGGTCGCAAAGACAACAGATACATCTCAGTGGACAATGTCAAGCTACAACATCTGGCCGATTCTGAATAGTGTAACACCTGCTGTATCATGTCCAGCAATTTTAAGGAATCCTGTGATTGGTGCATCTGACACCGTGCAAAATGACACTGCCATCAAGATGGACTCTGTTACTAGTCTCTTGCTTATCCAGTCAGCTTCCCAATGCAATGAGGAAACTGGATATGCTTATCCCACAAGCGGGTCATTGCCTGGTTTGCAAACAACTACACTCAACAAGTCACATTTTTCTTTTGACTCGAACTCCACCTCATCATTTGACCCCACAAAATTCTGTATTTTTGTCTCCTGGTTTAAACAGACTTATTTGGTCCCTCCTTGGACATGCATCTGGTTGGTGCTAATCCTGATTTTTCTATTCATGTCCATTGAGTTTGTGTTTTTTTCTTACTCAGCAATGGTCACTACTTGCCAGAACGCTCTGCTGTTAAATTGGATGATGGAACTTTGGCTCCGCACTCGTCTTCTCACATCATGAAACGGCACCAGACTCTTGTTAACATTTCTGCCTTTCCAGTCGCTAAAGGCATCATCTGGGATGCAGTGGATTTCCAAATTCATGGTCCGACGGAGATAATCAATGTACCAATGTGCTTCTTGTTTCCATAGGAGATGTGGTGAAACAGAACATACATTCAGATGATAGGGATGTACAAGCAATACAATCTTTGTTTTCAGATTCGAAATATTATGCTGCCTTTGATGCTAAAGATTTGTATTTAAATACTGCTAATTATGCCGATTTATATTGTTACCAGCATTATGGACACCATTACCTCCATAAAGCTAATACATTTGGAAATGTTTTTAATTATACACAGTGGGAACATTGCCCAGCTCCATTGGAGGGGAGCTCAAAATCTCTGTTAAACACATTTACATATTTTACAGATTTTGATAGGTCCAAACCTGAATCCTATTATTTTAAATTAAATACTTCATCTACCCCACACACAAAACTATTGTATTCCAATTCGTTTATTACTGAATTGACAGTCGGTGGCTATGAACACTGGAAGGCCACCATTGATTTAAAATCTGTTTGGGGCTCTAGATCCTGGCAGGTTTGAGGCACTGAAGCTTTACATCGCGCGTGCCTCATCCCAACGCAAATTCGATCTTTAAATGATACAATTTACCAAACTACTTGTTTTGGTTTGGCAAATACAAAATAAATGAATGCCCCTGCAGTTCCTGCTGTGGCTCCCTATCATAACTGGAGCTTGCATACAAATTATTCCTTGGAGGACCTGCAAGCTTTATTTCAAAATAACACATTTAATTTAATGTCTCTAGTTTAGATCCAGCGGGCTGGTTGGTTTGGCAGACGTCTTTGATGCCTACCAATTACGTTTACATGACACAGTCCCTGGTTACATACAGGATAAACCTGATCCACGTTTTGCTAACACACATTCAGTCACCACCTATTCCGTGGGTAAATAATGCCAACAGTGGTTCCAGCACTCAACACTAGCGTCCATGAAACAACATTTATTGTTGTTATCCAATAACATTGATTTGGCCGACTTTATCAAGGGACCACCTGGTCCTAGAACAAAAAGATTTATCTGTGTTATATCATTGTCAAAATCAATTGTGTTCTGTAATGCAGTTTGCATGGACTTTACAGACTCTAAAAATAGGAAAAGTACCATGGGATTATTTAAACGCATCTGCTTTGTTTTTACCATTTAATTTGACAGACAAGCAGCAGTTTATGTCCATGAAAGATGCAAAATACACTCTTCTACATATAAAAAAGATAGACCCTTTACCTTTCTCCGTGGCTGAGATTGACTCTGCTGTCTGGCTCATACACAGTGTTATCACTTTACCATTCTCATTGTTTAGATTTAGCTTCTGTATGAAGCATTACCTGCTAGGCCGCTATCAACCTTGGCACCTTTCTGCATGAAGTGTGGTCCTTGCCTTTCACATACAGATGCCTGCGGGATGACAAGGAGGTATACCTTACAGGGGAATCCTGTGATTCTACAGTGGGTTGTTCCTTTGTTTGCAAAAACATACAATTACACGGGCCTGCAGTGTTACCGCCCCAAACCTTGCATGTGTTTTGAAAGGTATTCCAGTTCCAGCTATAAAACCCACATTCACCCTGCTTGCTAACGGTAGCTAGCTTCTTTTAAATAACCAGGAATGCTGCGGTTTGCTGGCTGGCATACCGTACATTGTGACAGTTTCACATTGCATAATTTGTTGTACAAATGTGCTTTTTCCTTCCCGCATGGAAAGCTCCATTACTCGATTTGGCCTTCCATACCAACTTTGAAAGCAGACCTCAATAAGTGGAGCTGAATAAGTGCTCTATTATTCCAACAGGAAGTCCCCCTTACTTCTGCATGCGAGACCTTCATGCTGCAGGTGGCTAGCACCCATACTGAGATTCAGGCCCTTCTGAATACTAACCTCCCACTGCTTTTCGGTGAATTAATTCATCGTATTTTCAATGCGTCTGACACACATGGCCTGGAACATTTGTTTTAAGGTTGTTAGCTCTGGCCTTGTGACCTTATTTTACACTATATTTGGTGTAATACCAGCATTTAGTCATTCTATTTTTTCCAGCGTCTTTGGTGGCTTGCCCCTAATACTTGCTATAGCTGCTGGAATCCTGCTTTTGACTTTGTCTGCTGCAAAATGGCTTCTCCTCTTGAGCTCGTGCCCAGCCCAGGCCGGCTGCAAATGTTCCGTAACCGTGTGCTTGAATGCTTCAGCACACTGCCCATGGCAACACTCAGCGTGGCTTATGGATTATCCTTCCACTTTGCGTACTACACTTGCGTGCAACCCATCTTCTCATGTTTACGTTGTTCCTTTTCATGGGCGTTGGATATCTACCTCTCCAATACGTCGTGTTCCGACCCGGATTACGGCCTGTGGCCCATGAGCAAGATGTTCTGGAGTTGCCCTCATGGCACGTGCGGCTGCACTTGGAGTGTTGCCACAATGGGATGTCTGTGCAGCCGCGCAGAATCTCCTACAGCACAGCTACATCGAATATCACGCAAGTTGTCTAGCAATGCTCATAGAAGCACCCAATTGTGAAGAACATGAATGCTCATTCAGCTTCCTGAATTGGATGGCATCATTTTTTTTCTACCAATGACAATGATTTCCTTTTGGATGCTATTGCGGTTTATTGCTCATACACTCTAATGGATTAAGATGGCGAGCTCACTGTACACTTCACTGCCGGATTTTTTATATTGCATTTTTTGGCAAAATATTTTTTTCCTGGCCCCCATTTTCAATCTTTTTCCTTTTTTTTCAAATTCACCTACTTATAGATGCTCTCGAACTCTGCTCCCACTTCTTGAACTCTGTGTTCGTCCTTTGTCTAGATCCTATGGACTTACCAGGGGAGGGTGTAGTGAGGTTGGTGGATTCATTACCGACATTGCTAAGTTAGCACAAGCTTCTTTTGTGCACATTACTACATGACTTTGTTTTCGCAAAATTCTGCTTGTGCCTGTTTACATGAGAACCATCTGTCTTTCGAGTTCCTTGTTGCTCTCTGTGGTTTTCGTCTGCGCATGATGTACAAGGAATCCTGCTTTTGACTTTGTCTGCTGCAAAATGGTTTCAAAGAGCTCTCCAACCCCAGCGCCGGAAACAACGATATCACTCCCTCGCAAGACCTCTGCAACTCCCTCGCCTCGTTCTTCCACAGCAAGATGCAGACATACACAACAGCTTCAGCACACAGCCCACGCACCCTACCACTGAACCAACGCCCCCCACCACCACCCTCCACGCCTGGACCCCGATCAGCACCGAAGACACCATCCGCACGATGAACACCATCCACTCCGGATCACCATCCGACCCTTGCCCCCACCACGTCTTCAACAAGGCCGACTCCGTCATTGCACCCCATCTCCGGGACATCATCAACTGCTCCTTCAACACCGCCACCTTCCCGGAGAGCTAGAAGCATGCCGAACTCAGCGCCCTACTGAAGAAACCATCAGCGGACCCCACCGACCTCAAAAACTACCGCTCCATCTCGCTCCTCCCTTTTCCTGCCAAAGTCATCGAGAAGACCGTCAACAGACAGCTGGCCGCCTTCCTCGAGACGAATGGATCCCTCGACCACTCGCAATCCGGTTTCCGAGCCAACCACAGCACCGAGACCGCCCTCATCGCATCCACTGACGACATCCGAGCCCTACTCGACAACGGGGAAACAGCGGCCCTCATCCTCCTGGACCTCTCCGCAGCGTTCAACACTGTCTGCCACCACACCCTAGTGCAGCGCCTCAACAACATCGGAATCCAAGAGAAGGCACTGGAATGGATCATCTCGTTCCTCACCGGAAGAACCCAGAGAGTCCGCCTCCCCCCGTTCAGATCCGAGGCCACCGAAGTCATCTGCGGCGTACCACAAGGATCATCTCTCAGCCCCACCCTCTTCAACATCTACATGAGCCCCCTCGCTGCCATCGCACGCCAACACAACCTCAACATCATCTCCTACACCGACAACACCCAGCTGATCCTCTCCCTCACCAACGACCCCGCCACCGCCAGAACCAACCTACACGAAGGGATGAAAGACGTAGCCGAGTGGATGAAGAACAGCCGCCTGAAACTGAACTCAGACAAGACGGAAGTCCTCATCCTGGGATCATCACCCTCCGCCTGGGATGACTCCTGGTGGCCCCCGGCCCTGGGCAGCGCACCCAAACCAAAGGACCACACGCGCAACCTGGGCTTCATCCTGGACTCCTCCCTCTCGATGACCAGACAAGTCAACGCCGTCTCTTCGTCATGCTTCAACATCCTACGCATGCTCTGAAAGATCTTCCGATGGATCCCCACCAAAACCAGGAAAACGGTCACCCAGGCACTCGTCACCAGCCGACTGGACTACGGAAACACCCTCTACGCCGGAACCACAGCCAAACTGCAGAAAAGACTCCAACGCATCCAGAACGCCTCAGCATGACTCATCCTGGACATCCCCCGACACAGCCACATCTCCGGACACCTGAGAGACCTGCACTGGCTCCCCGTCAGCAAAAGAATCACGTTCCGACTCCTCACCCACGCACAAAAAGCCCTCCACAACCTGGGACCCAGGTACCTCAACAACCGCCTGACCTTCTACACTCCCACTCGCCAGCTACGATCGACCAGCCTCGCCCTCGCCTCCGTTCCACGCATCGGAAAAGCCACTACGGGAGGAAGATCCTTCTCCTACCTGGCAGCCAAGACTTGGAACTCCCTCCCCATCCACCTCCGCCTGACCTCAGACCACCTCTCCTTCAGGAAGCAACTCAAGACCTGGCTGTTCGAGCAGTAGCGGACACCCCCCTACCCCAAGCGCCTTGAGACCCTCCGGGTGAGTAGCGCGCTATACAAATGTTATGATTGATTGATTGATTGATTGATTGAAGGTCGAAAAACAATGTCCCTTGTTATTCTGTTCTGGTCAGTCCCCTGCACCTAGACATAACACGAAGCACAGCTGCACTGCTGAAAATCGAGTGCTTTTAATAATGCATGCAGGCATGTTAGAGACACTTGGAGAAAACCTTTCCAGAGAGAAGAGCTGTGCTTGTCCGGAGATGTAAACCATTGCATCTAGAATTTGAGGTATGGGGTCCCCCTGACAAAGCCCAGAGGTCTTCTATTTTGATAATTAACTAGTTCCTAGCACCAGGAGGGTGGCAAGGCACAGTAGGCCGTTTTCCACTAGCTTTATAAAATGATATCTCTGTTTATATTCTATGGAATTGTAGCAATGCTCACTCTGCTGTTAGTAATAGCATGTGTACTACATTTTAGAGCACGTTAGTTAAAATAAACATTTTAAACTATACCGTGTCTCTGATTACTTGTGTTGATGGCAAGTATGAATGAGTGAGCGAAAGAGTGTTCTTGCTCCCACGATTCCTGAGAGAGTCGGAGTGACATGTTCTGGGTTGTCTAATCATTGGTAGCTTCGCTGTAGTACGGAGAATGAATGAGACACTATAGCTAGTCGGATTGGGATTTTGGGCACTAAGGTGTGTAGTTGGTACACCACTATACACCGAGGTCCTGGTTTCCTGCACATATCTCTGTATATGTGCAGAATCCCTGCAACAGTCTGCCTATTGATAAATTCATTGAATGTTTCCTGCTAGTGCTTACTTTCTTTTTGTTCAGAGTATTTCATTGCTGTCAGTGGGGCCAAATAACATACATGTTGCCGCACATGCTCAATGTCAACCTGGTAAAGACTCCAGAATGAAATGTACTACAGAAAATCCTTTTTGGATTTGCATCGCAACCTTGTGCTCAAATCAAATCAAATGTCGTTCAATTGAAGCACTACACCTTGTGTAAAAGAAGGAAAAACTCTTGATAGACTAACGTGTACGCACTCAAAAAAATTGGCCCCTATTTACACTAGGAGTGCAGGGGCTTGGCAATGCAGGCACAGCACAAGCTCACACACGAGTGTGGTCAAGACAGGGCTTCTTACATGAGCGCCATAATGGGCAAGGCTTAATTGGAAGGGCAGGGTGCTCCAGGTTACTTTTCCCTGTGGTCAAAGTAGATTAAAAATAGGATGGAAACTGGTGTTGCATGCAATGGGGTCAGGGTGAGTAAGAGTGGGGGCATGGTCAAAGGCTTGTCTAAAAAAATATATATATATATTATGTCAATTGTTTAATTTTTCACTTTCAGGTAACTCTATGTGAAATAATGTAGAGCTTAAATGAAAACTTTATTTGTTAATGACTGCATCAGAGTGCTAGATAATTTAATCCTGCTGGTGTAGTTGAGAATACATACTTGTGTATGTTTAGCGCTACAAGGTCTCATTCTGTGACAAGCAAGCACTGCTAACATGTAAGTCATTATTTTAAACTTATTTTACACAATACAGTATAGGATAGGCTGCTACAAAATGCGCAAAAAGGTTTAAGATAAAAAAAAGTGGTTCCACAAAATAGGTTTTAGTAAGACGCAAAATGTACCTAGTGCATTTTTATTTAAAACCGTCTTTTAAATGCACACATTTCACAGCTTTGCTGGTAGCTTTCTTACAACACCACTCAAAAACAATAAATGTACGTCATCAGGAAGATTCAAGGGATTCCATCAATTAAAGCCAATACCAGCTTCCAACCAACCTTACATTTGCATATTGACTAGTTGAGCACATTTACATTTCTTACAGCGAAGCAGATATTGTGACAAAAAGGCTTATTTAGCTGTCTGCTCCTCCTTGGTTTTACAGCAGAGGAGACTTTATGCCTTACACTGCAGCTGAAGCATTTCTACTGTCAGAATGAACTGTCCCAAGACAGTAATCTTTCAAAAAAGTAGGGGAACTGTTTTTCTAAAATTAAAAAAGTCGGGGCACATTGAGCCCCTCAGATCCCTCCTCCCACTTTGACTACTAACTTTTCCTGATTAAATAGCACTGTATCCCATGCAGCTAGCCTTTCAGGGAGCAGCACTCTAAAAGAGCTGCCCCAATACAATAATGGAAGAGTGAACGCGAGGCAGCTGGAGGCAGGGGCCAAGGAACATTGGACAGGCAGTCTGATCAATGGTAGTGATTTCATGGAGATGTTGAAAAGCATAGATGAGATAATTGAGCCTTGATGAACTCCTTCTTTAATGCTGTATGGTTCAGAAAATAACTGTGAATTATGCATAATATTTGCTCTAGTATGTAGGCACAATGTAATCCAAGTGAGAGATGAGCCGTCTATTCTCGTTTCGTCAAGTGTTTCGATTTGTGCATCATGATTCCCTGTGTCGTAGGTTGCTGAAAGGCCTAAGGCAAGAATGGCTGCAAACCCATTCTGGTTACTGTGTTTTTAAGGGCCTTCGTGATAGAGATTAGGGCTGATTTGCTTATTCTTCATTTGTGGAATCCAATTTGGAAGTCTAAAAGTATGGAATTGTGACTCTGGGAGAAAGCTGCTCTTTCTATAACTTTGGCCAAGACGGTCAATTTGCCATGGTTCTGTAGTTGTCTGGATATTGATTGTCCAGGTTAGATTTGTTTTAATAAAGGGTGTATGATTTTCTTTTTTAGGTCTTCTGGGAAAATTGTCATTCAGGAGTTGTTGATGAGTGTTCTGACTGGGATGGCTGCTGAAGATGGCAGAATAATGTTTTTGAATATTTGAGGTGGATATGAGTCATGGGGGCAGCCAGCTGGCTTGCTCGCTTTGGCAAGATTCAGAAATTGAGTCTGTGATAGTTCTTTAAATGAGTGTAGAGCCTGTGATTGCCTTTCCCTGGAGGGGTTTTTGGCAAAAGGGTTGGGACTCTTGTTTTTTTTTCGTTTGTTAAGTAAGAATCTAACATGTTTGTTTTAGTTGTGTAATCATTTCCCAGTTTGCCACAACATTCTTAAGAAATGGGATTGGTGCCTTTTGTGCATATTGGCCTATGGAACTCTTTGAGTATTTTATAAAATTCTTTATTGGCATACTTTTCAATGTGGATTTGGCTGGAATTGTATAGTCTATTTGTGTTATTGATTGTTGACTTGTAAGTCAGTTTAGGCATATTTTGTGGCATATCTTGTGGTGAGCGCTGTTTGTTTTGAGATAGTTGCTTTGAAGTTTAGTTTGAGTAAATGGGGTGTATTATATAGTGTGGTTGTGAGACCTTACCATGTAATACACTGCCAACCCTTTTAAGACCAGTCAGATTTTGTTTGTTAAACCTAGCTCACCCTGGGTTGCTTGGCTCGTTACAGTCAGGCTTACACAGAGGAACAAGTGTAAAGCATTTAATCAGCACCAAACCAATTGAAGAAGAAAGGAACATGGCACTCAAGAAATCCAACATCAATTTTTTTTTTAAAAAGTTCGATTTTTATGGATTTGTAGACAGAAAAACAAAAATGATCCAGCAGAGGGTTCTGGAGTTACAGATTTTACGAGATATAGTAAATCAAAACATTTCTCTTCATCACGAACAAGCATTGGAGCATTGGCAAATTCAACAAATTTGACACTTAGAAGCTTTTTTCAAGCAAAACTTCAGTAAGTATTAATGCTGTTACTCAGAGAAACAGCTACCTAAATGAGAAAAGCAGTCTCCAATCCAGTTACTGTGTCAGAGGTCCCTTGCCTTCTACTGGAGTGGTCCTCATGCAAGGGATACAGGATGCTGAAGATGCTCAAGGATGCTGGATATGCTGTGTGGTCAACAGGGGGCTCTTGGGGCTACTCCTTTGTCCATGGGCTTGGTGAGATAGTCTTGGCCACCGGGGTCAACATCCCTCGAAGTCCTCTTGAGCTTGGCAAAAGTCCAGTTTACACTAGGCTACCAGTCACCTGGTACAGCGGTATCAGCGTTTTTCTTCTTTTGGTGATAACTTGACTTCTAGGTCACTCCGATGCACTCTGACATCTCTGCTGGGTCTACAACACTTGGGTGCAACTTTGGAGAATTGGGTCTTGGTCCTTTAGGCTTCACAGGGCAACCCGTGATCTGGGTACTTAGCCTGTCTGGTAGTCGACCTCAAGTTTTGTGGCCCTGTGAACAGGAAGTCAGCCAACTTATCCCTGGAGTCTCTCCTTCTGGCTGGGGCTCGGAAACAACTTCTCAATGAGAAGGACACAGCAGGTGCAGTCCTTACCTTCCATAGCTCAAGGTGCAGCCGGTGAAGTCCAACTTCAGTGCAGCTTCTTCTTCAGCCCTCTTCTCAAGTCCAGTGAGGTCTGATTTCTGGCTGCCAGGGGTGCCCTTCTTATGTCCAGAAAGTGCCCTTACAAGAGGTCAATGTCACTAGCCAATGGGCTAGCAGGGTCTCTCCTGCCTGATGACCATCTACTGTTGTTTTCGTGGCGTGTCTGCGGGGATCACATAGTTGTTGTGAAGATCCCCATCCATATTACAATGGCAGCGGGAAGCAGCCTTTCTGTGGTGGCATTGCCGCCACAGAAAGGCATGCAGTCTTCCCAGTTGGGGGGTGCACATGGGGGGTACCTATGGTTCCCCTCTGCATTTGAAGGCACAACGTGGCAGGCACCGCGCAGTGCCTGCCACGTTGTGCATGCAAATGCACAAGGTGCATCCACAGCATTGTGGCGGGCAGTGCAGTGAGCACCGCCAGCCACAATGTTACGCTACGGTGGCGGTGGCATCCTAATTGCTGATGTCTGCCCACCATCCTAATAGGCCCCTAAGTGATCTGCCCATGTGGCAAACCTCAGTGCCTGTCAATACCTCTCTTTTGTGTAGCCTCTTAAGCCCAATAGATATAGCTGTGGCCTACAATCCATACTCTAAGCATTTTTAAGTGAAGGAGCAATAGTAGTCAGGGAAGACTGGAGCTTAAAGTTTTAAAAGGAAAGGCTGTTAAAATGGAGGTGTTTTTAAAAGAAATATATATATCTATTTCATTGGATGTTGTCAGAATGAAAGTGAATAAAATTAGGTAGTGTGTTGGATGGCTCAGGAAGAAGTCTTATTATTGTCCGTCGTTTAAAAAAAGAAATGTAATACCACACCACACCTGCTGTTTCTCATTTGGTAGTAGCATGTTCCTTCTAGAATGTACTGTGAACTTGTGGCCTACTGGTTCCACTGGGTTGTTAGGTTCACTGAGCTAAGAGTGTATTGGGGGGAAGGTTGTTGAAGTGACAAAATATTTTTTTAAGTTGAGGAGTGATGACACAATGTAAGTAATGGCAAGCTTTATTTTCCACCTCAGGATTATTTAATAAACGGTTGTGTAGTATGTTAATGTTTTAAAAATTAAGCTAGATATAGGTTCGAACTCTTTATTTTTTTGTGATTCCTCTGTGATCATCGCAAATACATTGAGAACACACATAGATAGGAATCTCTTTTTAAAAGCGGAGAAGGGTTAATAGATACTAATCATTCACAAGTGGAGATAGTGCAGTCTAAAATGAAAGACATGATTTCATTTGCTGCCTTTCTCATGATCACAGAGTGCAGAGTTGAAGAGGTTGCCATTTCATGGTTGCTTTGTATGAGAGTGGTGTACCATTCTTGTGCTTAGTTTTTACAAATCCTAACACTGTCAACACTATCCAGAAAGAGCTAAAACCACAATAAAATCTACAAACTGAATTCACTGGTATGTACATAACTTTTTAATTCTTCATACTAATGACATTAGGAATGAAGATACATATGGGCGTTTGATAAAAAAGAGTATCACAGTGATATGAAAAAATATATCAGATGAACTGTATGTATCAGAGGGTATATGTTTAAGAGCTTAGAAGTGCATGTTTTGGGAAGTAAGAGAAAAATGAATTAGTGCTTCTTTATTGCATTGTGTTCTTTGTTGAAAAATAATTGCATAATATTGTGGAAAGATGCAATGAGGAACTAAAATGTTTTTAAATGTCTAAATATCATGTACAAATTAGATACATCTGTCATTTGCATTCTGGAAGTTGTAGTACTTTTAGTTACATTATGAAACAGGAGTAGTATAGTCACAAATTAAAGATGAGAATATGTTGTCTGCCTGTATAGGAATTAGAAACAAGTAATACTTGTTAGGTATGTATTGGGAAGTGTTTGTCACTGTGGTTTTTAACTTGTATGACCGCTTAGCCAATGCTTAGATGGTGAGCTATTGTTCTGGTGGTTGCAGATAGCTATATTTACAATGTGACTTTTGAGTTTAGTTAAAGATGCAGAGAGGTATATATTTTTGGGAAGATGTCTTGAAGGAATACATCTATTAAGAAATTGCATATATGTTTACATGGGGATCTATGCTCAGTAAGGCTGATGAAAATGTCATGTATAGGCTTAGGGTGGGGTTTTTTCTTTAAATATGGTTTGTTTAGAATTGAAAATGATTAATGGTGCAGAATGCCTTGAGAGTTCTTGTGATAGCTTCAGTTGAAGTGTAACTTTTGTTTGTAAAATGCTTAATATATGTTTTAGAAGCAGAAGACATATTTGAGAAATAATGTAGCTATACCTTTCACAAAAGGTTTTGTGCTTTGAAAGTTTTTTAAATGTTGTTTTCCCTTTTAGAAACTTACTGATGCATGTGGATGCTCAGTAACAAAGCAATGTATGCTCCTGGAGAGCCATGTATGCAGTTATATACCAAGTGTAATATCTAGACTTCAGTCACACATAGCTCATTAGAAAAGCATATATACAGTAAAACAGGTAGTTTGATACTGACAGAAGGAGATAACCAATGAGTCAGACATATAGTCACAAATGTTATGTATCTAACAGTAATGAAGAAACTTTAATAGTCAGTCAGGGAGTAGTCAGGTAATCAGTCAATCACCCAACCACTAGTGAGGCAGTCATCAAATCAGTGATCCAGTATCCATAGAGTTATTCAATTACCTAGACACATGTGTACTCTCGCAATCAGGCAGGCAGTATTTATGTAGTCATTCAACTATTGAGGCACTACTACTTATACATTCATCTAACCACTCAGAGAGTGCCCATTTACTTTTGCAATTAACAAGGATGTAACTATGCAGTCATTGTAAAACTTGCACAGAAGCTATGCAGTTATCGAAGCACACACTTACTACCCATGTAGTCATTAAAATACTGAGTCACACGCATGAACTCATGCAATCACTCAGAAACTATTCATGCACCAATGTAATCAACGAGGCATTACTGATGCACTCATTGAATTATACAGGCACTACCCACGTAGTTATCTAAACACCTAAGCACTTCCTGTTCACTGAGCCAAAAACACATAAGCAGCAGCCAAGTAGTTATGCAATCATTGAAACACTACTCATGCACTCATCCAATCTGCTAGGTGCTATGCATGTACTTAAACAATTATGTATGCACTCTAAAAATCATCTATATACTATCTCAGTACTCCTTCAATCATCCAGACACTAAAGTTGCACTCATCCAACCAGAATCTATGTATGTATTGCATTATTGAGCCATTAGTCATGCACATAGCTAATCATTTAGGCACTACTCATGCACTCAATAAAACACCCAGATAGTATTGCTATACTCATGTAAACATGCAGGCAGTAACCATGCAGATATGGAACGACCCATGGAGTTCTGATATACTCAGAGAATCTTCTAGGCAGTACCTGTATTCTCAAAGAATCACCCAGGTACTATGTATGCACCAATTCAATCATCCAGCGAGTATGCATGCATTCAACCACAAACACAAGTTTTTCTGAGGAATATGTAGTCTTTTAGAACAATCAGGTGAATTATATATGCAAGCTGTGACATACTCTTTGCATGTAGTTGGAAGAATTAGTGAGGTATATGCTTTGATAGACATTAACGTGCAAATTGTTATTTTCACCGTTTCCTAAAATCTAAATATGATACATTTAAGTGGAACAGTACTGATATAGTAAATAGACCACTAACACAGTGGTAGCCAGGCATCCAGTAGCTCTTATGTTGTGTTTTTGTATTTATAGTTTTGAGACATTGTATGTACTTGTACACTTGGAGCTGGATTTAGAAGAAAGTAATGCAGTGCTGCAAGCCATTTGGCTGCACCATTACTTTCAAAGCACAGGGATGCATCATATTTACAACAATATGATGGATCCCTATGCTCTCCCCTGTGCTGGCGCACAATTGGCTGACATGCACCAACGGAGGCAGTCTTGCATCATGGTGCAAGGGTGCCTGTGTAGTGGGAATGATTTTTTGGTGAAGGAAGGGACATCTTCCTGTACAAAAACAATCATGAGAGGTATTTTCCTCATTGTATGCATGCTGCATTCTGCAGCACGCAGAGAAACAGGGAAAATTAGGAGAAAGAAAGTATTTCTCCTTGTTGCATCTCCCTACACCTACCCTGGGGAGGTGTAGGATTCTGATGCATCGCTAGGTTTACAAATTGTTGTAAATTTGGGTATGTGGCAGAATCCATGGGCATTGCATGGGAACACCCACAGCAACACCCATGGCATGCTTCTTTCACGCAAAGTGCTGCTTGAAAAGTGCCTGCATTTTTAAGGCCATGAAAAGCTACGCTGAGTGGCTTTACATGGCTTTGTAAATATGGAGCACCACAGTACGGCACCGGTGTGTCAAAAAGTACATGGGGCTTGTAAATATGCCTCCTTGTCTTGATGTTCATTTTAAAATTTACAATAGAAGGGATAAACTGTTCTCTCACCATGTATAAGTGAGAAGTGAGATATGCTATAGCTGTGAAAAAGGGTGCTAAAATGTGAAAAGTTAAGTAATAAATAAAATTTTGTGTTTTGATCTGGACTTGTTATATTGAAGTAAGTGCATGTAGTAATATTTCTAGGTTCATCTGTGGATTTAAAACTGCAACATAACATGAAAAATGTTTTGTATTATGTGTAAGTCAGTAGTAAAGTAGTTGACAGGTTGTCCAGGGTAAAAATTAAAATATACTTGTTTTTTTTTTTACAGAACAATAGCTACATAACTATTCACAGATAAAATGCCTACAAAAGCTTGGACGAAAAAGCAAAAGAAGCAACAGAAGAAACTCGAGCATGTTGGGAGAACTGAGTTACAAAAGGGGCAAAATGCATAAAAAGTGTTGAAAGTAAATAGAGCTACTGGTAAGAGGACGAAGTCATTTCTTAAAATAATATGCGCATGTTTGCAAAGATTGCAAAATTAAGAAAATTAAATTATGACTATGAGAAAAAATAAGAGAGGACAAACTGCAGATTTCAAGAACAGAAAAGATTGTAAAAGACATGGTTGCACCCTAACCAGATAGACAGAAGCATTTTGAGGAATTCAGAGCCAGAATGTTTTGTAGTAGAGTGGTTATAAATCTACAGAGATCTATGAAGAAGTATAGAAGAAGGAGAGAGGCACTGAAACAGCAAGAACAAGTTGAGAGTGTAGTTGGTAAGGCCTTTGCTTTGAAGAGGAAGCGCTTTAATTTGTATTCTAAATAGAATGAAGGCTTGACAAAATAGTGTTGAACATGAGGAGACAAAATCAGAAGAAAAGATTAGTGAATACAAATCCTTTTTGTACAGTTTTTAGTGGAGAATGTGTGATACGTCACAATTAGAGTCTTCTTGTAATTCTATGTGCACAGATTCTGAATGTGGCAGTTACCAATGGATTAGAGATGGATGAGGTGAATAAAGAGCACGTACTATTTCTACTCATCGTTGTGTTCATTTTTTATTCGGTGAACACCACAGAATGGATGCAGTACAGATCCTTTCTTTAATGAAGAAAGCTATCTCCAGGATAATAGATTAGTTCATACTATTGATGAAAGCGGACGATGTTATGAAATGAAGAATGGCAGTCTTATAGCAAAATAGGTGATGGTACCTAGAAATGTAGAAGTTATTGCAGAAGAGGTACAAGGGAGGCATAGTCAGGCCCCTGTATACAAATGGAATTGTAGTAGTGTTTATAGTATTAGATAGCAATCTATTGATATTATTAAGGACATTCCTACATATATTTCCAAGGCAAAGTTTAAAACACAAAATAAGTACTTTACAAGGTTTGGATCCTTGCAAGATGTAAAGCAAGCTGTAAGCATACAAATTTGCAGGGACACGCAAGAGCTGGTTATCAAATAAAGTGTGCCAAAACACCTTCAATCATTTTAGGATGTTAGCTGTAAATCAGCAACGCAAACTTTAGTTAGGAGGCTGTATTATGTGAAAACTCCTTCTTTATGTTTAGGAGAAATAAATAGGGCACTTTTACATGGTACTGTGGCAGAGGTAGAAAAGGTTTGTGATGATGTGCAGTTTTGTTTCTTTGGTCTAGAACAGGACTGTAGGGAAATTGAAGAATTGATAACAGGAGGAGTTGTAGAACAGGACACAGGTACTACAGTTGATAGTTTCCAAAAAGAGATTAGAAAATTTAAGACAGTATATGCTGAAAAACCAGCGTATGTTTGTATATGCTGTAGACACACTCATTACAAGAATCAAATGCAGACCGTTGACTTGTATTTAAAAAGTAAAATAGAGAATGTGCTGTACTTATTTGTAGGAAGAAAGATTTGTCTTGTCCACACGACAAGTTATATGTAAGTACTGCTACAATAGATTAGAGCTGTGCATAACAAGGTAGAACTGGTTCCCCTTCCAGAAGCACTTCAAGGTTTAATATATTTATGAGTCTATTCTTATCCAAACTATGCATCCATTTCAGGCAATAGTACTAACAGAGCCAAAGAATGGCAAGTTACACCCAACAGAGCTACAAAAAGGTCTAATAGGTAGAGTAGTGTATTTGCCATTAGAGGTCAAGAAAACCATTGAAACGGTAGGGGTAGATGGAGATTTAGAGGAAGGACTAGTAATTCTTATAAATGGTGTGCCTACCAAGAACAAGAAGATATGGGGGGCGTTAGTGATGTTACCAAAGTTAAGAAACAACTTTGTATCTGGTACAAAACAATGTTTACTATAGAAATGTGGAAAGCCTCCAAGATATCACACATATGGAGGATCAGATATTTCCATCAACAGGTCAGATTGAGAAGGTGGATCGGTCTGGGACAGAAGAAAGTTTCGAACATTATAGAAATAGTTTTACCATATAGTTGCTTTCATTAAGGTAGTAACCTATGAGCAAGCCAGTATTAAAGCACTAGTAGGAAGTGCAGTAAACAGTATGACATAGTTGTAATGATCTACTGAGCCCATTTGGTTTTTGTTTACAATCCATTGATTTTTTCCCACTGTTTCATGACGAGTCTTCATACAAAGCACTGTTGAAAGTGAACAAGAGTGAAAGCTGAAAACAGGAAAAACAGTAAAACATGTGTCTATGTTGAATTAAACGTTTCCTTAAAAAATGTTGTATGTTGTTTGGTTGCCTAATGTTCAAAACTAAATTCTAATACATTTTTGTCTGTTTCTATTTTTTCATAGTGGTTTGAGGTCGAGATATATTACATGTGTCAAATAGCTAATCTAGAGATGAATTTATTGAATTACTACTCATGTACTCTTCCCATCTCCCAGGCACAACAGTTACACTACTCATCCAGCCACTATAGAAGCAGTCATCCAATCACTCAGATACTACACTTGAATTCATCTAATCTACCAGCCACTACTCAGACACTCATCCAATCACCCAGGTGTACTTATCCACTATCCGTGGCACTACTCATGGACTCATTCAATGACCCAGACAGTACCCATGCACTCATCCAATAACCCAGGTACTATACATGCACTCACCCAATCTCACAGGCAGCGTCCATGCAATCCCCCAGGCACTATCCGTGCACTCACCCAATAACCAAGCCACTACGCTTGCACTCATCCAATCACCCAGGCGCAACTCTTGCTCTCATCCATCACCTATATGCTACTCACACACTCACACAATCAACCAGGCACCACCCATGCACTAATCAAACTACCCAAGCACTCATCCATTCACTGAGCCACTACCCATACACTCATCCACTCACCCAGGCAATACTCATGCACTCATTAAATCACCCAGGTAGTATCTATGCACTCATCCCCTCACCAAGGCACAACTCATACATTCTTCTAATCACCCAGGCACTATCTCTGCTTTCACACAATCACCCAGGCACTAGCCTTGCGCTCATCCATTCACTCAGACACTACCCATGCACTAATCTGTTCAATCAGACATTCATATAGTCATCTTTTCAACTAGGCACTACCCATGCACACATCCAATCACCCAGATACTTTCAATGCACTAATCCATTCACCCAGGCACTGACCATGCACATATCAAAACACTCAGGCACTACCCATGCACTCTTATGATCCCCCAGGCACTTTTCTCAAAGTCATCCATTTACTCAGCCACTACCCATGCACTATGCACTGCAGCAAACACTAACCATGCACAAATCCAATCTCTCAGGCACTACCCATGCACTCTTCCATTTACTCTGGAACTACCTGTGTACTCATCCATTCACCCAGGCACTACCCATGCACTCATCTATTCACCCAGCCATTATCCATGCACTCATCCATTCACTCAGGTACCACCCTTGCACTCATATTTTCACTGAGACACTACCCATGAACTCATCCATTTACCCAGGCACTACCTATACACTAATTCATTCACCCAGCCATTATCCTTGCACTCATCCATGCACTAACCTTGCACTCATCCATTTACTCAGGCAGCATGCATGCACTCGTTTATTCACTCACTACCTACCCATGCACTAATCCATTCACTGAGGTACTACCCATGCAGCCATCCAATCACCCAGGCACTATCCATGAACTCACCCAGTCATGCTGACACTATGCATTCATTCATCCAGTCACCCAGGCACTATCCATGCACTCACCCAATCACCCCGGCACTACTCTTGCACCCATCCAAATCACTCAAGCATTACCCTTTCACTCATTCATTTACTAAGGCACTACGTTTGCACTGACCCTTCACTTACACACTACCTATGCACTCATCTATTCACCCAGGTACTAACCATACACATATCCAATCACCCAGGTACTACCTTTGCACTCATCCATTCACCCAGGCACATATCAAATCACCCAAGCAGCACCCATGCACTTATTTATTCACCCATACACTACCCTTGCACTCACCCATTCAAAGAGGCATTACCCATACCCTCCTACAATCAACCAGGCAGTACTGATGCGCTCATCCAATCACCCAGGCACTACTCATACATTCTTGTTATCACCTAGGACTATCCATGAACTCACACAATCACCCAGGAACTACTATTTCACTCATCCATTCACTCATGCACAATGTAAGCATTCATCCATTCACTCAGGCACTACCCATGCACTGATCCAATCACCCAGGCACTTCCCTTGCACTCATTCATTCACTGAGGCACTCTGAATGTGTTCTTCTATTCACTCAGGCACTATCCATATACTCATCCAATGACTCAGGCACTACACTTGACTCATCCATTCACTCAGACACTCATGCATTCACTCAGACACTAACCATGCACATATCGAATCACTCAGCCAGTACCTATCCACTCATCTATTCACTCAGGCACTATCCACGCACTCATCCGTTCACTCATCCTGTGACCCAGGTACTACCCATGCACTCATTCATTCACTGAGGCATTACCCATGCACCCATCCATTCACCCAGGCACTGCCCATGCACACATCCATTCACGGAGGCACTATGCATGCATTCTTCCATTCACTCAGGCACTATCCATGCTCTCATCCAATGACCCAGGCACTACACTTACACTCATCCATTCACTCATGCACTACCATGCACTCACTCAGGCACTAACCATGCACATATCGATCACTCAGCCAGTACCCATCCACTCATCCATTCACTCAGGCACTATCCAGGTACTCATCCATTCACCCAGGCACTACTCATGGACACATCCAATCACCCAGGCACTACCCATGCACTCAGTCCATTCACTCAGACAGTACACATGCACTCATGCATTCACTCAGGCACTACCCATATACTCATCCAATGACCTAGGCACTACCCATACACATATCCAGTCACCAAGGCACTACCCTTGCACCTATCCATTCACTGTGGCACTATGCATGCACTCATCCATTCACTCAGGCACTACCCATGCATTCATCCAATCAGCCAAGCAGTACCCGTCCACTCATCCATTCACCCATACACTACCCTTGCACTCACCCATTCACTGAGGCATTACCCATGCTCTCATCCAATCACCCAGGCAGTACTGATGCACTCATCCAATCACCCAGGCTCTACTCATACATTCTTGCAATCACCCAGGCACTCACACAATCACCCAGGAAGTACCCTTGCACTCATTCACTCACTCACACACTACATAAGGGTTCCTCCATTCACTCAGGCACTACCCATGCACTCATCCAACCAACCAGGCACCACCCTTGCACTCATCCATTCACTCATACAGTACCTATGCACTCATCCATTTACTCAGACACTACCTATCTACTCATTCATTTACCTAGGCACTACCTAGGCACTCATCAGTTCACCCATACAGGACCAATGCACTCATAAATTCACTGAGGCACTACCCATGCACTGATCCACTCATGCAGGCACTACTCATGTACTCATCCAATCACGCAAAATGTAAGCATTCATCCATTCACTCAGGCACTACCCATGCACTGATCCAATCACCCAGGCACTACCCTTGCACTCATTCATTCACTGAGGCACTCTGAATGTGTTCTTCCATTCACTCAGGCACTATCCATATGCTCATCCAATGACTTAGGCACTACACTTGACTCATCCATTCACTCAGACACTCATGCATTCACTCAGGCACTAACCATGCACATATCAATCACTCAGCCAGTACCCATCCACTCATCCATTCACTCAGGCACTATCCAGGTACTCATCCATTCACCCAGGCACTACTCATGGACACATCCAATCACCCAGGCACTACCCATGCACTCAGTCCATTCACTCAGACAGTACACATGCACTCATTCATTCACTCAGGCACTACCCATATACTCATCCAATGACCTAGGCACTACCCATACACATATCCAATCACCAAGGCACTACCCTTGCACCTATCCATTCACTGTGGCACTATGCTGGCACTCATCCATTCACTCAGGCACTACCCATGCACTCATCCAATCACCCAAGCAGTACCCGTCCACTCATCCATTCACCCATACACTCCCCTTGCACTCACCCATTCACTGAGGCATTACCCATGCTCTCATCCAATCACCCGGGCAGTACTGATTAGGGGTGGGCGGAATTTGCGCAATCGCGTTACGCAAATCTCCGCGAAACGGTAAAAATCTCCGCGAACACGCAGAAATTCCGCGAACACGCGGAATTGCTTGTTCGCGATACTTTTTTCCTGTTCGCGATCGCTGTTTGCGTGCTCGGGGTGAAATATCTCGCGAACACGCATATTGAGAACGCGAACAAGCAAAAAATTTCGCGAAGTCGCGGAACGCTGATTTTTGGGCAATTTCGCGTTCTCCGCGAAACGCGAAATTACCCAAATTCCGCAAATTCCGCGAACGGAACGGAATTTACCGCCCAGGCCTAGTACTGATGCACTCATCCAATCACCCAGGCTCTACTCATGCATTCTTGCAATCACCCAGGCACTATCCAGGCACTCACACAATCACCCAGGAAGTACCCTTGCGCTCATTCACTCACTCACGCACTACATAAGTGTTCCTCCATTCAGGCACTACCCATGCAATGATCCACTCATGCAGGCACTACTCATGTACTCATCCAATCACGCAGGTAGTAACCATGCACTCATCCAATCACCCAGGCACTATTCATACATTCTTGTAATCACCCAGGCACTATCCATGCTCTCACACAATACCCCCAGGCACTATGCTTGTACTCATACATTCACTGAGGCACTACCCATGTACTAATCCATTTACTCGGGCACTATCCATACACTCATCTAATGACCGAGGCACTACCCATGGACTCATTCATTTACTCAGGCATTATCCATGCACTCATCCATTTGCCCAGGCACTACCCATGCACACATCCATTCACTGAGGCACTATGCATACGTTCTTCCATTTACTCAGGCATGATCTATACACTCGTCCAATCACCCATCACTACACTTGCACTCCTCCATTCACTTATGCAAAACCATGCACTCATGATTTCACTCAGGCACTAACACATTGAATCACTCATCCAGTTCCCATCCACTCATCTATTCACTCAGGTACTACCTATGCACTCATCCATTCACCCAGGCACTACCCATGGGCACATCCACTCACCCAGGCATGACCCTTGCACTTATCTGTTCACTCAGGTACTACGTATTCACACATCCATTCACTCAAGCATTACCCATGCACTCATCCAATCACTCAGGCACTACCCATGCACTCGTGCACTCATCCATTTACTCAGACACTACCTTTTCACTCAGCTATTCACCAAGGCACTGCCCATGCACACATCCAATCAACCAGGCACTACCCTTCTACTCATCCATTCATGCAGCCACTACCCATGCACTTATCTATTCACCCAGGCACTACCCATGCACTCTCCTTCAATCATCCAGGCACTACCCATGCACTCATTTATTCACCCAGTCATTATCCATGAACTCAATCATCCACTTAGGCACTACAGTTGCACTCTTCCATTCACTCAGGCACTACACATGCACTCATCCATTCCCCAGGCACTACCCATGCACACATGCAATCACTACCTTTGCACTCATCCAATCACTTAGGAACTATGTATGTACTCTTAGATTCACTCAGGTACTACTGCTGCACTCATTGTAGCAGCCATATACCAGCTGTGCACTCATTCAATAATCCATACACAAGTCATACACTCATTTCAACATACATGCACACTTTATATTTTTTAACTGTAAAACAGGAACCTTTTTTATTTATTTATTTCAAGGCTTTTGTAAAGTTGTAATTTTTTTCCGTTCTTTTATATAAATAAAAAACATGACAACTGGGACACCAGGAATTGAAAAACACGGCACTGAAAAATTTGCAAAACATTAAAAAGGTGAAACAAATTAGCATGTGTGCTGTTTTGCAGCATTGTGAATACCTGTAAGACAATGCTTACCAGCACTTATAACAACTCCACAGTCCATTCAGTACGTGGCCATTCTTGACAACTCTGGAGCCATATATGTTGCAGTAGTCTGCACCTCAGGAGGGACTTTCTGGCCAGGAATTGTTGCTGCTGCAACTGAAGTAGATGGACCTCCAGCTTCTCTCTGCTTGATCACCAGTTAGAGACATTTTTTATGGTAGGTTTTTAGATGGTATAACATGGACGTTGTCCCACATGAATATTAAGTGTATTTGTCAGTCTGTGAAATACCTTTACTGATGGGAGGATCTCCACAGTAAACGCAACAAAGTTTTGATGACTTACATGTTAAAAATTAAACCAGTTATTAATGTATTTTCTGATAAATACATATGAAATTAAAAAATGAGTAGTGTATTATATAAATATAATACACAATTTCCAATTATAGAAAGAAAGTAAGAGGTTCACTTACAAAGAAATAGACATTACAATTAAGAAATAGAAGGTTACAGGGACGTTACAGTTAGGAAATACAATTTTAAAAACCTTAGAAATTCACTTAAAAAAACAAAGGTTACTGGCCCATTATAGTTAGGCTGATATTTCACTTGTACAAAACCAGAGAAATTCAGCGGTTATAGTTAGCCGAGCTATCTATAACTCGTGCCCTCGCAATGCACTGCTTATGATCTCACATATTACATCACTGATGACATGGTCAGTGACATCACTGATTATATCTCAAATGACATTAGTGAGGTCATTGAAATCTTTTCTATAGTTTTTTTATAGTTCTACATAATACTGTTATGTAATAATTTTTTAACTCTGAGTTATAAGGTGATATTATTTCAATGATAAGTATGTTTAGCATCTTTTTAGTGTATTATTTTAACTTGATAATATATTTTATTTATATGTTATTTAATGTTTTGGATAGTTTTATTTACATAATTATCTTTTAATTGATTTTTTTTATTATTAATGATATTTCATAATGTGATAATTAATAAAATTATTTCATCAGTAATTTTAAAAATGTGGGTTTTTTAATTGTTGATTGGCAAATTAGATAATTTGTTTGTTAATTATTTCAGTATTTTCAATAATTTGTTACTTAATTATTTATGTTAGGTTTTAGGCTTTTTGTAAATTAAAGTTTTAGTGTTAGTCCATAAAAATAATGTGTATTTTTATTTATTTTTTATTAAAAACTTTTGTTTGTAGTTGTTGGAAACTGTATAGTAATTGGATGGGGAATGTCCTACATTTGTTTTTAATATACTAATATATTTATTTTACATGTTAATTTTGTGTTTTAGTGGTTATAGTGGGTATACTAAATCTGACTCATCCAAAATGCAGCTCTTGCTCTGCTGTTGCCTTTGTTGGACCTGGAACGGATAGTCTGGCCCTTCCAAAGTTCAATGCTTTCCATACTATTAGCCAGATAGGAATGGGGAGAGTAAATCTGACCCCTCCAAAGCCCAACAGTTTACCTACTGATGCTCAGGCTGAAGTGACAGTAATAAATGTAAAACCTGCCAAGGCCAGCACTTTCCCTACTGTTGCTTACATTGGAGTTGTAATAGTAAATCTGACCTTGCTAAAGGCTAACTTTTTCCACTCTGTTAGTCATGTTTGAATGGGAGAACTGAGTTTCACAACACCAAATCTATTATTTTATGTGTTTTTGTGAAAAAATATTTTAATATATTTTATTTTTATTTTGAAAGTTAGCATAATGTAAATTGTTTTTATTTTTTTAGGTAGTATTATTATTTCATGAATGCATTTTCTATGTTAATAATGTTATTGTATAAGCTTTTAAAGTTTTCAATATTTAGTGTTTGTAATTACAATTAATTATTACTATGTCTTTCTTTTTATTTATGTTTAAATAATCATTTTATGTTTTCAGACTATTATGGTGCCGATTTCAATCCTGTAAAACCCGGGTACGAATGGTCGTACGGAGCGTATTCTCCGTACGACTCGTACCCGGGAAATCCACCTTACAAACCAGCAAGTACGATTCGTACAGAAATACCATTTCCGTACGAATCGTACAAAACTACGTACGGCTAAAAAATACCAACTATTCTGATCCGGGACATCGCGTAAGTGACGTCCGTACGGAGTCAGGCAGCGTTTTACGGACCAGCAAGTACGATTCGTGCCTACGTCACTCCGCACGGCTCATTTTTTACGGCAGCCAAAAACTCCCGGGAAATTGAGTACGACGCGAATAAGGAGCACCGGTACGTGACGGACAGCCATGGACCTCATCCTACGTGTCATCCCGGCCCTCCTAGCCTACGACCTGGTGTACCGAACCCGACGCACACGCCGCAGAAGGTGAGAACAACACCCATGGGTCAAGGGGGGGTGAGGGGCATGAAACATACCCCCCACCCAAATTAAAACATACAATATGGAGGACATACATT
Source organism: Triturus cristatus (assembly GCF_964204655.1). Classification (NCBI taxonomy): domain Eukaryota; kingdom Metazoa; phylum Chordata; class Amphibia; order Caudata; family Salamandridae; genus Triturus; species Triturus cristatus. The sequence goes on from NC_140588.1 coordinate 571,837,551, forward strand.
ACCTCCAGGGTCTGGTCACTTCAGGGGGCGTGTCCACCAATCCCTGCGTACCGCAACAATGGAAGTGGATGTGTACGCGTACCCGTCACCACTACAATGGTGGTACGGACTGTACCCACGCTCTGAGGGCGTGTGTACGGTCCGTACCACGCGTACCCCTACGTCACCACTACAATGGTGGTACAGACCGTACCCACGCCCTCAGAGCGTGGGTACGGTCCGTACCACCATTGTAGTGGTGACGTAGGGGTATGCGTGGTACGGACCGTACCCACGCTCTGAGGGCGTGGGTACGGTCCGTACCACCATTGGAGTGGTGCCGTAGGGGTATTATTGGTACGGACCGTACCCACGCCCTCAGAGCGTGGGTACGGTCCGTACCACGCGTACCCCTACGTCACCACTACAATGGTGGAACGGACCGTACCCATGCTCTGAGGGCGTGTGTACGATCCGTACCACACGTAACCCTACGGCACCACTCCAATGGTGGCACGGACCGTACCCACGTCCTCAGAGCGTGGGTATGGTCCGTACCACCATTGTAGTGATGACGTAGGGGTACCCGTGGTACGGACCATACACACGCCCTCAGAGAGTGGGTACTGTCCGTACCACCATTGTAGTGGTGACGTAGGGATACGCGTGGTACAGACCGTACCCACCCTATGAATGCGGGGGTACGGTCCGTATCACCCGTACCCCTACGGCACCAGTACATTTGTGATACAAGGCGTACACACGCCACGAATGTTGGCTTAGGGCCTGGTGCAGCATATAACCAGTATAGTGGGGTGTGTGTATGCCCAGGACAGCAGTGTACTGCACCAAGGGTGCGGGCGGGTGTGTGGGGGGGGTACTGCCTAGGAATCCCAGCAGTGGACGAAAACATGTGAGGTGTGGGTGCCTATCACTCCCAGCAGTGGACTGAGGGGTAGGTGCCTATCACTCCCAGCAGTGGACAGAGACATGTGAGAGGTGGGTGCAGAGGAATACCAGCAGTGGACAGAGACATGTGAGGGGTGGGTGCCTATCACTCCCATCAGTGGACAGAGACATGGGGTGGGTGCCTATCACTCCCAGCAGTGGACAGAGACATGTGAGGGGTGGGTGCCTATCACTCCCAGCAGTGGACAGAGACATGTGAGGGGTGGGTTCAGAGGAATACCAGCAGTGGACAGAGACATGTGAGGGGTGGGTGCCTATCACTTCCATCAGTGGACAGAGATATGGGGGTGGGTGCCTATCACTCCCAGCAGTGGACAGAGACATGTGAGGGGTGGGCGACTATCACTCCCAGCAGTCGACAAAGACATGTGAGGGGTGGGTGCCTATCACTCTCAGCAGTGGACAGAAACATGTGAGAGGTGGGTGCCTATAACTCCCAGCAGTGGACAGAGACATGGGGGTGGGTGCCTATTACTCCCAGCAGTGGACAGAGACATGTGAGGGGTGGGTGCCTATCACTCCCAGCAGTCGACAGAGACATGTGAGGGGTGGGTGCAGAGGAATACCAGCAGTGGACAGAGACATGGGGGTGTGTACATCATTATCAGATGACCACAACTCCATGGGTGTATGTACGCATCCCTAATTTTCGACTATGTTGATAGTGCCATAACAACACATCACTGACAGCAGTGTCCCACTCCCATGAGGATGGATGTCTTTCCCCCACTGCATGACACACCACATGTGGGTGTGAGGACAAATGACACATGCATACCCACCCCTGGCGGATGCCGCACAATACACACACAGAGATCATGCCACAAGACTGTATAGTCATGTCAATGCCTACTAAACTAAGAGAGCCAAAGGGAACACACACTGTCACGCACATCCCAGGACTGATAGGAATGTACAGGTGCTGGGACAGCCACCAAGATGTTGTCTTTCATGGAATGAATATGGTGGAGTTCCCACAGATACAATGCCCACAATTGTGAGTCAGGTGCCCAAATACCCTTCAGAACAAGAACCATATGTGTGCTAGGCTGGGATTACACAATGCATAGTGCGGAAAAGGGAGAATTTCTCCATGAAGGTATGTCAACATACTCAATACACAAGTACAGTGACTAGCAAGGATGGCATAGACGATGCAGCCGGAGACATTGCTGAGCAGGCATGGCCATAGTTGAAGGGATCCGTCACCAACAAAGGGAATATATACACAGGTCAGCACAACAATTGTGCAACTCTCTGCAGGGAAGATGTCAGGTGCCACGGAGGAAGGAACACTCCTTGGTACAATGTCTCAAAAAACAAATAACACACACGACCAAAGATTCTTCGCAGAGACCTTGTGATGGCACACAGATCCCATGGTCCACTCATGACCATCAGACTCGAACCTTTGCCAGAAACATAACACATTACCACAACCCCAACTCCTGGAGCATCAGCACCAACATCAATACTTGAAATGCAATAGTGTTCAAAGTAAAAAGGAAATGCTTTAATCAGCATAATTATTTTTTTTCAAGAACACTATATACAAAGGCCAATGGCCAGTCCAGAATAGAAGTCCTTGGGGGAACACATGGGCACGCGTCTCCCCTAGCTTGCCTGCACAGGGGAACCCTCAGGTTCGTCGACTGGGGGGGCATCATGTGGGGAAGGACCAGGCACCGCAGGAACAGGAGGTGTAAGGATAGGTGTGGTGGGTGCAGGGTCAGATGCCTCCACCACAGGGGGTGGGGCAGCGCCAAAGGTGGAGGTGAGCTCGGCGCTGCACACTAATGCCAGGGCGTCCAGAGTATCCCCTGCACCGGAAGAAACCACAGGCACAAAGGAGGGGGGGGTCGGAGGGATGGGGTGCAGCGCTTCTGGGGTTGGGGGTGGACATGGGGGGGACTCAACTCCCCTGCCCGTGGAGTCCCTTGCCCGCTTGCGGGGTGGTGACACAGTAGGGCTGAGGCCCAGCCCAGACATGTAGCTCTCCTTGTCTGACTGTGTGGCAGGGGAGCCAAGGGGAGTGCTTTTGGAGGGACTGGGTAGTGAGGCAGGCGGACTCAGACTGAGGCTGCGTGTATGTCTGTGTGCCCCAGACCCAGTGGGTGTGCCTTTATCCCCCTGAGTGTGCGTGCCAGGAGGTGTGTGCTTGCCCTTACGTGGTGGTGTGCTGCCTGTGTCTGGTGGGGTACGTGCTTGGGAATGTCTGGGTGTGCATGGGACAGGTATGGGAGTGGGAAGTGTGGATGGGGCTGGGGTAGGGGGGGATGAAGCGCTGCAGGAGACTCACTGCTGCTGTCAGTGAAGAGTCCATGGACCTCAGCAACATCCGTTGGTCAGACATCGTTGCCGACGTGCCCTCCATGAACAACACCATCTGTGTCAGCAGTGTGGTGTGGCCATGGAGGACATTCAGCATCGATGTCTGGCCAACCTGCAACTGCCGCTGAATTTCCACAGACTCTGCAGTGAGGGCAGCAGGGGTGACAGGGGCAGGGGGTGCGGTGCCTGGCACGAAGGAGACATGGTGGTGCACTGCATGGACAGAAGGGACCGGAGCAACTGGGAGGGTGGTGATGGGAATGGAGGAGGCGGGGACAGATGTTGTGCTGCTGCCAGTTGTTGTAGCAGCCTCCGCCCCCTCGATGAGTTCAGCCTCGGACCCGTCAGCGTCGTAGTTGGTCTCGCCACCAGACAGGTCCTCCGCCTGACTCCCCTTGCCCTCCGTGCCACTTGCTCCCGCAGACTCGCCAGCACTGGTGGCACTCCTCCAGGTCCGTGCAGGTGTCTCCCTCGGTTTCCTCCGATGATGCTGTTGGCAAGGTGAAGATACAGAAAATAATCAGTCACCTGTATACATCTGACACATGAGTCAAAACAAAATAGGTCACAGTGCATATCAGGCAATGCATCTTGAGTAACATCTAGATTACTCCACACATATGTAAGCCCTGTACTCCCCAGTTGGTTGACCCACCATGCCACTTGGAAACAAGGAAAAATAGGACACAACAGCCAAAAACTTGAATTAGAAATATACAGAGAATCTAGTGTCTGGGAACAGTTGAGCACAGCAATACTATGAAGGCATGCCACCTCTTGTTTACTGTGAAAGAAACAGTATTGGTGCACCCAAGGCTAAATAACAGACCTCAATGCTAAAGGTGTCCCCACACTCAGAGACCTGTAAGTACTTTGGAAACCCAAACGAAATACATTTTGATCCCTTGGGAATCACACCACTTTACACAATCTACATGTTTAGAATGTGTGAATGTGCCACTTTGTGAACAGAACACACATGTGCCTGTATAAAAGAAGTCACACAAGGAGGTGCACACAAAACTACAATTAGACAGTCATTGTATGAGCTGCCAGCCTTATTCAAAGAAGCCACTGTTAGAAAGAAATGGGGTTTCAGAAAGTACATATACATGGGACCACAGCGGTCTGGATGACTTGACACTCGTAAGTTGGTATCACCAACAACCAAGGACTTACCCAAATGCCACCACACTGTGGGAGCATGGATATGTATAATCTGAAAAACAGTCTTATTTGAACTGTGCCTTTCTTTAAAATGTGCCAGCGTGTTCCCTGAAAGTGTAAAGGTGGTTGCTTGTGCACTTCCTTGGGAGACATCTGTCATGCAGGCACATTATTGTCCTTCACAACAAAACATCAAAGTCAAGCATTGAAAACATGAAGACATGTTGACAAGTGTAGTGAGTGCCAAGGTACAAAACTTTTTGACTAACAACTTGAATCATGCCACCTGTCACATGGCCATCCGTACCATGATGACACAGTTGGCAACACATCTGACCCACTGCCTGTCATGTGGAGTGGCACACATGTCCAAACACAGGACAATGCATAAGCTAATGGGCCTGCAATTGTGTTGGAATAAGGCACACCTGCACTGAGGAGACACCCTCATGGCAGGCCAGAATGTCCACACAGATGTCTGCACACAAAGACAAAACTACGTAGCATCTGGACCACACACTGGTGCCAAAAATGGATGAGCAGGAATCATGTATTTAAACTATTTATACATGCTGCAAAGCACAAACATTAAACCCTGCACAACATCACTGGGTCACTGCATGTTGAGTGTCTGTCCAGACAATTATCACACACAGGTCAGACCTGGCAAGGAGACATAAGGTTTGGACATGTAGGCCTCGCCCGCACAAACCCCCCATACCTGAGACAATGTGATTGAGACAGATCAAGAAGTGACACCTCTTAATCAGGGTTTACAAAAATGTGCATCAAGAATTCCCAAATGTACTCCACATCACCTTGTGAGGCTGCCAACACATATTTGTGACAAACAACCATCAACAGATAGTTGTGAATAGACACACAGGCACGGCCCAGTGCGAGTATGCACAAGCCAAATGGGGTCACCCTGTCCAGTGGACACATGTAGCACACTTTAGATAAATACAAATGAGGCCAGGGAACAATGCCACAGAGGCCAACCTATGCTGAACACACAGAGAATGGGCACAGTGTTGGATGACGCACATGATTACGAGGCAAGGGTGTCTCAGGGGTCTGTAGTGGGCACACTGCTCCATGGTCCTGGACTGATCTGACTGTAACATGAGCAACCGTCCTGGCACTATGCATATCTCCCACTCATGCACATCATGCCTGAGGCCACAACATCGGTCATGCATGCTGCAAGTCTGTTCATTTGAAACCTCACACTCCTATGTTGAGACTCCGCATCAGTGCCAACAAATACGGCCCCCCAAATGACTGAACAGGACAGGGCACAGGCAAGGGACCAACACATGTCACAGACCACCCCCACACATGATGCAGAAAGCAATGTGCACTTGGATTAACTGGCAGCCTAGATGACCATGTGCAATAGTGATTACACACAGACCAGGGAACACATGTCAAGGAGGGGAAGGGAGGAAGAACAGCACCGGTTGACTTGGGGGAACAGGATATGCACTGCACATATCAACCCTGGCAGTGTATCCAGGCGACTGAGCACTTCCAAAAGCTGGTGACACACAACAAACACACATGTACCTACCCCCTCCTTGCTGCTGTCTCTCCTGTAACTGCCTATCCATGTCACGGAAGACCACCGCCAGAACACGCATCATCTGGTGGGTCAGGCGTCGGCGCCCGCCGTGGGGGCGTGGAGGTGAGTCCCCCAGCTGGACCTGAGCGATCCTCCGGGTCCAGCACCGGATGTCCTGCCACCGTTTTCGCACTTGGGCTAGGCGCCGACTGTGACCCTCCACCGATCTCACGGCCCTGACGGCCCGCTTCCAGATCTTCCCTTCTCATAGGCAGTTACCTGTGAGAATGACAAAATGAGACAACATCACTACACCTGCTCCTTGTCAGAGAGACACACATTTGAACATCTTTGATATGTTGAACAGGGCATAGGATGCTGCCAAGGAATAGCATCTTTGTCATATGGACATTGGCCTCTGTGGAAGCCCCAATGCACTACATGGCATTGAAAGTACACAGGTGGCATGAGTGGTGAGACACACTCCATGATCATTGCACACACTGTGCATCACAACCAACACCAGGCTGATGGACAGCACCTCCAAGCAGTTACATGCCCCAGGCCACTGACGCAACCTCAGCAGAGTACACAGACACACACAGGCACAGATCAATCACCTGCCATTGGCAACAGCGGATACAAACCTCACTCTGCACATGTGCCACTTGCCTGTGGGGTGTCACAGGTGTGGGGCTAGCTCAGCAAGTCAGACACACAGCACGGCTTACTTCTCACATCAGATAGGTAGAGCTGTTGCCTCCTCCATGCAGCTGTGGTGCAACACTTCACATAGACACTCACCCACATGACAAGGAACATTCACACACATCAATGTCCAGGGGGCGTACACTAGGCCTGGGCGAAGCACTACGCTACGCTCGCGTAGTTTGCGAAGTTTGCGCTACTTCGCACTACGCGAACTGCACGTAGCACAGTGCGAACACGCGTAGCGTAGTGTTGCGTAGTGCTGCGATCATTTTTTGCTTGCTCGCGGTCCTCAACGTCAAGTTGGCGACCGCGAGCAAGCAAAATGACATCCTGGCGAGACTTTTTCCTTGTTCGCGATCGCGAGCATGGAAAATAAACCTCCCGGCGAGATTCCCAACGTGAGGAGGTCAGGTTTCTCATTGCGAGGGGTCGCGTATGCTCGCGACCGCTCGCGATGAGAAACTACCAGTTCGCGTTGAGAAAGCTGCCGCTCGAGTAAAAATCTACTCGAGCAGCAGAAAACTACAGCTCGCACTGTGCAAGATGCCATTTTCAATGATTGCACAGTGCCGGTTGCTTGTCCGCACTGTGCAATCATTGAAAACAACATCTTGCACAGTGCGAACATGTTACTACGCAGTTCGCGAAGTGCTACGCGTAGCTCGCGTAGTGCGAACTTCACTTTGCGTAGCTTCGCGAAGTGCTACTTCGCGAACTACGCCCACCCTTAGCGTACACATCACTTGGACACTCTCACCACAGCTCCACTCAACTCACACACATCTGTGGGTACAGTCACCTGTCACACCGGGGGTACCACTGAATCACCTCAGGACTATAGACAAAAAATGCCACAAAGGATTAGCCAGGCTGAATGTGTCATGCACTATGCAGTGAATGTCACAGTAAGCACAATGCAAGTGAGGAGTGCACACATGAACTACATCATGCTCTGCATGGGAGACATAAGCCATTCCCCCCCCTTGGGACCCACTCTAAACTACATTGCATGTCTGTCACACCTGGACACAATGCCAGAAGTGACAGTCACAAAAAAGGTACACAGCCAAAGGTAGTGGAGTCAGCACTCACCTGCTCCCCTGGTCTCCCATACAGGCTGGTGTACTGTGGGAGGATGACATCCAGCAATGCCTCATTCTCCTCCTGGGTGAAAGGCTGGGCCCTCTCCACAGACCTTGACATGGTGCCAGAGGAAGCACAGACAGCAGCAGTGTTGTCAACAGGAAAGTTGTGCAGACAAGTGCCCTCTCATGGGTTCTGGCTGACTTATATCTGTCTTGCTGAGGGGCATTCATTTGGAGGAGTACATAGTGATTGGTCAGATTCATTCGCATATTACGTTTACTCCAATCCCTTTCCACATACACCAGTGACAGCATTTGCATCGTTCAAATTTTGAGCATCATGTCAAGTCAACAACCACTTTGCAACATTGTATTTTGTGGCCAACTGACTTTTCCAGGACACCTGATGGAAAAATTTGAACTGAAAACTCTGTATCCATGACAACCAGCATGCATTTAGTGCCTAATACTTGTCCCTTATGTGTCCCCTATGTAATTTTCAAATCCACACACAGGTACGGTGCGTTTCACACGTACCCCTACGGCACCAGTTGCACAGTGCATTTGACACGTACGTGTACGCACTGGTAGTACACGTACCCGTACGTGTACTACCAGTGCCTACACGTACGGGTACGCACTGGTAGTACACGTACCTGTACGTGTACTACCAGTGCGTACACGTATGTGTCAAACAATGCCTACATCATGAGGCGTAGCAGGGTGCCACAAATGATGCTGCGGCTGCACAACGAACTAGCATTTCTTGTTGGTGGGTATACTCTGTTTGTTCTGTGTTTTGCTGTATCTTTGTATCTTACGGCATCTCCTGACCCACTTCTTTACATGATGTTTCCATGTAGGGGACTCTGGCTATCCCAACATGCCATGGCTGATGACGCCTCTCCGCAACCCAAGATCAGCTGCAGATCACCGTTACAACAATGCACACGGGCAGACCAGGCGAGTGATTGAGAGGACGTTTGGCCTCCTGAAAAGCCGATTACAATGCCTTCACAAGACAGGTGGGTCCCTCCCATATGCACTGGCAAAGGTCTGCAAAATCTTCCTCGTGTGCTGCATGCTGCACAACATGGCAGTGGAGAAGGCAGTGCCACTCATCCTGGAGCAGCATGAGCAGGAACATCCACCCATGGAGGATGAAGGGCTTGGTCACGAGGCAAGTGAGGAGGAGGAGGATATCCGGAGTCAGCTCATACGCAACTTCTTCTCATAATGGTGAGTCACTAGGTCTGAGTGTGCACGCTTGGAGCCTTGCGTGGCATGTGTTGCAATGTGTGTGTCCAGCTGACTGTATGCTAAGTGACTTAGATGTGTGTTCTGATGTGTCACTCGAGTGATGATGTCATTCCACACATTTTAGCTGAGACACTAAATTTTCAATTCGCATGGTGACAACATTATTCCTGTAGAGTAAATGACCATGTATGCGGATAACAATCTTTTAGATGACTTCTTGTGTGTCTGTCATCCACAGGTTCTTGCGCATGTTGTCTGGTCGTGTCATCGTTGGCTTCCTGCTATTCCTCATGAGTATTGCAACGTGTGCTGAATCAGCGTTCCATGCACGGACATGGGGAAAAGACATTTTGGGCGAGGATTGCAGCAAGGCATTTTGGGGGTGTTACGTGGTTGGAATGTGTGGGGACTGCTCCTGTGCATGTTGTGTTACCATGCATACATGTCGACTCACCATGGGGCACATGACATGTAGCATGACTCCCATGAATTGATAGTCAACCTTCGTGACAGTCATCTGTAATGGTTTGTGGATTCTGATGAAGGCATCAATATGTGTAAAACTTCCCTCAGAAACATACTGGATGCTACGGTGGACATAGTGTGGGACATCCCTATAAGAGGCTCAATGGGGAATTGCAGCCTCTCCGTGTGCAGCAGGGGGGGTTTGGCTCATCCCCTTAACTTGTGTGCCAGGCCATTTGGATTTACAACATCTGTGTTGTGAAGGGGTGTCCAGTGTAGGTCCCACATGTTCAGCCAAATGCCCTGTGAGTCTGTTCATATTGATGCATTTCCCTTAGTGTGAGCCTGAGTAATAAAGGTGTTCCTCACCCTCCAAGGTGCCTCATCTCTGTCAATGCAGGTCTCTTGCCACTTTGCATGCGGCATCTCTGGCATAGTTGTCAAAGATTGTGCATATGAGTCTATGTGTAGTTTGGCAACATGCATGCAGTTCTTCATGGGTTAGAATCTCTATTGTGCATGATGTCCATGGTTGTGTATGTATTTGGGCATGTTGGTCCCCACAATGGGCCGTCAATGCCTGCTGAGGGTGTGTCTCCTGTGCGCAGCTCGGCCTTCTGTTTCCTGATCCTGTGTCAGTCATCTTTGGTGAGTGTGCATCCATTTTCTCTGGGTGTGCCATGGGTAACCGGACACTCCTTCCTTTACATACGCCTGTTGCAGTTGTCCTTTCTGACATCCTTGTCTTTGTGTGCTACTTTTGGCATAGTTTCCAGGACATGCCGCCTGCTGCTGCAGCCCCTGCAGCAAGGGCCCACAAAGTAGAGGGATTCGGCAACACACACGCCTCCAAGATGCTCCTCCTTGCCTCCCTCCACCCATTCATTTGGCTGTCATCATCTTGTCTGTGCCACTGTTGCGGCCACGCGGTGCCAAAGGCAGGACCGTCAGCACATGCAATGTGCACATTGCACGACCCTCATGTCCTTGCATTACCCACATCACACTACAGTCTGATGTTGCAGCCACCCTCCAAGCAATGTTCATCCGAAAATCAACCGCCTGCTCTCAGGCATACCCTAAGCGCACACACAGCACCTTTGCATGCTGAGTGTGCAACTCCAACTGCCTACACAGTTCTGCCCCGCCTTCCAGGCCCTGTCACACCAACCAGGTCATGTCCCTCTTACTCCACACCGGTTCCGTCCACCAGCAAGGCCATGGGAGGGGGACTCAAGCCTTCAGCATGTAGTATAGTGGCGTCATCTGGCACATGGCCCAGGGATCATCTCTCAGCGTGTCAATCTTGTATGTGTCCAGGACCCCCCTCTCCATCATCACATGCACACACAACCTCATCATCATGTCGTATGCCATTGACAGCCAGGTGCTCCTCACCCTCACCAAAGACGCAGCCATTGCCAGTTCCAACATTCAAGAAGGCATGAGGTCCGTGGATGACTGGCTGAACATCAGCCACCTGAGGCTGGACTTGTACAGGACTGAGGTAATCATCCGAGGATTGTCCCCTTACAGCTGGCTCAACTCCTTGTGTCCCACCCGCAGGGGCCCTACACAAGCACCCAGTGGCCACGCACACAAGATGCTGTGCATCATGGATTTGTCACTCACATTTGCCATGCAAATCACCAGCATCTGTACCTCATGCTGCAACACCCTCTGCATGATGCACATGATCCACAGATAGATCCACTCCAAGGTAAGACAGACCACCCCGCAGGTCCACGACACCAGCTGTGTCAACTACTGCCCCGCCCTCTACGGAGCACGTACATCCAAACTCATGGGAAACTTGTCCACATCCAGGGTGCATCTGCACACCTCAGCTTCAACATCCCGCACCCCATCCACATCACCGTCCACCGGAGATAGCTGCAATGGATCACTGTCTGCTGCAGGATGACCTTCAGACTCCTCAACCACACTCAGGAGGCAGTCCACAACCCCAGACCCCAAACAAACCTTGGACGTCTGTCATCCGAGACCCCGTTGGGCCAACTCGGTGCATTCAGCCTTGCCCTGGCCACCATTCTTCACATCCACCGTACTCCAGCATGCAGGACATAGTTCTCACACCTGGCCAAACATACCTGGTATTCCCTCCCCAGGAACATCCACATGAGCCATGACCTCTACACCTTAATGATACTCTTCAAAATTGGTCTCTCCGCACAGTATTGCAAGCCCCCCTCATCAGCTTGAGGCCATCACGGGTGAGTATTGTGCTCCATGTCTGTATTGGATGATACATTGTGACCCATGTGTGTCCTGTACCAGACTCAGATACCAGGGTATGGATGGCTGGAGGTAGTTCAACACTCAGGCATAGTTTGACATTTCCCCACACGTAGGTTGTGTACTCATGCAAAATGACTGCAACATCTAATTAAAGAAATTTACTTTTATTCTAGGTGGGGGGCGTGTTTAGTGTTGAAAAATAGTTGCTATACAGTGTGCATAGAATCCAAAGTTCACAGGGGGAGATGGGATCCTTGTCATTTGAAATCATCAGAGTCCAGCCCACAGTTTGGCATCATTGGTCAGACTGTGACCAGCAAGTCCATGTGGCAGAGAATGTCATTGAATGAGGTGCTGCTGTTGCGCATGAGGGCCAGGTGCCAGGCCAGGTGATCTGGGAGATGTGGATGGTCCGCTGCCTCTCACGGTCTTTTCCGTGGACGACCCACCTTCATCGGGGGAACCTCAGATGCAGGCCTTGACGATGCTTGGGACGCTCCATCGGACGAATCCTCCTCCTCCTCCCTCCCTGTGGCTGGTGGTGGTCTTCGCCTGGTGGCACAGGGAGGATTGCCCATGTTGTCGGCGATCCGACGGAGTGAACGGCTTATGTCCGTTTGCACTGCCAGGAGCTCAGCCAGTCTTGCCTCCATCCGTCCTTGGTGTTGTTGTTGACTGGCGTGTTGCTCGGCCTGCTGGTTCTTAATCTCTGTGAGGGTCTCCACTACCTGGCAGAAGGCCCTGGTGTCACGCCGGTATGTGTCCAGGATGTGGCATATGTGTGACATACCGGTCCCTTCAGCTGGCTGGTCAGGTTCTCGCCTCCGCCTGCTTCCACTCCCACCACCCCTGCCCACACAAGCCTGGCCTGCTGTTGTGGGCACATCGGGTCTACGGGACCCCTGAGGGATGGCATTTGCGGGGTTGCCTGCCTCCTCCTGGGTGCCCGGAGAACCTTGTCCCTCCAGGTCAGACTGGCTCAGTTGTTCAGTGCAGGCAGGGCTCCTGGGTGTCTCCTGGGATGTGGCAGGAATGGGGGTGGTGGTTGGCACAGATGTACCTGAAGCAGGTGCTGCAGGGGCTTGGGCACCAGAGGGTCCAGGTGGGTTGGGGTCATCCACGGAGTGTTGAGAGTCGTCGCTGCCGGAGGGATCAGCTTCCTGCCGAGCCTGGGACTGTGATTATTCCCCCCCATTGTTGGGGGGAGATCCATGATGTTGCCCTGTGTGTGAGAGAGAGACAATGTTAATGCTGTTTCATGCGACATCCATGTTTCATACATATTCAAGTTGGCACAGTTCTTCCAGGTAGTTGGAGGTGCCTAGCATTCCTCTCAATGTTCACTTGTGGATGGGTATGTTGTGGGGGACAGATTGATATGTTCTCATGAGTGGCATGTAGATTTTTGGCTGTGATGCTTCTTTGGCTATGAATTGATCTTGTTTTGTCACATGTCCATTGTGAGAGTGGGTAAATCCATTGCCTGCCCCGGGGGTGTGTGCTTGGGTAAAGGGTGTGTGTGACAGGGCCTGCTGTTGGGTGTAGTGTGATTTGGCATTGGGTCTCCCAGGTGATGTGTCTGTCCCCTCGTGGAGCATGCTGGCATGACAGTGAGTGTGAGTTCCTGTCCTAGATATCTGAGCTTGTGGTGTTTATGTTTGAGTTTCCAGTGGTCACAGGAGGGCCTTGTGCTGCCAAGTGTCAGCTACCTTGTCAGTACTTAGCCAGTCCCTGTGCATTGAGCATGGTGCATGGGTATGTACATGGGCCATATGGGCTGAGGGCAATGATGTCTGCTTCTGAGTTGAACAATGTGTTTTTTGAGCCCCACCCTCACAGCATCACAGACATCCAGTCTTGTGTTTGTGGTTCGTGAAGCCTGGGACATGGCATGGCCTTGCTTTGTGAATGGGGCATGGACATGTTAGTGGCATGAGCGTTGTTTTTGTGTGTGGTTGTGTCAGGTGAGGGCTTGGGGGTAGTTGCGTGCATTTGGTGTAGTTGGGGTGTGGATGGCATTACCCCCATGTTGCGTAAGTTGTTTGTGTACTCACCAGGCTCTGCCACTCCTTGGACTCCATGTACTCCCACCGGCGGAAGCAGGGCCATCACCTTCTCCTCCCAGGGATGGTAATGTACCGGTCTGCGGGGCAGCCCACCTCCAGTGATGTTGCTCTGGGCGTAGTCCTCGTTCATTTTGCGCTTGACTGCCCTCCGCAGATCGTACCACCTGGCTTGGCATTCATTCCTGGTCCTTCTGATGGGCGCAACAGCATTCACCCTATCGACGATCCTCTGCCACATGCGTGATTTTTCTGCTATTTTGGTCTCCTGACCAATGTTCCAAAGAGCTGTGGCTCGATTCTGATGACTTCGTTGACAAGGATGTCCAGCTCCTCCCTTGTGAACTTTGGATTCTTGTCTGTGGGCATGTTGTGGGGTGTGGGTGTGGATGGTTGTGGGTGTGTGGGTGTGAATGTGACGGTGTGGGTCTGAATGTGAAAAGAGGGTCTTTGTGAAGGAGGTTGTGTGAAGGTGTGTACGTTAAGGGGTATGGGTGCAGTTGTTTGTGTGGGGTGTCTGTCAGCAGTGGGTCTGTTGCAAAGGCTCATGGTTTGTGTTTGTGGGCCCTTTTTATTGCTCCATTTGTGGGTGTGGCTGGGTTTGAAATTTTGGTGGGTGTGTTATAAGAGGTGGTTGTGATTTTGGGCCTCTGTTTGACTGTTTGGATGTGCCAGGTCAGTCATTTAGATGTTTTTTCTACTGTAGACGTGTTTTGTGGTGTTGTGCGAGTCGAATTGACCCTCCTTGTGCTGTTTTACAGTGTCCTGGTTCTGTACGAGTCATTTTAGCGTATGTAAGTTGCGTACATACGCGATGTTGTTGTACAGTGCTCACATATGCAATGTTGTTGTACGGTTCATACATATGCGATGCTGGGGTACGGTGGTGGGGTACGGTGCTGGGGTACGGTGCGTCCAAGTACGGGGCTGGGGTACGGTGGTGGGGTATGGTGCGTACAAGTATGGGGCTGGGGTACGGTGTTGGGGTACAGTGCATCCAAGTACGGGCCTGGGGTACGGCGCTGGGGTACGGTGGTGGGGTACGGTGTGTCCAAGTACGGGGCTGGGGTACGGTGTTGGGGTACGGTGCTGGGGTACGGTGCGTCCAAGTACGGGCCTGGGGTATGGCGCTGGGGAACGGCACTGGGGTACGGTGCGTACAAGTACGGGGCTGTCGTACGGTGCTGGGGTACGGTGCGTACATGTACGGGGCTGGGGTATGGCGCGTACATGTATGGGGCTGGGGTACGGTGCGCCCAAGTACGGGGCTGGGGTATGGTGTTGGGGTACGGTGCGTCCAAGTATGGGCCTGGGGTACGGCGCTGGGGTACGGTGCATCCAAGTATGGGGCTGGGGTACGGTGGTGGGGTACGGTGCATACAAGTACGGGGCTGGGGTACGGTGGTGAGGTACGGTGCGTACATGTACGGGGCTGTACGCCTGTACTAAATACTTTTTTCTCTACTACACACATTTTTATAAATTTTCTGAATTGGGTACTTTCTTTTAATAACGAATGACTGTACATCCATATAGTGATTGTTTGTATGTATGTTAATTTTTCAGCCCTGAAGAAGTCCATGTTTGGGCAAAACGTGTTGGCTGGTTGATTTCTCATGGAGTACAACAAAGAATAAAAGACACTTTGAACTTACTTACGTGTAACTTGTTTTCCAGAAATTTGTATGTACTTTAATGTTTGTTGCTTATGTATTGCCTCTCATCCCATACAATTTAGTCTTATTATTATTGTGATCTATGAGCAGCAGATCACTTGAGGTGGGCAATACTGTTTACTTTAGTGACTTTTTGTATTAGGGTCAACTGGCACACCAGGCACACTGTTAATCCCAATTACTTTGTCTTAAAGATGAATTTTGATGATGACAGAGAGGAACTGGCAAAGGACCTCTTTAAACCTAATAGTGAAATAAAACAAGTTGTTGTGAGTGGGGGACTCAAAAATGAAGGTCTTAAGATGAAGTTTCAAAAATTAGAAAGACTAAAAAAAAAGAGCTATCTAAGTGGTGGGACGGGGTCACACTTAAAAGATATCTTGAAAATAAAAAAGTACCTAGGGGACTTAGAATACTTACATTCCCTAACTTTGATGACCTAGATCCAGATCTCCTCTCCGAGTGGGAGGATAATCTACACAATTCTTCATTTACAATGATGAGGATATTGATAGCACATGCTGAAAGGAAATGTGCAAAACTTCAGTTAGAGATCAAAAGTCTGGAAGAAGAGATCAGACAGCTCAATCTGGTAGAAGCTACCTCTAAGAACTATGCTATTTTGAAAGAACAGATTGCTAGTCATCAAGCAGTAGTCAAAAACAGAAAGCTAAACAAAATTATGCGGGATGACCATGACTATGACCATGGTCGTATTTTTACATTTGCGGCCAAATTTGACAACATACAGGTCCCTAAAGATAAAACCTCATCCTTTCCCAATACGGACAGTATTGCCATTATCAGTATCAGTTCGGATGCCTCATCCATTGAAGAATCGAATAGGGTAGACAACGTGGAATCGAATGCTCAAGGAGCTAGTTCCACTTCTTCATACAATTTAGTCAAAAATTGAGGACGTTTATGTGGGGAAGCAGATTCCTTAAACAAACTGATCACAAACCTCTTAAAAATTTCTTTGAAAAAAAGATGTCAGATGCAGTTTTGGTGGGGATAAGACATATGTGATTGCTTTGCAGGAGGTTCAATTTGAGGCAGAATATGTTCCTGGAGTAAAGAACCGCATTGTGGATTGTTGTTCCTGTTTGGTAGGAAAAGATGAGGGTGTCACGCAAGAAAATGAATGTGCTGAAGAAGATGAATTTGAGGTATGTTTGATCAGAGAAGGAATAATTAAAGATGATGAACGGTTAATTGAACTAGTGCGCGCAGATCTCTTAGCGCGACACTGATAGAGACTCCTGAGGCGGAAGCCGGGAGGGCGAAAGACATCTTTTTAAAAATTTGTGATAACATGTACCTTTTAATTACTGCTTGATCCTTGCTTCTCCTGAACAGCGCGCCTCGCGCTGCAACGCTTGTTGACATCTTGGTCGCCATTCGTGACGGCGAGGCGAGCCACGAGACACGCCCACCTCGGTTGGCCACACCCCCTCCAACGCCCCGACCAACCAACATAAATTATGTGCCTTGGCAGGAAGCGCAGCGGACGAGCGCAGCGGGCGCGACGATTGCGCGCCGAAGGCGCGCTTAAGGCAAGCTCGTCTGCGCTCGTCCGCGACCGTCCGGGGCAAGGGGCACGCCACTCTGCCTGCTTTACCACCTACTCACCTGCCCAACTGCGCTGCCTTCGGGGCCCATGGCCGTTACCTGCCTCCACCTGCTCCCACATCTCGTCTCTTGGCTTAGCTCCTCTTGCCCCTCTGACAATACCTTGGCCACAACCTCTGCCCCCGACTCCCTCTAGCGGTAGCGCTTCTCCAGCTGCTTCTAGGTCTCTTACGGCGTTCTATCTGAACACTAGGTCTGCAGTTGCCCACGCCCATGAACTGTCGGTCCTGCTGGATCTCCATGCCCCCGACCTTCTTTTCTTAACAGAAACTTGGTTCCGCGATGACTCCCTCCCCACCTTATTGGCTACTCTACCAGCTCCATATTATGCTATTCGTGCCGACCGGGCTAATGGCAAAGCTGGAGGTGGGGTGGCGGTCATCGCTCGAACCGACCTCCCCTTTCAGCCCCTGTCCCTTCCTGATATCGCTACTACGGAATTTTTAGCCATCCGTACCACCTCCATCACGCCCCCTCTCACCTGTATTCTCATCTATCGTCCCCCCCAATCTCCCTTATTGTTCCTTCCGGATTTCTTGGAAGTTCTGGCTACTATCACAGTCAACAACTCTTCCATTTTACTTTTGGGTGATTTTAATTTTTGGCCTTCTGACCAAGCCGAATGCCCATCTTCCAAGGAGTTCTCAGTTACCCTTTCCTCCCTTAACTTTACACCCCACATTCACTCTCCCACCCATGTCAAAGGTCACACTCTCGACCAGATCTGGTCCTCCAATTGTCCCGTTGAATCCCTTTCAATCTTACCCTGCACCTGGTCCGATCATCACCTGATTTCCTTTTCTCTTCCCATTCACCCTCCGATCAAGCCCCCGCTCCCCAAAAACACCTGGGTTCGAGCATGGGGCCGAGTAGACCCTAACAGTCTATCCTCCATACTCACTTCCTCCGCTCCCCTCCTCCAAGACCTATCTACCTGTTCCCAGGTCACGGCCATTGACCAATGGCTCTCTGCAGGCTGTGACACCATTGCTCCTCTGAAGCGGGTCTCAACCAAACGAGAGAAGGACGCCAACCAGTGGTTTAATCAAGATCTTAAAGCCACTAAACTGGCGGTGCGGCGTGCGGAGCGGGCTTGGAGGAAAAATTATTGCCCCTCCTTACGCTTAGAGTTTATAAACATCCTGACCCTATATAAGAAAAACATCCTTGAGACAAAAACCATCTACTTTTCCTCCAAAATCCTCGCAGCCGAAAGCAAATCGAAGGAAATCTTTTCGATTGTTCACAACCTAGCGTACTCGGACAGAACCTCTCTCAAACCCACCCCTTCTCTGGAACTCTGTCACTCCCTAAATAATTTCTTCATTCAAAAAATCGAAACCATTAAAACCAATATTCCCCCTCCTTCCCCTGCCTTTGTGGACCCTCAGTGTCCCCCTCCCAAGGACCATCTCACCACCCTCCCACCTCTAACTAAGGAATCAATAATTGCCATAATCCCACTTGTTAAATCAGGGTCCCCGCTAGACCCCTGCCCGGCTCATATCCTCCGTCATATCTTCTCTAACTGCCCAGATCCCCCCCTTCACCTTCTCAACAGCTCCTTATCCCAGGGTGTGGCACCCAACTCACTTAAATCTGCTGTAATAGTCCCTATCCTGAAAAAGCCTGGTGCCGATCCATCTATTCCAGCCAATTTCCGCCCCATCTCTCTCCTACCTTTCCTGGCGAAAGTACTCGAGCGTCATGTCACCTACGCCCTGAGTTCTTTCGTGGAGAAGAACGGGGCTCTTGCCCCCCGCCAGGCCGGGTTTCGCCCCGCACACTCCACGGAGTCGGTAGTGCTCTCAGTCCTTGATAACCTCAGGGAGGGAATGGATACCAACCAACCTCAGGCCCTGGTTCTCCTCGACCTCTCAGCCGCCTTTGACACGGTGGACCACTCCATCTTACTTTCCCGTGTCAGGGCGGCGGGGATCGGGGGTACCGCGTTGGTCTGGTTATCCTCCTTCCTGAGGGATCGCACCCAGGCTGTCCGCCTGGGTGATTTCACTGCAGACTTCCGTGACGTTCAGTGCGGGGTTCCCCAAGGCTCCTCCCTTTCCCCCCTCTTATTCAATCTTTACATCTCCCCCCTTATTTTTTCATTGCAACAAATGGAGGTCACCGTATTTAATTATGCGGATGACCTCCAGCTTGTGTTCAACCTCTCCTCTTCCCCCGATTCTGTCTCCAACTTTCAAACTATTATGATTCACATCCGAGACTGGATGAACCACAACCATCTTAAGCTCAACCCAGATAAGACCGAGCTGGTGTTGACGGGTGGTTCATCCAGCCCCTGGTCCCCCATTTTCTGGCCCCCTTCCCTTGGTGCCCCACCTGTTCCCTCCACCTCGGTTAAAACCCTAGGCATCAAGCTCAATTCACAACTCACTCTTCACTCCCAGGTGAGCTCTGTGGTTTCTTCCTCCTTTCTGGCTCTTCGCACCATTCGCAAGGTGTCCCGTTTCTTTTCTTTTGATGCCCTAAAACTTATCACTCTTGCCATGGTCGTATCCCGCCTGGATTATGGCAACGCCCTATATGCAGGTATCCCTGCATATAGTCTTCGGCGTTTGCAGCAGATCCAGAACCAGGCGGCACGCCTGGTGTTCAAACTCCCTAAATCCTCCCACACCACTCCCCTTTTGAAAGCTTTACATTGGCTTCCCGTCTGGGCCCGTGTCCAGTTTAAGCTTGCATCTATCACCTTCCAAGCACGACTGGGCACGGCGCCAGCTTTCATCTCCTCGGAGATCATTCCCTACGTTCCATCTAGGGAACTGAGGTCATCTTCCCAATCCCTTCTCACTGTCCCACGGTTCCGAAGAAAGAAATGGGGAGGCTCGAAGTTTGCGACTCTCGCCCCGACTTTTTGGAACTCTCTGCCTGCAGTACTCAGGGCTTCAACCCCATATCTGTTATTTCGGAAACAACTCAAGGCATACCTTTTTGCCAAATCCTTTAATTAATACCTTAGTCTCTCTTTTTTCCCCTTACCCGGGACTTCTTCTCTGACCTCTTTCAGTTTTTAGCGCCAAGAAACCGCTGGTGTACGTGCGCTGTACAAATAATTTTAAATAGAAATAGAAATAGAAATAGAAATAGGCAAGAATGACTTAATTCAGGAAGTCGTACAAAGAGACAGGAATGGTTGGCATATTCAGGACAAAAATTATTCTCACTTACTAGGCTTTTGGATGGTTAAAGGTGAATTGTCAGTGCAGGGCAATTTAGTTTTGAGAGGGGCCAGATCAGCGGTGGCTCCTCTGTCATGGCAGAGGAGCGTCGCTCCACTGCAAATTCTAGCCTGAAAAAAATAAAATAAAATGATAATACACAATGCTATTATCATTATATTTTTGCCCTGTAGGATGCCAAGCATCTGAGCTAGTAGGGCGAGGCCATCCTGATGGACACAGCAGGTGCAGCAGGGAGGAGGAGTGGTGGGCATTGTAAGCACACATTTATTTTTGGCCTGCTGCCTTAGCAGGGTCAAACCTACATGCGCACTTAGCAGCCTCCAATCCGAGCTGTTTTGCACAGCCGGGCTGAGAACTGGTAAAGGCTCCTAGTGCCTCTGTGAGGGAACAGTAGCCCGCTCACACTAATCCTGGCTCTTCTCTAATGCTGGTAATACCATTACCAGCATGAGAGGAGCATCTGGATTGGCCTAGAGGAGGCTTGGAACCTGTGTGCATTGCACCCCCATGGGCTTCCGGGAGCCGGGACGGAGACAGGAGAAGAGCTCCGAGGCAGAGCCTTAGTTTTACAGCTGCCTAGCTTTTCACGCACAACTGGCTGGGATACGAGAGGAATGGTATTCAGTTTTAACAGCAGGCAGCTTGACTTCGGAGAAGGGAGAAAATGTCAAGGGCACGAGTCTGGAACATATGTAATGCACCTCAAAGAAACAAGGTCCTGGTCTGACGCGCACACGTGACCCTCCACCAGCCAAGAATGCACCTGACTTTCGTGTGGACCTGACAAAGCGGCCCCTATGCTGACATACAATGCTCTTAGTGTCGCACAAGGTACCTCGGATGGCACAGAGTGCTCCTGGTGGTTACAAGGTACTTCCGTCCTGTCTGGCATAGTGATACAAACGCTTTAAAACAGTGTACCTGGCTGGTATTGTCCCCTCCAGCTGGCAGAGAATACACCGGGTTGGAACAAAATGCTTCCAGATTTCATGGGTGTAACCCTGGCTGTCAGAGGGCACCTCGGTACTGTGTGTAGTGTATGCTGCTGGCTCGTGCCCCCAGGGCCACTGCCAGGATGCCGACCCAGGAACCCAGCGTGAGAGAGCAGCCCGAGAAAGAGCAGGAAACCACTGGGCAGAAGCACCCTACCAGCTCTGGCGACACGAGCACCAGCAGGAGGGGCCCCCACCCAGGTCCCCTCTCCACCAGCTCCTGCACAAGTAAGTGACTGTGTACAGTGTAAATAGAGATTGGTGTATAGACAATATTATTAAATGTGAAAGTTTGCATTTTTTAAGATCTGCCCTTCGTTATTATTTTAATCAAAATTATAGAAACTAGTCGTCATTTTACATCACTCGTCGTGTGACAGCCTCTATAAAACATTGGCATGATTATTGCGCAGTAGTCCATCGTTATCTTCAAAGGAATTGAGTCAAAGCAAACAAGCATTTGCAATGCAATAGGTCTCGCATTTACGTGAGTTTAAGCTATTAGCATTGTAAATTACAATGCCTTTTATTTAGGTTTTAAAAACGGAAACAAAAATAAAAGGCATTGTCATTTGAAATGTCAAAAGCTCAAACTCACGAAAAATTTGAGACCTATTGCATTGCAAATGCTTTTTTTAAAGGACGCAGCGCCGCGCTGCAAAATTGCTCTCAGCTCTGCGCCATTTCCTTGAAAATATATCCCTGGATCTTGCAACAATAGAGTTTTAATGAGTGAGAATCAAAGGACATGACGTTCAACCATGGGCAGAACCATTGTTAGTGACTGACTACAGTATGTGTAATGGTCAGTTTGTTTTCGTGTATAATCAGTCAGATTTCATCTTTTTTAGAGATTCACTTTGAGAAGTAGCTCAGCGAAAATAGAAAATAGTTTGCTTTTTTGGTCGAGGTGCTTAATTTCATGTTGTTGATTTTGTTTCAAAAATTGGTATTTGTTGTTTGCCATTTTTCCATTTTATCTGAGGCTACCCAGAGAGACTCTATAGCGCCTGTGCCTCTGAAGTCACCGAGGCATGATTACCATTATCATTTTCTCTTTTTGTCAACGAGCTGTTTACGTGACAGGCATTGGCTACAGGTTTGTAGTTTTTTTTTTGTTTTATGCTAATTTTGTCGATGCTGTCTCTGAAAGATTTCGAACGGGTTGTCTTCTTGCCTATCATCTCGTTCCTATCCAAATTTTCTGAGACTCCATTGGACTATTCTCGTTTTCGGAGGTAGGGGCAACTCTCAGCTCGGCTGGCGCTTTAACTTAGAAGAAATATTACCGTGGGAGTCATTTGTTTCTGAGCGTCAGGCAAGGGGCTCGGTGCCAGTGCATTCCTCAAGTCTGCCTAAAGCATGACTCTCAGACGCAGACGTGATCTGAACTTTACAAACAGCTCACTATAACTGCTCTCTTAAAGCTGTATGCCACAATAATCCAACAGCATAAACTGTCATGAGGACTCGGACCAGCATAAAATAAACCCAAGCGGTATCAATTGTCCAATTCATCCAGCCGGTTCTAGGCACGTTAATATTCCATTTAAAGTATGCAGCCTCATTTTTCATATAGAACGTCTTGTGATAGAAGCTTACTTAATATGATGCATAAATACCCTTTTTACAAAATTACAAGATTTATCTTCAGTGATATTTATCCCAACAACTAAGAGCGGACCATCACCTCGCAAGGAGAGAAAACAAGCCTGCGAATGGTGCGCGTGCGCCACAGCGAGACATCTGGTTTCAATTATCGCACCCGTGTCTGGGCACGATAATTGAAACCACATGGCGGCCGTGCGGGTAACCGACACCAATAGGCAATGGGCGGAGCAATGTGCCCGCCTTTGGCCAATTGTGTGCTGTCTTTGTTAAAAAGACGCACGCAAAGGCCAATAGCGTGGGCCAAAACAAAAAGCACACGGCGTGTGCGATTCTTAGGTTAGTTTTGAGAGCCCCTACATGAAGTCTTCGCCAGAACAGCGCATGTGCGCTGTTACAGGCTCGACCTAAAAACTGCCACAGCAGGCAGTTAATCGCTACAAAGCGAAAATATGACCAGGATGAAGGAGCTTTTATATGAGGTGTGGCGCAGGTGGGAAAGGTGTGGCACAACGGCTAGGGCAGCTGACTCTGGAGCAGGGGGCTCACGGTTCGATCGCCGGCGGCAGCTCAGCCCAGCACCCTGTGACTCTGGGCAATAGCTCACTTAATCTCCCCGATGGCCCCCAGCGCCTTGAGACCCTTAGGGGTGATTAGTTTGCGTTCTACAAATAACAGGTTATTATCCACTGCTACTCTACCCACTCTCCGGGCTGGGGACACTGCTCTTCCTGATGCTGCTGCCGCTTTGAGTTGTGACCCCAACCCCCTGCACCAGTGCATTGCACTATATTGTATGGACTGCTGAAATGTTGTATTTGCAGAAGAGTAGTGTACAGAAGGCAGGGACCAGTTGTTGACTGCTCATGAAGAAACTTTTTTAAAATAATTTAAAAAGTAGGGTTCTTAAAAAATATGTCATCCACGTTTTGATGCCCCTTTTTTCTTTTTTTAGATCAGTCTAAAAAAGTTACAAAACATAAAAGTCAAGAAATGTTTTAAAAAACAGATAAAAGTTCCTGTTGGAGTCATCGTTCCTAGTTACAAAAATTGAAAAATATGTTTCATGTCAGTCAGCCATGTGCAATGTGGGGTTAGCAGCAGGGCCTGGCCTGCAGCCAGGCCTGGGGCCCATACCCCATGGATGTGCACAGGGTGGGGTTGGGTGGTGTACACAATGTGGGGCTGGGCCCTTGGGCTCACTCTCCCATGGGTGGCTAGCCTCCTGTGCTGCACACAGCCCTTGACTGTGCACTGCGTGGTTTAACAGCAGTGCCTGGCCTGTGGCCTTACCATGTCCACAGTGTGGGGTTGGGCACAGGGTCTTGCACCCAACCACCCATGGGTAAGCAACTCCCCACCCCGTCACGTACAGCCGAAGGGCACGTGGCGTTGGCCCCTCTCTGGGAGTTGGTTGCAGGGCCTGAACAGACAGAAAAATACAAAGGGAAGAGGTAAGAAAAAGACTGCAACGCAGTGACAAAGGGAGATAACAGGGATGGAAAAAGAATGTGCAGGAGCAAGATAAAAGGGTAGAGAGGGTCAGGTGGAGGAAGAAAGCGCCATGAAGTCGAATCAAGATCAAGCAGCCTTGGTATACGGCACCCCGACCTTTAATAGTTCTGGCCGCGTTGCTTCTGAACAAAACTTCGGGCTCCAGCACGTATTCCTTTACAAATTAAACACTGATGCTTAAACACAGATATTGTTGATTAAATTAAGTTTTAATGCTTTAATATACTGATTTAAGTTTATTTTTCTCCCTTCCTAGATTGGACTTTGCGCTCGTTTCTTTCTCATCCTTGTAGATAATTGGTATGGCTTTGATTAACAACAAAGTAGGTTTTATACACATATGAAAGTACCTTCAAATATGCGAGTTTCCACATAAATTTAATTTAAAAGACTATCATTTACACAAATATAGGCCAGATGTAGGGTAAACATGACAACGGACTTGTTTTTTAGTTCACTATCGTTGGAGCAGGGCAGGCAGGAATGTTTGTAAATTACGTTTAAAAACTATCACTCAGATTCAGGTGCAACACTTCCGCATGTGAAAGAAATGCACTTTTTTGAATCTTCAAGTGGTTTTATTAAATTTTAGATGATGTTTGTTGCACGATTTGCATGTCAAATACCCTCCACGGACTCTTGGAGTCACGCGAGAGCCTTGACTCTGTTCCCCCTGCAATTTGTTGACTCGCCCACCTCTAGATCAGAATCAACGGAGTTATTGTAGTATTTTATTTTACCACATGTAACCCCGTAGCGTATATTTATTGTGTTATTTAGTTTTACTCTTTGCGGTTTCATAAATCATGAATTTTATCTTGCGTAGCTAACTGTAAACTGGCAAGTTGTTCTTCGGTGAAACGCTCTGTCTCCCATGAGGTCAAGTCTGTCCTGTGTAAAACTGCTAACAGTAAATACAGTAAATAAATGACTCACTCACGGCCGGCAAGGAATAGAGTGTCCCAGGGAGGAGGGTAGCAACAGAAACCGTGTGCAGTATAAACAAACCAGGGCAGTCCAATTCTCCCACCTGCGTAAGGGAAGAGATGGGCTAATTCCATTGTGAAAAGGTGATTCGTCCAACAGGCCGACTGTAAACAGCGTCCATTCTTTGGGAGAGGCAGCCCCCCCCCCCCTTCCTATCACACGGCAGTAAGGAATGTGCCTGCTGCAGAAGAATGTGTGAAACCGAACACCACGGGTTCGAGTGCGGGAAGGAGCACGCTGCTTTAGAAGCCCTGCGCAGTTTATGAACCGAGGCGGCCCTTGAGTGGTGCGCAGCTGCGGCAGTGAGCACAATGTAACAAGAAACATTATATTTATACTATTTACAACAAATAAAGTAATAAATACAACAAGCCTAAGGGGGTAAGGAGGGGCCAATCGCTAGGAACCTGGGAGTAAGCGACGGTACATCGGACTCGGAGTGACTGTTACACCAAAACAACGTAATGCTCTCTAGATGGGTAACCGTGCAAACCACGGGTATCAGTGACTGCCTAACATTTACCTATTAAGATGTGTCCACGGCACCTAGCTTGGAAACAGGACTCCCTGCCACTGGTTCATGCCTCTCGGCTACAGGAAGTGCTTGAAAAGGAAATAAAACAAGCGGAAGTGATCGCGTTTGCGATCAAACATCAAAGCGGCAAAAGTGAAAGTAATCGAGCAGAGCATCAAAGGGCTGGGTGAGAAGGGAGGGGGGGATGCAATGAGCAGAGGAGCAGCTGTGCACGTGCATGTGATCGTGCACTCAAGGTTTAGGCCAGCCAAAAGTGTGGGTAGCACTTTGAAAATCCCACATATAGAATGTCTATTCGAGCCTTTGGCTCGCGAGACCTAAAAATCGTCCCACGTCGGAAGAGTGTTAAACCTCCCTCTACCCATCTAGGCTCTCCTCTGGTCATATCGTGACATCCCAGCGTGTAGATATTATCACTCCTGCATGAGCAGTACTTCCAAAAGCGTGTGAATATTTCCACACTCCCACGAGGCAGTATGCTCCCCCACTGTGCAAATCCCTGTGTGCCCCAATGCATTCGAGCAGTATGCTCCATATCATGTCAAGTTGAACATTGGGCTCCGTCGGGTGTGCAAGGCAAGGGTCATGAGAGGATGGGTGAGCCGAGGGGGGAGAGGGACTTAACTCCAGCAAATCAATTGCAAAATGCCAGCTTCTACGCAAAGGGCTATTTATTCTTCCCAAACATCATGTATCTCTCATCCGCTGAAGAACGCCATCCTTTCTGCTCAAAATAATATTCTCTCAGTCCACATTTTGAAATTATCTCCCCACGTGTATAAAGGGTATATTCTGTCGCCCAAATGTTATTCTCTATCATAATGCTACTCATTCACCTCCCAATACAGTAACTTCATGGCCAAATATTTTCTCTCTCCCCAGAAATCTTTCTCTGCACCGAAATACATTTTCCTCAGTAAATCATCAATTTTAGCACCCAAAATGACATTCCTTTTCCTCAAACAGATGTTCGGTCTTTCCGTATAGCTATTCTTTGTTCCTAAAATATTACTCTTTCTACTCTAAACATCATTAGTTCCCTGCGAAAAAAATTCCTCCAAAAAATGTACCTTCTCTTCTTCACAAAGTTCTGCCTTCTTCTTCCCACCATGATGTGCCCTTCCACTTCTTTCACACAAGTACTTCACATATCAAAGATTAATGGTGTACACTTTTATCAAGTGCTAAATAATGTATTAGTGGAAGTAGTGACACTGTTGGGGGATAGGTGGACCCTTGGGGAAATGGAGTGTGCTGTAGAGGTGGTGGCCCGGTTGTTTCATCGAAGTGCAATAGATGGAATGAAAGGCCTTTATTATCAAGGGTACAGGGAATGTACTTGACAGGAGCAAGGACATGCTTTATGAAGTCAAATTTTATGCAAAGGACAGTGTGTGTGCTTATGAGTATGCATATGTGCATATATGTGCGTGCACACGGTGTCCGTGCCCGTGTGTTTCAGGGGGAAACATTCTGAGTTAAATTAATTCCATTTTCTAAAGGGAGGGGAGGAATCTTGTAGGAAAGTCATTTTGTTGTTTCACTGTAAATTGGCCCTGCAAAGACACTGGTTTGCCATAACACTAAATTAAATACAATATATTAAAATGAAAACGTGAACAAGTATCTGTATCTGTTTCAGGGCCTTCTGTAACTGTTAAGTAAACTGTACGGTCACTTTACAGCAGAAACTAGTCCTGTTAAAAAAAGAGAATTTGAATTTCACATACTTCGCAACACTATCATGCTTTTCGTGGGACAGTGTTGCTACTTCAAGCACGACCCACTCCGTCGCTGACAGAAAGAAAGAAATCCTAATGGCCCACGACTTTCAGTAGAAACAGAGGGTGCTGCACTGTTGTGACATTTCATATGGCCCCAAAGGAGAATCTACCTCTAGCCAGAGCCAAGAAGAGGTAGCCATATCTTAAAATACAATTTAATAAACATTACTCAGGAATCAGCCAATAAAAAATGTAATATATAGATAAATAAAACAGTATGTTAATGCACATGACCTTTAACAAAAGGTGTGCATTACCAAACCCATACACCTGTTACGTATGAGCAACAGAGGAATGTGCTGGTGGAGTAATATGCAAGGTGACGCTGGGCAGTGACGTGATAAATCTGCAGAGTGCCTACCACGTTCATACTCACGGATGTTTTGCCATATTATTGAGGATAGAGATGTAAAAATGTGAGCAGAAAGGGGCACACGCTAACATGTAAAGCTGCCTGTGAAATCCCTTTATTGATGTTATAACTGCACTTTCATAATTGCTTTATTAACTTTCTCAAATTTGCTTGAAAATGCACCATTTGCCCACTCTTTTTTTCAAAATATTCTCGGTGGAGAATCCCCCGGACTCTCTTTTTGACATTTGGGCTCACTCCTCAAGAACCTTTACACCCTGCCAGTTTCAAAAGACACCAACCGCCACTGGGCCAGATAAATCCCTCCCACTTCCTTAAGAGAAAACTTTGTTTCTCTAGCGCGTGAAGGTCACCCGGGGATCTAAAAAAAAAAGTAGACTCAAAAAATGTATTGGTGGCCAAGAATGGATATCCATGCGGAGCAGAGTTAGAGAATGTTGTTAGTGTGCCAATGCAGACCCAATTCTAAAGTGTAGTGTCCAACCCATGAAAATAAGCAAGGTACCAAAAGAGCCATGGCAGGAAGTTGCCTTAGATATTTTGGCTCCCATAAGTCACACCAACACTGATAAGTATGTGATTGTGCTCATCGACATGTATTCAAGGTGGCCAGAGGTGACGATAACCAATTCAGTAGAAACATGCAATGTGATAGGTTGTGAGAGAGTGGTAGGGGCATCAAACACAAGCAATCATCTCTATATCATCCCAAGACCAATGGCATGGTGGAGAGACCGAACAAAGTCTTAAAAGAGACAATACAGAGGACCATTGCAGGAAATGTGTGCTGGAAACGCAAATTATTGGGTAAAATAAAGAATTACAGGATTACACCACACTCCACCATGGGGTTCTCATCATTTAAACTGCTCAAGAGAAGAAAAGCCAATTTATTGGTTTGTCCCTCGTGGGTGGATGACAAAGGGGAAAATAATTTCAGTAACAAACTTGCATAAGGCTGCACAGGAGCAGAATGATGCTAAGCACCTATGCCCCTCTCACAACTTCCCGCCAGGTATTTGGACTCCTTGCAGGTAAGTTCCAAGGGGGGAAAAGGGGAATGGGACAAGAAGAGACAGCTCCAAAAAACTCTGCCAAGTCTGCTACGTCTTCTATCGCTCTTCTTCTTCTTCTTCTGGCTAAAACATTTTTATGCAATTTATAATCTGCACTTCTGTTCAATTTACTGTATTTTAGTCTATAGATAACTTATCTTACCAGGAAGGCTTTTGGAGCTTGCTACTCTTCTTACTTCTCTTGTGCGTTGTACTACACCAAGTGAAGTCTTCACTCTGTTTCTCTTTCTCTTTTCTTTTACAGGCTGTCTCCCTGCTTGAATCTGCACTGAAGAGGGAGTGAGAAAATTAAGGTGAGTATGTTTCTATAAACGTAAATATGTTTGTGATTCTATATGTCTTTCTCTTTCTTCACTCACAAGATTAGAAACTGGTGAAGCCTGGTATTATTGTCACTGGATGATTGATTCTTGTCTGTCTATTGTTACAGAACCTGGGAGAAAGCTTCTCCGTAATTCCAGCTGTCTTTTATAGTTTTTCCTGAGTGAGGGCTTTTAACCTGTCACCCCGATTACAGAATCCTGCAAAAAACTAAGTAGCGCTAATCTTTCAACTTTCCAGCTACTCAAAATATGTATTTATTTGCACGCGTTTATTTTACAAGTAACGCGTTGTAATAATGATTCTTCCACCAAGAATCATAAATGGAGTGCTGCCAAGATTAGCCTCGTGTTTGCTTTCTCTTAATTTATTCTTGCTCGTGACTGTATTTCCTCCGTCAGCGTTAACGCCTATTTTACTGTGTCACGCTGCACGAGGAAAGCCAGCGTCGAGCTAATTGAATTCCTGAAAGGCTTGGTTCAAGAATACGTCAGCGGAAGCCTCCGACTGGCGGTTTCAAGGAATGCCGGTTTCACGCTCTTAAAGACACTTGACAAGAGCTTTAACTTGCAGTCTAATTGCCAGGGTTTTACCTTGTATGCTTCTAGGGAATTTCTCAGTCAAGTGCAGCGTCTGAAAGGATTAAACGCTCGCATTTGAATTCACAAGTCGGATGAGAAATAATAGTGCTTGCCAATATGGTTTATAACCTATAAACCTCTTTTATTAGTAGTTTTGAATTCACTAACAGCTATTTAGTTTACCAATGAGGTCGACATTTTTTCTCTCAGAATTGTATTATTAAACAATAATAAGTTTAGGCAGACCTGGTTCCTGAAGTGTATGTAGACCGGCGCATACTAACCCCGAGTTTACGCTTCTACCCTAACTATCTTCCACGACGCTTGTAAACAGGTGTTCCTCTCGTGATTTCCTCAGTGAAGTGCACTGAGGAATGTTGAAGAACATTCCTCAGGCAGTTGATACAAAAAACACTAGACTGCTAAACAGCGGTATGCTGTTGCAGTATCGGATTATTGGCAGCCATGTTGGAATTTCTGCGATGCCAGCAATTGCTCCAGCTAAAGAGGTCATTTGCACTTGAATGGGTTTGTAACGCAAAAATAGTAGCCACAGTGGAAATTGAGGGAGGAAACCTCCCGTGATTCCTGACACAGGGGCATACAAAGAGTCTGAAAGGAAGGCCTGGTTTGATTGTCATAATGCAGTAAAGAAAGCAGTGCATCAAGTTGGGGACCTTGTGAAGATTAAGAATCGCTGTGTAGGAGTCGCAAACACATTTTCCAAATAATCATCTCCTATGAAAGTCATCAATGTATTTGGTTACGCTGTAAGGACTGAAGACTATATGATTTGAAATTTAGTACATGTAGTAAAGGTAAAGGATGATCTGGGCAAACCCAGACAGAGTGTGATACGTGGAGAATTTGTAAATAAGCAAGGGTTGAGGAGAAGTATGAGAACATCCAGAAGACCTGAATTTCTTTTAGAGTACACTTGAAAGGTATTCTTAAAAAAGTTGTATAAACAATTTTTTTGCTTTCCTTCCATATTTGTATTCATTTAACCTCCTGTGCAGCTGGAATTCTTACAGATGTATGTTTCCTTTATTTTGTTGATGATTAGGGAGGTGTGTGGTATCTCAAAGCAATGTTAGCAATGTTATTCAATAGGGGCAATGTACACAATTATCAACATTTTTACCAAAAATGGTTTTGAAAATTTAATTTTAAGGGATTTTATTAACTTGAAATAAAACTGTTTTTATTTTTTTAAATGAAATCAGAGTTCCTGAACAGTGTCACCAGTTAGTGCCTAAAACCCTGTGAACCATAAGGTTATACACAAAGAGACATAACCAGCAGAAAAAGAAAACAGTGGCAATGTGTATATCACTGGCTTTAACTGGACTAGTGACTTTAGTTCCAAAGTATATGTCCTCCGAAAAAATAGAGCAGGTAAAGATATTTCAGCGAAGAAATGCCACTGTTTTGCAGAATCTTAATTGAGATACAAGCACTCATTCCTGAATAGTCTGGAAAAGAGCAGAGAAAGGGAGTCAGGGAAATATTACTATTTAAAGCTTGTAAATACACTTTGGGTAGTAGCTCAAAAAATCATGAGATAAGACTTACTAGGGACTACTCAGATGTAAAATGGTATTCCTATGCAGAGAGGTGAGACTTTCTGTTAGCTAGAGAATTGTTTAGCCAAATCAGAAGAGTTAAAACTTTCTGGGGCAGAAACGGTTAATAATACGTAGTAGTATATAACAAAAATTTAGATTGAAAATAAGTCTACATTGTAGTAATAGGACATTAAATCATCACATGATTGAGGTGAATGACTGACACCATTTTTATTTTTATATCCAGGCACCTCTGGTCTGAACTTGTCTTGCCTGTAGGGGAAACTCAAATTAACTGAAAGTTAGTACGATTCTTAAATGGATATTTCTATACATTTTAATGGGAATCAGTTCTTTACCTCTTTGCTGAATGTTAGATGGAACTAAGTAGTGAGCTTTCTCTGTTTTTGTTGTTGTTTTTTGTTATATTTGTCATCATTTATGCGATCTTCATGGCTATGGCAGGCAGGGTCACCTCCTGTTCGTTAGAGAAGAACCGCCCTTGGATAACGAGGTAAGACCATGTCTTAACAACCTACACATTCTTTGAGTTTACCACCGTGGTGCCACCATGATGATTCCCTTGAATTTGCTTGATCGCATTAGTTGAAATCATTGGAAGTCCCTTCCTACCCTACCGCCTAGATCATGTCCCAAAGTTCCCAGTACTTTGTACGTTTGCTTTCCCCTCTAGATTTATCCAATTTCCTAAACTTATCGACTGAACAAAGCCTGTCATCCACATTAGGAGGAGATGGAAGAATCCAGTTTATACACACTTAACGTCTGCCTAATAACATTAAAGTAAATAAAATATATTTCTGATTTTTACTTAAAATAATATTAGGTTCATTAGTGTCCAAAATGCCAAAAATAACAGTAAAGGCGCTTACCTTAATCTTGGTCTTTAGGGCCGTATCAACAATCTTACCAATTGCATTCCAGTAGGCATCGAGATGGGCGCATGAGTAAAACATGTGGATATCATTTGCCTTTATCTCGCCGTATTTGGGACACGTTTTCGTCACCTATTTGTTCAGCTTTTTAGATTGCCATTTTCAAGATCTCCCCATTTCTCTATTCCTGCTCTCTTTAAAGGACTTGCTAGGGAGTCTTTCAAACATTCTGCTGTTCCTGAAGAATTCCATATTGGTGCTAACGCACTGTAATACGGGAACTTCCATATTTTCCCTATCTCGTACCACAGTTTGTAGGCTGATCCCAGTACCTTCAGTCTGATTTTAAAAAAATACTTAGGATGGGCAAACTTATAGAGACAGTGATCATATTCAGTTACTGCTTTTCAGTAGGCGGAGTAAAATTCATGCAGTCGAAAGAGATTCCTGATGTTCTTAAATTGGAAGGTTTTGTAGTACATCATGAGGTCTGGGCTAGCTATCCCCCCTCAATTTCTTTTGGCAGAGCTTTTTCCAGGCCATCCTTACTCCTCTGGAGGCCCAGATAAAGGTGTTTATTTCGCACTGATCTTTTTTATCCAGTGTGATTTAAACTCCAAAGGAATAGCATTGAATATAAAAGTAAACTTTGGAAGAATAGCCATTTTGATAACATTGGCTCTCCCCATGAAGGTAAGAGATAAACAGCTCCATGACTTTAATAGCTTCCTCATCTCTTTGGCTTTTAAGTCCAAATTTACTTGTGCAATTTCATCAATATTTTTTAAAGCTTCTATCCCCAAGTATTTGATTTGGTTTTTAGATTCTATTACTGGCGTGGTCGTGTTTCAGTGTATGACCTCGGTCTTCCGGTGGTTGATTTGATAGCCAGAAATGCTCCCAAATTCTGTTAATAAAAAGGTTATACTGTTAAGGGATTTATTCAGGCTACTTGAATAAATCATTAGATCATCTGCATATAATGCCACTTTCAAGTTCCATCCCTTGAAATTAAAGGGAATAATTTCATTAGACCTCCTTATCATATTAGCTAAAGGTTCTATGTAGAGATTAAAAAGATGGGGGAGAGCGGGCATCAGTGTCTGGTGCCTCTTTTAATCTGGAAACCTTTTGATAAGCTACCATTGATAAGTATTTTTCCCACAGGAGCCGAATATATATTCCCTATTACTCTTGAAACATTTTCCCCTAGACCGTAGTAAAGAATAACCTCCTGCAGAAATGACCAATTCACGCGGTCAAAGACTTTGGCTGCATCAAAGGTAAGAAGAGGGGATTGTTCCTGCACTGCAACGTCGATTGCTCCAATAAGTTGGTGAGTGAGATCATGCAACTGTCTCCCCCTTATGAAACCCTTCTGGTCGTCATGAATACGTTTATTAGAGAGAGACCCAAGCCTTTTTGCTAGAATCTGTGTGAATATTTTAAAGTCGTTATTAAGGAGCGATATGGGCCTGTATGACTCGCAATTTTAGGGATCTTTGCCAGGTTTTAAAATTAGGCTAATAGTCGCCTCGTTCCAAGTTTTTGGAATCGGGGAACCTTCTAGATAAATAGTGTTGAAGAGATCTGCTAATTTAGAGGCTAAATATTCCTTTAAGACTAAGTAAAGCTTGTTTGAGATCACATCGGGACCAGCAGCCTTTCCTCTTTTCAATTTATTTATCGCCTCCATGACCTCCTCCGTTGTGATAGCTGCATTTAATAATTCGCAAGAATCTGCGTCCAGCTTAGATAGTTGTGATCTTTTTAAGTATAGGTCCACTGTGGAGGATGAAGGCGAGAGATCTTCCTCATACAGTGACTGAAAGAAGTCTACAAAAGCTTCTTCTATGCCAGCCCTATCTTCTACTATTTCTCCTCCATTGCCCTTGCATATTGCCACGATTTTGTGTCTGTTGGAGTCGGTTTTAAGCTTCTACGCTAGAAGTTTTCCGCTCTTTTCCCCAAATTCGTAATTTGATAAACAACTGGTCTGCCACCTCTTCCTTACCCTATCCTCCAGGTATAATGCTAAATCCTGTTGCTTTTTTAGTATTTCTCCCTTTACTTTGTTTTGTTCTTCCTCTGTAATTGCAACGTCCCACTTCCCCTGTTTTTCTAATATATCAGCCTCTAACTGTGATTCTTTAAGCCTTTTCTCTTTGTTACTACTTATTGCTAAGCCAATTAAGACCCCTCTAAGCACAGCATTATAAGCGTCCCAAATGACATCGCTAGGTACTTCTCCATTGATGTTATCTTTAAAGTAATTTACTGTTGTGTCTCTTATCTTGTCTCTAACTTGGGGGTCTAGCAAAAGAGTACGATCTAATGTCCATCTTTTCTCTCCCTGCATAGAATTATAACCTATGTTTAGCTGGACTAAAGATTGGTCTGAGAGATGAGCGGGCATATGGAACACTTTTTTTTACCTTATTACCTAAAAGTTTATCAATTAAAAAGAAAACAATTCTTGAAGCATGGCCATATTTGTGATTCCTATATGTAAATCTATTGCTATGATCCCCTCTGGTTTTCCAAATATCAATTAACCATAAGTCGTCTTTAAGTCCGATCAACCACTCTCTAATTTTAGGGAGGTTCAAAGCTCTACCAGGTGGGTATCTATCCTTTTTTGGGTCTATTAAGATGTTAAAGTCACCACCTAATATAATTGGTGTAGACGCTGTTATCAACTGTGCGTAGAGGGACTGAAGTGGTGCGGGATCATCAGTGTTAGGGCCAAAGTATCCAACCACAGAGAAAGAAGTATCACCCGACTTTATTTTAGCTATGGCCCATCTGTCTCTTGAATCTGCGCTCTCCCCTACTAATGTTAGATTAGATGATTTTTTAATAATAATTGATACACCCTTAATACTGCAAGACTGATTTGTGCAAGCACTGTTCCCAACCCATTTTTCACGTTTTATAATTTCAAGCCACTCTTCCTTAAGAAGGTGGGTTTCTTGCAGTATGGTTATATCGCTATTTATTAACTTAATATATTCAAAGATTTTTTGTCGCCTTCCCCTTGTTCTTAGCCCATTCACATTCCATATCACGAATTTTAACTCACCTATCTAGATAAAAGTTTATTGATCTGTATTTTGCCATGACCCTGTTTGCTATATATTTTGCATATCGGACACAATTTGTTTTCCTTTTTCCCCAATGCTCCCCACCCAAAGAAAATTTACTGTGCTCAAAGAAAGTGAAAAAACCCTTAACACTACCCCCACCTTGGAGAACCCTCCCTACAGTCATTGGACAAACCTGGTTGCCCTGTTTGAGGTCCGCTATCATGAGAGTTTAATTTAACTATCTTGGCTCTCGCACTTAGACATTACTTATTGCTTTTTGTTTTCATACACTCTAAAAGCGACTCCACTTCTTTCAGCTCTCTGACATTGTATGTCTGGTTGTTCCACATTATCCATTCATTTGGACAGTCGCCCCTTCGGCCCTCAAGTCTTGCATGCAGTTTCCTAGAGCCTACTGCCTGTCAGCCGTTGCCTTGGAGATGTCGGAGCAAATTTTATAGTTATAACCATCTTTTGAGAGTACCTGACTTCAAGGCCTTATTCAAAATACTTTCCGTTAAGGTGTAGGATTTGAAATTAACAAGCACTCTCCGCGGGTTTTTCCTAACTTTGTTTAGTCTAAAAGGGTCCCTATGTACCCTTTGTATGTCTTCATCTAAGATTTTTTTGTCCAATTCAGGAGTGAATTCTTTTAGCAAATTAACTATAAAACTCCTTATGTTCTGCCCTTCCCGACCTTCCGGGATATTTGACAGTCGTAGATTATTCCTCCTTGAGTTATTTTCCAAGGTCTCCACTTTATCCCTGAGTTCTTTTTCGGTTAATCTCAGTTTATCAATATCGTTTTGCAGAGTTTCAGATCTTCCCTGGTCTGCTCCAATGCGTTCTCAATAGCCACAACTCTGTCGACTAATGCATTGACCTTGGACTCCAAGGCTTCACACGTAGCCTGACATTTTTCTTGGTTTTTCTCCAACTTTGCAAAGCTAAGTTTCATTTCCTTAAAAAGTGAGCCCACCAAATCGCCAATCTCAGCCTGCGCATGTGTTTCTGATCTTTGATCCTTATTCTTCATGATCTGTTGCAGGTTATCTTCTCTTTCCGGTGCCTCCTCAATTTCTACGACATTCTCACTCTCCTCTCCCGGGTCCTTTGACATAAGAACTTGAAACCTATTCCATTATTGTTAGAGTTGAGGAGGACATTATCGATTGATTGGTGAGAGACCCTCCAGTAACACTCTCCAAATTAAGTGACCCGTTTCCTAGTATTGGCTTCTCTTGCACCTTAAAAAAGGAATGGAGAGAGGGAGTCACCTTCAGGTTAAATCCTTTCTTCAACTGCTCTTTTTGAGCTGTTTTTGCAGCTCTGGTTGAGATTACCGCTGCTGTGCCTCCTTTAGCTCTCTGACCCCTTTGTTTCCTGTTGATGTGTTTCCCTATGTCACCCTCCTGTAATGTAGTCAGCTCTTTGTCTTGTTCCTGTTCTCTCTCTGCCCCTATTTCTACTAAGGGACTATCATCATCCCCTGTGGGTGCCAGCTCCAAATTCAGACGCTTGTTTCTTAACGCATGGCAGGTTTCTTTAAGATCAGCAAAACTACCTTTAGTGTCTTCACCCTCATGAGATATTGAGACTGTCTTATCCTGTCTAGAAAACGTTTGTGCAGAGAGACTCTCTGTGTCTCCTTGCAACAGAGCCGCCGAATTTGTACTTGAGGTGGAAAGATCCCTTCGTTTGCCTCTTCCTTTCTTCCTAACTGAATTCATGCAGACAATGGGGCAGATTTATGAGCCCCTTGCGCCACTTTTGCGTCACTTTTAACATGGGAAAAGTGACGCAAAAGTGGCGCAAGGGGCTCATAAATCTGCTCCAATGTCTTTTAATTTTACGCTGTGTTCGAGTTGGAGCTTAGTTTTAGAGTGCACTTTAACCTCTTAGCTCACTTTCTTTATGCCATTAACATTTCCCCTGTATTTCTGCCCGTCGTTATTACCAATCCCTGGGAGCCCCGTGGTTTTCTGAATACTACGAGGGGACTTACATAGAGAGCCCCTGAGACCTACTCTTAGTGTTCCCCCGCGTTGATGCTGAAAGGCCAACGCAGCGACTATCCAGAGGCTTCCTATTTTCTCCGGTGCTCCCGAGCTGCAGAGACGCCGATTCCAGCCAGGACACGCCTCCGCCTCCGCCTCCGCCTCTGACTCCGACCTCCACCTCTGCCTCTGTACTGCATCCGTATTGCCGAGCCTCTGGATTCCTCGGGCGCTGCCACCGCTCAAAGAACCACCATGCGAGTTTCCTGGGTCTGTCTCACTCCTGCAGCCCCCTGAGTTTGCTCATGAACCCGGCGAGTGATCCTCGAATCCGCCTAAAACAACGTTTCCCATCAAAACTGCCTGCAAGAGCCGGCTGCGTCTTTACTGGTTCCCACGTTAGTGGAGCTCGCGACCTAGGCTCCTAGCCGGCCGCCATGTTCTCCCCTCAGTCTCTCGAGCTTTATCTGTTTTAAAATCAAGGCACCTTCTAGTTTCCAGGAGGAATTTAGCAAGTCTTTTTTCACTTCTTTGTTTAGTAAACCATAGATAAGTGGATTTGATAGTGGGATATCGTTAACATACACAATGCTTGCAAGCTTGTTTTCTTCCATTGACAGTTTTGAGGTTGGCTGCATGTAGATGCCCAGGTTGGATGAATAGAACAAAATAACAACCATGAGGTGGGAGGAGCAGGTGGTGAAGGCCTTGTGTTTCCCAGCTGTGGATCGTATCCTCAGTATGGTGTTGATGATAGAGCCGTAGGAAGTGAGCGTCAACAAGAAGGGGCTGAACCCAAATACTGTACCATAGATATAAGTCAGTGTTTCAATACCTGCAGTTTCAGAACAATATTTCCTAAATAATGCAGACAGATCACAGAAAAAATGATAAATGTTTCTAGTTCCACAGAAAGTTGCTTCTGATGAAAGGATGGTGTGGGCTAAAGGTACAACACAACCCATAAGCCAGCTTCCAACTGCTAGCACCAGGCTGACCGTCTTGTTCATGATGACTGTGTAATGCAACGGGTTACAGATCGCCACATACCTGTCATAAGCCATGGCAGAGAGAAGATATAACTCTACAATGGGGAAGAGCAAGGAAAGGTACATTTGAGTAATGCAAGCACAAAACAAAACCGTTTTTCTTTGCGTCAAAGTCATGTGCAGCATTTCAGGTTCCGTTACTGATATGCAACAAATTTTTAAGAACAATAAGTTGACGAGGAAGAGCCACATGGGCTTCTGTAGGCATGGTTCAACACACACCACATATATAAATAGCAGTGTTACCTAGGATGGCTTAGATGTATATTAAAAAAAATACAACAAACAAAAGGTCCTGTAATATGGGAAAACAGAAAATCCAAGAATAATGAACTCATTGGAGACGGCGTGATTAGATAGCACCATTAAGCCATTTCTTAGTGACCTTGAGAAAAAGAATACGGGATGCAAGCTGACGTTATTGCCCACAAATACGAAAACCCTTAAAAAAAACCATCTGATTGACTAGTTCTACAGTAACCAGATGGTTTACTTTCACCACTTTTCCAGTCCTGGACATTCCCCTTAGTGGTTTTTGTTTTTGGGTATGTTAAATAACTCAATTAGCTTTTTGAAGTGAATTGAGACTACATACTTGTGAATGCGCTGGTTTATTGAATAGAATCCCAGGACTGAAAAGCTAGTGTCCTGTTATAGAATCCCTGGTTTCTCTAGCTAGGGCTTAACTCTTTGGAAATATTGTTTAGATCTTTTTGCGCAAAATCAGTCAAACAAAGTACAATTTGGAGGCTTCTTTGAAATCAGATGGAAACTTATGGTAGCAAGTGGATGCAAATGGATAAACAGAATAATACTGCTAAGCTCCTCTATATATCAGCTGGATCTGAACTTATAATATTGGCTGGCCAGAGGACTGTTTGTAGTGTGTTTGCAATGATCAGGGAACAGTAATACATTAATTCTGATGGTGACCACATTTGACTCACAGTAAGTGTTACATGAGACTAAGGAATTCCAGTTTCCCCTACATCACACAATAGTGTGGTTTTTGGGCTCAGAATCTCAACCAAACCAGACTCCGATACTATCCACTCTAATAATGGGATCTTTTGTCTCTCAAATGAATCTTAAGACTTTTTTTGCCTTGAGACCAAATTTGTTAGAGGTATAAAGATACAGCGGTTGCTGGCTGTAGTACATACCACATCAAAGCATAAGGGAACCAAGGACTCCCCTGCTCAGCTCAGATCGAAGTCCTTGAGCTTTTGCCTTCAGAGTCCAGAAGGATTTGAAAGTTTGCTGTACATACACTGGTGCTAATACAAAAGTGATGTGCCACAAACTGACATTGGTGGTAAAAGCCTATAAAAATCAAATAATAAGAATGCTACTAGTAGGGACAAAATTCACAAAGCCTGACTTGGAAAATTTGAATTGCACAACTTTATTATTATAAGTAATGGCTGGAAGAGAGATCTGACCTTCTTAGAGTAATCCATGCCTTATTTGGCCTCTAGAAGCGCATGGTGTCACTAAAAGTATTTTAAACCCTATAAAGACTTTTCACGTCGAGCACCTAACAAACCGCTCAAAGGCTGTGGAACCATCTTTGGGCGGTGACGTGCTTCCATCTGAGAACACTTTGCTCCAAGAAAAGCACTACATGATAAGAAATTGGCAAAAATCCAAATTTGTAAAATGATATAGACTTGGTCTTTGAAGGTAGATTCTTCTGTTCCAAGCCTTTTCTTTTTTGTGCCCATGTCTTAAAATGGTCACATTGACCTACTCTGAAGCTGTGAAACCCATTTGGACATCACTTAGGTCCAGCTCCTTTAAATCTTTCAATCAGAAGGTAACATTTTCTAGCTGGCAGAACCTCACATAGGCTGGCTAGGTCCACACAGTTAGCATTCTGTCCATTGACCCTGATCCCTCGAACACGGCACTAAAATGATGCGACTTCTCTAAAGTGGTGAAGACGGAGAACTTAGTTTCAGGAATGGTTGTAATGTTGTATAATGTCCTTGAAGGTTTGTACCTAGCACCTGCTTTGGTCAACCTTTTTTTGAAACCTATGAACTTGGGCACGGATGATACCATTGGCTCCATTCTTCTTTATGCTCTAGAAAACATCCCCAATCTCTGGTCATGTATACGTAAACTCCATCCATTTATGGATGTTTGATCCTTTCCTTATAGTAAACTCACACAAAACAGATCCCTACTCATTTTACCCAAACACAAGAACAAATTAAAATATTCTCTATTAAACATACTGACAACAGAAGGCGTGTCACTATCATTTTCTTCTTCCGTAAAAACCAATGGTTTTTACTCCATACCCTAATATCATCCTCATATCATAATAATCAATTACCTAAGTCTTCTTTCAATGTCTTTCTTCACTTACTAAGAAAATTGAAAACTTTATTGATGTAAGGTCTCATCCACTTAAGATCTGACTTCAGATATTCCAGCTTAGAGGGTGCTCAACACTTCTCTCTTAAACCACTCAAAGTAATACTACACTTCACAGCTACACCTACCAATGACTGTAAAACAATCAATCATATCACACCAATTCTATGTGACCTATATTGATTACCATTACGAACAAGAACCAACCGCTGAAGGATCCCCCACACCTGGTCAACCTCATCATCTCAGGGAGCCAGAAAGATGTCAGAATCTGAAATTCCATACAATCTAAATGACCTCCTCTCAGAATTCATGCACAGAATCACCACATCTCCAATGCTGTAAGCCCAGCTTAGAACTCTCTCCCCTTGAAGCTATAACCAAACCCTTACTTCTCATCATCAGCGAACCCCTAAAAACACACAGCTTCCACTTTTATATGAATTCATTTACACTCCACTACAATTGAATCAACAACACATATTATGGCCCCATCTTTTGTAGCTAGTGACTATTTCATGATTTTGCTTCAAGAGAGGATGCTATTGTACTGTGGCTGTCTTCTGATGTAGAGTACTCAACGTTTAAGGCCTAATTGTTATGAGTTACTAACAGCATCAAAATATGCTCTAAAACTGCTGTTGCCATGTTTATTCTACTCTTCTGTATAGGCTTTTATCTGCTCTTGTAATCTTTACATTTAGGTTTCCTGTAAACAGCCATAATACTATTTGTGGTGAAGGTGCACTATATAAAACTCTTAAATATAGGCAATGAGCTATAACTCTAAGTTAAACATTGGGTACTAATTAATAGGATAATCCTTAGCACAGTAATTGTTTCAATGGACAATATTACTACTGTTGTTAGCTCTCTGGAGGAAAACATATGCAATTGTTTTGTGGTAACAACAGTATTGATTTTTTTTCATGCTTCAACAACTCTTTAAATCCAGGTGGTAATTAGTTATACAATTATTATGACGGTGGCACGGTACTCCATGTAAATAGCCTCAAGCCACACTACTGCCATGGGTAATGCCTAGCTACATGATGTTGTCTAATGAAAATAACATGTATGATTCATTGATTCAAGCAATAATTCATGAGTATCCTTGCTCACTTGAGGTTACGTTCATTGTTGTCATTCAGTATTTGGTTGGCAATTGCCAATGCTTGTTGTTCATGTCAGACAGTATTTGGTTTGCAATTGCCAATGCTTGTTTCTCATGTACTGGCTCTGCAATTGCCCATGCTTGTTGTTCATTTAATGACTAAGCACCATGTGGAACTCGTGCCAACAGTTTAAATCAAGACACATGTAGCCAGCCTTTCAACTGTCATGGTTAGAAACCTGCCACTCTTCATTAGCCTAATGATCAACGTGCCACCATGTAAAGTATTGCAAACAGGCGCAATCTAATTTGGTTTTATAATTGCTCAATCTCAACTTGTGGATCAACTGACAGCAAAACGTGTATATCTCGGTCTATTTAAATCTGCATTGTGCTTCTAGTTACTGCTTGGCTTCATTGTTCCTGACTTCTACTCACCTGATTCCAGCTAAGCAGTCCTGCCTTCCAATCCCCTAGGTCCCTGCAGACCTCTTCAGCATTTCTGGAATTCCCTGTAGCTCCTGGAAATGAAGAGGGTGACAGGAAGGTGAACTCGTTTTAATTATTTTCCACTTCTTCTGAAATCTTCAAAAGACAAGGTAAATAGAAATTCTAGGTAACAGCAGCACCTTCTGGAAAGACTTTGAAGTTCAGGCATATAATTGCTGAAGGATAATTGTGATGAACTACACTACACACTATTTAAATGGCCTCTATGCAGTGCATCATTATTTAGTAGAGAAATACATATTTCTCTTAAAAAGACTAGAGACTCGCACAGCAAGAACTGTTGTAGTATGACCTTCACTGGAGCAACCTGTGAAGCAATTTTAGTATGTTTATAAGTTGTTGGTTGTTTGTGCACAGTAAGCAGTTATTATAAGCAGGATAACAGTTCATATCTAAAAATTATGATTTATTTTATTCTTAGTAACTGAAAGAAGTCGAAAGAGAGACATCTAGGTATAAGAGTCAACTAAAGGTTTTAGTGTATGTAATGCTGTTCTACATACTGATTGTTTATGAATAATTCTTGGCATCACAGTAGGTTAATTGGACATTCTGTTATTGCAGACACTTATGCTGCTTCATGTGAATTCTCAAATGCTATCCAGAAATCCCGGTGTTACTTCCTGTTTGAAACCCAGAGTCCAGCACATCAAACAGTGCTATATCCTGTCTTGAGCCCAGAGTCCAGTACTCCAGACGTCACATCACTGAAAGCCTGTATTTCTCTCTCTCTCTTTCTCTCCCAACCCCCTTTCCCCTTGGGAACTTGTCAGATAGCAGTGTTGCAGTTCATTGCTGCCACATCAGGTCTCAGCAGGATCTGGGGAATAACGTTACCCCATCGGAACATCCCGGAGTTCAGGTGAGTGGCTCGCAACAGAAACCGAAGCCACAACATTATAGTTCCTTTTAGGCAACATCACTATGGACTCCAGGCCATTCCTTGATATTGATCAGGTAGATCTGTTAAACACCACTGAACTATTTACAGCTCTAGTTCAAAACCTTCAAGAATAAGTCCAGAAATAAAAAAATTAAAATCAAGAGCTTTGGCTCATCCCACACCTTTTACACAGTGGAGGGATCCCTCAAACCCATGCCTGGTTCTTAAGCTCCCTAAGTTTGGCACACATTTTACACAGCAACCTACTATAGCCCCTACCAATCCAGCTGATCAAGATGTACATTTCACAGTTAACACCC
This sequence comes from Triturus cristatus, assembly GCF_964204655.1. Lineage (NCBI taxonomy): Eukaryota > Metazoa > Chordata > Amphibia > Caudata > Salamandridae > Triturus > Triturus cristatus. The sequence continues at coordinate 571,881,495 of NC_140588.1, forward strand.
CTACTTCTGTACCCGTGGCTAATCCTGAAAAGTTCACTGGAGATAGTTCTCAGTTTGCTGCTATCATGAGTCAGTGGCAACTGCATTTTTTGTGTAAACCCCACATTTTCACCTCAGACACAGCTAAAGAAGCCTTCCTCATCTCCTGTCTTTGAGGGATGGCAGCTAATTGGGCAATTCCCCTCATAGAAAACAATGATCCAACTTAATATAACTTTGCCGTCTTCAAAAGAGCATTGACCCGCTTATTTGCTAAAAATGTCTTCATTCAGTCTAGCGATAATGAACTGCTGAATCTAAGACAGGATTCTAGGGACCTAATTACCTATATCGCCACTTTTAATCATTTAATACCAGGAACAAAAGGGCCTGAGGCGAAACAAACCTAATTCTTCTACAGAGAACTGATAGATGACTTGAAAGATAGTCTATCCTATATTGTTGACTTACATGAAGATTGTGCTGAGTTTATTGACCTGGTTGTTAAATTAGACTATATGATAGGTGAAAGAAAAGTAGAACGTCCTCAGGGCGAACCTGGAATAGCGGTCCTAAAGACAGAGAAAAAGGAACTAGAAGAAAAACACAAGAGCCTATGCAAATTGGAGGGATTAGAGGCTCTTTTCCCACTGAAGAAAAAGACTGCCGCCGTAAGGCTAATTTGTGTTTCCGTTGAGGTAAACCTGATAATTTTGCTCGAGTATGCACCCCAAAATCAACAACAAAAAAAAGCAATAGCTAGCGTAAACGTTCCAAAGCCACAGAAGGAAATCGACACTCTCGGGAAGTACGGAGATCCCCTCCCCGAGAGACTCGACCTTTCAGATCTCCCAATATCTCACCAATGTCTTAAAACATGTGCCCAGACATATGTACAATAGTATGTCTCTCATCTTCTCCCCACAGAATTGACAAATTGTGTCAGTGCTCATTGAATCTGGTGCTACTGGAAATGTCTTTGATGTGGCCTTGGCAGCCAAATTGGGAGTTCCATGCATCGCCAAGACAGAACCCGAACCAGTCCGTGCAGTAGATGGTTCAGCCCCATCTTCTGGCCTTATCCACTTTCACACCAACATATTAACCTTAGTATGTGACAATGGTCGCTCAGAAGAAACAACGTTTGATTTAATTGATACCCCTGAGTTTGGTGTCATCCTTGGTATACCATGGCTTGAACATCATAATCCCAAAATTGATTGGGTGTCTCGTACAGTCACCCTAGATTCGCTTTTCTGCATGACACCAGGTTATCAGGAAGCCCAGTGTACCGTGACACCCCTCCATTGTACAGCCACAGATGTCTCTACTTCTGTCCATCTCCCAGAAGAGGATCAGGATTTTCAAGATGTTTTTGGTCCTATCAAGGCTACACATGTACCCCCACACAGGGTTTATGACTGTCGCATAGAACTAGTTCCTGGAGCGATTCTTCTTTGTAGCAAGATATATGCACTAACCGAAACAGAAAATCAGTATCAGCGCAAATATTTAGACGAGTTTGGAACTGAAGTTCATCAATCAATCAATCAATCAGGGATCTATAAAGCGTGCTACTCACCTGGGAGGGTATCAAGTTGCTGGGGGGGAGGGGTGCAGCTCCGGTTCAATCGAAAAGCCAGGTCTTGAGGTTCATTCTGAAGGTGTGGAGGGTGGGGGAGCGTCTGATGTTGACGGGGAGTTCGTTCCAGGCTTTGGCTGTGACGTAGGAGAAAGCTCTTCCTTCTGCTCTGGTACGGGAGATGCAGGGGGTCTCTGCGAGGGCAATGTCGGCAAACCGGAGGTTCCTCTTGGGTACTTGGAAGGAGACTCTCTCGTTGAGTAATTTGGGTCCGATGTTGTGAAGGAATTTGTAGGTGTGGGTGAGCGGTTTGAAGGTTACTCTCTTCTTGACGGAGAGCCAGTGGAGTTCTCGTGGGTGTTGGGTCATGTGTTCGTGCCATGGGGTTCCAAGGATGAGTCTGGCTGCCGCGTTCTGGATGGTTTGGAGCTTGTGAGAGTTCTGTTGATTCCGGCATAGAGGTGTTGCCATAGTCCAGTACAGTCTATTGGTTATGAGAGCGTGGATGACGGTTCTTCTGCATTCGGGGGGATCCATTTGAAGGTCTTGCGGAGGATCTGGAGGCAGTTGAAGCTGGTGGAGGTGATAGAGTTGATCTGGCGGGTCATGGTGAGGGAGGAGTCGAGGATGATGTTGAGGTTCTGAGCTTGGTCTGTCGGGGTGGGTGGGCTCCTGGGGCGGAGAGCCATCAGGTGTTGCCCGAGGCAGAATAAGGTCCGAGGATGAGGACCTCAGTCTTCTTTGAGTTGAGCTTCAGGCAACTGCTTTTCATCCAGGCGGCAACGTCCCTCATTCCTTGCTGGAAGCAGAGTCTAGTGTATTCTGGTTTCTTGGTGAGAGAGAGGATGAGCTGGGTATCGTCGGCGTACGATACTATGCTGAGCCTGTGCTGGCTGATGATGGCTGCGAGGGGGACCATGTAGATGTTGAAAAGCATGGGGCTGAGTGATGACCCTTGGGGTACTCAGCAGTTTATCTCTGTGGGTTCAGAGAGGAATGCAGATAGTCTGATCCTCTGGGTTCTGCCGGAGAGGATGGATCAGATCCAGGAGAGGGCGGTTCCTCGTATCCCAGCGTCGTGGAGTCTGGCAGTGAGGGTGTGATGTGAGATGGTGTTGAAAGCTGCGGAGAAGTCTAGTAGGATGAGGGCCGCAGTGTGTCCCTGGTCGAGTACCATGCGGATGTCATTGGTGGCAGTGAGGAGGGCAGTTCTCTTCGATGAAGGCTGTCAGCTGGATGTTTACGAGTTTCTCGGTGACTTGAGTGACGAAGGGGAGGAGAGAGATGGGCTGGTAGTTTTTCAGGTCTATTGGGTTAGCCGTGGGCTTCTTAAGGAGGGGTTTGACTCTCTGCCAGCTTCCAGGTGTCTGGGAGGATGCTGGATTCGAAGGAGGCATTGATGGTACGTCCTAGGTCGGGTGCAATGGCTGCGGTGGCCTTGTGGTAGATGTGCGGTGGGCAGGGGTCAGTGGGGGCTCCTGAGTGGCTGTTCCTCATGGTCACAGTGGTGTGTTCGACGGCGGAAGGATTCCAGGTTGTGATGTTCGGCTCTTTGTCGGTGGTGGTAGCGAGGGGGGTGGTGTCAGTTGTCTGTTCGCTGAAGTTGTCGTAGAGGACCTTGATTTTCAAGTGGAAATAGGAGCTGAGCTTGTTGCATAGTTCCTGGGATGGTGTGACATCCGTGGCTTCACTGGGGGTTTGGTGAGTTGCTGTAAGACGTTGGAGAGTTCTTTAGCATTGGATGAGTTGGTGTTGATTTTGTTCTTGATGAAAGTCTGCTTGGTGTCCCTTATGCTCTGGTGGTATTCCTTCAGGGTGCTCCGGTAAATGTTTAGGTCTTCCGTGGTCGGTGGTGGTGGTGGCGAGGACACTCTACCTCCCCACTCTCTTTGCTCCTCTTCTTCGTGTCAAAAAAGTCAGGAGATTTACGGGCTTGCATTGATTATAGAATATTTAATAAGGACACTATTGGGGCGTAGCCAACAGCATGACCGGGTAGCAGCGTGCTCTACGAGCTCCGCCGGCCTTGCATAAATCCTGTCTTTTATCCTGCTCCTCGATGCTCAACAACCATACCAGTAATGATCGGAAGGTGCCCGGTGGCAGTGATGTGCAGAAAAACAACGGAACACGGGCATTCCATAATATAAACGGACTGTTTTCTTCGCCCACATCGGCATGACGCATCGTAAAATGGCGCCCGCCCGGAGCAGCTCGCAGAGACCAACTGGGCCCGTGATCCACCCACGTTGACAGTGGGAGACGGGGTGCGCGACAGAGGCAAGTGTTGAGTCATCAGCTCTTTGGCAGCGATTGGTGTGTCCCCCTCTGCTGGTACGGAGACGGGGAAAGGGGCCGAAGCGCCTGATGCGGATCAAGACCCTGAACGGAGTGGGAGCACGGAGCAAGTTTCGCTGCCTTCCGGCACCGCAAATGGCGATGGTCCTGGATGTCTGCCGGGTCCTGGTAAGGTAATCTGGAAGTGTGGGCGGGCCCCTCATACTTCCCCTTGTGCCACAGGTGGTGGTGTAGGTAGTGGGGGCTGTGCACAGCAGCCAAACGGCCCGGAAGAGGTCCATACAAAGTGGCAGCAGTGAGCTTGATAGACTTTCCCCCTGGGCTCACGGACTGAATTCCACGCTGCCGCGTTGATTCCACAGGGACCAGTGATATGGCTGATAGACTCTGCTCTCTCCCTCCCCCGCGCAGATTTTACTGTTACTGTTGTGGACCATTGTGGGGAGTGGTGCGGGAAGCAAGTGGGTCGAGAGGCCCTGGTGCATACTGCTGGACCTAGATCTCATTGAGACAGAGATTGCAACATCACGGTCCTGGTACAGTGGAATTTCAATGCGAATCAGCCACAAGGAACTGGGAGTCGACCCCATACTCCAGGTGTAACTCTGAGGAAACGCATTGACAGAGGCTACAGGGATACAGAGACCACATATCTGTCATCTCCTATGTGCCGTGGGACCCTGAGAACAACCTACATGGGTGCTAAGGGGCCTGAGATGGGGCCTGGCCTCTCCACCCTCCTGGGAATTTATATGTGCCCTGAATGAACATTGCAGTGGAGAGCAAAAGGGAGGTGAGAAACGTGAGCTGTGGTGCCCCCTCCGGAGATCGGACTCGGTTTTGGAGTCAAAGATATCATTGCACTGGCCCGTGTGACCTGACGGCCGCTGCCCACGCTGCTTTTGGAGCCCTGATATTCCACGGGGTGTGAGTCTCCAGGAGATCACTAGCAGTGCTCAAGGGGTCACGTCTGTGGAAGACACTCCCAGGCTGCCACCTGGATGACGGTGGTCCAAGATGGCGCGAGACAAGGAGCCTAAATTGTCATGACAGAGAAAACTGGACTGGTTTGCCAAGGTGCTCCCTGCGCAAGTGTGGGCGGAGGGTGGCCCTGTTCCCCCTCCAGATAACGCGGCCATACTACAAACGATTCATGCCTCACGGGAGAGCCTGGAGGGGAAGATGGCGGAGATACGCTTGGAGGTTACGTTATTGGGACATGATCTTCGGAAAGTCTCTGACAGGGTCACCGAGGCAGAAACATCATATCTCGGAACTTGAGGATACCTCCCATTCTACGCGGAAAGACGTGGCAGGACTCCTACCCTCGATGAAAGAGGTTGCCTGGAGAGTCAATGATGCTGAAAATAGGGCCCGCAGGAACAATCTTACATTTATTGGTTTTCCGGAAGACGCTGAATGCACTGATCCAGGCCAGTTTCTCCTAACATTTCTAAAGGAGGTCATGCCTGATACAAAGTTTTCGACCTGCTTTGTCATAGAGCAAGCACATCAGATGCCTAATGTACTCCCCCCACTGGGGGCTCTCCCTCTGCCCTTGATAGCTCGTTTTTTGAACTTTCAAGATAGAGATCTAATACTTCGCGAACAGAGGAAGAAAGGGAAGATTAAATATGAAAATATGAGAGTGATGGTATTTATTCCCAGACTATTCACACGATGTACAAAAGCAGAGACGCAGTTTTGATCCTATCAAGGTGAAACAGAGCACTCGGGATTCAATATATGTTGTTGTTCCCAGCTAAACTTAAAGTCATTTTCCAAGGCTCCACACTGTTCTTGTGTCCAGGGTTGAGGAACGTCCCTTGTTACGGTGTCGATCGCCCCAAACTTCAGGGCTGCACACAGAAAAGAGGATGGGTTCAAGCCAAGAAAGGTCTAAAGAAAAACGTTGGAGACGGGTGCTGAAAATGCGGAGTTCAGCTGGGGGAACGCCGGGGAGGTCCTTGAGATCCAGGGAGAGTAAGTCACCAATATCGGAATCGGAAGACAACGTCGTCCGGAATCCCTTGGCATGGACCCTCCGGAGATCGAGTGAGACTCTCAACAAGGAACTATCGAGAGGGAAAAGTCGATGGATGCGGACAGTGAACACCCACTGCTTGAAAGCATACAGTGGTTGGAAGCGCCAGACCTGGTCCTGCTTGAAACAAGTACGCAACAACTGCAACCGCCCAGCAATGGCGAAGAGGACTGAGAAGCAGGGGCCGGACACCCGTCACAAGACAGTAAGATATTCCCAGGGCCTGGCAGACACTGTAGATCTTTGGCCTGACAAAGGGAAGTACACTGTGTGTTCTTATCATATCATTATCTAGTTAATTGTATTGGGGAGGGAGGGAGGGTTACAGACCTCTTGGTGGATTACCCGTGCCAGAATTGTCATGTTGACAAGCAGGGGGGTGGTGTGGGTACCTGAAGAGTGTAGGGTGGGGGGTTTGTTGAACACTGTTACGAGATGTGAGTTCTGTTTGGTGCAAGGTGGAGGGGACTGTTTTTTCCAGTTAGATCACATGACTACCGAGATTGAGAAGAGAACAAGAGATGTGGGCAATGCTCCGAGGTAGTGCGAGACTTGCGACAATTTATTCTTGATATTGCAATGGCTGAGGGCAGGTATACCGTAATGACATGGAATGTCAATGGGTTAGGAAACAAAATTAAGCGAGGTCTAGTATCCGATTATCTTAATAGACGGAAACCCGATATATTATTTTTATAGGAGACACATCTGATGGGCTCGCACTGTTCCTTCTTGGGCAGGGGACACTACACTACCCTGGCACACGTAGGTTTTACCAAGGGCTCGAGGGGAGTGGCTAGTCCTATTAAAAAATCACCCCCCTTTCATGTTACACAACAACGGGTGGACCCAGACAGGACATATGTTGCTGTTCAGGGCATTTGGAATCGTAAAACGTTCCTCCTTATTAGTGCCTACGCTCCCCCACGATTACAACAATGTACGCTCGATAAACTGACAGACCTCCCACAACACAACTTATAGATGGGGACTTTAATGATGTGATTGACCCCCCCTTAGATCGCACCCAGATCCAGCCTGGTATGCATGGATACACACCATTTGCGAGATTCCGAGATGTCCTTGGGTTGAATGACATATGGTGCTGCTATCACCCAACCACACGTGCCTACTCCCATTTTTCAGGGGCTCGCAGTGTGTTCTCGAGAATTGTCCACCTCTTTGCTCTGGCGGGGGAGATCGGACAGGTGGACAGGGTGGAATACTTAGCTAGGGGCATCTCGGATCATTCCCCACTTCTACTAACGGTGGGGGGAAGGGGTGGTGCACAGACTGCGAACTGGAGATTGAGCGCATGGGCCCTAAAAGATAAAAGAGTTGCAAAGGAACTCAGAGTGGAGTCTGAGCTATATTTTAGGGAGAATGTCGGCTCCCTGCAGTCGGCAATTACTTTATGGGAAGCATTTAAAAGAGTACTCAGAGATAAAGCACAAAACATAATTGCACATAAAAAGAGACAGGAAATCCAAGAGATAGAAGCCCTAGAACGTAGGTTGTTAAGTCTTGAGGGGATGGAACCTCCGCACTGAGTAGCCACACCCTTCACCAAATCAAACTCACCAAAAAGGAATACCAAGCGCTAGTCACTCATGAGGTACAAACCCAGCAATTACCAATCCAACATCGGTTGTATGAGACGGGGAATAGGGCGGGGAAATTACTTGCTTGGCTGGGCAGGAAGGAACTGGAGTCGTGATGGGTAATGTCCATACATGAACAAAGCCTTACACACACTACACCCAAAGATATAGTGGGAGACTTTTCCCGATACTACACGGACCTTTATGTAGCTAGACCAGAAACGAGTGAGGCGCAAGTGATCCACTACTTAGAATCAATTGAGCTCCCCTCCCTCTCCCCAGAGGAAAAGGACATGTTGGAGGCAGATCTAACTCTTGAGGAGGTGACAGAGGCCATTAGCCGCCAAAAGTCTGGGAAAACCCTGGGCCCAAATGGACTTCCGGGTGGAAGTTTTTTTAATTAAATAGTAGTTTGCTAGCTCCGCAATTGCTCAACATGTTCAAGCTGTCAAAAGAGCAGGGGATCCTCTCAAAAGATCTCTGAACGACTACTGTAGTTATCATTCTTAAGGCAGGGAAGCCACCAGAGGATTGTGGGTCCTATCGACCTATATCACTGCTCAATATTGAAACCAAAATTTTAGCCACTATTTTGGTGATGTCAGTCATTACACCCCTGATACATAGAGACCAATCCGGGTTTATGCCAAAGCGAGCCACACGTTTTAACCCACGGAGACTGGCTAACTGGATGGATACGGTTCTGCACATTTTTAAAGAATACAGCCGCCACTTGGAATATAGGATTAACTGGAGTAAATCCACCCTGTACCCGGTGGGAGGGGAGGTGGAACCCCAGTCCTACTCAAGCTGCCTACGATTGTCTATGGAGGGATTCACCTACCGGTGGCTCTACATCACCTCTGAGGTGGCAACCAGTCTAGATCATAATTAGGGCTCCCGGTTTTATGGTATTTATTTTTTTGCCATTTCCGTCTGTATGTATCCATATTTATTTTTGGGGCATTTTTTCTGTATTTATCCACATTTATTTTTGCCACAAGCAGAAGGCAACGCTGCAGCTAGTATTTTTCCACATTTATTTAAATTGACAATGCACACATGCATTTGGTTGTTCTTGGTCAACACAATACATTCATCTGAAAACTTTGCCATTCGCAGAATGTCCCAAATACGCTTAAAAGTGCTATCACAAGCCATTTGTCTCAGAGCCTTGCAGTTTCTGTCATCTGCAGAGAGTGCTGTATCCTCTCCCCACTGAATACCATACTGTCCCACTGAGATAAACTCACACTCCCTTCAGCTACAACCCAATTGTGCCCTGCTATAAACACCTAGAAGCAACTCTATTCAAACTATGCACTAGACCAGAGTAATTTGCTGCCTGAAAAAAGTAACAACATTCTGGAAAAATCAAACACTCGAGGGAATACAACTTAAAGCTTTTACATTCATTATTCAGAAAGCTAAGGACATGAAAAGAAAAGTAGTGCTAGACTGGCAAACTCTGTAAGGTGGAGCTAATGTGTTTGGGTGTGAATAAAACCAATCTGGCCACTTTGCGACGACTCTGTCTTGTTTTATTTAGTTATGTGTTTATTGTTCGTATTTTAAAACCTTTTTTCTCCTCCTGAGGCCGCGTTTTGGAATAGAAACATGTCAGAAAAAGACTTTTGTAAGACGTGTCCTCTTTTTTTGGATCCATTTCACTGGGGAACGAATGACGGAAAGGAGAGGAAAGAACAGTCACGGTTTTCTACAAGTGAGGAGGAGCACGACAAAGAGAGGGAGGAAGAGGAAAAAAGAGGGGGGGGCAGCAGAATTGGACACTGTCCTTGTCTTGTCGAGGCAAGAAGGAAGAGACAGCAATGGCTTTGGGCAATGCAGTCAGGTCACAAACTCTGCAAAGACTCTGTTTCTGAGTCTCACTTACACCCTCTTCCCTGTATGTGTGTCTGACTGAGCCCTGCCTTCCAGCGCAGCCCGGGCTGAAAATACAAGGATCCGGTTTCTTCTCTCCGCTGCCCACTACCCCCTGTCCACCCCAGGTGTGTCTGCGAGAGTGAGAGCTCAGCCCGAGCCAAGGGAGGGGGGCTGAATGCGCTGTGTGTGAGAGTGATTCACTTCGCACAGGTGGGGCGCTGAGAACAATGCAGGCCTACTGGCGCTAGCAGCCACAGATCATCCAGGAGCTCAGGGCACTGATCCTCCTGCCACAACCCTCCATTGTGCAGGCACTTACTGAGCGTGAAAACAATGTAGCAGACATTGTGAGGGTGAGACGCAGGGAGGGGAACTGCACACAACACAATATGACGAGCTGAACGGGACAAACAGCAGCGCCAAAGTGAAATTTTCCCGTTATTACATATAAATACAGACAAAGGCAAACTTGTTTTCCGACTGTATTTATATGTAAAAATCAGTTTAAACGGAAAACCGGGAGCCCTAATCATAATATTGGGCGGGTCCTTTCAAATTTTCAAGAAGATGTTAAGAGGTGGAGGAGGCTCCCGCTGACAATCATGGGGAGGGCTGCTATGTATAAGATGGTCACACTTCCCCAGTTTCTCTATATTTTGTAAAATATTTACTGTAGAATACCGGAGGCTGTGTTTACAACTCTCAATAATGAATTGCGCTTACTTCTCTGGGATGGGGCCCATACACGTATAGCGTTGCAAACACTGCAGCGAAACCTGTATAATGGTGGTTTGGCCCTACCAGACATCTGAGCATATTATAGAGCAGCTCATTTCATTGTAATAAATTAATGGAACCACGTTCCGAGGGATCACCCCACCTATAGGTTGGAAAGACTGCAATTCCAGAAATGTACGCAGTTGCACTACATATATGGGGGCAAAGGTAGTAGCTGGCTTTTACCAGCTACCTAAAGAGTTCTGGAGGCCTGGAAAGGTGCTGAGAAACAAATTAAATGGGACATGAGACCTAAAAGGGAAACCCCTGTATGGGAAGAAGCAAGATTGCCTGAAGTGGGAAAGCTGAGAGCCTTTAGGCAGTGGGATCTAATAGGGATCTCTAATTTAGGGGATGTATTAGAAAAAGGCACGCTGGCAACATTTACTACGCTCCAGGCCACATATCCGCTCCATGCCAATCAATCTCAAGCTTATCTTAGACTGAAACATGACATGACTGGCAGGCTGAGGGACTAGACTCGGAGACACTACTGGAGTATGCCCCATTGGAAGGCAGGCTCCTGCAGGAAGAGATTCCCGCTCAAGCCATCTCACTGACCTCTAAAACTCTACTTAATAACATGCCTGATAAACTGGGCCTGCTTAGAGTTAAATTAGAACGCACCACTGGCCCAATGTAAGATATAGATTGGGAGGCAGCCCTTATGCACCCGCATGAAGTGGCAATTAAATTAAGGTTGCATCTTATTCAATATAAAATCCTTCACAGCACCTACTTCGACAGGGCTAGGCTACATACACTCCGGATTGTCTGAGATGCCACACAGAAACTGGTACATTTATACACACCCTATGGGAATTCAACAGGATACAGCTATACAGGAGTAAGGTAGTGAAGGAACTGAACAATATATTGGGAGCGCAACTTGATCTGGAAGTTCGCTTTCTTTTATTAGGAATCCCTATGGATGTGGACCTGCCACACCATAAACTTACGTTAGCCAACTTGGGGCTAGTGGTGGCCAAAAGGGACATAGCTCGCTACTGTGGGGCCCACCAAGTCCCCACACTTAAGGAATGGAGAACATGTTTAGATCTATATATGGTTGCGGAGCGAGTGACGTACAAAGCAAAGGGTTGTCCCCAGAAATTCTAAAAGATATGGGCCCGATGGATAAAATATTACGGTTTGGAACTGGGTGGGGAGGAGGAGGGAGTGGACTTATTATCGAGGAGATCAGGGAAGGAGCCTTGATAACTGTGATGCCTGACCCATTGTCGATAATAGTAGATACATTTGATGTGACCCTCAGCACATGTACATCTCAAAATCTAGAGTCTGACCTCTTGCATTCAATCGAAGAGAGCGTTGCTAGACTGTTTGTTCTATATCGAATGCTATTGCTCCACACTTACTTAATCTTCTGTACTCATGATTTCTCTGACTGTATGTTTATGTTGCAAACAATAAATGAACACATTTGTAAAAAGAAAATAAGGACACTATCAAGAATCAATATCCCTTGTCTCTAATACCAGTCCTGCTTGATCAGGTCTGGGGTTTAACTATATACACCTAACTAGACCTGCGTGGAGCATGCCACTTGGGAGATGAATGGATGATCGCATTTCAGACAGAATTTGGGCTTTTGAATACACTGTGATGCCCTTTGGGCGATATATTGCCCCAGCGGTCTTATATTACTTTATTAACGAAGTATTGCATTATTTTCTGGACATTTGTGCAGTCGTTTATATAGATGACATTCTTATACATTCCAAAAACAAACAAGAACGCGTACGGCATGTTCAGGGCATTTTACAGCGCTTCTGTGAACACCCCCTGTATGCCAAATTAGAATAATTTACCTTTAATGCAACATCAGTAGAATTCCTTGGGTACCATCTGTCATCCACAAGTTTCACCATGTACCCTAAAAAGGTGGACCCAGCCCTTTCATGGCCAACTCATGAGTCAGTAAAAGATGTTCAAAAAGTCCTGGGCTTTGCACATTTTTGCAGACGCTTTATTTAAAATTTCTCAGACATAGAGGTCTCAATAACTACTTTATTGAACAAGCATTTCCAATGCAATGGCCTCGGCATTGTTAAAGTTAGAGCTATTGGCATTGCTCATGACATTATTTTTGTTTATGTTTTTGTTTTTAAAACATTTAAAGAAACGGCATTGTTATTTACAATGTCAATAGCTTAATCACTCTCAAATGCGAGACCTATTGCATTTGCACCCACACACAGAGCCACACACACAAAGCCACCCACACACACAGATCCACCCACACGGAGCCACTCACATAGAGCAACCCACACACAAATAGAGCCACCCACAGAGCCACCTACACACACACACACACACACCAAGGTAGTTATATAGAGACACAGAGCACAGTTAATCATTGCCTAAATGCCAACTTCGATTAATGCTTTGGTCCATGAAAGGTCAGTTTTGCGTATTATATGCCCTTCCTCTACCATGACCGATTCATATCTCTTACTTCCTAAGGTGTCTCTTCTTCCACATGACTTGTCCTGGTGGCTTCATGCTCATTCATTTCTTTTGAGCCTTTTTGTGTTTGCCCTACAAAAAACGTGAATGTCTTTTGTTATCATTCCTTTACCTAGTTACATCAGCTTCGTAATCATTATTCTCGATACCTTTCTGTAATCCAGCCCCCACACACTATTTAATATTTTGTTTACCACAAATTCCCTTTTCATGTCTCATGATATAAATGATTTCCATACCACCCCCATGAATCTTCCTTTCACATTAGTTCAGCTTTTCTATCTTCTCATAATTCATTGAATCTATAAAAAAAAAAATTGCAGCCAAATTTAGTTAGAATGTTCCACTAAGATCTCAAATCTTACACCTTCGGGGTAAATTAACTGTAAAATCCGCTGTCAAACGAGAGAGCTAAGTGTAACAGGCATTGCTCTGAAAAGACGATTTACTCTGAAATGCAACCCCATCAGTGTTGTAAATAACAATGCCGTTTCTTTAAATGTTTTCAAAACAAAAACATAAACAAAAATAATGTCATGAGCAATGCCATTAGCTCTAACTTTAACAATGCCGAGACCATTGCATTGTAAATGCTTGTTATCAGGGCTACCATTTTCAGCCCTCATTCCGACTACAGCGGCTGACAAAGCTCTGTAAAAGCAAAACCGGGGCAGGACCCCTGTGTCCTTGATAGCGTGGCCTCATCGTGGTAGCCTGAATGAAATAAGAACATGTGCATGGATTTCTAACGAGTGAGCTGTGCTGGAGAGGCTACCGCGAACGTGATCGCCTCTAGGAGCCCCTCAAGCTAACTGATATAGAGGGAGATAACCACTGTGCCCAGGATCACACAATGCAGCTAAGTAAACCGAGATTAGACCTTGGACCTCCTAGTTCGACTGCAGTTTAACCCCATTTTGTGCGTCCTGAGAGTTAGCTGGAGCCAAATAAACAGGAAACGTCTAGAGAAAGCGCAGAGAGTGCGGGAATTATCTTAAAAAAGCGACTGAGTTGCGTCGCTAAGGATCTTCATAATACAACAGAATTAAACACCACATTGTTTTGCATGTCCTGCTCTTACTATTTCAGCAAGTGCTACAAATACTACGTTGGACAAAAGAAAGTAAAATAAAATATCTGGTTGATAAATATCACTAGATATCCGGGTCTGTTTTTATCCTGACGTATGAAGAGCGTTAGATTTCTGGACACAAGTAACCTGTTTACAATATGCAGCAAGTGAAAATATGTAAGAAAGCAATACATGGAACATATGAAGAGGCGCCGCTTTGTCTAACTCTGAGAAGTAAAGGGCACTGCCCCCACTCGCCGTCAGCTCGGCCTCGCAGGCCGGGTTCAGCGCCTCGTCCAGGGCGCACAGCTGGTCCCAGCTCCTCCACGTCAGTAGTTTGACGAACTCCATCTCCGGCTTCTGCTTCATGTTGGCTTTCGAAGCCCCGATTTCAATCCGAAAATGTTTAATAACTCAATAACGCTCTGCCCCCCGTTCAAAGCTATCGTCGTTAGTTTTGGGGTGCACCCGTCTGCCCCATCGTAGCCCTGGAGCACGTGGCCCTCTCTTCGCCAGTGGAGAGCTGCCCGCGATAGTCCGCACGGTCCGGCTGCTGCTGCTGCGTCTGCTGGGATGAGTCTGGAATCCCTCCCTTAAGCTGATGCGACTCGGGGAGAGGGGGAGGGCAGTCTTGCTTATGAGTAGGAGTATCCACTCAGAGCCTTAGCGCCGAGGTCGGCATGTCTGTTAGTGTGGCAGTCCTCGGAAGGCAGCCTTGTTTAGTTCGGTTGTGAACATTCGAAGTGAGACCAGCAGGAGACCAGAGCAGCAGCCGGACACAGGAGCACCGAGGGAGCCGAGAGCAGGGGGAGGGGACGAGCACCAGCCGGGCCGTGTGGACGGGGATGACGCCATGAACACCACCATTTTTCTCCGAGGTCAAGCAGAAATGCCTCGGAGAAACGCAGCATCATTTTCGGATTCGGGGGCGTGTTTTTCTTTCTCTCCTCTTCCCATTGGCTGGAATGTTTACATTCCAGAGGAGAGAAAGAAACTAAAAAACACGCCCAAATCTGAAAAAGACGGGGCTTAAATGGACAGACGCCCCTCTCCTCCAATGGCTGGCCTCCGTTTAGGAAGCCAGCCAATGGAGAAGAGGGGCGGGTTCAAGCCCCACTACTAGAAAACATTAAATCTCGCAAGCGAGATTGCGCAAGCGCAGCCTTCGCTAGCCGAGACCTAAAAAGGGACAGCCATTTATCTGGTACAAAGCGGCTGAACAGGCTTTTACTACCGTTAAACAGAGGTTTACGTCTGCACCCATATTAAGCCACCAGACCACGATCAACAATTTTATGTTGAAGCTGATGCTTCACAATTTGCTTTGGGTTGTGTGTTATCACAAAAAGACCCTCAAACTGAACATCTTCATCCTGTATCCTTCTACTCAAAGAAACTACTCCCAGCAGAACAAAAATATACAATTGCAGAAAGATAATTATTAGCTATTGAAACAGCATTCATGGAATGGCGATAACATTGGCTGGGAGCTAAACATATTATTACCATTTACACTGATCACAAAAACGTACAATTCTTCAGCTCTGTCAAGGCTTTAACCCCACGACAGATGTGATGGCTTCACTTCTTTAGTGACTTTGATTTTCTAATTACATACAGACCTGGGACAAAACAACTGCAATTAGACATTCTATCACGTTTAGGACACCACAAAGAATCCAGTGACACTAGTGAACCACCCAGCATAATCCCTGCAGATAAAGTTGTAGCGCAAATACCTCTTTTTAACACATTATTTTTCCCTGCCGTGAATTACAATGCAGTCGTTACAACAACCGCGTTGTAACCACGCATACCATTACCCCGCAAGTCGTAACAACGACTTGTGGAGGGGGGGCGCTGCCTGTTTGAATAGTATAATTTACTGTTCCATCTCCAGTCTGTGAGGACGATAAGGAAGGTGTTGGATTTTAAATCCAACACCTTCTGCCCCCTCCGCAAGTCGTTGTTCCGACTTGCGGAGTAATGGTATGCGTGGTTACAACGCGGTCGTTGTAACAACCGTGTTGTGATTCCCTGCAGAGAAAACCTTTTGTGGTAAACGTTGTTTACCAGTTGTCACCCTTACCACTGTTGACATCTTTATGGATGGTATTAGGAAGGCATATCAGGACTGTACCCCAGAACAATGGCTTAAAAAAGCATCTAACACAATAGAACACGGTTCCTAGTTATAACATCAACTGTTTAGCTGGAATCATGATTTGGCTCTTAATGGTCATCCTGATATATATAAAGCATTGGAAAAATGTTTGTGAATTTTTGGTGGGAATCTATTCACTAAGATGTACACCGATATGTTAATACGTGCCCTACATGTGCCCGTAATAAGTTCTCATATATAACCCCTTTGGCCTTCTTCAACTTTTGCATATTCTTCTAACACCTTGGCACATTCTGAGCATGGATTTCATTACAGATTTACCTGAATCCAACAAATATACAACTTTCTTAGTAGTAGTGGACTTGTTGTCCAAAATGGAACACTTTATACCTCTCAAGAAACTACCCACAGCTGCAGAACTCAGTACCATTTCTTTCACATTATAGTCAAATTACACGGTCTACCAACAAAAATCATCTCTGACAGCGATGGTCAAATCGTTTCCAAATTTTGGAAGGCCTTTTGTTCCTTAATTGGTACAGAGATCACCGTATTTACCGCTTATCAACCCCAAATGGATGGTCAGAAGGAGAAAGTTAACCAAACACTTGAGCAAACCCCCTGATGTTTCCTCTCCACAGTAACAAGTGCTTGGGATCAGGCCCTTCCTTTAGTGGAATTTGCATATAACAACACAGTGCACTGCAGATTGGGGTGTTCACCATTTTACTTCATCACTGGTCTCCATCCTCGTACCTTTCCAGTGATACTATCAAATACTACCACTTCTGTTCCTCAGTCACTGAGTGACTAATCATCCTACAAGATATTCAGTGGATAGCAAAATGCAGTTTGGCCCAACGCAAAGTCCAAATGAAAGTACAGGCAGATAAACACAGGCGTCCTAAACCACCCTACTACAAGGTTGGGGATCGCGTTTGGCTCTCCACTCGGAACATCAGTTTAGAAGGCCCCAGAAAACTACATAATGTATAAAAAATGGGAGGGACCCCACTGCCCAAGAGACAGGGTACCACAAATGTGTAAAGAAAGAAATTCTCTTGGGTATGTATAACCACCTAGACCACAATTATACCAAGTTCAATCAAACCATGCAAACAAATTCAACCGAGGATCCGAAATGCCCAAGTAAATAGCCGCATATAAATCAAAGACAAGGAAACAAAATCAAATAAAAATTGATATGTTTTATTAACAACGATATATCCACATATCTACAGCCCTACAATTGAGTTCATACATACATTCAACATGAAATACAAAGACAATTAGTATAAAAATATAATATTAGAGAGCAAGGGTATGATGTGAAATCAGTGTATTCATCACGGAATGGTGTAAATCCAGTATAAATCAATGTATATATCACAGGTCTATTCTTTGTACAATAGATCCAAATATGAGGCAGTTTCTGGATTTTAGACCAATTCCGAATTGCACAGGCGTCGACGCGTTTCGGTGATAAATTCTTATTTAGATCCCACCTTCATCAGGACAAAGATAAAAACTCTCCAATTTTCCTAAACAATTTAAAAACCTAATAAGGCAATAAAAGAAAGACTTATTTTAGACCATAAAGATGATTTTTTGTTTTTTTTTAAGAAAACTTCAAAAACAACAATCACAATTGTAATCATAATACTGTGAGTCATCTGAATATATTATTACATACATAATCTTAAATTAACAATAGATTTTTTTAAAAAGGAGACTTATATTCCCGGCACTAAGTTGATAAAACGGGAATCCTACTAATAACAAACACCTATCGGGCATAAAGCCCTAGTAAATCTTTGTCTATGAGTGCATGCGGCCACTGTGGGGGGGTAGGGGGGTTCTTTTCAGATTCATACCCACTCCAAACATACAAACTAATTCGCCCTGTCCAATTGAATTACCTTACAGGTGCCAAAATGTAGAGGTGCACGAATACATTAAAATTAACTAATGAAACCTTATATTGTATGTCCATCTCTATCACAATATTTGTATTACGTAAAGAATAACGATAATACGTACCACCACAATGGGTGTAATCCACTTGAAAAAACAGATATATGGATATTATCTGTTTAGTGTATGTTCTTAATGACGTGCCTTGATATCCCTCTTAGTAGACTAAAGGGTTCTAATGAAAAATACAAAAATCTATTAAATTCAATCCTGATGTCGACAAAATCCTAACTGAATAGGGTCGTGAGGGGATTCCTGCTTACCTTAATTGTTGCAAATTCATGTGGGATATAAGGGTCTCAGCCCAATAGAATCCGGCCCACTGAGTCAGAAAAAATCAGCATGGATACTGCAGGATTACCAATGACCAACGCAATCTTCTCGTTGGGAATATATTTCGAAAATGCACCTGCAATATTGATTAAGTCTCTTATTATCGGCATATCTAATCGCGTATATAAATTTAAGACATGATATCATTTGGGGCTTATTTAATTCGCTAGGGATCTATCTCTAAATTTGTGATCCGGAAAGATCCAGGGTATCTTAGTATGATGATCGTGGTTATATTTTATCCGATCTAGAGGACTCCTTGTCCTCCTATTCTTAAGGCCATACTCGAGCATGAAATTTACATAATGATTCCGCTCCCACGGGTACGGGAATATATATGTCTACCCCATAATGTTTTTGGAGACCGAGTCTTGAGGCAGAAAGTATATCCAAATGAACAAAGGGAACTCGAAAAAATCGTCCTCCTGAAACCCATGTTAAATTTCTACCCGTCCTGTATTTACCTTCGTGATACGGTGTAGTCTGATCCTTACAGATGTCGTGCTGTCTCCCCGTTTCTCTCGTTGCCGGGTGAGTGACCCATAGATCTACTGTTTGTTTGTGAGGTCCTTTATATATAAAAAATACTCCGGCAAAATTATCCGCACCTGGAGTCTTTCGTCAGGATTGCGCGACTCTTATTTCTATATTCAAAACGGCCCCGCTCTTCTTAAAGCGGCAATCGCAAGATATGTGAACCTCAAGGTGGGGTCCACATTTTGCTGACGTTTTGTGAATAATAAAGTTTTTATTGTAGTTTTGTACTCAACTCATTGCCCGAGTAATGGTGCAAAGCCCTAGTTCTTAACTATTCTTAATAAGTTTAAAGCGGCCCGCTTATCTTAAAGCCTCGCTTGTATAAACCCTGCGATGTATTAAAACGACCCTACTTATCTCAAATAGAAGACCCAAACAATATATATGTCGACCCAAAGGTATGGTCCATTGTATGTTCAAAATAGACGAGTATTAAGGTCTTAAATATTTTATACTGAACTTTTCAATCGAATAATCATTCGAGAAATCAGTTCTAAATTATAAGAATATTTGATTGGATTGTCATGTTTCACCAGCACCTCAATACCTGATGTTGAATTTCTTAAACATATTATATGTTCAAAATAGACGAGTATTAAGGTTTTAAATATTTTATACTGAACTTTTCAATCGAATAATAATTCGAGAAACCAATTCTAAATTTTAAAAATATTTGATTGGTTTGTTATGTTTCACTGGCAACCCAATGCCTGATGTTAAATTTCTTAAAC
Organism: Triturus cristatus; assembly: GCF_964204655.1. Classification (NCBI taxonomy): domain Eukaryota; kingdom Metazoa; phylum Chordata; class Amphibia; order Caudata; family Salamandridae; genus Triturus; species Triturus cristatus. The sequence continues at coordinate 571,900,922 of NC_140588.1, forward strand.
ACCTTGGAAGATATTGTTTTTATATTATATTGTAAAGAGTCATGAATTAAGATGACCATTTTTTACCAGTGAGGTATCTATAGTATAATACCCCTCCATGAAGACAATATATAGGTGGCCGATATAAGTTGAGAGAAGGTGTACCCCACAAAGAAACCGATGGCCGGTTCATCAGTAAGATTTCTTGGAGCAAACTCCAGATCATCAATATATCTACCATGGACTTCAGTACAAGGATGTTGTCATTATACCTGTCAGTTCATTGATCTATCAATCTCATCCAGTCTTCTTTGGTGTTCAACCCCGTTCTAATGGTGTCTAAAATGGAAATGTACCATTGTTCACGCTTTTTGCGTTTGAGGATCTCTTATTACCCTCTATTTTTTCTATGATGAACCACCTAAAGTCCATTAGGGTATGTCCCTCTTTCAAAAAATGGTTCACAAGGGGGGCATTTTCCTTCTTGTTTTTTATAGCAGACTTATGTTCTCCTAACCTGATGCGTAATTCCCGAGATGTCTCACCAACATATCCCAAATTACAGGGACATAAAAGTAAGTAGACCAAGTTCTTGCTCCTACAATTATTCAAAGATTTGGAAGTCAGGGTATATTTATTGTAGACCACTTCTTTGCCCTGTAAACACTGTCCGCACATATTGCAACTATTACATTTATAGTTGCCCATTGCTTGGGTGCCCATCAAGGTACGTTGATGGGTAGAGGAGGTTTCTCTGAAGGTATGGACTAACTCCCTTCTTAGATTGTTATTACGTCTGAAGGCGAACAGTGGTCTATTAAGTTTGGTTGATGTTTGGTCATTGAGAATATTCCAACTTGAGTTAATAATGTTCTTAACCTTAGGAGTATTGACTTACAAATACCAATTTTTTATCGTTGGTCATACTGTTCTCTTTTTTCTTCCCTACCAACATACTGTCGCGATCATAAAATCGCGCTCGTTTGAGGGAATGTGTGATCAATTTTTTGGGGTACCCTCTATTCTTAAGTTTGTTGCTTAAGACCTCTGAATGTCTGTAAAAATCATCAATAGATGAACAATTCCTCCGTAGACGGAGGAACTGTCCGAAAGGGATATTGTCTTTTTGGGCCTTAGGGTGAAAACTAGAGTAATGCAGTAATGTATTTTTGTCTGTAGGTTTAGTGAATAATTCGACTGCTAGTTTGCCCTCAATTTCTTTAATCCTTAGGTCCAGAAAGGTAACACTAAGGTTACTATATTCCGACGTAAACCTCAGGTTGGGGTCACCCAAGGTTAACCACATGAGGAATTCTTCCAATATTTCAATAGGGCCTTCCCAAATAAAAAAGATATCATCAATGAATCTACTCCACTTCACGATGTTTTCAAAAAATGGAGCAGATTCATTGAATATGTGGGTATCTTCAAATTGGCCCACATATAAGCTGGCCAAACTTGGAGCGCAGGTGGTCCCCATGCTTGTACCTTTAGTTTGGAGGTAAAGATCGTCTTTGAACAAAAACAAATTATGTTTAAGTACCAGTTCAGTACAGGCCAGGATAAATTCAGCCTGGGCTCCTCTACACTCAACAGGACCCAGGATGCCGCTGACAACACTCAGGGTAGCATCCTGGGGTATGTTCGTGTAGAGGGCCTCAATGTCCAAGGTGACCAGAAATTGTGTTTGGTTATTGAATTCAAAACCTTCAATAGTTGTGATCATATGGGCAGAATCTTTAATATAGGATTTCGGTTTTGGAACTAAAGGTTTTAAAAAACTGTCCACGTATTTGCTCAGTGGTTCCAAAAGCGAGTTGATACAACTCACGATGGGTCTAAGTGGAGGATTGTGAGCATCCTTGTGGATTTTGGGTAATCCATATATAGCAGGGATTACTGGTTTCTCGTTGTGCATAAAGCTGTACTCTTTATCTGAGATCCATCCATTTTCTTTAGCTGTTGTAAGGAGTGTGCTGACAATCCCTTTTAACTCATTCCATTTGTTCATTGGTACCTTACTGTAATGATCCTGTACATTTAGAAGGTTCATCACTCTTCTTTCATAGTCTGTGGAGTCAAAAATGACAACCCCACCACCCTTGTCGGCAGGTTTAATTGTAATGCCCAAATCATTTTTCAGATTTGAGATGACGTCCCTCTGTTCCCTACTTATATTATGTGAGGTGGGAGGTTGGGATCTGCAAACTTCTTGTATTCTCATTTCCACCACTTGTTCAAAGATTTCCACCTTCTTATCCACTTGGCTAATGTGTGGAGTGAATGTGGATTTGGGTTTGAGGCCTGAGATATTGATATCTTCCCTCAGTTCTTTATCCTCAAAGAACCTGGTTAATCGAATTTTCCGAAAGAAAGACTTAAGGTCCTTCTCTAAAGTAAATTTGTTAACTTGGGTAGATGGGGCAAAACTAAAGCCTTTAGCCAAAATCTCAAGTTCCATTTTTGTCATAGTGCGTTTGGATAAGTTGATAATCGGAAAATGTTCATTAATTATCTCCAGTATTTGCGATTCCTTGTTTCCAGGAATTCCTCTTGAAGTTGATGCCTCACATATTGCCCTCTCTCAAATCCCCGATTGGTTCTCTGTCCTCTCCTTGAGCGCTGGTCTAAAAAAGAGGAAGTGGACGGTGGGGGGGCAAAACCCGAAGTGGAGGCAGTATTAGTCATTTGTACATTTCCTCCATAATCAGCTCTTTGATAATTTGCACCCTGATTGTTCCTACCTATTTCGTCATCAGAACCAGATCCAGATGACTCTGAGTTATATGCGGCTATTTACTTGGGCATTTCAGATCCTCGGTTGAATTTGTTTGCATGGTTTGATTGAACTTGGTATAATTGTGGTCTAGGTGGTTATACATACCCAAGAGAATTTCTTTCTTTACCCAGAAAACTACAGCCACGGTTTTTAGGCACAGTCGAGTTTCAGCACAAATTCCAGGACCTGTTACAGTCCGGCTACAGCTACCCCTTGAATACACCATACATCCGGTATTTCATGGTTCCTTGCTAAAACCCTAAAACCCAAACACTAGATCTGACCCCTAACCTCCTCCGTGATTGTCAATGGCCATCAGGAATACCAGGCCGCTGCATCTAAGGTCCTAAATGCATGCATGGCAGGCTTTCATTTTTGATTGATTGGAAAGGATATGATGCATCTTTTGTCCTTGCCCCTTGCCTGGTGTGGCGTTTTCATGGGCTAAATCCTACTAAGCCTCGGCCTGTGAGGCCACCTTTGAGGGGGAGAACATTCACAGGGACTGCTCAGCTATATGATGTTGTCTAATGAAAATGGCATTATGTATAGGTTAGGGCTCCCGGTTTTATGGTATTTATTTTTTTAACATTTCCGTCTGTATTTATCCATATTTATTTTTGGGTCTTTTTATCTGTATTTATCCACATTTATTTTTGTCGCAAACAAAAGAAGATGCTGCAGCTAGTATTTTTTCACATGTATTTAAATAGACACTGCACACTTGCACTCAGTTGTTATAGGTTTATATATATACCTCTAATCAAGTAAACACAATATATTCATCTAAAAACTTCGCAAAAATCATTTCGAGAGAACATAGGCCTAAACAGACCTTGAGTAACTTGCATTAGGAAACCATTACTGTGGGGCTTCTAGGGACCAGAGGGGAGGATAGAACTAGCTTATTGTAAACATGCCTTTAAGTCCCGTTCTTATCTTGGTACATTTGCTGTGCATTCAAAGACAGAGGTCAAATGTCAAGCTGTGTCTTTGAGGAAGCAACCCCTTCTTTTTTTTCCTCATTGCAGAATAATTTCGCTGGGATTAATTAAAACTACATAGGAATTCTTTTGGTGGATTTTTCTTCTATTTTGATTTAAAGGGAGGATATAATTTTCCAGTGTACACTATTTATACCTTGCTAAAACGCAAGGTGACTGTTCATATTTTTGAGGGGAGGAGCGTGTGAAATGCTTTGTTTTAAAATCGGAAACATTATTTTTCGGAGCATACACAAAGTACACTGGAAGTGGGCCCTGAGGTCTTGAGTGCTTTACCCTAGCACCAGTTCAATTTAATCTGTTACTATGCTTTGTTTACAAGCATGTGGAAATTAAGTGATATGCCCAGAATCACATGATGGTTTTCGGATGCAGCATCCGAGATTACTCAATGAAAGTACTTTGATTAACTGGCCGAAAGTGTTTCGCCCTGCAACAAAAGGGCTGCGAAATTGCGCACACAATAAAGCAATGCACTGCTCGCCCTCCCCATTCCCTCCCCCTTCCCCCCTGGAGCAAACCTAAAGACAAGGGCTGCTGAAAGCACCGACCAAGGTAAAGTAATGCACATTCAACGAGGGAAGGCAGGAGCAACAGGCTCCATCACTGCACAGCTCACCTGAATAAAGTGAAGCACTCAGACCACAGACCCAGCACACATCCAGAAGTGACAAGGGGTGAGCATGCCGGATGGGGACGACTACCCCAGGCTCCCCCCACCTCCCCAGGGGCCCTGATGAATGAGCTGTGAAAGAAGAGTTTCAAAAGCGGTACTAAGAGTACGCCCTCTTAGTAGGGTGCCTTTCATGTGCAGATGGCAGCCGCATTTCTCTTTGCATCAGATTAGGCAACCCTAGAGTGAAACGCTCCCTGAGCTCACCGAAATGAAGTGAAGCACTCTCAGACTACGAGACGTGGCACACTCGGAGTGCAGCTTCATTTCTCTGTGCACCAGATTAGACAATCTTTGGCTAAAGCACTTTGTCGAAATCTTGTTTGTTAGTATTTTTCCGTTTATATTTATAAATGCAGACAAAGGAAAAAAAGATTTCCGTCTGCATTTATATGTAAAAATCCGTTTAAACGGAAAACCGGGAGCCTTAATTATGTATGATTCATTGATTCAAGCAATAATTCATGAGTATCCTTGCTCACTTGGGGTTACGTTCATTGTTGTCATTCAGTATTTGGTTTGCAATTGCCAATGCTTGTTGCTCATGTGTCATTCAGTATTTGGCTTGCAATTGCCAATGTTTGTTTCTCATGTACTGACTTTGCAATTGCCAATGCTTGTTGTTCATGGAATGACTAAGCACCATGCGGAACTCGTGCCAACAGTTTAAATCAAGACACATGCAGGCAGCCTTTCAACTGCCAGAGTTCGAAACCTGCAACTCCTCATTAGCTTAATGATCAACGTGCCACCATGTCAAGTATTGCAAACATGTGCTATCTAATTTGGTTTTATAATTGCTCCTTCTCAACCTGTGGCTCAACTGACTGGAAAACAGGTATATATCTCAGTCTATTTAAAGCTGCACTCTGCTTCTAGTTACTGTTTGGCTTAATTGTTACTGACTTCTACTCACCTGACTCCAGCTAAGCAGTCCTGCCTTCCGGATCCCCTAAGCCCCTGAAGACCAGCCTCTGCTGCTCTCTTCGGCATTTCTAGGATTCCCTGTAGCTCCTGGAAAAGAAGAGCATAACACAAAGGTGAACTCTTTTTCATTTCTTTCTGGTTTTTCTGAAATCTTCAAAAGACAAGGTAAATAGCAATTCTAGGCAACAGCACCACCTTCTGGAAAGACTTTGAAGTTCAGACATATTAATGCCTAAAGACAATAGTGACAAACTACAAATTATTTAAATGGACGCTTTGCAGTGCATTATTATTCAGTAGAAAAAGAATAGACTCGCACTGCCAAGAACTGTTCTAGTATAATCTTCATTGTAGCAATCTGTGAAACAATTTAGGAATTTATAATTTGTTGGTTATTTGTGCACAGTAAGCAGTTATAATAAGCAGGATAACAGTTAATATCGAAAAGTGATAATGTTATTCTTAGGAACAGGAAGCAGTCCAAAGAAAGACATCTTGATATAAGAGTCAACTAAAGGTTTTAGTGTATGTAATGCTGTTACACATACCAAATGTTCACGAGAAATCTTGACATCACGGTACGTTAATGATATATTCTCTTATTGCAGACATGCTGCTTCATGTGAATTGTCTAATGCTGTCCAGAAATTCCGGAGTTAGTTCCTGTTTGAAACCCAGAGTCCAGCACATCAGATGGTGCCATATCCTGTCCTGAGTCCAGAGTCCAGTGCTCCAGATGTCACATCACTGGAAGCCAGTCCAATCCAATCCAATCCAATCCAAAAGACTTTATTCGGATAACACGGTATACATAAAAGTAGAGTACATACAACATTAAAATCACAAACAAACAATTACAATAGCGTGATCAAAAATTCATATTATAAGGAACAAGAAACAGATGGACTTCACAGTAAAAACAATTGCAATAGCGTAATCAAAAATTCATGGTATTAAAAACAAAGTACAGAAGGGCTTCATGGGTTACACATCGATTTGCGAGCCCCTGAAGCTATTCGTAAAAAAGTACCAACACGCAAAATCAATTCATCATTTTCCAATTTAAGTATACTACCAAGTGCATCAGCTAATTGGATAGGTAACAATTTTTTTTAGTGGTATTAACAGCCATTGTGCATATCTTGTGTATTACTTCTAAAACAATAAGAAATGTAAGAGTGTCTGTCCACTCTGTCCATCACATGGGCATGGCAGGGAATCGAGTTTTGCATTATACCCAAGGGGAAAACAGAGCAAATATTTTACAGTCCCAGCCCTTAAACGAAAAAGGAATCCTCTCTCCCAGTTCGACATTGGTAATGTGATATAGATAGGCAAGCAGTGCTCAGTTCGCTCAATGGGTATAAAATGTTCAACTGTCAGTTTCTTTAATTCCCTCTCTAGTCTTTCCGCGCTATAAAGTGCATACAGTGCTGACCTAAGAACTTTTCTGTCTACAGTCTCAGCTGTGTTTGGGTTTAAAAAGAAAACTTCAAAATTAACACTTTTCAGACTCCTATTTACCCCAGCTAGCCATGGGATGTCCATCCCTTCCTCACAGCTAATGCAATCATCTATTATCTCCCTGGTGAGAGATGCTGCATAATTTTTCATTATGGCTAGCCAAAACAATGCAGGGCATGCACTTATAAAATCTTCAATGTAACTCAGTTTTAGTTTGGTATGGCATATATACTGAGGAGTGGAGAATGGTGCGCCCGGGAACCTTCTGCAAAATCTATTTTCCTCTTGTTGAACACTGGGGCTTTTACCAATATCCCAAACCTCTGCGCCATAGGTTGCTATAGGTATGGACTGTTATTTAAAAATCTTTAAAATCACTAAAATTGCCCTAGATCTTTTTGGGCGGGGAAGGCTGAGGATAGAATTGGTGGCCTTTGAGAACTTATTCTTACAAAACGCCACATGTTCAGGTGCCGTTCGCAGCAAAGACCAGCCTCAGGTATGGGAAAGTGCTAGTGCAAGTTAATTTTTGATCAACCACGGAAATAGAGCTTAAGGGGTATTTCCTTGGCCCGCAGGACATTATAAATGATTTCCTAAAGTTGGTGCATAAATCTAAACCAGTCATAAAGTCCGTAAATACCCGTACTAAAGTGCGTAGCTCATTGGGTGTGCGTCCAATTAAAACCGCATCATCTGCGTATAAAGCACAGGGAGGGTTTTACCATCGTCCGAGAGTGTGATCAATGATTTGTGCAAATTGTTAATATAAATGATAAAAAGAAGGGGGGCTAAAACGCATCCTTGATGACCCCTCTACTTACATTAATATCATTAGACACCTCACCCCGGCCACCAATCCTGACCTGTGCATTCATGTCCATGTGTAGGTAGGCTAAAAAATGCACAAGGGCCTTGTCCAGGCCATATGCTAAAAAAATGGACCATAAGCGGGACCTGTTAACAAAATCGAAGGGAGAGGAAGCCAGTATTTCGGTCTCTCTCTCTCTCTCTCTCTCTCTCTCTCTCTCTCTCTCTCTCTCTCTCTCTCTCTCTCTCCCAACCCCTTTTCCCTTGGGAACTTGCTAGGTAGCAGTGTTCCAGTTCATTTTTGCCCCATCAGGTCTTGGTGGGATCTGGGAATAACGTTGCCCCATTGGAACATCCTGGAGTTCATGTGAGTGGCTTGCAACAACTACGAGAGGTCTGAAGTCATCATGCGCCTGGTGACAAATGATGGGGTGGAAGATGAGAGTGAACCTTTCCCTCACCTACTGTCTTCCAAGGAGCAGGAGGGTTCAGTGGTAAAAGTCAACCTCTCCCCTACTCTGACTGCAGAACAACTGAGGGACTGTTGCCAGTTGGTGGGTATTTTGCCTCCCTGTCCTTCGTTTTTAGGCTCACATACCTGTATACCCATGACATAGACACAGGAGACAACTTGCCTGTAAATAATATAATTTAAAGACTGTCAGACAAGGTGGGGGCAAGCATCAAGGTAGTGGTATCCAAGTTGATTGACTTGGGGTGACTGAGCATTCCAATAGTCACCATCCAGCCTAGTAGTGCTAGTACCCAAAGGCCCCTCACCTGGGTGCCACCCTAGAACTCAGCTTCGGTGTGGATTATAAAGGGCTCAATTCAGTCATCGAAACGAAGGCTCACCCCATCTTCTGAGCTGATGAGGTAATGGAAAGGCTAGGAACTGGCAAGTACCTTAGTATCTTTAACTTGACGTTGTGGTACTGGAATGTTGGCCTAGCTGAGGGGGCTAAAGAGAGACCTGCATTTTCTACTCTAGATGACAGCTTACAATTCCAGGTGATGCTTTTTGTGTTGATTATGTCCCTGCTACCTTTGAGGTTGGTCAACACGGTCCAGGCTGAGGTTGAGATATTCTATGCTGCCTACCTGATTGACATAGTTGTCTTCACCTCCAGCTAGAATCAACACCTGCTTCACCTCCAGGAAGTATTTCAGGTCCTGAAACTGGAATACAAACACACGTAGACCTGACTGGTTCTGAACAACTAAATATATTCTAAAGACACCTGAGGAGATTATAAAAAAAAATCATAACTTTATCAAAGGCAAGGCACACTACCACTAGCCTGTGTGTGTGTCTATTTGTTCAATTTCAAGAAAGAACGTAAATACACCACATGTCATATGAAAGAAAGATTTGTGTCCACACAGAATTTGTGACAAAATGTGAGAAAGGTAAGAAACCAAGGAGGGCTTGCTGGTTGGTACTCACTAGCTCACCCACTTATCATCATCGGTAACTTTCTTAACCAAAAGGAAAAGGTGTGCTTCTTCATAGAAGTCTCAGAGGTGAGAAAAAGAGAAAGAAATAGTGAAAAAAACGTGTGTAAATGCACTGTCAGTGCTTGTGTCACTAGAGTGCCCACTGGTCCCCGTGAGAACAGAACTGTAATTCTCAGTATTTAAAATGGGGTACAACTCACTTGCTAAACATAATTTTATTTGATGCTGTGAGCATCCTCAATTAAAAAAATGGTTTATTTTGAACGGTTTTCCAAAGCACAAAGCTAACATGTTTTGTTGCCACCTATTTATGCAACTTCATCAGGGCTACCAGGGTAACCAGTATTCACCTCACTTGTGACTCACACTGGACCGAGTGGTTGCTGTCCTCCCTCGTACCTGCAACCCACTCTTCGGGGAATCGCGTGCCAGTCTCCAGATGGTCGCGTGTCCTAGTGATGACTGCGATCATCAGTATCACCGCTACCACGATTGCCAGCAGCTTCGTGCTCCGTCCTGAAGGATCTTCTGGGATACGTGACCATCTGGCGGGCGATTCCACGAAGAGTGGGTTGCAGGTACGAGGGAGGACAGCAACCACTCGGTCCGGTGTGAGTCACAAGTGAGGCAGCTGACTGACTACCTATTCAGAACTCTTGGAACATATAAAGCTCCCTGCAACTGCCCAGCAGACCTGCAGCGCTGGACACATCTGGAACTACAACAAGCTCTTCTTGAGCTTCGCTGGCCACTGCTGAATTTAGTTCCTGATCTCCAAGAGGCGCCTCCCAGTTCCTGGACCTTTTGTTTGGCATCATTAGAGCTCCTCCTGGAATAAAAAGGAGAAATCTTGAAGTTTTGGGCTCTTCGTGACTGTGAACTGGTCCTTTCACACAAAAATCATGCTGCCTGCGCTGACCACCAATGCAAATTTCTAGTAAAGCCCAATCTTTGCCCTATAATGAGGACTAGCGATGTAGGAGCTGCACTTTGTGCTAGAGCAAAGCTCGACCAATAACTGTCTGCGACGCCTAATAGGATCTGCTACAGTGATGACCGCCCATGATGCCTGGCCTGCTCTTCGTGCTACAGTGTCGACCATCCATGACACTCTCCCTGCTCCTTGCAGGCTCCTCCACGGTGAACTGGACTCATCGTGCAGGTCTTTAAGACAGCAACTTTTTCAACAGGACTAACCTGGCCCCTGTATCCAGCCCACACTCTGTCCCCGTCTGCCTGAACTTGTGACTTTCCCCCAATGTGGCACTACTAGAAGACTGCAAGTGGCACTTTGAGCTTTAGGCACTGTGTCAATTTAAATATATGAAATTGTATATCTCCAGTTCTACTGATTGGATTTTTATTATGTTTTTTTGCAATCATTTATTACATTTTGGGGTATTTTTCTGAATTGGGGTCGGATTTTTCTTGTGTTGTATCTTTACTTTATTACTGTTTAAGTGCTGCATACATACTTTACATGTTGCTCCTATGTTAAACCTAACTGCATTTGGGCCAAGCAACCAAAGAGGTAAGCACTGGATAATTTGGGGACTGTTGTGGTTCACCCTAACAAGGATTATGGTTGCTGCAATACCAGGTGCTATGCCTGATTTAGTCAACATTGCTGTTATTCTTCTGGCTAAAACCAGCAGAAGGTTGATGAGTCTGTTGCCAGTTTTCTAATTACCAGATCCTTCCTCTCAGTAGTGATGGGGAAATGTCCTATCTTGCTAGTTTTGATCAAAGTAAGGCGTTTTTTTGTTTTATATTGCCTTTTCCAATCAAAAGCCATGTAATAGTCAATAAAACATACAAACATTACATTTTTTGGTTTTCACTTTCTTGTTGGTTATTATAGGTAAGGCAAGGATATTATGCTATTCAGACTTCTTGCTGTTTGTGTCAATGGGATTAAACTATTTAATTCAGTTCAAGACTCAAGTTCTCTTGTAAGTATTTTTGCATACTACTTGCCATCTGCACCAAGCATTACAATCATTCTGTTGTTTGATGCTAATGACAACTGAACTTTTCACGTATTGCGTGCAGTATGGAGCCTTGCCAAGAAGGCGGGACTATCTGACGTTCCAAGAAAGTACTATAAAGTAGTGCGTAAAGTGCCAGGGCTCTGACCAGGAGTCCACTGTAGCTTGCACCACCCATCACCCTTGTCATCACTGCCAAGACAACTACTAACCATCTCTCTCGCAAGTAAATGCGACAGTTGAGATTATTCCAGGTCCCTAAAGCTAAAGGAATGGCTGGGGAGGTAGGTATTAGCACTATTTTAATGTATGTTGTAATCCTAAACAACCGTTGTTCTACTCACCTCTAAATTAGATGAGCAGCGCCACCATGTGGTAGACTGTTCTAAGTATGGTGTTGACAATTAGCTGCTGGTGTGGAGCACCGGAAAACAATTAAGTGCTGGTACTGAGCACTGGAAAGCACTGGCTCAAATTGAGCAGTTTGTTGCTCCGTATACACTGTTCAGGCTTTTAGAGTCAGTATTTAAGCTCCTGAAGGCCAATACGGAATGGCCAAGTAAGTTGGGTTGCAAACGTTAGAGGCCGCTGAGTTTAGCACCCAGATTTGGTGATGATGTTCTTATTCTGTCCTCTAATAGGAGCCAGTTCAGAAAGGGGATGCTACAGGATTGCTACACGTACTCATAAATGCCTTTACTAATAGCCATGAAATGCCCAACTCCCTATCATTAAAATTGTAAGGAGGGCACAGTATCTTCTATTTGTCATAGTTGTATATGAATATTTACTGAAAATTCCCATTTTTAAGATGTTTTGGACCAATTCACAAAGGCCTTTATGAGTTACCTGAAGTATTACTGCATGAGGACTGCGTCACAGAATCATAAATGTATTTGTGAATTGGAAATGCAGTGTCCATCTGAGACTATGTTGGTACTGGCTAGTTATTAGGGATAGCAAACAGGTCTTTGGCACATCATTTCTTCTTGCCACACAGTTAGCTTTAAAAATGGCAGTGAGAAAGTATTGGATTTTGCGCTTACAGGAGGTATTGTGTAATAGGCGGTGATGGTTGTGCCCATGTCATTCCCAATGTTCTGTCCTGCATTGAAGTGTTCATTGATTGCTGTGACCAAGGTGCATGGCAAGTGATTGAACACGTTTTTCTGGTGGTCTGACATCACTGAGAGCACTTCCAGCTACCGTGAATTTGAGTCTTGACTGTTATTTATGGCTTCCAACTACATTCCACATTCTTTTCGATTTATTTTTTAAGACATTGCAGACATAATCATCCAGTAGTTTGGTCTTTCTTTGTTTCAGTTTTTCTTGGTGTCTCTCTTCTTGGACAAACACGTCATCCAGAGTCTCTCTCATGAGATGTAATAGTCTAAAGCTAGAGGGAAAGCGCGCAGTCATCATCCTGTTGTCTGGTGGCCCTTAGATCTGCATGGAAGATATGGTATTTATTGTTTCAACCATTTCAAAAGTGTGAGTGAGTACATGACAAAATACTTTACAAAGTAATTTTTGCCTCCGCATTCGCACCACTCAACGATCTTTGATTGCAGACATTAAAGTTAAACATGGACAAGCTGCAACTATAGGAATTACAGATGTGCAAACATTCACACGTTCTCAGAGGTCGGGTAGCAGATCACGTGGACCGTCACCTAATATTCTGATGTTAACAGCCTGCAAGAGGTCTGGGTGTCTCTCTGAATAGAGTTTGCCTAATAGAAGGGAGACAATACATGTTGCATTTGAAGAGGTTACCATACATTACAAAAAAAACTCCCCTGCCCTTCGAGGAAATGCTGGGGAGCCGGTAAAGCTGAAATTAAAAGCCACCTGTCTACACTTGGGATGTACAGCGAATAACTGTCAGAAAAGGGCATGGGCAACACCTACATCACACATATCCTATTGATGTCACCGTGTCCATGCTCCATCAAGGTTGACCTGCACAGGCAGATGTGACTGGAGAAGGGAAACCGTGGTTTGTCATTCTAGCAATATAAGTTTTATTTAAAAAAGAAAGAGAGTGGAAAATGCGTTCCCTTACGGATACTCCTACTTTGCTAAAATTCACCAAGATTTTCAGGTATGCCCCTGCAGAGTTCTCACAAGTGTGACTATTTATCCATTCCAGAAACAGTGTACATTTCAAAACGGGCAAACTTTATGCATCAGTGTATCTGTAGGTGTTAGGTTTTTAGGTCTCGTCTATAGACAGCTATAGCTGTTTGTCGAGACCTCATGTTTCAAATATAGTAGAAGATACATACATACTTGGGGCCATTTTGCAACTTGCAAATTGCATTTTTAGTGACTTTAAATTTGCAAAACAAAATATACTGATGTGTCTCAGACACATTTGCGATTTCCAATGGGGTCGCAAATCACCTTCCTCATCAATGTTCATAAGGCAGGTCGTAATTTAAGACCCATTGAAAATGTGCAATAACACAGGGAAGCTTGCCTGCTGGGGACAGCAGACCACCAAGTCTGTGTTTAATTTTAAACAAGGCAACTTTTTTTTTTTTTTTTAAATGCAACCCATTTTCCCCAAAGGAAAATGGGGTGTGTTTTAAAAAAATAATAGAAATGTTTCTGTTTAATTTATTAAGAGTAGGCAGTGGTCCACTGGACCAGTACCTGTTCTTAAATTACGTTTTCACTGCCAGTCACAAATAGGAAGGAGTCCCCTCGGGACCCCTTCCTGTTTGCAACTGGATTACCACCTACTTGAAGTAGGTGGTAGACTGTGCTTGTTTTGCGACTGCACTCCAGTTGCAAAAGAATCGTACATGCCCTTGCGACTCGCTATTAGGAAGGGACGTCCTTTACGCGCCCCTTTCTAATGGTGACTCACAAACCTGATTTTGCGAGTCGGTAATAGGTTACCGACTTACAAACTACGGTTAATACATGCTATAAGCTGTTTGAGGGGTTGCAAACAGCCCAATTCTTTGTTTGCAGCTTCTTAAACCGGTCGTACATCTGGTCCCAAGTCAGTTCACCTTTATCGATTGGCTGTTGCCATTTCTACTGAGGTGGTATTTGCTGGGCTGCCATTAAAGCCATGGCATTTCATGGAAGGTTGCATAGGGTTTTAAATCCTCCCCTCTTACAAGGTTTGCACTGATCTCTTGTCTCTTGTAATTATATCAGTGTTTTGTTAATTGGAAATTTATTTATTACAGAGTGGCGGTAGCGACTCTATAGTTATAATTAGGATTCTAAGAAATAGGAATTCCTCAAATGTTTGCTTGCTGATAACTTGGTCACTGTTTGACGAATATCAACAAAACTTTTCAGACCTATTCCTGTTTAGATCGAGCCTCGACAGCGCTTGCTCTGTCTGCAAGACCTGTTGTATCTCCTCTGTGGGCTTTTGGCACACTCACCAATTGTCATTGGTTGTTTTATGTGGCATTCAGAAATGCTGGTTTGTTATTGGTGCATTTGTGTAAATGTACCTCCTTTGTGTGCTGAGTTCCCTCACCGGTGATTTCACTAAGAGAACATTTTTGTTGGCCATCACACTGTACAGCGTGTGATGGCCCCTCCTGCCAAATAGGCATTGCAGGTTTAATGTTGTTTATAGCGTGTCTCGGCAATAGAAACAAAAGTGGTCTTCCTCACTTCTTGCATGTGAGGGCTGATCAGAGCGCTTTTAGGCATTTGTGTGCATGCTGAAGTGATAAGTGCGTACTGAGCGCTAAATTGCTGAGTTTTTTATTTTTATTCAATCCATAGATGTATATGAATTTGCATATTTAAAAAAAAAAATAGTAACAAAAACATTTCAGACATATATTCTTGCTGATTGTTGTATCACATCACAATACATACGTTTGTTGAAACTAACACAAAGGCAGCAGACCAACCAGTTCTAAAGGGTGGATGCAGACTACAGTTGAATAGCAAAAAATATATATAATCAACATATCTAGGAACCTAATCATGGTTACTCGTGCATACAAGCTCGTTGTTCAATACATATCAATTATAGGTTAGAGAAAGGTTACAGAGCTGGTTTGCTGTCTCCCTCCTCTTCCCCTGTCTTCTTTCCCACTAAATGATTTTGGTATGGGCCCCAAAAACCATTAGGTTGACTCTAGGGAGGGAGTAGTTCACTATATGTCAGACTGTGTGTTGCAATACATCATATCTGTATGCCAGTCCCCATAGTCAGTATTGGGCATCGCAATACGATGCTAAGCAAGCAATATCCCCATCGCAACAAGTTTTCTAACACTTTTATCAACATCTGCATCATAGCCCAGTAGAGCAAGCACCGGGTCAGGTTCAAGGGGAAAGCCCCTGATAGCACCCAATGCACTGAAAATCTTTTTCCAATACTCTAGAATCCCAGGACAGTACCATGCGGTATTTATGAAACTAGCTTCTTGCTCATGACAGCATTGTCATTCCGCTGTGTCATGGAGTCCACAGCGATAAAGTCTCTCTGGTCTGTAACACACTCTGTTAATGTAATTAAAGTAAATTAGCCAGCATCTGCCATTCAAGGAAACACATTTAGCCATGGCACAGCAATACTCCCAGCATTAATCATTGATAACTCTATCAAGCTCTCTCTGCCATTCCAGGTGTGCCTTCAAGTGTGGCCTCCAAGACTCCTGTGCAAATCCATATATTCTAGTCAACAATTTAGCAGGGGTAGATTTCCGTATTAAAAATTAAAGCGCTACCAAATCAGGGGGTTCCTGCATGTCCTCTCCTAGCAGTACACACATGGTGTTTGGGCTCTGTAATATTGAAAACAGGTGAGAGCGAAGGCTCACAACCTCCAGTTAATATAGATTCCCAACTGCGTATGATTCCATCATAAAAAGAAATCACCCATCTTGGTTATTTTTCATGTGTGTGGGTCATGGGCAATATCTCCCTCTTTTCCAACGGGAACTGTGTACACCATTCAAGCAGCACCTGTGGGAAGTACAACGAGAAAGAGCGTGTTCAAGACCATTGATGTAGAGGGTGAACAAAAAGGGAGCAAGTATACAGCCTTGACGAACACCCCTTGTGCAACTGAACTGTTCTGAAAGACCCGCCCCCTTGGAGTATCTAACCGCTGTCATAGTATGAGCAAGGAGGTTCATCAGTAACCTTTCAATATTCGAATCAGCGCTCAAAGAGATAAGCAAATGCCAAAGCTTCTTTCGGTTTACCCGATCAAAAGCCGAGGTGAAGTCCATAAATGCTAAAAACAGAGTGCCAGGCTGGACTACAGTGTATTTGTCAACTAATAAGTAGAGGTTAAGACACTGCTCTGTTATTATCTTGTTTGTGTCTGCAAATGATGAAAGTCTAGCTAGTAAGACCCTACCAAGTACCTTTACAACTGCATTGATAAATGAAATGGGGCGATAACACTGTGGATTGTCCTTGTCGTTCTTCTAGAAAAGAAGACCAGGATGACAAGATCCCTTCTCTTACTGATGCATTTAGCACCAAGGTCAAGACTGGGTCCTGGACCTCTATATTATCCTGAAAAAGGTCCAGAAGGATCCCATCAGGCCCTGGGGCCTTGTTACGGGACAATGTTCAGATTCCCTGACTGACTTCCTCCAAAGAAAAAGTATCATTGGTTTTCCCCGATGTCAGTTCTACCTTGGCCTCTGTTCCTACATTTAGTCCAAAGTTATACACACCCTTAAAATGTTCGACCCATTGCTGTACCATAATGTGATGGCATATTGCTGGCCTTATGGACTCTGAAAAGCAAGGCCTGTTTATGATCCACCAAATTTGCGTGCTATCCCTTAGCTCGCTAGCTTTAATAAGCTCATCCCATGCCTGCTTCTGTAAAGTTTACTTCCGTTTTTTTCAGAGCCCCATTATAGTCTAAGCGACACTTAGTCACCAGCTCCCTGTCTCGAGGAAGCTGCTTAAGGACTATCTTCAAGATGAAAAGGGCCTGTGAACACTTGCTATCAAACCATTTAGGGTTATCTGAGCGGGACCCGACCATGGGCACCATTAGCAAGCCTGAAAACTTCTGTGCGATTAAAGCAAAGGAACTTAAAATCTCTTCCCCCTGCGCTAAAGGGTCCAAACAGGTAATTATCTCCTGCTGGCATACTGAAAAAGTGAATGATTGAAAGCCTTGGAGCCTACCTGAAACCACCTCAACTGTCTCCCCTGATCCATTAGGGGAAATTAACCTGGAGGCTTACTAAAGCACCCTGTTCCACACCCCACCCCCTCGAGTACCAAGGACATGAGATTATGATCACTAAAAGGGCTGTGGGTGATGTTAAAAGTAACAGAAGGCCAATTCAAGGAGGCAAAACAAAGAAAAAGTCAATCACAGTAAAACGACCCCTCCTTTTAAATGTGGGGGGGGGGATTTGCTGGTCAGCCAGGTTAGTCAACTTGTCTAAGGTAAAAACTGATTACGGGTATGTGGAAAACTATTTAATACAGAACCTTCGGAAGTGAGTTCCATGTGAAGGCCCTCCATAATAATGCAGCTAGGCTTAATGTGTGTAGGAATTAAAGGGTTTAAAAACAGATGATAATTAAAATTCCCTACCAGGATGAGCTTCTCTTGTTCAAGGAACCCTGATAATGAATCAATGGTGCCACCTAAGTTTGGAAAGTTTGAAGTCCCGCATAACCCCTTATTTGCATTGTAAAAATTATTCAAGACAAAGGAAAAAGATCTCCGGACAAGCAATTTAAGACCCTGAAACACAGACAAGTCCCACTTGAGATCCATAATGGAGCCACAAAGCTCAAGAGCAATTAGTATAATTACCACCCCCCCCCCCCCCAAATCCTCCCAACGATTGACCCCACTGCAGGACAAAAAAACGTTTTATAAGCTTTCAAGAAAAAAGTATTTTTGACTTCCCACGTTTCCGGTAGATAGATGATGTTAAAAGACTTAATAAACAAAATTCAACTCTCGACAAGCCTGCAACATTCCCAGAGAAGAGCCTCAAATCCTTGGTACTACCAGATACTGGGTCTGAGTAGGGAATTAAAGGCCCGACTGGAAGAACGGAAGCCCCAGAGGAGTGTATCCTTCAGTGAAGGTGCCCAGTACCTGATTGTGGTATAGATTGGTGCACAGTTTTTGTGGGGACAAATCTACATTTTCTACCAAGTCCTGTAAAGAAGGTCCTGGTTGAAAACTCTGGAACGTGGTCGTGAGATCATATTATACCCCCAAGACCTGTATGCTGGATTAGGCTTGGGACAAACGAAGGGGGTCTATAAAAGAAACTCAGCGGGAGTGATTTGACACCCATATCTAGTGAGTATGTCTGTGAGGACCCCATCAAGATGTTGCGTTCTATTTCTGGATCTATAACGTTAACAGTCACACAATCTACCTCAATTGACTTGTGTAAGAGCCCAATCCTTGAAACCCACCAGGCCATCAAAATGTTCTTGTGATCTGCAATATTAAATCTGGTGTGTTTACAATGCCTGTGAGATACCTTGTTAATCAATTGGCCTGGGAATTCTTGGTTAGAAATAGCGAGGACTGGGACCCCATTCAAAACCGCATTGTAGGAGCAACAGACTGAGGGAAGATTAATTACCAATACCAGAGAACTATTATCCGAAATGCAAGAGGGAGGGCCCAATGTGGCAAGGGTAGACATGGTAGGGGGAGCACAGACTACTGGGGGTACGTTTGTTGCTAGAAAGGTGAATGCCATGATGCTGGGCATCAACTGAATGGTCCATTTGACCAAGGGATATAGATTTGCAGGTGCAGGACAGTCTGGGCCTTAAGTGAGCACAAGATGACACACCGGCTTGAGTAACAGGAGCATCAGGGGTAAGGATGGGTATATAATGGCGACAGAAGTCAGTAGTTTCACAGATCTACTTAGCATTTCCCCAGAGTCTGTTGTCAGTTTCTCGAGTTTCTCCCAAATAGAGTTAGTAGGTTAAAAGGATGTCTGTTAGTTTTTGTAAAACAGGTGCCTAGAAATCCTCCATTGCCTCAGTGCTGTTTCAAGCATTTTGCCCCAACATACCCTTTGATGTAATTAGAGATTCATCAGGCTTTTTAGTCTTGCGTTTGAGGGCCTGAGGGAGCATCATGTCAGTGTTGGGTGGTAAAACCAGAGGGGCCCTACTAGTCGGGATTTTGAGGAAAGGGACCACAGAGATGGGGGTTGATACAGCACCATCTAAATTCAACAAGGAAACAACTGGTTCATTCCCCTTCATGGTTGGAGTGTCTGTCAGCGGGCCTCTTCAGACAAAGGAAGAAGGGACTCTGGCCCTACGAATAGATGCCTTTCAGCCAAGTCAATTTCCTTAGAAATGGCCCCCACTGCTTTGGCCAACAAAGAGTCATAGCTAGAGATCACAGGCACAGCTTTCCCTTTCCCTATTATATAAGCACTGCCAAAGACAACAGCAGAGTACTCTTCAGGAGACCACAACAACAGTACGTGAAATAAATCCGCTACTTAAATCAAAAGTCTTCTAATTAAGGGTGTACCACTGCCACTGTTGATTACACCGGGTGGGCTGAGTGGGCAGGAAGACCAAAAGAGATGGCTCAACCCAGCCTTTTCTGGCTGTAGACGGACTTGCTTTTGGGGCTGCGGGCCCCCAGTCAGTTTTTAAAACAGGCACCTCCAGGTGTGGGCTTCTATGCCACTAAGGACAATAGGGCTTGTGGTCTGCCCCCGTATCCTGGCTTGGTCACGGTATCCCCATGCTGCGGGGGCCCAGTCAGTTTTTAAAACAAACGCCAAAAGGCATGGGCTTCTATGTCAGCGTTTGGGGCTCCTTTCCGCTAAGGACTCTGGGGCTTGTGGTCTGCCCCCGTATCTGGCTTGGTCGTGATCTTCCCACGCTGTAGGCCCCTAGTCAGTTTTTAAAACAAGCGCATCCAGGCTTGGGCTTCTATGTCAGCGTTTGCTGTCTCCTGTCTCAAAGGACTCTGAAGCTTGTGGTCTGCCACCCGTATTCTGGCTTGGTCGCAGTCTTACCGCGCTGCGGGACCCCAGTCTGTTTTTAAAACAAGCACCTCCAGCAGGCGCAGCCCGTGCAGGTAAGGGCGGTGGGATAGGTGGGTGGTGTGGGGTGGGGGGGTTCGACATATGACTATGAGGAAAACTTAAATCAAAAAAAGAAAACATGGTTTTCATTATTTTAAAAGTTTCTCCCACAGTCGTATGTTGAATAACCCCCCACCCCACCACTCTTACCTGCATGGGCTGCACCTGCAGGTGCGGGCTTCTTCCTTAGTGTTTGATGGCTCCCGCCGCTAAGAACTCTGGGGCTTGTGGTCTGCCCCTGTATCCTGGCTTGGTCGTGGTCTACCCGTGCTGCAGGGCCCCCGGTCAGTTTTGAAAACAAGCGCCTCCAGGTACAGGCTTTTACATTGGAATTTGGCAGCTCCTGCCGCTAAGAACTCGGGCTTGTGGTCTTCCCCCATGTCCTGGCTTGGTTGCAGGCTCCTCATGCTGCGGGCCCCCAGTCAATTTTTAAAACAAGCACCTCCAGGCGCGGGCTTCTACCTTGGCGTTTGGCGGCCCCTGCCGCTAAGGACTCTGGGGCTCGTGGTCTGCCACCGTATCCTGGCTTGGTCGTGGTCTCCCAGCACTGGGGGGCCCCCCGTCTGTTTTTAAAACAAGTGCCTCCAAGCACAGGCATCTACATTAGTGGTTACTGCCCCTAGGGACTCAGGTACTTAATACATATGGCCATGATGCCTTATATTGAGAATCTCAGAACTAACCAGTTTAAAAGACTTCCCCTCAAAAATGTAAACCTTTTCTTGAAAGTGCATAGTTGTTATGCCTGGGTAGAACTGCATCTTTATGTTTTGTGAAAGTGTACATTTTATTAGCTCTTCAAGATTTTTTGGTCAAATTTTAAACTCATTTAACTTAAGGTTTGGTTAATTCCCTTTAGTTTACATTCTGTAGACATGCCAAGAAAATTAGAAGTTCAGTTGTATTCAGAAAACTATGTTGAAATTTCTTCAGTAAACAGAATTTTGTATACTATTGCACCCTCTTTGCTCTCCAGTCTCTTGCTACTGGAATTTTCTCCTTGATATTACATGTAACCAATTTGTCTTTTAAGGAATGCAGGGGATCTGATACCTGCAAAAAGGGTATTATCACACCACTCTTTAAAAAATCTGACTGAGATGCCAGTGACTCCAAGAATAATAGATCCATTATTCTACAGAAGCTTTATCCAAAATCGTGGAACAGCACTTGGCTAATTGGTTGTTCTCCCTTCGTAACTCTTTCAATTTGCTTGACATGTCTTAGGTTTCTAGCCTAGACATAATACCAAGGATGTTTTTGTCGCTGTGCTTGATAAACTGCACTCCATCCATGTTCAGGGTCTCCCTGCTGGACTGATGTTACGTGATCAGTTGGCCCCTTTCAATATAGTCAACCATTCCATCTTGCTGGAGTAGTTAAGAGGAGTAGGACTTTCTGGAAGTGTGTTAAATTGGTTAATTTTTGTATGACCTTCTGCACACAGTGGGAGGATTAATTAGAAGTTTTGGGTTCAAGGTTCTTTCATGTACTGAGGACAAACAAGTCCTGCTAAACATTGATCCGGCAGTTGACTATCTGGAGTCTTTTATCCAGAACTGTCTTTCAGTAGTACATATCTGAATATTTTACAACTTCCTTAAGTTTCAAATTCTGCTAATAAGCAAAGATACCTCCATTTGGCCCACAAGGCTGTGGCCAGTTTGGCTGGGTGATATGCCCTTCTGAGCTTGAATGCAAAATATCTTGGCATATGTTTTGATAAGAGCTGACATTTCATCGTCCGATTTCAGAAGGCCTAGACCTTTTTTTCCTCCTTCTGCAAAATTTGAGGGCAACTCTTGCCTTTATTCTTAAAGTGAAATTGGCTTTGGTAGTGGGCCACTGAATCTTCCTCGCCTGAGCTTTAGTAACGTGATCTACTTTGGTGTAGCCGGAAAATAACATAGAAAACCTCAACATATTCAAAATATGGTGGTACCCTTGGTTATGGTTCACTGAAAGTATGCTTAAATACAGGAGTGTGCAGTTCCTTAGACAAAGGTTGAGCACTAGTGGTATGTCAGATCAGTGGAATACTCTCCAATAGGAGCAAGTGCCCTCACACACCCCGAAAGTTGTCATGCTTCATCATCTTGGCCTACTCCTCTTCGGGCCGGTGCTGCAATGCCCGATGGACACCTGCTAAGGGGCTCTTTGCCGGAGATCTTTTGATTATGCCGTATGATGAAGTGTGAATATGTAGGGTGTAAATAATGTGTAGTCTGGTGAAAAAGGTGATTTAAAATAGGTCTTGGGATCCTGGGTTTGAGTAAACTTTACTAGTGAAGCTCACTAACCTAATTAAAACAAGCATTTGCAATGCAATTGGTCTGGCATTTGAGAATTTTTAGTTTTTGGCATTGTTAAATAAATTTGTTTCTTATTTATGTTTATTGTTTTGCAGTGGAGTGGATGTATGTTGTTTGTTGTGGAATTATGTGCTTTGAATTCAAATCAAATTTGGAATTGTATAGTGGGGAGTGTATGTGTATTGTAAATATGTGGTATAGTGATTAGATAGGGGTGAGAGGTGTATAAAATAGAAAGTAAGAATGAGAGGGATAGGTAGTTTGTGTATGCAGTGGTAAGTAAATTGAAGACAACACATAAATAGCGTGTGAGAAAGAGATAGAAGGGGAGATAATGTTATAGATGCATAAAGAGGCTGTGGTTGTGTATGTAGAAGATAGTGAAAGAAGAGGAGAATAGATAGTTGCGTGAGTGAGTATGAGAGAGAGTGAGAGAATTGTGTGCAATATATGAGTTACAGGATTTCTTTTTAAGCAAAGAAACAAATAAAATGGGAGACGGAAGGCTAACGATATGAAGATATGTGGATTAAAATAAAATAGAAGATGTAAAAAATTGTAAAGCATTCCAGGGGATGAGTGAAAATTGGAAACAACTATTAAATACATTTTTTGATTTATACCACAATGGGCGTCACAGGGCATTCACAGTTCAGAGGTACAGATATAGGAAGCATTTTGCAGGTTTTATTTTATTGTAGAAGTGTTGAAATTAAGTCCACTTTGATATCCGCAATGAGAATTGCCAGTCCGTACCTTTTCATTTGCTGTGCCACAAATATCCACTGGATTTGTTTTGGATTTATATTATTTACAAAGGCCCACGGGTGGAAAGCAGAAAACTGCAAAGACATAACGATGCAGAGGACTCACATGGCATGACTGTGCAAAAACACTTTAGGAATGCCTGCAAGTAAAAGGAGCTTGGGTTGGTCTCTAGCAGACACGTTTGTGTAGCAGTGAATGGCGCCCTGCCACTGAAGGTAATTGCTCTTCCGGGGGCAAGTGGAGACAGCGGGCGTGAAGGGTCTCTCTTATACCTACGAAAGGGGCAATTAAGCAAAACATTCTCCGGACAAAGCTTGGTGTTGTCACCATTAACAAGAAACATGAGAGTAACGTTAGTTTTCGTGCTCTTCTCACCCCTTCTTGTTTGAAGCACAAGTTTTATAGAGTTTTATGTAGCACTAACTCAATCCAAAGGAATTACAGCACTTTACATGACCATCACTTACATTACACAAGAACAATTTTTTTTTCTTGCATTTCCCTAATTATTTCCCTCCTAGATGCTCTCTGCAATGATGCAAAGAATGTTGAGGCTTAGTAAATAAAATGAAAAGTTTACAACTCTGCTGTAAATTCCACATCACCAGCTACCAGTAGTATCACTGAAAAGTAGGTGCCCAGCATAATAGCAGAACAAGCAGCGCGGCTGCAAACGCAAACAAATATTATTAAAAATAAATACAACGGAGTATGCATGCAAGGAAAAAACAATTACCTAAAGTAACGGAATGTGCAGTATGCCTTTGACTAAATCCGGGGGTACCTTGGTGTTATCACTCGCTGTATTTGTATGTGTGGGGTAGGATAGCAGAAGCAGTGATGGGCGCACCCTTTGTTTAAAGGAAACGCTGCATTTGAATTAAAGGACAGAGGCAACGTCGGGAGCAAAGCCATTTTAAAACAAGTCAGAGACTAAGTAAAAAAACAAAAAACAAGAAACATAAGTTACAGCCCACAGCTGATCATATTTTGTTCTGTGCCGCCTGCATTTGGCCACCATGCTAAAACATGAAGCGTGGGGGCCGCGTTGAGGGCACCGTGGGGATCAAATAAAAGGTGCCTGCCCTCCAACAATAAATGATGAAACTCTGGGGCACCATGGTGAAGTGTGTTCTCTTCTCTAGGAGGTTGAGTTGTCAAATATAGACCAGGAGTCTTCTATCTTTATGTTTCTTTGTTAAAGATATCAGGATACACAGGTACAGAGGGCTCAAGGTGGTTGCTCCAACTGACTGTAGAACAATACCAAGCTTGGCCCAGACATTCTATTGCAGATAATACATAGAATATACTGACAGGCACAATATGACATTCCAACTTAAGTATATAAATGAGGTGCACTGAAGTATGATGCACAGACACCACATATCTCCCTCCTCTTAACAAAAACAGAAAATAACACAATAAGAAAAATGAAAGATAAATGATTACTGAATGTATCTACTAGGAGTCCTCCTAAATCTTGAACTCCTTCTGACAACAGGAAAACTCAAATTATCATTAGCAGCTGGAACATGACCAGAATTGTATCTGGCCAGGCGACCAAAATTCCACCACTGACCATGGTCCAATTTGGCACTGTTACCTTTGATAATGACTATACGTGCAGGATCCCTGAACTTTGATTTGCCTTTTTGTAGCATCAAAGGATCTTTGACACGGACCAAATCTCCAACAGCAAGTTTGACTATTTTCTTGGGCACCGGAATGGTGAATTTGTTACACCTGCTAAAACTGGCTTGATCAAAGAATTTTTTGTAACATTGCATTCATAATCCAAACAATTCAATTTCCAAAGCGGATTGAGGGTGGATACTACCTTTCTCCCTCTCATCAATTCAAATGGCACACAACCAGAGACTGAATGAGGCGTGGTCCTATAAGCCCAAACAACATCTCTGATGGCAGTCTCACAGTCAACTTTTGCTTTTATAGCACTTTGAACACATTCGACTAGAACCCTGTTGAATCTTTCCACCTTGCCATTACCTTGAGGAAAGTACAAAGGTGTACGTGAATGTTTAATACCCATTTTTCTTAAGAAGTCTTGCATAAGTTGCGAAGTAAATTGAACCCCATTATCTGTGAGTAATTCCTCAAGGGTACCTTCTCTGCTGAATACATCTTGGAGAAAACAAATGACAGATTTTGTGTTAGGTTCAGAAACACCACTGACCTCAACCCACCTGGATAAGTGATCAATTAGAACTATGAAATATTTCATTCAATTGTGGAGAACGTGGAATGGTCCAAGAAAATCTATCGCAACCTTTTGCCATACTTTGTTAGGAGAAATTGAGGGTTTGGGAGATGGTGAATTCGTAACCAAATGTTTGTCACTGTATAAACATTGAGTACAATTGTTAACAAGTACTTCCACATCACGATCTACAGAAGGCCACCAAAAATCATTATGTATCCTGCGCTTGGTGGCAGTCATGCCTAAATGACCTGAATGCGCAGTTTCTAGTATACTTTGATGAAAACAAGAAGGAGGAATTAATTTGCGTTCTCTAACAAGAAATTTACCTTCAATAGATAATTAATTTACAATCTTACAGAATGGTTGTAACTCAGGCTCAATGGATCTTTCTTTAGGCCAACCTTTTACTAAAAAATCCATAACCTGTTTAAGTAGTGAATCATCCTCTAATGCTTTACACCATTCAGCCATGTCATGACAAATTACAGTATCATCATCAATGCTCGCAATAATGCATTCTTCAATATCATCTTCTAGTTCAGCAAACTTCTCATGTACAGGATGTCTGGACAAAAAGTCAGCTTTGATGTTTTTTCCTCCAGCTATGTATTGAACTGTAAAATTGAATTCTAAGTTTGGTGGCTAATCTGGCTAACCTAGCTGTAGCTTTTTTAATTTTATTGCCAGATAGTATGTCAACCAATGTTTTGTGATCGGTCCTCAAACAAAATTTTCTTCCCCACAAGTATGGTCTGAATTTCTCAATTCCCCAAACACAAGCAAGCATTTCTTTCTCAATAACTGAATATCTCAGTTCGACGTCTCTCAAGCGTCTTGAAGCAAATCCAATTGTAAGTTCACTGTTACCTGCCATTTGTGATAGTACAGCACCCATGCCATAAGAACTGGAATCTACTGTAATAAATGTATCTCGCCCTTCTGTGTATGCTTGAAGAGCGGGAGCAGAAAGAATACTTTCTTTAATGCGTTGAAAGTGATCTTGACAAGTGGCTGTCCAAATAAACTCAGAGTTTTTCTTTAAAAGACTTCTGAAACATTCAGTGAGACTTGCAAAATTCTTTATGAATTTGGAATAAAATTCCCAAAGCTCAATGAACGACCGAAGTTGGTCTTTATCAAATGGATGAGGAGCATTGACAATACCATCCACAATGCTAGGCTTGGGTTTGACACCATCTTTGGAAAGAACGTGTCCTAAGTATTCAATTTCATTTACCGAAAATATGCATTTGTCATCTCTCACTGTAACATGATTGTCTTGTAAGATAGTAAGTACCTGTTCAAGTACGACGTTATGTTCTTCGTTTGAAACAGTATGCACCAGAATATCATCTTGGAAAATGACTACATTGGAAATATCCTTAAACATGTTGGTCATCACTTTCTGAAATACAGACGCAGCTGACGCCAAACCAAATGGCATCTTACGGAATTGGAACATATCATCAGGTGTCATAAAAGCAGTCAGGTGTCTAGAAGACTCATCCAGTTCCACCTGATGGTACGCTGAACGTAAATCAAGCTTAGAAAACCATTTGGACTGTCCAACTGCAGTGATGAGATTCTCAATACGGGGTAGCTGAAAGCTTTCCACCCAGATTGTGTTGTTAACAGAGCGCAAGTCAATGCATAAACGCAATTCGTCATTTTTTGGTGGGGATAAAACTATGGGAGGAAGCCATAGAGTAGCATTAACCTTCCCTATGATGTCATTGTTTTGCATGTTGTTTAACATTGTAGAAAGTTCATTCCTAATGCTATGAGGAACATTCCTTAGCCTGTGTTTGATTGGATGCACACCCTCTTTAATTGTACTAGTCTTGGAAAAGTTTTTAATCAATCCAATTTTGTCAGAAAATACACCTTTGAACTTCTCTTTCCAAGATGTGTGATTGGATACCGAGTTGGTAAGAGAAACAGGGTGTTTATGACCAGGTTTAATAATCATGCCAAATTCCGCTTGATGCCACCAACCTAGTACATTGATGCCTTTATAAGCTACATAGATTTTACCATGAATAGTCTTTGTCTCAAAAGTGATGTTACCACAAAAATATCCAGCTAAATCAATTTTGCTGCCTTCAAATGCTGTGGTAATGACATCTGGAGGTAAAAGCACTTTGTACGCCACATGTTGCTTATATTTGTCAATAGAAATGATGGTAATTCTTGCACCAGAATCAATAAGTAAAGGAATGTTGACATTGTCAATAAAGATCTGAACTAAGAGATCTGAAATAGTATCATCAGAATGTACATTGTTGATATCAATGCAATCTACAGCTAACATTAGTTCTTCAAGTTTGTTTTCTATAGAAACGTGTTCATTGTCAACTTGAACATCAGAATTTTCAACGAATCTAACAGGAAGTCGTTTGCCTCCTCTACAAACATTGCCAAAGTGACCAATCTTTTTGCATTTCCAGCACTCTTGTGCTGTAGCTGGACAATTTTTGAAACTAGAAACATGAGAATTGGAACCACATCGGTAACATTGTATTTTACCACGATCAACAGATGTACTTCTAAATCCCCTGAAATTGGTAAAAACACCTCTGGCCTTATTTGGTATAGTGTCGGTAGTGTGTGTAGGTTTTGTTGTAGAAGTACCACCAAGAGTAGTTGAGGGTGAAGGTTGAATTTCTAAAATTTTAGAATCATTCTGAGAAGATTCAATACTTTTCGCTATATCAATAGCTTCATCTAATGAAGGATTCCTACCAGAGAAAAGTCGTTATTGAATTTTCTTAGAGTAACATCTAGAAACTAGTTGATCCCTAATTAACTGTGACGTAAAACGATCAAAATCACAATAACTGGCTAAAACTTTTAGTGCTGTTATATAAGTATCAATAGATTCATTAGGACCTTGGATGTGAGTAAAAGAAATTATGACGTTGAGCAACTAAATTAACTTTTCCCTCAAAATAAATAGTTAATTTTTTAACTGCAAGTTGATATTCATCCAGATCCCCTAAATCTTGGCCCAAATATACAGGTAAGTGATCAAAAACATTTTGACCTTCAACACCTAAGTAATAGTATAACAAACTACGTTTTCTATCTGGTTTAAACTTTAAACAATCAAGATAAGCTTCAAAGGATCTGAACCAGAAACGCTATTTTAGTGGTGGATCTCCAGGATCCTGTAGAAACAAGGCAGGAGGTGTGACAGACTGCATAATTTCAAACCAATATAAATTTAAAACACAATAGAAGTGTAGCTAATGAAATGGAACACAGTACCTGAAAAAGAAAATATGTTAATTAAAAATCACAATAACAATGCATTGAAACTGGAGAACAAGGAGTGTGTTGATCAAAATAAATAAATAAAAAATGGTATCAACGTGTTGATAGCTGAAGAATCCAACAGGTGGCGCGGTGACGATATGAACAAGTTACAGAGAAGTTCTTGTGCAGAGCAGTTTCTTTCCTTTGTAGAAATAATGGAGCAAGTCTATGGTTGTAATCCTAAACTCAGGATGTGGAGATTGAAAAAAAATAAGCTTTCATGAAGAGGAACAAGGTAAGGTAAAGTGCAATATTCACTTAGTTTCTTTCCAGGTGAAGAAAGTTTATTTATTGCTGTGTATACTCGCTAGATTATTTGAAGACTAAACGATGTAAAAGACTCTGTTAATCTTGAGTCTGAAGAGAGGAAACTCAACACTCTGCTGCACGCGCTGGAAAACACGCGTAGAGAACAGAAATAAAAGTACACAAGCAATTTGTCTTATATGCTTGGTCGCACGGGTTAAAACACACGCGCTGTGGTCGGAAGTTGGATGAAAGCAAAAGGGATTCTCCTATGTGCTTGACTGAACACGTTAGAGCATACGCGTTGAAGACAGGCTTGAATGTAAACAAGTCGATTCTCCATCGCACTTGGCTGCACGCGCTAGAGAATACGAGCTGTGGGCAGACTTGAATGTAAGCACACACGATTCTGCTTCACACTTGGATGCTTGCGCTGGAGAAATATGTTAATTGATAAAAGAAAAGGTTTCCTTTGACGCTTGAATAAGCCTTGTAAATTATGTTTAAATAACATTGAAGAAAGGCAAGGCTTGACAAAATTGACAGCATCCTGAAGTAAACACTGCAGAGTATGTCTAAAACACAAAACACAATGTTCAAAAATGGATCAATGAGCCCTCAGAAATATTGTACAATATCAAAGAGGTTACAGTACCTTTTTGGAGGAGAAAATATTGATCCCAAGCTTGTCGCCAAAATTGAAGTGTGTTCTCTTCTCTAGGAGGTTGAGTTGTTAAATATAGACCAGGAGTCTTCTTTCTTTATTTTGCTTAATTGAAGATATCAGGATACACAGGTACACAGGTTCAGAGGGCTCAAGGTGGTTGCTCCAACTGACTGTAGAACAATACCAAACTTGGCCCAGACATTCTATTGCAGATAATACATGGAATATACTGACAGGCACGATATGACATTCCAACTTAAGTATATAAATGAGGTGCACTGAAATATGATGCACAGACACCACACATGATGAGCCTATTTCAAGCTCGTAATTGAAAGGAAGAGCCGCGCGGACGCAGTGCCAACTTATAGAATGTATAGATACCTAGTTTGACTCAAAAAAGTAATGCATTTTCCTATCAGGCACTGTTAACACGATGGCTGTTAAAATTAAACAATTTAGTTCTATAAGTAACTCGCAAGGGTTTACACGTAGGTGATAATTTAATTTTCAATTCAAACATGTGTATCAAAAGAATACAAAATCATCATAATTAGAAAAATACATTTTTACGTTACTTGAAAACGATTTAAATCCAAGAGGACAGAGGTTCAGTGATGCTTTCTTTTATGTTGCTTTTGGCTATCTTGTTTTTCACTTCTGTAAAGAAAAGTGAGAGAATGTGGTCTGATGGCTAGAGCTGCCGACTTTGGTGCTGGAAACCAAGGTTCGAGCTTCGAGGTCGCGTCCACATCCTGTGATTCTGGGCAAATCACATAATCTCCCCATGACCCAGCTATATAAATCTGCATAAAAAAACACAAGCACTAGAACAACAAAAAAAGCAAGCTGTTTAAAAAATCAGCGAGACGCAAGTGCGAACAGAGGCATTCCGGGATATCCAATCCGCCTCGTACGTCACAGAAAGGACTTTATAAGCAAGCATTGAAAATGCAATAGGACTTGCATTTACGTGAGACCTATTGCATTAGAATTGGAAGTGTGGGTGGGAAGAAGGCAGGAATGGGAGGGGGGGCTGGTGTGGTTGAGAAGTCACAGATTGCGGGAGGGGAGGGGGAAGGCAGGGGAAGAAAAATACTGTCGGAAGTAAAGGGGCTGGTAACCGTGGAAGGATACAAATGACGAATGAGGAGGGACTAACAAGCCTCAACCCAATCGGAAGGCAGCATTTAGGACAAAAGCCAATGGTCAGAGAGTGGGCGGAGCTTCCACGAAGCTTCCACTCTACAGTATATACTGCATGCCTCGCTAAACAGTGATGCGCGTATGGGATTCAATGGTCCTGAAGAACAGTTGTGATTAATTTCTAAAACGTGAGGTCAACATTTTTCTTGCCTACTCTAGCCCACAAAGGGCCTATTGGTAATTCGTCAAAACAAGAAAAAAGCCACCTACACTTCTGAGTTACTGATTCATGTGTCATTTGAATCCTTAGAATCAGTCACACCATAAATCACAAAGCATGGTTCTACCTTGTTTTGCAAACTGACAGACAAGACATATAACAACCTTCCTCTAGATCCACACTTAGATAACAATTTGCAGTTTCCATTCCACCCGAACAAATCGCACAAAGCACTTAAAAAAATCTGTGCAAAATGTAACCTAATAGCTGCATGGAGAGTCCAGAACCCCTCGGAAAGAGACTACACGTTTTTTCCCCATAAATCATACTCCCACATAGATTACATCTTGATCACGGGTAACGCGTTAAGTAAAATAGACCAATCCACAATAGAGCCTAGAGTAATATCGGATCACTCCTGTGTCACTCTTCCCATTACTGACCATACATCAAGCAAAAAACAACCATTATGGCGGTTCAACGATGAAATCATTTCCTCTCAAAATAACATTAAAACCATTACAAAATGTATCCATAACTTTCTACTAGAGAATAAGGAAGGTGAAACGTAAGATCTCACACAGTCGGAGGCTTTAAAAGACACAATAAGAGGTGATATCTTCAAGATATTCAAAATAACATTAAAACCATTACAAAATGTATCCATAACTTTCTACTAGAGAATAAGGAAGGTGAAACGTAAGATCTCACACAGTCGGAGGCTTTAAAAGACACAATAAGAGGTGATATCTTCAAGATATGGTCCAACATGACTAAAGAAGCCAATTCCAAACTAGTTCAAATGTTCAAAGAGAAATCGCAGACTTAGAAAAAATACATACTACTAGCAACGACAGCAACACTCTTAGTACAATCTTAAATCAAAAATACAAATATAAAAAAATCATTAGTACACGGGCTGGAATCTGGATTAATAAACAAAAAAGCATTAACCTTCTAATGAGGCTGGAAAATCACTAGCATCTTACCTAAAATTCAAACTTCAAAAATATGCCATCAATTCCATGAAAGAGAAGGATGGTAAGATTACTACCAACCCCGACAGAATATCTGAAATCTTTAGAGAATTCTACCAGACGCTATATGAGGAAAACACCGAAGTTAACCACTCAAATTGTAATACTTTTTAAAATAGTATCAATCTACCTTCTCTCATAGAGGAAGAGAAAACCTCCATTAATGGACCGATCACAGATGAAGAAATCGTGGGTGCAATTAAAGATCTTAAAACCGGTAAAGGTCCATGCCCCGACGGGTTCAAGGCCATATTTTTCAAAACATTCTCCAGGTCCCTAGTTCCATCGCTTGCTAAACTATATACACACTTCTCCAAATTTGGCCAGGTCACAGGCACTCCAGCCCAAGCAATCATAACAGTATTACCCAAGGAAGGGAAGGATCCTCTTCTACCAAAGAGTTACAGGCTGATCTCGCTGATAAATTTGGACTGCAAGATCTATGCCTCAATTCTCTCCAAATGCGTCCAACAAAACATTTCAAAACTGTTGGCTGCCTAAAGCACAAATTATCCAGTGACAACACAAGATTACTGTGCCACACTACGAAAAAGCTAAATTATTAAACTCACCAACTATGGCGATCACACTAGACGCCGAAAAAGCTTTCGATAAGGTGGAATGGAGATATCTACGTGCAACCCTAAAAAAATGTACTTAGGGGACAATCTGATTAAAATGATTATGGCCTTGTACTACAAACCTAGTGCAAGAGTTAGAGGGGGTGGTATAATCTCCTCCTCTTTCAATCTCATGCAGGGTACTAGGCAAGGCTGCCCTCTTTCTCCTCCACTTTTTCTCCTTGCACTAGAGCCTTTTCTCCAACATCTTAGAGAAAATCAGGTCATCTCTGGTATCACTTTTGACAACACTACAGTCAAGCTGGCAGCATACGTTGACAATTTACTTATCGTCACTGAAAATGCTCCCTCCTCTATCTCAGCTCTAATGAAGTCAATCCAACAATTGCCAGATGTTTCTGGATACTCCCCCAACAAAGATAAGTCAGAAGTTAAACTTCTCAACCAATGTGGTAATAAAGACATATTATGTACATCCGGACAGGTGTGGCAGCAGGGGTGCAGTAAATATTTAGGGCTAGAATTTACAAATGATCTAATCACCACTCTACACACCAACGAGAAAACCTTAAACAATTTTTTTTTTATCTCACTTCTTGACTCATGGTCACTTAAATTCCTTTCTTGGTGGGGCAGAGCGGACACACTAAAAATGATGGTTGCACCATTAGTCAACTATCTTAGTAGTATGCTGCCAATGATGTTATCATAGGACTTTTTAAACAAAATTGATAAATCCTTTAATAAGTTCCTGTGGCAAGGGAAGACGCCTAGAATCTCACTAACAAAACTTAAATTAGCAAAAAACAAAGGTGGAATTGGTTTGCCTAACTTCAGGAATTACCAAACCTCTTCCCTCTGCAAGCAGGGATCCAATTGGTTCATTAACAACTCAGCATATGAACCGTCTTGACTAGCCATAGAAAGATCTCTCATTAAGAATGCACCTCTCAGAACTATGGCAACTATGCATAAAATACACCTACCACACTCCAGGAACAGAATACAAAACACAAAGAATGCCCTTCTCCATCTAGATACACAATCAGATGTGAAATTACAAAAATCCAATCTTGCTTCCATATGGAAAAATCCTAATCTCAAAATGAACGGCTCCCCAACTTTCTGGTCTGATTGGTCGAGTAGTGGCATTAATATACTAAAAGACATATACCAAGGCTCTTCACCATAACTGTTCTCAGTATTACAGAACCAATTTGAACTGAAAAACTTTGATTTCTACAAACTATTGCAACTCAAAGTTCAGATATCTAAAAAATCCCTCAAGGCGATAACTCCATCCCTCCCTAACTTGTTATGCCACTTATTAAGATCAGGCCACATGGTCTCAGGCATATCTAAACTTCTGCTACCCAACTAAAACAAATCCCTTTCACGCAATCAAGTAAAATGGGAAGCGGAATTGAACACTAGGAATACGGTATTCGACTGTGATTACATTAACAAATCTCCTTTTTCTAATAAGATATCCCCAACCTTATCTCAAACTAAATATATGATTATCAACAGATCATATTGGACCCCCTATAGACTTTTTAAAATAGGACTCATGCCTAATCCCAATTGTTGGAACTGCAAGAAACACAAAGGTAACCTAGCACATGTGCTTTCGAATGCCTGATTTTAAATACATTCTGGAGTAAAATACTGGATTGCATTAAACACACTTTCAATATTACTCCCACACAGGAGCTCCCATATATTCTCCTCGGCCCTTTAGACAGTCAGCTGAAAACCGATGTTAATCGCCATCTACTGGACCTATTGCTTACTTTAGCGTGCAAATTGGTACTACATAACTGGAAGAATTTCAAGTCGATATCTTTCCGAATGTGGCAAGAATGGATCACCTTCCTTAGAGGTGCTAATAATGTGTCACTACAACTCTCCCCATGGCGCTCCCATCAAAGACCAATTTGGCACTCGTTTAATACCAAACTACTTAGCTACAATCCACCGTAAAGTACTCTATCAGGAGAGAGCTACTCTCTCTTAAGACATTCTGTTTCACAGCAGACCTACCTTATAACATGTACTCTACCTCGATTCCTTCCCTACTCACAAAGGGCTCTTGCACTTTTTATTCCACTGTGTATAGTTTAGGCACAATTCATAGCCAGATTAGAACTAATTTATCAACTCCACTGTTGGTTCTTCCATCAACCCTACAACTTAATCAAGATGCATGCAGTGGTTATTAGAATCTCTTCGATATTTGTTCATGATTATTGTGATATATTGTTATTACGACCATACACAATATGTGTCTCAAGATCTGCATAACCTATATTATGTGGTTGATGTCTGTAAAATCCAATTGTTAACATGGCGATTTTGTCATCTAGTCAAATCCTACACAGCCTCCTCCTCTCCTCCTCTCTGTATCCTTACTCCAAGAACGCTGATGCGTTCTGCCTGTATATTTATTTATTTTACCACTGTACTTCTGTGCATATGTACTGTTTATCCTGTGTTTGAGAAAATTCAATAAAAAAGATTTGAATTAAAAAAAAAGAAACCCTTGCGTACACACATATGCTCACAAACAGAAGGCTGTGTGCCGTTTGACACTTCTCCTCAGAGGAGTACACATCTCACTGCTATTAGAAGACTCACTCACCTGTTTTTGAGTCAGTGCGGGTCTGACGGAAACCAAACGGAGCGAACTGCTCACTCATGACCTAAAGGTGTAACAGTACACGGAGAGGATTAAAAGAGATCATGCACCTTACCCTGGTTCTTGTTGAAGTCACTCAATTGGTCATTATTCACTCGACTCGTTTTTGGCGTTGTGTGCACCTCTGCACCTACCCCAGATCTGTGTCCCATAACAGGACGAGTCTGTCAGGGGCGGAGTGATAGAGTTGCCTGGACTTCCTGTTAATTTTTCCAAAGAGTAGTGCGAGGCCTGCGGGGGCCATCTTGGAAAGAGTGGGCTGGATCCTAGGTCATTCTAGATGCTTACTGGCCGGATACAGCTTGACTAAAGTCATAAAACTATCATCAAGTCACCAACCCAGAAGGGTCTTCAATATTGCAATCCAAACATCATCGGGACGTATTGAGTATATTACAACCAGCCACTTTGAAAAACCATAGCATAAAAATAAAATAATTGTAAT
Source organism: Triturus cristatus (assembly GCF_964204655.1). NCBI lineage: Eukaryota > Metazoa > Chordata > Amphibia > Caudata > Salamandridae > Triturus > Triturus cristatus. The sequence goes on from NC_140588.1 coordinate 571,936,731, forward strand.
TCTTCAACACTTCATGTGACCCTGCCAATAAAAAGAGCCTGGCACATGTGCTGTACCCCATTCCCACTCTCTCACTGGGTGTCTCTGTATGGTTCTCATTTGTGCATGAGTGCCTTGGGCCCTGCCACCTCACATTGCCCAGCGCCGGGGGTGACATGATGGCGTCCACACCATGAGACTCAGTCATGAAGGGTCCATGGCTTGCGATGCACAGATTTGGTGGTACCGGGTACACTGCGGCAGGCACAGTCACATCGCCACGGGATGGTGTCTTTCTGTGCAATGATGTAGGGGCACCTAAAGAGCTGAGCAGGTGTGCAGCCTGCCATGATGCGCCATCCGGGCAGTCCGGACTGGTACGGATTAGTGTGTGCCCTGCTGGACCGCAGTATAGGCCTGAGCCAGCGGGCAGTGTGGGCCTACCGCCACGTGGCGTTGCCTCGCGGTTCACAGTGTTCGTAGCACCTCAAGAGCTGGGTGGGTGTGCAGCCTGCGATGAGGCCGTGTGCACTGATGTGATCTCTGCCATTGCAAAATCAAGACCCAGAATCAAGTGTGTGACCTGGTGGCCCGCGCTGCGAGGCTGCATGATGTGTAGGGTGCCATGGTCACAGGCCCCGGGCTTGGAGCTCCCACCGGCATGTGGTGGGCCATCTTGGAGACACGCCACTGGTGGAAGGTGAGCAGTGAAGCCTGGTTGCGCAGGGGCGGGCAATCACCACTGGGCGGCGGGAGGGGCTGTGGTGCAACAGCCTGTGCGTGCAGGGGCAGGCAAGTGATGATGGCGTGTGCAACTGTATGGACTCTGCCATTCATGGCAAGCCCGTCTGCGCCCGTCTGCGCTTCGTCGGTGCTCGGAGCTCGGACCGCTGTAGCTGCCTCAACATACAGCCATGAAGGGATGATGTTCAGGCGGAAATACAGTAAGTCCGTATTAACTAAGCTTAGAATGCCAGTGTGTGCTTGCACTCCCTTTAATTTAGCTACGAATATGGATTCTATGGTCTGTAGTGTTTGCAACTGGGTGGCTCCATTCTTTTGCGCCCCTGATGCGACTGATTCTACCTCCAAAATCCTCCCTCAATTAAATAATAGGGTGACGGGCAAGCTCAAGGCTTTCCTCATGAATGCACGTTCAGTGAAGAAGCATGAATTTATTTTACATGATCTTCTAAGGGACGACAAGCCTGATCTATTTATTACAGAAACCTGGCTCCATGATGGCTCCAATCCCACTCTTGCGAACGCTATACCCTCTAACTATAAAATCACCAGGAAGGATCGAACTGGGAGTCGTGGTGGGGGGGTAGCTATTATCTATAAAACCCCCCTCCGGTGCTCTTTGATACCAGTAAACGACCTTGATGGAGCTGAAGGTCTAGGGTTCTTTATTTCAATCTCTGCGCATCAGTCTGTTGCAGGTATACTTATCTACAGACCACCGGGACCGGCGGGTCGCTTTTTAGAATCTATCACCATGGCTACGGCCCCCATTGCTGCTAGATATAAACACTGTATGGTTCTTGGTGATTTTAATTTACACTTTGATCAAGACACGGACCTGGAGGCCAAAAAACTATGCGAATCCTTTAATATCTTCTACATGCCTCCTTTTGTTTCTTCCCCAACGCATGATAGAGGCCATACATTAGATCAGATTTTCTCGTCCCAGAATATTGAACTAGACATTCCCTTAGCTGTGACTTGGTCAGACCATTTCCTGCTTACCTTCTGGGTGCATGTAGAATTTCATAAGTCTTGGGCACTGTCTAGCACTCAATCTAAGGAAACTAGATCTTTTAAAAATATTACCCCCAAAGCCTTAAAGGATATTTTAATTGATCATCCTATTCCGGCGGATAGCCTTCTTGAGGATGCAGCATCTTCCCTCGATAATTGGTTACATACTTGGACACTCCACTTGGCTCCTCGTAAAATACATAGGGATACACAGAATAGTCCCTCGGCTCCCTGGTTTTCCGAGGAACTGAAGCAGAGTAAAAAAGCCTGTAAATGTCTTGAGCGCTCTTGGAGGAAAGATTATCTCCCCCAGAGCAAGCTCATATATAAACAGGCTCTGAAAGTCCACTTCTCGAAAGTCCGTAATGAGAAGAAAAAGTTTTTAGGAAACAAAATTGAGTCTGCAAACAACTGCAGCAAGGCACTTTTAAAAGTAGTGAAGGATTTCGTTACCCCTACTGTTACCCAGAATCCCTTCACTCCTACTGCCAAATGGACGACTAATATTGCTACATTCTTCTACAACAAGATTAAGTCCATTCAGGACTCCTTTGCTGTATCCCCTCAGTCAATTTCTGAGAGCGCCTCCGACTTCTGTGGCGGCTCCCAGACGGATATTTTGGAAGAATTTCCGCCGATACCCCCGGATGTTTCCCTAGCAATCATGAGAGCATTAAAATCTGGCTCGCCTTCTGACCCGTGCCCTGCTAAGATATTACCATCGATTACAGAAGTTGTGAACCCGGCCGCCAATTATGTGCTGAATTTGGCACTGAGTACTGGCACTGTCCCTGCGAGATGGAAACGTGGCATGAAACTCCCTCTTTTAAAAAAAACCACGGCTGACCCAGCAGTCACTAACAACTACAGGCCTATTACGCTGCTTCCTTTCTTTGCTAAAACCTTAGAAAAATATGTGAATGCAGTAATTACTAAGCATCCAGAAACCACCAACGCTCTTCATGCAAGCCAATCTGGCTTTAGAGCAAACTACAGTACTGAGACAGCTCTGTTAGAAATCTCTGAAAGCATCAAGAACACTCTCGACAATGGTGGTAAAGCAGTTCTTATACTGCTTGATCTCTCAGCTGCTTTCGATACCATGCCCCACGACCGCCTACTTCAGAGACTGAGGGAATGCGGCCTATGGGGCACGGTTTTTAATTGGTTCTCCTCCTTCCTCAATGAGCGTCAGCAGTCTGTTTGGTCCCCTCCTTTTTCTGCTGCTATTCCCCAATTAAATGTGGGAGTACCTCAGGGCTCAGTGTTGAGCCCGACTCTTTTTAATATATATATGGCCCCATTGGCCTCTCTTGCTGAAAAATTTGGAGCCAAGATCATAACATATGCTGACGACTCTCAAATTTTGTTTTCTTATGGGAAGGACGAACCGTTTAATGAATCTTTAATCAGGGAATGTCTGTCTAATATTTTTGGATGGTTTCGTCTGAATCAGCTAGCCTGCAATTCGGCTAAGACGGAAATTATCTTTTTTGGTCACTCTCCTGGGGACGAATGAAAAAACTGGTGGCCACAGGATCAGCCCTCTCCACCTAACCATGTGTCTACAGTGAAAAATCTTGGAGTCCTATTGGACTCCGACTTCTCTATGAAGTCGCAAGTGAAATCTGTGACGGGCACTGGTTTCAGGCTTCTCAAAATGATGAGGAATTTTCTCTCCCTCCTGTCTAGGTCCCATAGACAGACTGTAGTGCAGGCTCTTATCATCTCCAGATTGGACTATGCAAATGTCCTTTATCTGGGCATTCCGAAATTTCTGCTGAATCGTTTGCAATTGGTTCAGAACGCTGCAGCCAGGGCCGTTCTGAGGGTCGGCCCTAGGACCCATTTGTCTAGCCTTTTCAAGGCACTTCACTGGCTCAAAATAAAAAGTAGAATTGATTTCAAGGCATTGGTCCTTGCTTTTAAGGCGCTCCACAATATAGGAGCTTCCTATCTTAAAAAGAGAATCATCCCCTATTGTTCTGCGAGGACGTTAAGATCTTCTGCTCTCTATCTACTTCAGGTGCCCAAGTTCCTCCTAACCAGGAAGGGTGGTCGCTCCTTCCAGGTGATGGTTAGCAAATTATGGAACACCCTCCCTCTGGCCCTCTGAAGCAATTCTGAACTCCTCAGTTTTAGAAAGCATCTTAAGACCTGGCTGTTCCTCCTATAGACTGTAATTACATCGCTTTGAGAGGTTTCAAGAAGTTGTATGTGAGCTCCTTGGTTTTATGGCAGGTTACTCTTAGTGCCGGGACACTCTTTTTGAGTAGCCGAGCGCTTTATAAATCTCTACTAACTTAACATAACATGTCTCTGGCAACTGTTTCAGATATGGGACCTGGTGGACTGCAGTGTATACTGGCACGTGGTTGGGGACACACCAGTGGCAGCAGGTGAGCATTGGGGCCCGGGTCCGCAGTGTCGGCACTCTCTCTCCCTCTCTTTCTCTCTTTCTCTCTCCCTCTCTCTCCCTCACTCTCTTTCTCTCCCTCCCTCTTTCTCTCTTTCTCTCTCCCTCTCTCTCTCCCTCTCTCCCTCTCTTTCTCTCTCTCCCTCTTTCTCCCTCTCTTTCTCTCTCTCTCTCTCTCTCTCTCCCTCTCTCTCTCCCTCTCTCTCCCGCTCTGCCTCTCTTTCTCTCTTTATCTCTATCTCCATCTCTCTTTCGCTCCCTCTCTCTGTACTTTGATGTTTGCATGATACACCTTCTTACCTAGATTTTTGTCTTGCAGGCTGTGACTTGAGGAGACCCGCAATGACTCTTCAGAATTGTTGTTTTGGGTTTCTTTTGTAATAAACTTATTATTTGGATATTCTAAGATGAATGTATGTTTCTCCTTTTTCTGTCCACACATGTATGTTAGGTGTTGTGATTGGGCAGCTTCATGCAAATTGTTTTGTTCATGATTTGGTAACGTTGATGTGACATAACTTTGTCCGGGGGTGCCCGGAGTAGGGCCCCGGGGTGGGGGGATCATGGGGGTGGTGGTGGTGGGTGTTATCGCCCTCTCGGGCTCCGGGATGCATGATCAGTCGCCCTAGGGCATCTGTTGTTCTTCATGTGAGGCTCTGGGCTGGGCACCCTTTGATGGTGCAGCTTGTCGTCCGACGTTACACCAGCTCAGAGCAGGTGTTAATTTCCTGCTGCTAACGCGCCTTATCACATGTTTTGTGTTCTTATCGCTGATCTGACTGGTCGTTGAGAATGTTGCGGAGTGGTGTTGTTGCGGCTTTTGGCACGGGAATGCCTAGTCTGCATCTCATTAGCGTTATTTGTGGGAGTCATCTGTGGCAACGTTTTTTGCGACTGCTTTCGCAGGTGAACTGGTGATATGGGCTGTTAGCACCTGCTTGTGAATGGGGCGATAAATTTATCGCAACTTTGACTGCGATAAAGTGCCGATAACTCTGCAATAGATCCTTGAGAAGATGCCCCTATGTTCTGAAGGCTTTTCTCGTAATCTGCTAGGAATGGTCCTAAAACTGCAACCACGCACCTGTCCTCCATGGGGTCCCTACTTACTCACCTTGGGTGGTTCCTCAGGGGTCCTAGCGATTCTACACTCTCTAGACACTGTCTTGGCTCGAGTCATGGTTCTTATACCACTATTTTAGTATATGGTTTGATCTCCCCCGGGAGCCCACTGTGTATTAGTGCTACTTACGATTGTTTCTGTGCTACACTATTGTGTGCTTTGTGTTTATCTGTGTGTAGCAGATACTGTGAGGTATTTAAGGTGTTATAATAATAAATATATATTCTTATAACTACTGTATGGTTCTCCTTTCTTTTAACCAATACAATAAGGTTGCATTCTGGTAAAACAAGCTGCTTAACATTCTTTCAAGACTAAGCCTGAAGTCTGCTCTCCACATCTACCACTTGGAGAGCTTTCTAAGGTTATCTTTGACCTCTTAAATCACATAAGGGTTGTGTGGACTGGTGCAAGGTGCCCACTTTAATTAGTGGACATCATATACCAGGCCATCTTCTCACAGCAAGTAATCAAGTAAATGCAATTGCGTGTATTGCAGTTGGTGTGTTTCTTTTGTGTCCATGTCAGGGGGTCAGTCACTTGTACCTTCTTCGTTGGCTGTGTTAAGAGACAGATGTTTCAATTGCTACAGGGATACAGGCCCTCCACAGGAGGCTGATTCCAAAGTTGCCTCTGCACAGATGGCGTGTGTGGGTTCAGATTATTAATCCATCCTACAAATATGGTGACCGGGTCCCTGTTAATTTTCCAAAAAATTCTAATATTTTCAATATATCGACACTATGTAACATTATTCCCAATGTGCGGGTTAGTGGGGGACAGGATATGTTTTTATTCAAAGTATGACATGTACAAACAGGCCAGGTTCGGGGAAAAGGTGCTGGCCATTGAAGTCCCCTGAGTTTGGTGGAACAGACGGTTATCAAACTGAAAAGGTTTTCTGTTAGGGCTAAGGTTGCACACTCCATTATGAAGCTTATTGGTGTTGGAGAAGTCCAATTTCTTGACTGAAGGATTTCTTCGACTACCACAAGCGCGGCCCTCTGGGGGATATTAGTGTATAAGGCCTCTACGTCCAGAGTGAACAAAAGATCAATCTGTGGTTTCTGAACACTAGTCAGTGTGATCAAGTTCAGTATGTCTCGTGTCTTGAACGAAAGATGGAGTCTGTTTGAACGGTTTTAAGAAATGGTCACAAAATGTAGACAAAGGTTCCAACAAGGATCCTTCCCCAGAACCTATGGGTCTTCCTGGTGGAGAGAGGGTGCCCTTGTGAATTTTAGGTAGAGTATAGAAATAGGGTACTCTAGGATTCTTGTTACTCAAGAACTCGGCCTCGTTCTTTGAGATCCACCCTTGACTCAGAGTGGAAGTGACTGTGCTACTGATGTGTACTGTCAGACGAGCCATGTGGTCTTCCACTATTGGGCTGTAATAGTGGGTACCCTGTAGTTGGAGGAGACACTCTTCCTTGTAGTCATTAGAGGACATGATCACAATCGCGCCATCTTTACCAGCCTTTTATATAGTGATGGAGGCGTCATTCATCAGAGATCGAATGGCTTGAGATTCTGTATTGGAATTGTTGTGGAAGGTACTGTGCTTTTTTTTTACTGTTTAAGTCCGTTAGCACAGCTTGATCAAACGTGAGAAGTTTATTGGGTACCATGCTAGAGTTGGGAGTAAAGGTTAAGGTATTTCGTAGCCCTGTATCTGTTGTTATCATGTCTGGCTTGTCCGAGAAGAAGGCTTGCAATCTTGTTAACCAGAAAACGTTATGCAGTTCACAGTTAGTTCTGAACTGGTCCTGTTTGGGAGTAGGAACAAATCCTAAACCTTTACTAAAAACCTCTGTCTCAACTTCAGTCAGGGTTATAGCTGATAAAATCACAATTCATTTTTCTTCCCTGAGTAACTCCTGAGTTACATGGGCTGTGGTTCCTGTCACTTTGCACGTTTCTGTAGATGCTCACCCCTTCTTATTCCTCTTCCTCTGTGTCAACCTCTGCCTAAAAAAGGTGAGTTGAAGGGGGGTGAAAGTCTGTTGTGGACGTTGCGGAAACACTTAGTATTGCCAAATTGGGGGCCCTTAGTAGGGAGGCATTCCGTACCCAAACATGGTTGGTGGGGGTTCTCTCTTTGCATGGAAGTTCCCCCAGCTGTCTGGGCTGGAGTTACTACTGTTAGATGAGATCCTTCTATGTGAAGATTGGCTCTCATCGGAGGACATATCCTCATTTGAGGGTTGAAAGTCCTCTTTCAAGTAAGGGTAAACTTTTTTTTACTGAATTTCTTAATGTATTTTTGGAGCTTTGTTATCTTTTGTTTCATGAGGTACTCTTTATTTTCTGATGTTTCGTTATTTATTTCAGCCAACCTACATTTGAAGGTTGAAATCATAATGCTAGTTTTCAGTGCTCCCTCTGCCAAGGAGATCTTTATTGTCAGGTCGTTAGCTAATCATTTGGCCATCTTAATTATTAGGACTAGCCAGTCCCTAGTGCATTTCCACGCCACCTGGGACCATTCCTGCTTAAATTGTGTGTCTTCCAAAAAGATGCGAGGGACATTGGTCATAAGTAGTCCGGTTAGAGTTATATTCACATTATGGTATTCTGTCATAATTGCTCCATGTATTTTGATCATTACCAGTTGTTTTTTCATTGATAAAATGGAGTTCCAATCTCCTACATTACTGCTGGCTGATGCCGAGCCATCTGCATCTAGAATCAAGGGTGTTCTAAGAATTTCTGTCACCAGGTCGTCATTGAAGCTTAGACCTCGGTTATTCTCCATGGTGCAAAGAGGCAGATTGGGGTGGAGAGAAAGAGAGAGAGACACATAGGCTGAAGTGTAATCAATCCCTTGAGCCGCAGGAGGTGTTAACCGACTACCTCCCTTAACTTGATATAGGTCCAACGGCTGAACCGCCGGGCATAAGATTATTTAAACAAGAGGAACCAGGAGCTTTTGGATAGATCCAGCACATGTGCAGTTCCTTAGACAAAGGTTGAGTACTAGTGGTATGTCAGGTCAGTGGAATACACTCCAATAGAAGCACGTGCCCTCACACACCCCGGAAGGTGTCATGCTTCATCATCTGGGCCTGCTCCTCATCAAGCCAGCGCTGCAATGCCCGAGGGGCACCCACGAAGGGGCTCTTTGCTGGAGAACTTTTGATTATAGCAAAAACCAAAGGGAATGATGGACGGAGTGTTGAACATTGCAAGCACTCACCCCCAGTCAACTGATCTGGGTTTAATCCATCACCGTTATTTAGCCCACTCTGCCACCCCAGTTCAGACATGGCCATATGCAAATCAGTCTGACCCTGTGCCTCATGGGAAAAGTCCAGCCCAAACTGCCAAGCCATGTCTTCCCTGGACCAGAAACAAGCTTACTAGGACCGGTTTCTGGCATTTCAGCCGTCTTCAGCCAGGCTTGTTTGAGTCCAGTGGCAAAGTGAGCAAGGGACTCACATCTGAGCATACCCTGCCAACTTATGGCGAACAAAGCAAAAACCAAAGGGAATGATGGAGGGAGTGTTGCACATTGCAAGCACTCACCCCCAGTCAACTGATCTGGGTTTAATCCATCACCGTTCTTTAGCCCACTCTGCCACCCCAGTTCAGACATGGCCATATGCAAATCAGTCTGACCCTGTGCCTCATGGGAACAGTCCAGCATGAACTGCCAAGCCATGTCTTCCCTGGATCGGAAACAAGCTTCCTAGGACCGGTTTCTGGCATTTCAGCCGTCTTCAGCAAGGTTTGCTTGAATCCAGTGGCAAAGTGAGCAAGGGACTCACGTCTGAGCATACCCTGCCAACTTATGGCGAACAAAGCAAAAACCAAAGGGAATGATGGACGGAGTGTTGAACATTGCAAGCACTCACCCCCAGTCAACTGATCTGGGTTTAATCCATCACCGTTCTTTAGACCACTCTGCTAACCCAGTTCAGACATGGCCATTTGCAAATCAGTCCGACCCTGTGCCTCATGGGAACAGTCCAGCCCGAACTGCCAAGCCATGTCTTCCCCGAACCGGAAACAAGCTTCCTAGGACCGGTTTCTGACATTTCAGCTGTCTTCAGCCAGGCGTGCTTGAATCCAGTGGCAAAGTGAGCAAGGGACTCACGTCTGAGCATACCCTGCCAACTTATGGCGAACAAAGCAAAAACCAAAGGGAATGATGGACGGAGTGTTGAACATTGCAAGCACTCACCCCCAGTCAACTGATCTGGGTCTAATCCATCATCGTTCTTTAGCCCACTCTGCCACCCCAGTTCAGACATAGCCATATGCAAATTAGTCTGACCCTGTGCCTCATGGGAACAGTCCAGCCCGAACTGCCAAGCCATGTCTTCCCTGGACCGGAAACAAGCTTCCTAGGAACGGTTTCTGGCATTTCAGCCGTCTTCAGCCAGGCTTGCTTGAATCCAGTGGCAAAGTGAGCAAGGGACTCACGTCTGAGCATACCCTGCCAATTTATGGCGAACAAAGCAAAAACCAAAGGGAATGATGGACGGAGTGTTGAACATTGCAAGCACTCAACCCCAGTCAACTGATCTGGGTTTAATCCATCATCGTTCTTTAGCCCACTCTGCCACCCCAGTTCAGACATGGCCATATGCAAATCAGTCTGACCCTGTGACTCATGGGAACAGTCCAGCCCGAACTGCCAAGCCATGTCTTCCCCGGACCGGAAACAAGCGTCCGAGGACCGGTTTCTGGCATTTCAGTCGTTTTCAGCCAGGCTTGCTTGAATCCAGTGGCAAAGTGAGCAAGGGACTCACGTCTGAGCATACCCTGCCAACTTATAGCGAACAAAGCAAAAACCAAAGGGAATGATGGACGGAGTGTTGAACATTGCAAGCACTCACCCCCAGTCAACTGATCTGGGTTTAATCCATCATCGTTCTTTAGCCCACTCTGCCACCCCAGTTCAGACATGGCCATATGCAAATCAGTCTGATCCTGTGCCTCATGGGAACAGTCCAGCCCGAACTGCCAAGCCATGTCTTCCCTGGACCGGAAACAAGCTTCCTAGGACCGGTTTCTGGCATTTCAGCCGTCTTCAGCCAGGCTTGCTTGAATCCAGTGGCAAAGTGAGCAAGGGACTCACGTCTGAGCATGCCCTGCCAACTTATAGCGAACAAAGCAAAAACCAAAGGGAATGATAGACGGAGTGTTGAACATTGCAAGCACTCACCCCCAGTCAACTGATCTGGGTTTAATCCATCACCGTTCTTTAGCCCACTCTGCCACCCCAGTTCAGACATGGCCATATGCAAATCAGTCTGACCCTGTGCCTCATGGGAACAGTCCAGCTCGAACTGCCAAGCCATGTCTTCCCTGGACCGGAAACAAGCTTCCTAGGACTGGTTTCTGGCATTTCAGCCGTCTTCAGCCAGGCTTGCTTGCATCCAGTGGCAAAGTGAGCAAGGGACTCATGTCTTAGCATACCCTCCCAACTTATGGCGAAAAAAGCAAAAACCAAAGGGAATGATGGACGGAGTGTTGAACATTGCAAGCACTCACCCCCAGTCAACTGATCTGGGTTTAATCCATCACCGTTCTTTAGCCCACTCTGCCACCCCAGTTCAGACATGGCCATATGCAAATCAGTCTGACCCTGTGCCTCATGGGAACAGTCCTGCCCAAACTGCCAAGCCATGTCTTCCCTGGACCGGAAACAAGCTTCCTAGGACCGGTTTCTGGCATTTCAGCTGTCTTCAGCCAGGCTTGCTTGAATCCAGTGGCAAAGTGAGCAAGGGACTCACGTCTGAGCATACCCTGCCAACTTATGGCGAACAAAGCAAAAACCAAAGAAAATGATGGACGGAGTGTTGAACATTGCAAGCACTCACCCCCAGTCATCTGATCTGGGTTTAATCCATCACCGTTCTTAAGCCCACTCTGCTTTTGATTATGCCATATAATGAAGTGTGTGTATATGGGGTGTGAAGAATGTGTAGTGTGGTGAAAAAGGTGATTTAAAATAGGTCTAGTGATGCTGGGTCTGGGTAAACTTTACTAGTGAAGCTCACTAACCCAATTAAAAACAGTGATGCTCGTATGGGATTCAATGGTCCTAAAGAGCAGTTGTGATTAATTTCTAAAACGTGAGGTCAACATGCTTCTTGCCTACTCTGGCCCCAAAAGGGTCTATTGACAATCCATCAGGACCGGAAAAAAGCAATTGTAGACCTTTTTGTTGTTGGCCCAGTAATTAATTCTGCAACTGTGTGGCAGAAACCACACTTGTTACCTTATCCTTCGCATGGTATCAAAATGCGGATGAATACATTTATGATAATACGCGAGAGATGTGGGTCAAGTCAGGGTATTACTGCTGCATCTCTAGGTATATATTGGATATGTTTGTAACTTGCTGGCTCTAGTGTCCTCATCAGCCCAGATACATGCAAATAGTCACATCACACAGGCAGCTTGGTATCACAGGTCTTTGTTCCTCAGCTTGCAACCGTTAACTGAACATTCCACATCATGAATTCTATTGCCCACACCCACACACTTACATCACTGTTGGTTCACTGATACAACATCGACTCTGATAACCTCTAACTACAAAATTATCGAGTCAACAATATTGTAAACAAAAATAACGATACACAAAATAGAAATGACACTAACGGAGATAAATAAAAATTGTCTAAAAAAATCTCGATTACAAAAATATCGATGAGAAAAATATAGATAAAATCAAAATAAAATGAAACACAACAAAAATGTTGATATAAACAATATCGACAACACAAACATCAATAAAATTAATATAAACTATATCGAAAAGAACATTTAAACATAAAATAATACTATTTAAAATAATATCATAAAATAACATATACCAAATATTTTAAAGAAACAATAACACAAATTACAATTTAACCCCTTCAGCGCGGCGCGGATTTCCGCGCCACGCTGAAGGTTCCGTGCGCGGGCGGGGCCATGACGGAACGGTTCGGTCATGCGCACAGCGCAACCGATGTGCATGACGGAACCGTTCCGTCATGCGCGTCGAAGGGGTTAATCACATTAATTGAAACAAATAAATTACAATTATAAAAACAGATAAATAAACAGACAATACATCATTAAAAATATATCACAAATAAAAAAATTAATAAAACATAAATATATATAATATACAAAAAAATATAACACATTGATCTACATATAAACTTAAATAACAAAAATAAACAAAATAAAAACAAACAATAAATAAACAGAATAATTATTAAACAATTTAAATTGTAACAGCTAAAAAATTCCAAAAAGCTATCTCGACCAACAAATTTAAAACACACAAACCAATAGAAAACCCTAACTAACCAAATAAACACTATAAAAACAATCCCTTAACCCTTAACATAAAAATTACCATATAAAGAACAACCAGGGATGAAGACTGAACCTTTGAGAGAGAAAAGAGAAAAAGTAAAACAACTATACCAAAAACTATTCCAAACATCCCGCATTAAAAGTAAGCACAAAACTTTGTAACTAAATAAATGATATAAGCTTTTAAAAATATTATAATAGTTTTACCTTTATATATAACAGTTTTAACTTCATCAAATTTGCACCTAGAAAATTCAACACAAAGATTCACGTACACAACAACAATAAAATATAACACAAAGGGGCTCATTATGATGGCGGGAGGAGGCACCTCCATGGTGCTGGCGGAAAATGTCACTTTCCGCACACAAGCAGTGGTCCTCATGTCTGCCATATTACAATGGGCAAACAGAGCCCATTTCCCGTCTGCCCGCGGTGGGATGTGAACCGCCATAAAAATGCTCCTGCTACCGCGGCTGTGGGAGCCAATAGAGACCCATCGGCATGCGGAATGATGTCCCGACTGCTGTACAAATCTGGATGCCCTAAACATCCCGTCACACCGCAGCAGAGAAACCACCCAACCAGAGACGGCGGAAACACAACAGCGGAGCGCAAAACTAGACTCCCGGTCCCCTCCAGTGGTCCCTAACGCAATGGATCCAGCTTTACACGTCTTTCCGGTGCTGTACCTGATCCACTACCAGCAAGTAATGCACTGTCGTGGACAACGCCGCAGGTACGCAACCACACAACTCCGCACACAGCCACAACACACAACTCATGGGCTGATATGCAGTTCCTGTCCACACCAGACACACTGGTGGGGACAGGAACACATCCACAAGTGTACCCACACATGTCCTACCTGTCAGAAAATAACCCCTCCGCATCCAGGTCAACAATCAACCGCGAAATCACAGTAATCTCCCGGTCACGTCACCGCAGCGGTGCAGACATGGGAAAACATGCGTTCAATGTAGTAGGCAGGGCCAGCGCCAGGCATGGCCAGTCCACAAAGATCATAGAGCCACACCTCCACCCTTCGCACTCTAGGCCCCCTACAACCATTAGGGGACATGCTGACTGCCTTCCTGTGCCCCCCTGCACAATTAACCATCCAGGTGTACCCAGACACTGCACCACACACACCAAACAACCAGGGAGCTTGTCTAAGAAGGTGGGGCAAAAGAAGAACACCCTGCACAGAAGCTCAGGGCCAGGGCAACCCTCCTCCCCACACCTACCCTCCACTCATGTCAATCAAACTGAGTCCAATCACAAAATGAAGACTCACACTGCATCTGCACATCCACTGAACTGCCCACACTGCCTGTCAAGTCACTCAGACACACCCCACACTGACACACAGCCACATACAAGCCAGATGTCAGCAGCAATGGAGAGCAATAAATGGGATAGCCAAAAGTGAGGTGGACAGTGATAGAAAGCCATGGAGCAAGCCACAAAGCATGTGTCCATCACATGCAAGAGAAGGAACATATCACAACACTCTTAGGCCATCACATCAGACATGGCTGGCACAGTGATTGAAATTAAACCACAGTGACCTCCGTGCAACAACTCAGGGAGACAGCAAGTCAAGCCAGGCATAGGCACAGGGATGATAGGAAGTGTCTGAAGTCAAAGAGTGATCAGCCACACATCTGTCACAACTTATTTGACATGTGTATGTCATCAGCACAACACAGCACAACACACATGGCTCATTGTCACACTCCCTGACTGTCAAACACAAGTTGGATCCTTCATACATACCCCTCCTCCACCCACCTCACACCTGAACCACTCAACACCAGTGTGAAACACACAGAATGGTGCAAATAATGTCCCTGGAGTACAGTGACAAACAATCACACTCCCTGGGGTGCATCCACAAACATCACACACACACTCAGGGATGCCTGAACCAATGCTGGCACAAAAACAATAGCCAAACACAAACCTCACAAACACATACACAGAAGTACAACAAGCCCACATATGGCCAGCCAAACAGTGGAAAGGCAATGGGACCCCAGACAGGACAGCAGTACACAACATTGTCACTCAGGACCAATGCACAGACACCATACTCCAACACAAACAAGAAGTGCATCATCTCAAAACAATCATGGACACAAACTGGGATCAATGGGACAATAAGCTAACACAGACAGACATACCACACCACCCATCAAGTCAACATGTTGGTATACTGTACCACATGCATGCACAATCCTGAGAAGAGACAGGTCAAAAATAGGAGGAAAAACCACCAAGGTGCACTCAAACAAGCTCAGGAACAAGAATCCTCCTAACTGCACGTGACAGACACACAAGTAATGCACACTACACTTGCAACACACATCTGAATGTATCACAATGCACAGACAACGTACACACATTAACATGCAAATAGAACATCACACATAGAACATCTGTCAGCTGAAAGAACCAACACAGGCCAAACACGGCACGCATCCACATCAAACACATACCAATCCTATCACATTGCAAACACAGCTGGACATCAGGCGATGCACACCAGGCAAGTACAAGGCAACATACACTCACAGCACTGCATGCACAACACGCAGTGTTTGCACACCAACGAGACCTGTAGCACACATATCTGAGTGCCACACCATGAACCCCCACAACACAAATCATCACAGCACACAGACAACATCACACAGGAAGGGTAGCAGTACCTCAGCAAACACACATACAGCTAACCCAACACCCACAGATGCACAACTCAGGGACAACCAGGTGCAAACAACATGACCAGGTGACTGTGCAGCACAAACAGTAGCACTGCACATGAGAAACCCTGACTGCAAAAAAGTACAAGAAAATCACACATAACTAATTGGGAAACTGTCCTGAGTGGCACATTGGTCCTGTGCACAGATCAACACCACAAAGCATAGTGTAACAAATGAAGTGGTGGGAAGGCACACACACTGGCAACCCAAGGGGATAGCTGACGTGAGAGTGAAGTGGTGTGTACATCAGTAGTGGACAGGTCAGGAGTGTACTATACACAAATACATGGAGGAGTCACTCACAATGGGTAGGCGTCAGAAGCACAGGTAGGGTATGGTATAACTCCACATCCCACATACCATACTGGAGCCACAAATGGCTCAAGTGACAGCAATGCATGAGAAAACACACCCACAATGTCAGTGTGGCTGAGCAAGTCTGTACAATGAGCACAAACAGTGACAAGACACATGGCTGAACAACAAAACACAACACAGACTTGCCAGTCACACACTCTGCGTACTCACAACTGGCAGCAACAAGAAGTAGGTGTCCCCCAGGAGTGCAAAGACACACCAACACACTGCACAGTGCCAACCTACAACTCCCACATGTACACACAATCACAAGCACAGGGCTGACAAATCAAACTAACAGGCACTAAGCTCCTGTGTGAGACGTGTGCAGCTGCCATTGCAGGGGCACACACACATCAACACTACTGACAAAGTCAACCCCTTCACACTGCACACTTCATGACCACCCAAGTGCACGCATTGAAATGTACCCATGTGACTAGGATGACAGGCGAACACAAGATGACCCTACACCAACACTGCTGTTCACACATCAAGAAAGATCACACAGACATGATGGACCCTGGCCAGCCTGCCTGCAATGCTGTGGATAGAATCCCCCTCTGTGCTGGCAGTGATCCAAACATGACATGTGTACAATTTAGCAAACCTGACCATAGAATGATTAGGATAACAGTAGGTTATCACAAACAAACATCATTGCACCCCCAAGCCTCAGAGTCAAGAAGAACTGAAGTGCCTGTCACCTCTGTAAAACCCAGAAAAAGTGAAACAACCCAATGGCAATGTTAAAGTGGAATACAGAGCATGTATCACATTAAACCATACCCACACAGATAACCCTTTATTTAGCAAGGACACTGACAAAGCAGACAACAGGAGTAAATGGCTTTATTACATATTACACAGATAGGCATCAAAAGTAGACAAGAGCAATACCAGTGGCCAGTCCACAGTTCAAAGTAGGCACATGTGAGCATGAGAAGCTGCACAGGGAATGGGCAGCAAAAGTGATGAACAACAAGACCAGTAGCCAATACAAAGTGCAGAGTAGGTACATGAGAACCTGCACAAGGAATGGGCAAACACAGTACTAAACAGCAAGGCCAGTGGCCAGTCCATACTTCAAAGTAGGTACATGTGTGCATGAGAAGCTGCACAGGGAATGGGCATCAAAAATGATGAACAGCAAGGCCAGTGGCCAGTACAAAGTGCAGAGTAGGTACATGAGAACCTGCACAGCCAATGGGAAAACACAGTAATAAACAGCAAGGCCAGTGGCCAGTACAAAGTGCAGAGTAGGTACATGAGAACCTGCATAGGGAATGGGCAAACACAGTAATAAACAGCAAGGCTAGTGGCCAGTACAAAGTGCAGAGCAGGTACATGAGAACCTGCACAGGTAATTGGCAAACACAGTAATAAACAGCAAGGCCAGTGGCCAGTACAAAGTGCAGAGTAGGTACATGAGAACCTGCACAGGGAATGGGCAAACACAGTAATAAACAGCAAGGTCAGTGGCCAGTATAAAGTGCAGAGTAGGTACATGAGAGCCTGCACAGGGAATGGGCAAACGCACTAATAAACAGCAAGGCCAGTGGCCAGTACAAAGTGAAAAGTAGGTACATGTGTGCATGAGAACCTGCACAGGGAATGGGAATCAAAAATGATGAACAGCAAGGTCTGTGGCGAGTACAAAGTGCAGAGTAGGTACATGAGAACCTGCACAGGGAATAGGCAAACACAGTAATAAACAGCAAGGCCAGTGGCCAGTCCATACTTCAAAGTAGGCACATGTGTGCATGAGAGACTGCACAGGGAATGGGTGAGACTGTACACTGCCATGGCCAGCAACACAGCTAGGGTGATAACAGTGGTCAGTCCAGGCACCGCTGTGGGAGAGATAGGTGTGTGAAGGGGACTTTGCCTCAGACTTTGCTGTCAGTCGGACTGGGAGATGGCTGAATGTCGGGTCAGTTGGAGGACTGGACCTGGGAGAGAGAGGACCAGCTGAGGTAGAGGTATCAGTGGTTTTGGGAGCCGGATGGCTGCTTGGACTGGGTGGTGGTGCGGCCCGTGGAGGCGGAGACATGCTGCTGTGAGACAAAGTGTGGGTGGGAGATTGTGGAGGGGTGCCTTTCCACTTCTTGGGGATTCGATAGGTAATGATGGTCTTGGTAGGAGTGAGAGGTGGGGCAGACACAACAGGCACACTGTCCACCAAAGCTGCATCAGGTGAAGCCGGTGGCCCTCCCTCTGGGGACCTGCTGGATCCGGTGGTATGCTTGGCCTGGCCTTGCCTTTACCCCTCCATCCCCTGTTGACCAGGTGAACCCCCTACAGTGCCCTCCTTTACCTGCTGTGGGTGAATCTGCCTTAGAGGGCTTTTTCTGTGGACTCTTAGCAGGCACCAGCTTCACAGCTTTTCTTTGCGAGATGCTTTTGGGACAGGAGTGTCCTTGGCTGGGGATGCCTTTGAGGTATGTGAGCCTGCTTCTTGGCTTGATGCCCCTGAGTGTCACCTGAAGGGATTTTGCCTTTGCGCTCTGGGGTGACTTTGGTTTGTTTGGGGGATGGTGTCTGCGCTATGGCCCGCTTGCGCTGCTGGTGTTGTGTGCTGCGTGTGGTGTATCTTGAGCCTGAGGTCTGTGGTGTGTGGTCACTCTCTTCAGATGTAACCACTGGCAGGGGGGTGGCCAAAGGGACTGGAGCTGATCTCTGAGCCTGTGACAGCTGAATGGCTGCCGTCACAGTGGAGGACAAACACTAGACAGTCCTGTGTAGTCCACCCATGTCTGAATGAATGCCCTCCATGAAGGCAACTGCCTGTGGCAACTTTTTGTCATGGTCTAGGAAGGCATTCAGGAGAGTTGTCTGACCCACACACAGTTGTCGCAAAAGGTCCACAGCCTCAACATTGAGGGCAGCAGGGGAGACAGGGACAGGGGCAGCGGTGCCTGGGGGAAAGGACACTCTTCCCTTCTTACTGGTGCGAGCATGTGCAGCACTAGTGGAAGTAGCTGGGAAGGTGTGCACTGGACACTGTGTGGTGGAAGAGGAGGCAGAGTTCCAGTTCCCGGTGCCCGCCAACGTAGAGGAGTCACCGCAGGCGTCAGATGACATTGAGGTTGGTGTCTCTGGCTGTGATTCCTCAAGCAGACTCCTGTCCCCCTCCGAGGTGCTGGTCACATCAGTGTCAGTGTGCTCGTGTGTAGCAGTTGTGCCTGATGCCTCACCACTTGTGTCTGTCCCCTGTCCTTCTGTGCCCATTGTAGGGGCTGCAAGAGACAGAGACGTAAGAACAGTTTAGTGCCGTTCACACAAACATCATATGCAAGCAAAGCACAAAACAAGATGGTGATACCCCCATGTTGCACACCACCCTGTGCAGTCACATTGTGCAACCTTAATTCCAAAGTCAGAAATTGCATGGTATCATGCAAACTTGACATAATTGACCCATGTGATGCCCACACAGCCAAATAGCCTGCTCATGCCTCTGTGAAACCAGACATACAGATCCCTCTGCGCATACCTGGGCCCTGAGGGGGGAAAAGATGTACTTCCCAACATGTTGTGACAGTCACATATGGAGTCACCATAAGGGGACAACACAGATACAGACTCCAAAACATCAGTTCGCAATGGCCATGAGCTCATGCCATCCACCATGTCGTACTTTGGGGCACAACAACAGTTGCACATTGGTATCAGATGTGTAGTCCTCACAATTTTGAGGTGAGGCACTGCACACATTGATGAAAGCACACTCAGACGAGGCACACTGCATTTAACTACGAAGGGATGTCCCTGACTCCCCCAATGCAGCCGATGCCATAAGGCCACAACTCAGAATGCAACGTCAAGGGCCATTACATCAATGACATGAGAAAGTACATGTAGCGATAATGCATGACAGCTGCACCCAACACAGAGGCCACTTACAAGCCATTGCATCACACTAGCAACATCACAGAGCTCAGCCTCAGGCTTGGAATACATGCAGTCACTCACAACCAAAGCCACCCTTCCCAGAATACTCACCCCCAGCTATGCTTAAAGTTGCCAGTGGTAAAGTGCCATAGTATTCAAGCATCCGGTTATGAAGATGGAGCAGCCGGGACATGCTGTCATGTGACGCAAGTTGTGCATCCATAGCGTAGTACGCAGATCAACAAAAGCACCCCAGCTACGAGGGCGAGAATCAAAGGGAGACCTTCGAAGACGCTGGAAAAAATAGAATGAAAAAATGCCGGATTACACCAAAAATAGTTTGAAAGGAGGTCACGAGGCCGGAGCCCACAATTTTAAAAAAATGTGCCAGGCCACTTGTTGACGAGGCATTAAAGATAGTCTGAATCAGGGCCCCAAAATGAAGTGGGAGATCAGTATTCAAAAGCGCTTGCACCTCTGTGCGCGTATTTGCTACGTGAAGGACAAATGTTTCCCGGGACGAAGTCAACGCGACTTCTTTTTGAGACAATAGAGCCCTTATTCTGCTCATCTTGTGGAGCTCTGCTTTCAAGGTTGGAATGGAAGGCCAGATGGATACATCGAGCCGTCCATGCGGGGGTGGGAAAATGACGTTATTACAGCAGACTACTCTCTGTGATACAGTCACTATGTAGGGAATTCCCACTAACATCGCACAGCAAGCTTCATTATTTAATAGCAAATAACTACCGTTAGCAAGCAGCGTAAAAGACAGTGTTATAACTGGCACCGGGATCCCTTTCAGGACGCAAGCTAAATTAGGAGCGTACACATTACACGCACCATGCAATTGAATGTGCCGACACACCACAGAGTGATCTGGAGTGGAAGTGCACTCTTCACCTTTTAAGTAAACCTCTTTTCCGTCCCTCACGTATCTGTACGTGAATGGGAGTGACCAAACTTCGTGCAGGAAGGCAGCACCCAGTTTTTCATATCTGCCAAGGGCATAATGTTTCATGCACAAACTGAACTTAAACAGGGGGAGTGGTAATGTGATCAACCCGTGGATAAGCCACACAGCAGAGTTTAATTCGGCAACAGAGAAAGGTAAAGGTTCTAACTTTTCAATGTGCAGCAATGAGTATGTTGCATCCTTCATGGCCATGAACTGTTGTTTCGCAGTTAAAGTAAAAGGAAGGAACAAAGATGAAGTATTCATGTAATCCCAAGGGACTTTCCCAGCCTTTAACGTTTGCAACGTCCATGCAAACTGCATAATGGAACGCAATTGATTCTGACCATAATACAAAACAGACAAATCATCCTGCACAATGTCTACCACAGATGAAACAATATTATCTAAGGTATAAATTCTGGAAGACAGGGTGTTAATGCTATTATCTATTACAGCCAATACTTTCTCCATATTGGCTTGATCAATAGCTCGTAATCTGGATGCAGCTTCATTCTGTGATAGCTTCCAAACTTCGTTGTAAACAGCATATACCCATCTTTTGGACCTGCCAACCGCAGGACCCTTAAAAAAATCATTCAAATCTATTTTGTCGTTCAATTGTGATAAATAAAGTTTGACAGATGCTAAGGTGGAATGTTGCAGCCAAGACTGGCATAACTTCCCTACTGAGTAGGTAGTTACAGTGTGAGAAGATTCAAAACGGGGGTCTATACGAACTTGTGTATACCCCGGTACTAAATCCAGAAACCGATGTTGACAGGAATCTGAGCTTGTTTGCCATACTAACCAACCTTCCGGATTCAATTCAGAAATATTGAGGGATGTGTTGGAAATGTATGACTGCAACGTAGCAAGGGACAGATCCGTATGATTATCCCAATGAGGATAAACACCCAGACCTGGAGTGGAGGGAGAATTACATTTTTTAGAAGTAGCCAATCCAAAACAGGTGGTCTGAAAAATTGACGAATTCAAAAATAACATGTGGTTCGGGATGAGGCAGGCACGATGCAAAGCTTCTGTTCCCTGTACCTGCCACGGTTTAGAACCCCAAACCGATTTAAGATCGATAGTAGCTTTCCACAGATCATAGCCTCCAATTGCCAACTCGTCCATAAAGGACTTGGAATACAACAATTTGGTGTGTGTCAGTCTAACTTTAGAAGCAGACTCAGCCACAACCTTAAAATAAAAGGAGGCCGGATTCGACACACTGAAATCAGAAAAATAAGTGAATTTGTCCACTAACGTGGTGGAGCTGCCCAGCCTAGGGGCTGGACAGTGTTCCTATTGTTTATAATTTACAAAATTTCTAAACGTATTTACTTTGTGTAGGAAATGCGTGCCATAATGTTGATAGCAGAATTGCTCATCATAATTAGCAGTATCTAAATACAAATCTTCAGCATCAAATGCAGCATAATATTTCAAATTAGAAAACAGTGCTTCTGTTGCTTGTACATCCCAATCATCCGAGTGGATGTTCTGCTTAACTACATCACCCATAGAAACACGAAATACATTTGGCACATTGATTACTTCAGTGGGACCATGAATTTGAAATTTTACAGCATCCCAAGCAATCCCATCTAGTACAGGCCAGGCAGAAATGTTCACAAAAGTCTGGTCCCTTTTCATAATAAGTGATGAGGAGTGGGGGGCCAAAGTTCCATCAATTAGTCTAATTGTAGATCTTTCTTTCAGGTAGTGTCCATTTATAAGTCTAGAAAAAAACACTACCACAAAGCCAATGGACATAAACAAAAAAATACATATGAGCACCAGCCAAATGTCCAAGGGGGAATTAAAAAATGTCTTTTGAACCAGGCAACAAAGATCGAAACTTTTGATGGGGCAATGGAAGTCATTGAATTAGTGTAAAAGGAGTAGCGCGACTGGGTAACTGTGGTGGATTGTAAAACAGGCAACGGGACATCCGCAGGATGAGCATACTCAATATCTTCAGGTAGACCACCAGGTGTCAGTGGCAATAAAGGGCCAGTAACTGTATGCATCTCGACGGCAACAGAAGGCAAGGTGGTAGAAGCTGGGGCCACAACAGAATTTCTCAGCATCGAAGGGCAAGAAACTGCTGGTGTCATACTAAGAAGAATCGGCCACTCGCTGTAGCTTGACATTGTCAATAGAGATGTACCTGTTATCCTTGCGACCAGGAAGTGGAGGTAAAATGACTGTACGTGTACCCTGTACTCCAAGCACCGGAACTGGTGCACGATATGAGGGGCCGAACTCCTTCTTGTTCTCCACCTTCTCACGGACCAGATCACCAACTCGAGGTAGCCAGCTGACTACCGGAATCTGAAGCGCAGCATCAGATGTGGAGGGTATGTGTTCCTTCGCTAGACTGTCTCTGGCTTCTTGTAGATTCTGCAATACAGCACAGTGATCATTTACGTCAAAGAGTGCGGCCGACGCTGCCATGTCTAGACCATCAAGGTCCGGGACAGACATTCGTATGCCAAAGAGCATCATGCATGTGGTCCACCCACCCAGAGACCTTCTAGGGAGATTATTAAGTGCACGTTGCACGTCATACAAGTGGGCTAGCCAGTTCCGGACAGTAACTAAAACCCTGGCTGTCAAAGATTGCTTTAAGTCACGGTTCATTCGCTCCACCACACTATTACCCTCAGATCGGTATGGAGACGAAAATTTGACTTGGACCCCCAAATTTATCATGGCTTCTTTGTATGCCTAAGAGGCGAACGCAGGGCCCTGATCAGAATGTAAGGTACCACATGCAAAACTTCCAACAAAGACACGCAAATCCTTGATGACAGTACGGGCATCAGCACTCCTTTGTGGCCACACCCACAGAAAACGTGTGCACGAATCCACTGCAACCAAGATGTATTTGTACGCAGTATCAGAGGTAAATGGACCACAATGATCTAAATAAACACAACCCAGTGGTTTATTAGATATGTACAACTGAGTTAGTGGTGGGCGCGCCGCAGTTGAAGGTTTTATCTGCTGGCAAATGTCACAATTAAGAACATAAGCATGAGCTTGTTTATATAAACGGCACCACCAGTAACGTTGTTGTAACAGAGATACAGTAGCTGCAACGCCGGCATGCGCAGACGCCATGCCCTCGTGAGCTGCTAATATCAAAGATGGTCTGCAGTCAGCGTTGGGAATCAATCTGTCACCAACGTTGTTAATCCTCACTAAAGGGACGTTATCAGTACTTAAGCGATAATGGTAACGAGAAGGGAAACCTCTCGGATATTTTGTTCCCTTCTCTGTAGCAGCAATAGCTGCCAAGATGTCATCATCGATCTTACTTTGTGATCTTGTAACTGCTGCTACTAAGTATGTCGCCACTGCTGTTGTTGCTGCCTCATCAGCTAGGCTGTTGCCGACAGCATGGACACCAACTCGTTGGTGACCAAGAGTGTGAATAACATTCACGAGAGGCAGATGTTCTTTAAGTTCTGCCACTCAAACCCAAAGCGTTTTATGCTTAATTGTGCTACCTTTGGAATCACGATAGTCATTTTGAGACCAAAAATGTAGATTGTCGTAAGATTGTACACACTAAAACGAGTCACTCACTATAAGAGTAGTGACTCGAGTATCAGCAAATTCCAGTGCAAGCACCAGAGCACGAAGTACCGCCAACTGTGCGGTACAATCACCCAATGACTGTGTATGCACGACATCGGATTGGAATTCACCATTCACGAAAGTACCGACCACAACTGCGCAGGCCGCTGAGTAGGCATGCTTCGATCTAGTAGCCGGTTGTGCAGAACCGTCAGTGTAAATGACACAATGGTAATCCTCGAGCGGGCGCAAGGACAGAGGAGCTGGATGAACGAATTCATACTGTAAAAACTCCTGTGTCTGGAGAGCCGCGTCAAAGATATCTGTGACGTCTGGCGATGTCAAGGAAGTGGCCCATTGTATCCACCGTGGATGCAAAGCCTTAGAATTAGGTACACTTGCTTTCGTCACTGCCTCAAGGGCAGGATATGGTTTTACCACCAACATGCGTTTACCTTGCGATAGCGCTCGTTCTTTCAGAATCGCCATCTGCACTGCCGTCGGAACTTTCTCGACAGCGGAAAATCGCAGTTCAGCCGAAGTGTACAGGTGTGATTTGTAGGCAATGGGGACGGTGTCGCCCTCATTGAATGTTAAGTACGTGAAACCCACTGCGCCTGGCACAATTCTAATGACCACGTTAGTGTGGTTATCACGAGTCAGTAAGTATTTTGAAGCAAGAAGGTCAGCTTGCAATGATTGCAATATAGCTGAATGCTCCGGCAGCCAACATGATTTGGAAAAAGTAGGTTGTACCAAGGCATAAAGCGACTTGATACGCTGGGCATAATCAGGAATGTACGCTTGACCGAAATTCAGAAAGCCCAGAAGAGATTGTAATTTCTTCAGTGTCGTAGGGGCACGTACGCATGCGCATTTCTCTAGGAAGTGCGGTGCCAATCCTCGACCTTCATTGTTGAGTTCATATCCCAAAAACAACACTGTATATTCCGCAATGTGAGACTTCGCAAAGTTGAATTTGTAACCGAAGTCCGCAAACAAAACAATAATGCGGTCAACGCGACACAGATGCGGCCACAACTCGTCATCAGTGAGAGAAATATCATCCACATACGAGTACGCATCAGGGTCTATGCTCTCCAATAGAGAGACTACACGAGCGGTGAAATGTTTTTGTTTGCCACCCGAGGTAAATGCTGTCCACTCGCTACTAAGAGAGGACAGGTTATGGCTGTAAAAGCCATTGGAAATGTCAAGTGTGGTTATAAACCGTTTTCTCACGAGACTATCGACGAGAGCCGAACTGTGGGTATTTTGTACTGCGCATGTCCGGCAATGAGAGTTCAAATGCCGGTAATCCAAAACCAGGCGGTACGACCCATCAGGCTTCGTCACAGTGAATAAAGGATTATTCATTGGTGACACACATGTTTCAATTACACCTTGATATTCCAATTGTTCAAGGATAGCCGCGACGTGAGGTCTTGCTTCGCGACGCATGGGATATTGGGGTTGTGGCGGGGGCGTGGACCGCAACGGAATCCTATGGCTGGAAGACAATTTATCCCAGCCTACCTGATTACGATACAAAGCAGGTGCAAGCACCAGAGCCTACTCCTCGGCAAACTTCCTAACTTGGTCCTTTGGCACTGTGTGCGCAAAAGACGGGAGGATCATCTCCTCCCCTCTAGGAGCATCTAACATGAAAGCCGGGGGCCAATCAACCGCTGTCAATAGATTATCCCCAAAAATCCCTTGAATCGTGCGTTGTATGTCACCTTCAATTAAAAGGACTATTATACAGTCTGTCAGGGGGAGCCACTCTAGTGTCAGCAGTTTCTACAGTTATGAACGTATCAGTTGCTGTCGCCACCAGATATGGACGCAGTGCTTGTCGCACTACTGTAACTTCCGCCACGCTGTCGAGCAGCGTTAGTGCCCATGTCAGGTTCTGAAGCTGCGTCTGCACCATCTGTGGCATACCTCGCTGTTAGCGCAGCAACTTTCTTCTTCTGAAACGGGGGTCGTTGACGTGCAGACTCGTCCTGCTTGCCTTTGCCTGCAGTCTGACGGGGTTAATCACGACTTTGGGCACCCCTTCCTTTCCCACGGTCTCCGCCACCGGATTGTGAAGCCGATGTTTCCTGTGAAGAACGAGGAGAGCGTTGTTCAGAAACCTGAAATCTATCAGGTGACTTAATACTAGATCGATCGCGCAGATCATATGTGCGTTCGCTAGACGACTGTACGGGTGAGGCAGGACGAGACCCCTGTTACTGTTGCTGCTTCCCCTGTTTCTTTGCTCGCCAATTTTGTTTAGGAAAATTTGGGCGTTCGTCTTTAGTAGACGAGCTCATCTTAGCATGCTGTACTATATCAGGAATTATCACAGTTGGTTTAACACCCAAGGCACTACGGCCTACGGTCCTATAGGCTTGCGCAATTATTTTAGCGAACTCCTTAGGCCTGTCGAGTTCATCCACGCGGTCCAGCTTATTAGCTACTTGGAACTGCATGGCATCGCCTTTGAGGTTGCCCATTACCATGGAAGCCACCACATCGAACACTCCGACAAGCCTCATTCCTAATTGAACAGCAGCCTCCGCTCCGTGATTCTCTTGAACACGTTTAATGACGGAGGGTAGTACAGACATAGACGGAGTGCCGAAGCACTTCGAGTAGGTCGCGGCAAAGACCTTGCCCCAGTTTGTGCAATCGGACCAAGTCTTTCGGCAAACTAATGGGGAGAATCCTGTGTTTCTCCACAGGAGAGATATGCGGAAAAACCGCCTCCAGTTGGTCAAATTTCTCAGCACCTAATAAGGTAAATCATCCTTACTTTGGGGGTGCTTGCCCATAACCGAATTAACCATAACAGGACTAATAACCACCGCATGGTGGTCTGTTGGTTGTCCCGCAACAGCAGGTGCCCCCACCTGCACGTTGTGTGACACGTACTGCACTAAAGCCCTATGAACTGTAATTAGGGCTGTGTGTAGCACCCGCAACTCAGCCACCGCCACCGTGAGATAGCGGGGATGAGGCGTAAATCCGGCCAGCACCGGCCATGTGGCCCCTGCAATAGACAACGGACCCATTCTAGCCGGTGCAACCGCATGGGGAAGGGCGCCATTAAACCAAATGGTATGCTGCCAGGCAGAAATAGGAATTTCTTGTGTCCTATACAGCGTATAGATCGCAGGTAGCTGCGTGGGAGTATAGGAATGAAACGTATCATTGTCTGCATCCACCACCGGAAAAGTCACCCAAGAGTAAAACGACTCATAAGGGTATGACGCATCAGCGCTCACGACAAAAATAACAGCCATCACATCATCCGGCACCCCATACGTCGTCCAATGACGGTGTAGAGGTGCACGACTATGTGCGGCTATATCAACCGCCATAAGGACACACTAAAGAGTATCAACGATATCAACAGTAGCACTGGGGTTCAGTAAAAATAACCTTTTTAATGATCAAGCTTGAAAGAACCTATTAGTCGAAACACAAGTAGGCTAAACCCGTCACTCCCGTTAACCGGAAACCAGAGTGAGGGTGTTGTGGACTAATATAAGCACTACTAAGGCGTTTCAAATCAATCGACCAAACGTTAGGTGCGTCATGTTGCAGGGATTCTGCTTATGCACAGAACTATGCACAGGAAACCAGGACCTCAGTGAATTTTGGTGTACCAAAAACTCACCTCAGAAACCAGAACCCCTTATCCGACCAGCATCAGTGTCCCATTCGTTATCCGAGTTTTATCTCGGCGGTCCAAATGTATAGACAACCCAGAACAAGCGACTTAGGGTATTCTCAGGAATGGTGGGAATCAGAAATACCTGTTCGTAATTATTTTCATATCAGTCCACAACAGAATAAACAGAGACACAGCAAAGTTTAAAGAGTTTATTTTATAAACCTCGTGTCCTAAGATGCAGTACTTTGGCTAACATAAGCAGACAAATGTTTAAGATCAAAACCATCAGCATAGTTACAATACCATAGAAAATGAAAGGAGTAATCATACTAAAATGACAGTGGATATCAGCCACCTTCCTTTAGCTAGTAAACTAATATTCTTATTATTAGACTAATAAAAGGTCTCTAGGCTTGAATGGGGAACCCCATACCGCAAAGATCAGCTTAGTGGAATCACATCACAGGATCAGCTAGACTCTGCTCCTGGGAAAGCTCTTCTTCCGAATGTGTGCAAAACATGCAGCACTGCAATATTAAAAGCACTCAACTTTCAGGTATTTGCAGCTCCGTGCGTGTTATGGCTAAATAGTGGGCCGATCAACCTGAACCCAACAACATGCACCGTCTAGCGACCCAGACTGTTTCTTTACACAATGTTCAGACCAAGGTCGCTGCTCACTGGTAGGGATGTGAACAACAGACAGTTCTCATGTGAAGCAAAGGCGAGCAAGCATTTCTCAATTAATAACATGTAACTACAGTGTCGTGTGCAAAAGCAGCAAAAGCGGCAAGATGGCTTTCTAACATCTAACGCGGTTGTGCTAACTTAGCATTGTACATATATAGATAGCAGTCTTCACTACACAAAGAGGCCACTTACAAGCCATTGCATCACACTAGCAACATCACAGAGCTCAGCCTCAGGCTTGGAATACATGCAGTCACTCACAACCAAAGCCACCCTTCCCAGAATACTCACCCCCAGCTTGCTGCTGATGTTCCTTGAAACGTGCACCCAGCTCTGGCTGTGTCAATGCCAAGATGCGTGCCATTAGTGGTGTCATGCTCCGGCGCGCCCACCTGCCAGTCCGAGGGGAGCAGCCCCAGCATCATCTCTGCTACATCTTTGCTCAGCCGGCAGATGTCATCCCACCTCTTGTGACAGTGTGTGTGCCGTCGGTTGGAGACACCCAGAGCCCACATCTTGCGCCATACGGCCTTACGCTGGTGGACTTTGAGCTGCAGGCATGGGAGACAAGAGGAGGAAATTTCAGTGACACTGGGTCATGTACCACTATCTCTTAATGCAGGAGCATGCACAAACTCAGCACAACTTCACAGACATGTTTAACAGAGACAATACAGCATAACACATAGTACATAAGCATGGGATAATCATACCAAAATGCATGCAGGTATGAGGATGGACACAGTACCTGGACATCTTATACACATGCAGAATGCCAGCACAGAAAGCAATGAGAAGGAGGCCCACATCTGCTATCCAGTTTGTGAGTGAGCAAGACATACATTACATTGCAAATGATGTGGCGGGGCAGACTCACTGTGTCCAACACTGCACACCCTTCAATGTCCTTGCCCTGTGAATGGCTCACTGTGTCATGGAGGTCACATTTAGGGACATGATCTCACAATCTCACATATGTCTAACAAGGTCTGTCTTGTGCAATACACAGGCCTGAGATAGCCCTTTGATGTATAGGGTAGCATACAACCCATATGTCTCACTCTGTCCATTCAGTGATGGGTCCTTGTCAAATTGGTAAGTGACTCTGCAAGCCAGGGTGGCTCACACTGAGGTTTAACATGAGGCCTCAGAAATGTCACATGCAGGGACAATATGAGAGGGCAAACAGTGCCTATACATTCACATAATGATGAAAATGAAAGGGTGACATTTCAACAGTACAACAATCTGCTGTCTCATAGGTGAATTTCCACCAAGAGTGTCACCCTCAGGCATTTCACTCTTGTGCCTAATACTGACATATCCATGGTGGCAATATTAAGTCAAACACACCTCCATCAGTACCCTCTGGACGGAAACTCTTGAAAATGTCACTGATGAGCCTGTGTAGAACCCCATGAACCCAAACATCCATTAGCACAGGCAATTTCAGTTATGACTCCAGCTTACCAAACTTGCTGTGTCACTGTATGGCTGCAAAAGCAATGCATGTCCCTCCCATCCTGATATGCAGCCAGGGAAATGAGTAAAATATTCTACAAACCCCTTTCCCCTGTATCACACAAAGCCACACTCTCAGGCACATACTGCAGCAGATCAACTTTATGTGTGCACTTCCTGTACTCTCACTTCCACTCTGAAACACTTATCATGACATCTGGAGCACCATATAGCCTCCCATACTGTGTGAGCACCTCGTCCACCAGGACCTCCAGCTCCTCTGTGGTGAAGGGACGGACCCTGATGTTCTCAGTCCTCGCCATCACTGGGTCCAGGAGACAGGAGCAGCAGCAGTTGGTGGTGAGGAGTATCAGGAAGCAGTGCCTGGAGATAGGATAAAGGAGCAGCATCAGTTGGTGGTGAGGAGTGTCAGGCAGCAGTATCTGGAAGCAGTGGAAATGTGAGGCTCTCTTCCACACATATATAGCTCCCTGGGGTAGTTTCAGTGGTTCTAAGCTGCTGCAATTGGTGTTCCAGGTCCGCTTTTTTCAAATGCATCCAATGACCGGCCCGGGGGTGGTGGAGCACGCTTACAGCAAGTTTAAAAAATGCATTAGGCTACCGCTATTGCGGTTCCCATTGTCTGTAAGGGCATGGGCATTGGCGGTGACACACCGCAGGGTCTAGGCGGCAGCTACCGCGATCGTGCATCTTTCAATTGCATCCAATGAAAAGCCTGCGGTGGCAGAGCACGCCTACCGCTATGTTAAAAAATACATTAGGGTGTTAAAAATAATAGATGACTTCTCCTCCATTTCTGGGTACAAAATTAATTGGAACAAAAGCGAAGCAATGCCCATCTCGAATGGGACCACACTAGCGGCCATTCAAGGTTTTCCCTTTCAATAGAAATCGTCTCATCTCAAGTATTTGGGTATACTAGTGAACAAAGGCCTAGAGAGTATGGTTACGGATAATCTCAATCCCCTCATCGCTCAAATGCAACGTGATTTTGAAAAATGGAAGGCACTGGGTCTCTCAATGTGGGGTAGGGTTCAAGCCGTGAAAATGGTTACTATTTCCCGTTTTCTTTATGTCCTCGGGATGCTTCCTATTCAAATCCCTTTAACCACGCTACGTTCAATTGATTATAAGATAAAATCCTTTATATGGAACTCTGCCAAACCCCGTGTCTCAGCTTCAAAACTAAAGGCTCATCGCTCCTATGGAGGAATAGGTCTACACCCAGTGGAGCATTATGCTTTGGCATTACAGCTTTCTCAAATGTCATATATGCTTTCACATTCATCGGATGCGCCACAGTGGGTAAATCTTGAACGCCACCTTTCATTAACAAACGCAGGTCTTTCTGTTTTATACGGCTCGGAATTTCGTCCCCGAGACTCCACCACTAATCCTATTTTGTCGGCTATGCGTGCTGCTTGGCAAAGGGCACACCGCTTACTGGGCTCACATCCTCGTCTTCATAGAAAAGCCCCATCATGGAATAATTCTGCAATTCATATTAATAGACAATCAATATCTTGGTCTATTTGGGAAACAGCAGGTGTTTCCACCTTAGATCAACTTTTTTCAAACGGAGATATTAAATCATTTGCCCAACTGCAGGAAGAATTCCATTTGCCTGATATACAAGTCTCAAAATACAACCAGTTACGACAATCCTTACGGAGGAGTCTAGGACCTCTACCATGGCTCTTGCCTGACTCACCAATTGTAACATATCTCCACACTTGGGGTAAGATGAAAGGAGCTACATCTGGCTTTTACCAAACTCTCACTTCGCATCTTTTTTCTCAACCCTTATCGCAAACTTTACGTACTAAATGGCAAACCTTATTATCTGTCTCTTGAAAATGAATGGTCTGACATTCTTAACAATCTCAACAAGGGTGCACGTGAAGCACGATTGAAATTTTGCATATTCAAGATTTTACATGATTGGCATTGGTCACCAACAAAACTGCATAAAGCTGGCTTGCTTCCCCATTCTAACTGCTGGAGATGTGATAGTACGTCTTGTAACATTTCTCATATCATTTGCGGATGTCCAGTGATCCAACCCTTTTGGAATTATATAGGTAAAACCTTACATTCCACGATGCCTCTACAAACTCCACTTTCGCATGCTACCATTCTTCTGCATGAGACACGTCAATCACAATCACTTTTTAAACCACAAGCCCGACACTTACACACAGCCTTAGCTACAGCCAAAATGTGTATACTACGGCAATGGAAGTCGCCTCAACCACCATCACAAGAAATATGGATGGTGGCCATGATTCAAACAGCTTCCTACGAACGTATTAAATACAACATACAGGATCAATCTGATCTCTTTCTTCGAGTATGGTCACCTTTTCTAGCTTTAAATACGGATGCTAATATTAATGACCCATCTACGCAGTAATTAAATTCTTATCCCGTTTCATTCTCATTCATTATTCATTATTGGGGGTTAATAAATCTTAATACATATTGTGTCTACCTATTATTTGTTGTTGTTTTTAATAGCTACTCACCAGAACACTTACATATAATTCTGTATCTTTTAATATATATATTTATACATCAAGTGAAATTATTATCCCTTATATTCATCTTTTCTTATTGGTTTTCTAGAGTGTCTTCTTTTCTCAGGAACATATTTATATAGCTTTGAAGTACTGGGTTTTCCAGAACCAACCCAGCGGTGCCAGGGGACACACCCGAAGACTTCGAGTTCTTCCTGTTTCAGACTACAGAAACACAGAGTCTTCTAGGTGAAATCAAAGATCGTATTTATTGGCTGCAGACCAATAACAGGTATCCGAGAAGTACAGCACGGTGTATGTTCTCAGGAGACTACTCCCAACCAAAAAACAGTCTTTTCTTATATAAAGAATATTACGCTCTGGGCAACACCGCCCCTATTTTACAAGTGGTCATTCACATATTTTCGCTTCAAAGAAACAGCAAAGTCATGATGATAATCCCACATTTCAGCTCGGTCAGCCCACAATTATTTACCCAGCGAGGCTCAGAACCCTCATCAGATATCAGCTGACCCCACTAAAAACGGGCACCTCCTCCTCGTAAAGCAAGCCATAAAGTAGGAAACGGAGTCAGGTGTGAAAGAGATTAGTCAGGATTCGTGTGGGATGAACGACTTTATGATGTGTCGCGCCCTGATGCTAATCCCATTTGGCTGCTGTAAAAGGAACCGGCCGGACAGGACTGACCTCGGGCAGTGGAGTCAGTTTGCACAGGTCACAAGAAGGCACAGAAGGTGTGTGTGTCCTTTAGGCTTAGACATGGCCTAAAACCGCAGCCTATGTGAGGGCATCCACAGAATGGTTACCGTTCTAAAATGGAACCCGAGGGTTCGATAAGCAGTATCGTATACACGGTGAATTCATCGGTGAAACATGACGAAAACACTCATACATACCGCATTAGTCATTTGCGGTTCACTGATACCAAAATCGGCATGGTAGGACCATGCCTCCAACATAGTTCCGAAATTTACAGTACCACAGACCCTCCTTTTGCCCTTACATAGGCAATAACTAGACTAATCTGAGTCCAGGTCTACATTCATAAAGTCATGGAGCTGTTGCTGTAGCATCATCCTATTGCTTAGCTCGTCCCTTGATACAGGTCTCCTTACACATGATGTAACACAGAGGCTACACATTACAGGAGCACACTGCATACATAGACAGAACAGAAAAAGAATGGCTAAGATCGTCCCAGTGACTATTAGAATCTTCCATCCCCAAGCTGATATCAGTCGCCAGAACCACCCCATCATCGGCCAATCTCCTTTATCCACGTGAATGGATTAGGAAATCTTATGCAGTTTGGAGATGGCTTGATAGACTGTCGGAGCGTTATCTGGTATGAAAATACAGCAACTTGATTGGATAACCTTACATACCCCACCACGGTCTGCAAGTATGACATCTAGAACCATACGGTTCTGCAACATCATGAGGCGATCCGCTTGGAGCTCAGCTGTCAAGTTACCAAGGGCACCGGCCGTTACATTAACAGTGGATTCAACTACATGAGTCAGTTGTCTCAGGTTCTTACTATTGACCATTGGTCCCCAAAACGGCAGGAAACCCATGAAGAAGTCTCCCGCTTCCTGACCGGCAGTATCCTCCTGACTAGCAACGCCTCGCACAACTCTGGTCTTGTGATAATCAGAGGCGGCAGTAAATGTTGGCGGTAGCAAATTTGCAACATAACATGTGCCCGAGAAATCAGGGGGCAACCATGTATATGCTCGGTCATTTCACACAAAGTATGTACCATTGGCAGCCAAAAGCGCAGGGGAAAACTGTGATGGAAACATGTACGTTTCAGTACAGGCACTCTTCCCTAGTTGAGCTCTTGTATTCTGACCATTGCCTTGCAAACAGAACCGACCTATGTGTGGTACGACCCAAATTGGGGATGAACTTTTACGCTGTTTTTCGCCCAGACTAATGCTATACCCCGTCACGTTCCAACCTACATAAGCTCGCAACTCATCCTTGGGAATAGATGAATATGCATCGATATCTCTGCTCATATCAGCAACTCCTTTCATCAAGGCCTTATTGTTCGTGCTAGGTCTAGTGGAACGCGGTGGTCGCGGGGAGTAGGTCTCAAGCGCAAAAAGAAACATAGTCTGGAATGCCCATGATGACCCATTATAGCTAAACGGCAGCACTAGATATGGGATACCCTTATTAATGGTATGTGGCATCAAACCACACACCCAACAATTTGTTGTATTCATAACTAGTTGGTGCTGGTGCAGGAGTTGAATGAATGAATAATTGACAAACTCCAATCTTCTAGCGGACTCGTGTTCAGGCAGAGGATGAAAGGAATGCAAAGAAACAGTAGGAGGAGGTATGGGCTGTGCAGTTGGTGCAAA
The DNA here is from genome assembly GCF_964204655.1 of Triturus cristatus. NCBI lineage: Eukaryota > Metazoa > Chordata > Amphibia > Caudata > Salamandridae > Triturus > Triturus cristatus. The sequence goes on from NC_140588.1 coordinate 571,971,654, forward strand.
TGTGACTTGGAAAGAGAATAAAACATATCCTATGAAAATTGTCATTACACTCAGTAACATGGAAATACATAACATCAAACATCGTTTTCTTGTCATCACTGTACATATTCTGTCTTTGCAGTTCATTGGTTTAGCAGGTCTCTCATTCTCAAAAAACTCCATCCTCTCTAAGTGCTGCTCGCGGTGGTAGGGTGTTCTATGCTGAGGAAATGCTTCTGTCAGTCCAGGGCAACTCCCTAGACCGACCAGAACTGTCGACCTAACGTCTTCAGTTGCACTCCAAAGACTTGGGCAACCGCGACCCTGCAGCTGAACCCGGATGGCGGTTCGAAAAGGCAAAAAATAAGCAAGTTTCTCAGGAAAGAGAGAGCTGCACTTCCCAAAAATTATTAAAAATAGCAAGGGAAAGGATAAGAATTTTATTTGTCCATAGTCCTTGGCCTCAAATTGTAGCGATTTCTCCCAGGTACTGTCTGGTCTTGAAACAAGAGTTCAGGCTCTGTAGTGTTCAATCGAATTGACGGTGGCACAGCCTCTTGCAAAATGTCATCGCTTTCCTGCTCAGAGCTTGCTCCTTTCACGCGTGCATCGCTAAATGGCACGAAACGAGGCACAGTGTCAGTCTCAGAATCAGCGATACCCTCCTGGACCCACCGGTCGTACGGTAGAGGCAAAGGGACCCTCTTACAATGTACGCCATGAATCCAGTTCTTTTTCCCTTTCACTCGAACAGCTGATCTTGTCGAGAGAAGGACGAGATGGGGGCCGGTCCAATGGGGCTCATCATTTTTCGTTCTTTTGAAATTTTTGACCAGCACCCACGATCCAGGATTAATAGGATGTCCTGGAGCTTCAGAGACCTGAGGCAGAGTATCGTGGACCTGTTGGTGTAAGACACGCAATTTAGCCGTCAATTCATACAGATAATCAAGCAGTACTGGATGTTCAATTTCGCTGATTTTTGTCGGTCTTGGCACACCCCATATATTGGCCGGACGGCCAAACACAATCTCGTACGGACTTAGTCCCACTCGTGAATGCACAGTCATTCTTGTTGATAGGAGTGCTAAGGGCAGCGCGTCAGGCCATTTAAGACCGGAGCTCGCCTGAATCTTAGCCAACTTAAGTTTCAAAGTGCCGTTGTAGCACTCTACTAGTCCAGCTGATTGGGGGTGATTTGCAGCGTGGAATTTTTGCTTAATACCTAGTCCCTCACATACATTCTTCATCACTCGACCCACAAATTCACTCCCATTATCACTCCAGACCATTCTCGGCATTCCAAACCTAGGGAAGAATTCTTTGACAAGGGCTTTAGCTGTGGATAATGCAGTATTGTCTTTTAGGGGATATGCTTCTATCCACCTTGAAAAAGCGCAAACAACAACAAGTACATATTTCAAATTGTTGTACCTTTCCATGTGGATAAAATCTAGCTGCAAAACCTCGAACGGATACGTTGGAGGCGCAAAATGACCAGCTGGAGTTGGGGTTCCCCTACCAGTATTGTATTTCAAACATACCATGCAATTTTTGACCACATTCTCTGCACACTTGGGAATTCCAGCATTCTGCCATACTGGAGCTAACATCTTACAAACCCCTTTCACACTGATATGCGCCATTCCATGTGCCATCGTCACCACTGGAAGCACATATGCATCAGGTAACAACCATCGCCGGTGTTCTGACAAATCAACCCAACAACCATTTTCATCCAATTTACCCTTACTTTCTTTCCACATGCTCAATTCTTTCTCTGTGGCTTCAGCTTGAAGGGACTTCACACTCTCTATCGTGTCTTCACACATTCCAACATCACCAACCCATCTTGCAGGGCCTGCAACATACATTCGATTCATCACATCTTTTGCTGTTTCTTTCGCGATTTCGTCAGCAAATGCATTACCACGACCAACATCATCAATAACCTTCTTGTGTGAACTGCATTTCACAATCGCAACTTGTAACGGTAAGGTCAGTGGTTCAAGGAGATCATTCACCAACTGACCATTCTGAATCTTAGTTCCATGCGAAGTCAGGAACCCACGTTCTTTCCACAAGCGCCCAAAACTGTGGGCCACGCCAAAGGCATACTGACTGTCAGTATATATGTTCACTTTCATTCCTTTTGACAACACGCATGCTCTTGTAAGTGCAATTAATTCTGCTGCTTGAGCCGAATTATGTGGTATACGTGCAGTTTCAACAATCGTGTGCAAAGTCGTGATAGCATATGCAGCAGTCGTATCACCATTCGGAAGCTTGAAGCACGAACCATCCACCCATAAGGTACCATCACACTCAACCAGGGGAGTATCTTTAAGATCCACTCTCCCTTTTGTTTCTTCTTCTGTTCTGAACAGACAATCATGCTGTTCAATCTCATCTGTGTCTGTTGAAATCGGTAATAATGTATCTGGATTAAACGTATTGCACCTCTTTATGTGCACATGACTCGCTAGCAGTGTCAACTCGTACCCTGACAATCGAGCACTAGTTAAGTGCTGTGTCTTGGTCCTGTTTAACAATGTGTCCACTGCATGTGGAACCATTACAATCAACGTGTTATTCATTACTAACCCAGCAGACTGTCGAATAGACACAGCTGCTGCCGCTGTGGCTCTCAAACAACTTGGCAATGCCTTAGCTACTGGATCCAAAGTCGACGAAAAATACGCGCACGGACGCTGTCTGGGCCCGATTCACAGAACTAACTTAAGACAAAATCCTAAACTTACTACCATTTTGGTATTCACAGAAGGCACTTACTCATTTTGGTATTCACAGAAGGCACTTACTCATTTCGGTATTCACAGAAGTTAGGAGTCCTAACTTTAGGACTCCTAAATGCCTTCTGTGAATACCGAAAGTCTTAAAATTAGGATTTTTCTCAGTTTAGTAGTAGTATAGTTAGGACTCCTAACTTTAGGACTCCTAAATGCCTTCTGTGAATACCGAAAGTCTTAAAATTAGGATTTTTCTCAATTTAGTAGTCCTAAATTTAGGACTCCTAAATGCCTTCTGTGAATACCGAAAGCCTTAAAATTAGGATTTTTCTCAGTTTAGTAGTTGTAAAGTTAGGAGTCCTAACCTAAACTGAGAAAAATCCTAATTTTAAGGCTTTCGGTATTCACAGAAGGCATTTAGGAGTCCTAAAGTTAGGAGTCCTAAACTTAGGACTACTAAATTGAGAAAAATCCTAATTTTAAGACTTTCGGTATTCACAGAAGGCATTTAGGAGTCCTAAAGTTAGGAGTCCTAACTATACTACTACTAAACTGAGAAAAATCCTAATTTTAAGACTTTCGGTATTCACAGAAGGCATTTAGGAGTCCTAAAGTTAGGACTCCTAACTTCTGTGAATACCGAAATGAGTAAGTGCCTTCTGTGAATACCAAAATGAGTAAGTGCCTTCTGTGAATACCAAAATGGTAGTAAGTTTAGGATTTTGTCTTAAGTTAGTTCTGTGAATCGGGCCCTGAGTCTCCAAAAGACTGTGTCAACACTGACAACGCACAACCTTCTTTCTCGTGAACATACAATGTAAAAGGTTTACTGTAGTCGGGGGTACCCAACACAGGAGCCGAACACAATGCCTTACGCAATTCCGAAAAACTTTTCTGACACTCTTCAGACCATGGGACGGGATTCGGTGTATCTTTGTATGTTAATGCTATCAAAGGTTTTGCCATCAAAGAAAAACTCGGGATCCACTGCCTACAGTATGAAGTAATACCCAAGAAAGCACGCACTTCTCTCTGTGTTCTTGGCACGTTCAATTGTGCAATGGCCTGAATTCTTTCTGGGGTCAGTTTCCTTCCCTCCTTCGATAAGAGATGGCCTAAGTAGGTCACTTCTTGTCGACAATATTGCAGTTTTAAGAGAGACACTTTGTGATGAAAGATAGACAGATGACGCAACAATGACAATGTTGTTTCTTTACAAATTTCCTCAGTATCCGCGGCGATTAGTAAATCGTCAACATACTGAATAAGGGTAGCACCACTAGGTAAGACAATTGCATCAAGCTGCGCTTTTAAAGCCTGACTGTATATTGATGGGCTTTCACAGTAGCCCTGTGGAGCGCGTTTAAATCGGAAGCTGCGACCTCCCAAACTAAAACCAAAAATATCCCTGCTTTCCTCTGCAATCGGGATGCTAAAGAAAGCATTCTTTAAGTCGATCACTGAGAACCAAGCAGCGGAAGCTGGGATCATAGTTAACAAGGCAGTTATATCAGGGACAACTGGAAACTGTGGCACAACTATCTTATTGACCTCTCTAAGATCGATCACAAACCTGTAAACTGAGAGGGGTCAGTACGTTTTAAAACAGGCAAAACAGGACTATTGCAAACGTTGCCTCTTGTCTCTTCAATTACATCCTTTTCAATCAAATCATAGATGATTGCTAACAATGCTTTCTCACCTTCATTAGAGATCTTGTACTGGGGAATGCGTGGCAATTTAACATTGGCTTTCAAAGTGACCACATATGGCGGTATTTCCAAGAGGCCCACATCATTAGGACCAGTAGCCCAAAGGACATCCGGAAGAGACGACAATTCAGCTGGCAGTTTATTCTTCGACAAATACGTTGGAGAAATCACTGCCCTACCCATTGTAAGTTGTACTCCCGAGGGAGAACAATATAATGTCGCATGTAATCTCTTCAACAAATCCAATCCTAACAGGTTTTCACCACAACCTGTCATTAGGATAAGGGGTGCTTTCAGCTCACAAGGTCCAACAGAAAGGGGCATAGGACTAGAGATTGGGTTCCTAACCGGGGCGCCAGACAAAGGCGCGCCAGGGAGTTTTAAGTGCATAATTGAACTCTTTGCAGCACCAGTATCCAACAGAAAGGGCTCTGACACACCCGCTGTAGTCACCTTAACATACGGTCCACTCTGATCCACTGGTACTGAAACAACTCCCTCTCTTTGTCTACGGCTGTCCTAGTAATCATTACCTTCCGCATTTCCATCTTCTGCATAATAGTCATTATTATAGTACTGAGCTGTCCCACCAGTTACATTGGCCTGCTGATCAAAACTGTTCATCGTGTTTTGAGGCGGAAGAGGACGCGCGTTCTGGGGAACATTCCCACGCCCTCTACCTCTAGGAGCTTGCTGACCACCTCTACCTCTCGCGCCATAAGCATTATTCGTGCGCTGCAACAATATAGGACAACTATACTTAAAATGACCTTCTTCCTTGCAATACGAACACTGATTGGGGCCCCAGGAACACGCGGTTGGGAATACCCGAACCTTTGCGAGTTACTCTGAAACTGTTGGGGTTGTTGATAGTTACTCTGACCTTGCTTATAGTTATTCTGATCTCCACGTGGTGGGTAAGCCTGCTGTAAAAGAACCTTCGTCTTTAATTCTTTTGTTTTCTTGTCTGCTCTATCCTTCTCATCTTTATCCCTATTTTCGAATACTGTGCAGTAGCCAGTTTTTGCGCTGATGAGGAAACAGCCCAAGAACTCTCTGAATCTTTTAATTTCTTACACAACTCGGGAAGCAAATTATGCACAAATTTATCAACAAATAACCGTTGACCACCTTCCGTACTCATGTCTTGACCACTGTGGTCGATAAATGTTTCTTCAAACCTGGTGAAGAAATCAGACACTGTTTCGTCTTTCTTTTGTTTGCATGCGGATAATTTATCCCAATTCACACGCATCGCCGGCATTAAAGTTTTCATATAGGTAATAATTCTACCAGGGAGTTCTGCTACCAAGGGCACCACCAACTTGTCTAGTGTCTGTAGCAATGATATTAGCCCATGTGCCACCTAGTTCTGCAGCATGATCTGTATTACGAATCAACCCCCATAAAGGCTGCGGAACGACATTCCTGAATAACATATCTATGTCAGCTAGGTTCATGACACACGATTCTGCAGTCTGTGATAACTCATTATAATATCCTGCAGGGTTTTTACGGGGGTCAGGCAATGTCTGCTTAAGGGCTAAAACTTCTGATCGCTTCCAAGGAACATGTACCCAAACACGCTGAAAATGAGCTGGCATAGCAGCGATACCTCGAGCGGCATCAGCTGCAACAGTGTCCTTCCATACTGGAGGGACTTCTCTCATAGGGTATTGTTTAACCTTCCTATCAGAGGAGTCATGTTCAAACAGTGACTGAGAAGGACCTTCGATCCTAAAAGACAATAATGTCGCAACTGCTTTCTCAACATCGGGACCCACAATCGTACCTTTTCCAAATTCAAACCGTACATGACACAACTCCTGCGGGCTTAAATCTAAACCATGATCTTCCAATTCCTCACAGAGGAATTCACACATTTTCTCAAAGACGTATCTCTGTTTTGGTGCTTCCCATTGATGAAAAACATTTACAACAGACTCTACATCATACCTTGAAGGATAAACAATCCATCTACGTGCCATGTGGTCTAATACTTGTTTATCTCCAGGACCAGGCAGCTGACTATGCAACTGCTTACGTTGTGAACCAGGGGTCGTACTAGATGTCCCAAAGAGAGGCGATATAAAACTAGTGACCGCACTAGCTATTCGTTGTCGAGTAGAAGGAGAAGTTGAGGCAAGAACAGGGGGAAAGACAGAGGGAAGAAAAACGGGTGCAGATACAGGTACAGGGGTCATATCAGGAAGAGCGCCGAGGAAGACAGTTGATGTACTAGGTAAAGTCGCAGGAAGCGCAGAAGAGATAGGCAGCGAAACCGGTGGCCCTTGAGAGAGCTGCGCCGTAGGCATAGGAGCCGGCTGAGGAGGAGCTGGCGGCTGCAGGAAAGCTTGCGGCAAATTAACTGGAGGCTGTACATTTAAAGGTTGCGGAGGCGCTGTAGCACTCTGCGCATATGGGGGTGGCGAACTCAGCAAATGTGACATTAGGGCATCTTTCTCCTTTTCTTCTGACGCATCTTGCTGAAGGGGCGGCAAAACTGGGTAGCATTTATCAATCACTAGTTTACGTTGCCTGCGCAACTGCTCATTCATTTGTTCTTCTTCATTATCTTTAAACTGCAAGGCTGCTTGCATTATCGACATACCTTTCTCCCTATTATTTTTCTTTGCCAATTTGATTTCCTTCTGTTTAGCTTCCTTTCGCCATAGGCGGAAAGAATCAAACATCGCCGGCCGGGCTTTCTTTTTAAATAATTTAACTTCAAGTTATCTAGGATTTCTGTGTCGAAACTACCATTTTGGGGGCATTTTAAAACACCATCCTTCCTGGTGTATCGGATCCATACTTCATTATACGTAATGGGGCCCACACCATGTTTCACATAAAGCTCATAAGTTGGAGTTCCAATTGGAGGAACCGGACACGAATCCTCTAATCGGGAGTCCCTATTACAACCCAAACAAAACAAATTTCCAAATATACTAGAACCAGGCATCGTCGCTCACTAGTCTAGTTTCAAACTTCAAAGGATTATCGAATACGATAGTCTCGTGAATACACGAGTCCTTCGGCTTTGGCACTTGCAAGTTCCAAATCAAAGCGATTCCGAAGGGATACCAAACTAAGAACCAAACTAAGGACTGGGAGACGCTCCACTTATACTTAACTGAGATATCGATGACGTCACCAGAAGACTCGGTTAATCGTTTCGCTCTACCAAATCATCAAGGGCCCAAAACAGGGTGATAGTCAGGGCAGCAGTCCTTTGTAGCCGTCGGGACGCGGAGAACCTCGCAGTAAAGACTTTCGGACCACGTCGACATGCAGGGGTCGATGAAGTGGCGGCCTTCCTCCAGAATTTTCACACGAAGCTCCTCACGAACCTCTGGCTTGGACCGGTACCGCTGAAATTGCCCCACGTTGGGCGCCAACTGAAGTACTGGGTTTTCCAGAACCAACCCAGCGGTGCCAAGGGACACACCCGAAGACTTCGAGTTCTTCCTGTTTCAGACTACAGAAACACAGAGTCTTCTAGGTGAAATCAAAGATAGTATTTATTGGCTGCAGACCAATCACAGGTATCCGAGAAGTACAGCACGGTGTATGTTCTCAGGAGACTGCTCCCAACCAAAAACCAGTCTTTTCTTATATACAGAATATTACGCTCTGGGCAACACCGCCCCTATTTTACAAGTGGTCATTCACATATTTTCGCTTCAAAGAAACAGCAAAGTCATGATGATAATCCCACATTTCAGCTCGGTCAGCCCACAATTATTTACCCAGCGAGGCTCAGAACCCTCATCAGATATCAGCAGACCCCAATAAAAACGGGCACCTCCTCCTCGTAAAGCAAGCCATAAAGTAGGAAACGGAGTCAGGTGTGAAAGAGATTAATCAGGGTTCGTGTGGGATGAACGACTTTATGATGTGTCGCGCCCTGATGCTAATTCCATTTGGCCGCTGTAAAAGGAACCGGCCGGACAGGACTGACCTCGGGCAGTGGAGTCAGTTTGCACAGGTCACAAGAAGGCACAGAAGGTGTGTGTATCCTTTAGGCTTAGACATGGCCTAAAACCGCAGCCTATGTGAGGGCAACCACAGAATGGTTACCGTTCTAAAATGGAACCCGAGGGTTCGATAAGCAGTATCGTATACACGGTGAATTCATCGGTGAAACATGACGAAAACACTCATACATACCGCATTAGTCATTTGCGGTTCGCTGATACCAAAATCGGCATGGTAGGACCATGCCTCCAACATGGTTCCGAAATTTACAGTACCACAGCTTTATATAGCATTATGTCTTATATTTGTGTACATTTTCACTTATCGTTTTCTTTTGTGATCCCTTCTTTACCTTCCCTTTCTCTCTCCTCCCCCCCGTCCCATAATTCCATCTTTTATGGCCTCAATATAAAGTCAAATATTTGTCTTTGCATGGATCTGTTTATGTATTTATTAAATTATATAATATGATTAATTATTCAGAAAGTTTTATTCTATGCTTATATATAACAATTTTCTTATATATTTATTGTATGATAATGCAAACAATTATTATACTATATGTATTCTATTGTAAATTTCAATAAAAAATTGAAACACAAAAAAAATACATTAGGCTGCTGCGATTGTGGTTCCCATTGGCTGTAAGGGCTTTGGCATTGGCGGTGACACACCGCAGGGGCCAGGGGGTCGCTACTGCGTTATGGCTGCTATACATTGGTGCCAATGACAGTGATTTGGGTGGCGGAGCATGTCAACCACCATTTTACAATGTGTATATCACTACCGTGATTGCTGTGGGCATTGGCGGTGACACACCGCAGGGGCCAGGGGGTCGCTACTGCGATATGGCTGCTATACATTGGTGCCAATGACAATGATTTGGGTGGCGGAGCATGTCAACCACCATTTTACAATGTGTATATCACTACCGCGATTGCTGTGGGCATTGGCGGTGACACACCGCAGGGGCCTGTCCGTCGTTACCGCGATATGGCTGCTAAACATTGGTGCCAATGACCGTGATTTGGGTAGCGGAGCATGCCAACTGCCATTTTACAATGTGTATATCACTAACGTGATTGTGGTGGGCATTGGCGGTGACACACCGCAGGGGCCTGTCCGTCGTTACCGCGATATGGCTGCTAAACATTGGTGCCAATGACCGTGATTTGGGTAGCGGAGCATGCCAACTGCCATTTTACAATGTGTATATCACTAACGTGATTGTGGTGGGCATTGGCGGTGACACACCGCAGGGGCCAGGCGGTCGCTACTGCGATATGGCTGCTATACCTTGGTGCCAATTACGGTGGTGGAGCACATTGACAGCAACTATGGACACATCGTGCTGTGTCAACAGCAATGGCCAGTTCTCAACAGTGCACAGTAGACACCTGATTTATAGCACAAGATAGTGCATACAATGCCAATGTAACATTTAGCCAACTGCTGACTACACATGCCATGTTGGTGTATACGAATGGAAACATTGACATGTACTCCCTCACATGTCACTTGTGATATTGCTGGGCATGTACACAGATCAGTGTTGTGATGGACTCTCCAATGGGTACACATGTCAATGTGTGATGTGGCTAAGCAAATCACAGTGATGAATGTCTGACTACACAATGTGCATATTTTACTGTGTAGTTTCCTTGGCTCATGCACATATTTGACCTTAATGCACAGACTGTGATCATTGTGTTATTGATATGTGCCCTGTTCGACTTACGCAAGAAGGTGTGGCAGGTACGGCAGCTAGGTAGGAACCAGCAGTGTTGCTGTTTCACACACATGCTGTATGAACTACTGTCAGTTCTGGTTCTGCATGATGTGGACATATACCTTTGGGCATTCACATAGTCAGAATTTGTTCTGGAGGTACTCACTGTGTGAACAGTGGACAAGTGTACGACTAGTGTAGCTGAAGGTGTCCCTATATGTTAGTTGTGATGTAAGCTGAACTGTGATGCCAGTCATTCTCGGCGTTGTGTCAGTCAAAACAAAAGATGTTGGACACATCTCATAGGGGGATTGAATTGACATGTGTCCCCTTTCATCTCACCTAGGAGGCGACCACATGTGCACCGACCCTTCACAGTGCTGGTGGACATGGGGGATGAGGACGTCATAAAGAAATTTTGTCTGGATTGACCCACCCTACAAGACCTATGTGCTCTGTTGGAGTCCCACCTGTGGCCTCGCAGAACGTATCAACAAAAATTGTACATAATTAAGTAATTGTACTTAATACAACTGTCTTGCGATGGGCGCCTTAATTAAAGATTTACTTAGCTTCCTCATGTTCTTTCTTTCCTTTTAGGTCCCTCTAGATTGCGAGTTGAAGAGCGCTCTGCAAATGCGATGGTCCAGAAGAAGAAACAGGATCCAGTTTCGGTAAGTGTCCTTGGAAACAGGTCCTTCCCTGGAAACTGGCGGAAGGCAAAGCGCTTTCCAGAAGTTGGGTGTGGCTTTAATAGTAAAGCTACACCCAAGATGGCCGTCACGCTACGCATGCTCGGCATAACGCGGTGTTTCATTTCCTTGGACTCAGTCAGTTCAATTGAGAATTGCCACGGAGATGATAAGCAGAGTAAGTCTCTTCTTAGAACTCTGCTAATCTTTCGTCAACGGTCACAATAGCAGAAATAAGAGCCAGACCAGATCCGTGTGTACAAGTGTCAGTTTTTATAAAAAATGCATGAATTCCTATGCCTCATTATAACATGCAACTACAATACCATGTAAATCATTACCGTATATAAGAACATGATGTCATTACTGTACATATGGGGTAAAACACATTGACATATTGCACACATGACTTTACATAACTTAACGTTACGGTTGTGCGTGGAAGCACGGGACAGGGGTGGGTTTTTTGATACTGAAAGCTCTGCGCTTCAGCAGGGGAATCGTGACAGTGGTGGTGGTGGTGGCTGCACAGGTCATTACAGCAGGGGTCAGCATAGTTGTTGTTGCTGATGTGGTGGCGGGGGGGACAGTGGGGTCCTGGGAGCTGTTGCGCCCTGGCATGCCTGATGGGCCAGCTTCTTGCTCCGCATCCTCAAAATCCAGGGAGTCATCATCAGAGAGCCCATGTTCAGGGGGCGGAGACTGGCTCTAGTTTGGTGTCGTCATAGCCTGCTGTCAGTTCTTGGTCACCTGTGGGACAGAGGGGAAATGGTCATTGACGTGCACCCCTCAAACTTGGTGTTAGATGCATCTTATTTACAGGTTATACACCACACAGTTTGGTAGTTCTCACATTGTATGTCTGCACAGTACCGTGCATCATGATGTGGAGGTACATACATTACTTGTCCATGGTGTGACATGTCAATAGATACCATGTGCCACATGCAGATTTTGTGATTATGAGGACATGTTGTCATCTGACGACTAGCAGCACAACGATTTTATGTGAAGCATCTTTGTTGATTACTCTGCCTGCCAGACGTTACATCTGAGCATGAACTAGCCATTGTTATCTCATGCATACCATTTTCACATCATGTGCTTTTCTTTATTTGTTCTACAGACCATGCTTGCTTTGTTTTCATATGGTCCCTCCAGCTCTGCCCCCATGGAACTTACAGATAGCATTCAGTGCAGGGTACAGGGGGTGCAGATGTTGATGCTGCTGGTGCTGCATGATGACTCACACCGGAGGGGCCAGGTTGGTCGTCGTCATACAAAGAGGACAGAGACAGAGTAAAACCAGAGAGCTCAGTGTCCACCAGAGTCTGGGACTGGAAATCCTCTTCATTTGGTGCTGGGTCCCCAGCACCACCTGTGTTTGGAAGAGGCACACAATGTAAGTTATGTTTCTACAGGCATCAATGGTTCACAAACATGACATATTCTACTGTACGAACGGATGCCTGCCTGTACACTGCTTTCTCCGGATTGTCACGGACAGAGTTTGATATTGTTGTTGCACATTGCCCAGCCATGAAGAAACATTTCAATGTGCATGTTGAAGTGTGTGCATGCCCAGCTCATGGATAGATTTGTCTGCACATGGCCATTGCTACTCAAGGGCCATCACGTTTCTGACACAGGTGTGTCATCCCTGTACACATGTGAGCTTTAACAAGGACATACGTGCTATTCCACTGGGGATATGTTGTACTATTGGGGCATGTGTGGTAGCAGAGTTTGCTAGTCTTTGTGTGCCACATTGGTGTATTGGTACGACATGGTCACAGTCTGGTATGCCTGTGATCTCTTTGGAGGAAGTGTTTTCTTCCAGTGTTCCTAGTTCCCATCTCATTTCATACAAGTGATGATGTCACCATCGTTAATGAGTCTGGTGCTGAGTTTTGTACGTGCATATGTGATTTGAATTGTCAATGTTCCACATGTTGACATGGATTGGGCAAGGTAGCCCTCTGGCTTTTCAATGTTCATGACAGTGAGGGCCAGTGGTGTGTGTGTTGCAGTTTGGCTGCTGTGAGTTGCATATCTCCTCCAATGCTGTCCATGTTTGACCTTGTGTCTACAGTGTCTATGTCAGTGAGTGGTGTGTTGTGTGAAGGATGCCTATGTTTCAGCAAGATGTAGGGGTGGAATGCAGCTCACAACAGCACCGAGTGTGAATGTGACCATGCTTTGGTGTCGGCTATATTGGTGTGTCCATTCCATTCACTGTCAGATGTCCCCTGTCATTGATGTATATGTGAATTCCTGTGTATTTTGTACAATGTACCATATATATGGCTCTCCACATTTGTCATCTGCAAGACACACCTCCCCTGCCCGGCCAAGGGGCACCCCTGGACACTGCATCCCCAGACAATGATTTAGAACGTATGGTTGCAATGGCTGTGTGTGCGACCGGGTTTTGTTTGGTCAGTGTATATGTGTGATTGTCAGCCACATCATTTCTCAGGCCCAGTGTCAGACATCTTGAAAGTCCCTTCCCACTCCCTGTGGGGCAAGCATGTGTCAGTGTGAGCTTGCTGGGTCATGTGGGTGGGTGTGGATTGTCTGTGACTGCAACTCCCATCATGGTCTTGGCTACAACCCCCTTCCCAGCATGCCCATACTTCTTCCCTCTTGACTCTGCTTTCCTGTGAGGGGGTGTGACAGCAATGGCAAGATGGCTGACTGTGAAGTCCTGGTGTTTGGTGTTGCCCAGTTCCCAGCAGGGCCTTGTGCTCCCCACAACAGAGCCCAGTGTCAGACATCTTGTCAGTCCCTTCCCACTCCCTGTGAGGCGAGCATGGTTCAGTGTGAGCTTGCTGGGCCATGTGGGTGGGTGGGGATTGTCTGTGAATGCAACTCCCATCATACTCTTGGCTACACCCCCCTTCCCAGCATGCCCATACTTCATTCCTTTTGACTCTGCTTCCCTGTGAGGGAGTGTGACAGCAATGGCAAGATGGCTGACTGTGAAATCCTGGTGTTTGTTTGGCTACGAGTCCAAAGAGAGCCCCTGTGCTTCACACAGCAGCACCCAGTACGGGGTATCTTTTGCTGATATTTCACTGAGGTGTGGGTCAATGCATTCTACCCAGTGAGTTGTGTGGAGTTTGTGTTAAGGTGGGGGGTGTCTCCACATGCTGGTAAGTATGGTCAGAGCTGTCAGTCCTCCTTCCCACCCGGCAGACATCTCACCATGAAACGTGCTTCCATTGGAGGGCGTGCAAGTTGTCTTTCAGGATGTCAGGCGGTGGTGTCCTGCTTCTGATTTGCACACAACACATAGCAGGGCCTTGTGCTCCCCACAGCAGGACCCAGTGTCAGCCATCTTGTCAGTCATTTTCCACTCCCTGTAATGTGGGCATGGTTCAGAGAGGTCTTGATGGGCCAATCAGGAGGGGGAGCATTATCTGTGACTACAAACCCTATCATGCTTTTGGATACTCTCACTTCACCTCCATCCCCACTATTCCTTCCTGTCAGTCACCTCCACTGTGAGGTAGTGTGTTTGTGATGGCAAACTGTCTGGCAGTGTTTATTTTGCTTTGTGCCACTGCCTTGCTCTATTTGTTTGTAGGTTGGTACATTTTATGACACAGTTCCAAATCACTATGAGTTGGCAGGTATTGTGAATGTCTGACTAGCATACACATCTTGGGATGATTATCTATTGGTTACTGTGGCTTTGCTTGCAGTGCATGGTTTCACTGACCCCTTGCCACACATTATTGGGTATGTTGTTTATATACTCACCAGGCTCTGGTATGTCTGTTAGACCATGGATGCTCTCTGGTGGTAGGATGTCCCGCACCTTCTCCTCTCAGGTCCTGAAGTAGACTGGTTTGGCAGGAGGGCCACCGCCAGTGCACTGACTCAGGGCGTGATCTTTTTCAATGAGTTTCTTGACCCTCCTGCGCACGTCATACCACCTGTTCTGGATATCGTCCTTTGTGCGCCTTGCTGGTGCTTGTGCGTTCACCTTGTCCAGAATCCTCGCCCACATCTTGGTTTTCTGTGACATGGGGGTCCTTTGGACCAATGTACCAAACACATGTGGCTCTACTCTGATGATCTCGTCTACCAGCACTTCTAACTCACTATCTGTGAACTTTGGATTCTTCTTTGAGGGCATGGTGATGGGTGGTGGTGGTGAGTGATGTGTGTGTGAGGGTGCAAGTGAGGATGGGTTAGTGTTGGTTTTGATAGCTGTATGTGTGTGTGCTTTTGGTGAGGTGCTGATGGTGTGTGAGTTGTGTGATGGGTGAGTTGTGAGTGTGTCTGTGGTTGCTGTATGATGGTGTTTGCTGCTGGCTGTGTCACCTATTTGCAAGGGATCATGGTAGTGATTGGAGTCCTTTATATAGTTGGAGTTGTGGGTGTGTCTTTGTCCCAGGTTTTTTAAATTTGATATTTATTGGCTTTGTCATTGCTTGTTTGGTCCTTTATTTGTCTTTTTTCCTTTGGGTTTTCTAGGCATGAAGGGGACGTTCTTCTGATGGAAACGGACCCTGATGTTGGCTCGTGCGGGCTTCTCCTCCTCGTTCACGCTGACTATCTTCTGTGTTTCATACGCGTTGGTCGCAGAGATCTCTAATACTTGTGGGCCCGGTTTTCTGTGCGTGTCGGTCGTGCGGCTTGGTCTCTGTGCGAGTCGGTCTGGTTTTACACGCATTGCATCGTACTGCGCGGGTTGGGTTCATTCCGGGTTCGTGTCGTCGGTGAAACTCGCATCAGTTTAACGACCGGATCACTATTTTCCCTACGGCTCGGTCGTACGGCTTGTATTCCGTACGTGTAGGTTGTAATTCACACGCGTTGCATCGTACTGCACGGGTCATACGGCGCTGGTCCGTATCGGTCGGTCTCCAGTCCGGGTCCGTGTCGGTCGGTACGATTTGCGGCCAGAATCGGAATCGGCCGCTGAGTATAGATTACACCACCAATGGCAACTTTGCCTACCAAATGAAAAAATGTATAGCCCTGGCCTATGTACCAACAACTGAAGTAGCAAATAAATATAACCTACTTCTTGAAAGCCCCTTCTATCAAGCAAATTAAACTAAACTAACTCCCTTCCTAGACTACTTTGAAGACACTTGGGTGGGAAGGCTACATAGATCGTGGCACCGTAGACAACCCAAGTTCCAAATACCCTGGTGGAACATCAACCACAGTACTCTAGCTCAAAAAGCTAAAACCAACAACGCAGTGGAAGGATGGCACAAAACCTTTCAAGCCACAATTGGAAAAGGACAACCAACCCTACATAAACATATAGAAGCTATAAAAAAAGATCAAAGCTTTCAAGAGCTAAGGCTAGAACAATGCCTAACTAAAAATGGCCCTAAACTAAGCAAGCAAACTAAAATGATGTATGAACACCTACAACACAAAACTACACTATTTGAAAACACCAAAGGTCTAGAATACCTAGACATGATAGCTAAATCTATTCTGTAAAGAAAAACCAATGCTAAACACCATAAACATCTTAAAATTTCCAAACATTTAAACAACATAATTCTATTATTTTTTTAATTAATAATTATAAGTATGTCATGTAAAATTTAAAACATAACACAAATATATATGACATAATATAATTATTAAAATAAAAAATAAACAAACAAATCAATGTAACTAAAATCATTTATCACCAATAATAATGAAAAATAAGATAAATTGAAACACAAATCGATTTGGAAAGAGAACCCCCCAAACAATGCAAAAGTACAACTGTAGAAAAAAGGCTCCAACAACGAAATCCTCATAAAAAAAGAAACTCTCAAAAACCTGAAAATTACTTTTTTTTAAAACGCAAAAATTAAATTGTAGAAAAAAGGCTCCAATGACGCAATCCTCTCAATAACAAAAACCTGAAAAATAGCTCTAAAAAAACGCTCCAACAAACCCGAAAAATAAAAGGAAATGTTAAACAATTTGTTTCAAATAAACAAGATACATTTTCCTTTTTTTATAACAAAAAACGCGTTGACACTACCATCCGTTCACAATCCAGAAAACCTGTAAAGGAAGTAAAAGTACACCCACCCACAATAACACGTATAAACCAACAAACATTAACAATAAACACAACATGACAGAATTAAACAGCACATAACTAACACTACATAACACTCTACTCCTATCCAAAACAACACCTAACTACACCAAAAATGAACAAATAATGTTCTAACAAACCTAATTACACTACTACTACCGTGCCCCTACCCTAAAACTACCTTAAAAGAAAATTAAATCAAACTTACCTTAAGCGACGAAACGCAGCTCCCAACCGCGAGATTCCGTCTTCGAAAATGACCTAAAATGAAACAGATAGATAGAAAAGAGAGGAAATGAGAAAAAAATGGCTGCGTAATAAAAATGAAAAAAGACTTACTCCCCATAGATAAAAATGGAGAAAATTTTCTAAAATGAAAAAAAAAGTATCTTTTTAATTACTATAAAAAAAATTACAAAGGTTACAAAATATTCAAAAGATTGTAAAATATATGTGAATATTATATTATCAAAAAAAGAAATATATTATTTATATATATATATATATATATATATTAAAATGTATGTTTATTTCATGTACTGTAAATATATCAAACATATAAAAATGGATGAATAAAAAACCTATGTGAAAAAATACATTTGTTACACAATTTGTAAATTATTTAATATCTTAAATAATTTTATTTAAATTAAAAAAATATTTAGTATGCTAAATAATAAAATATAACACAAATTGCAAAATACATATTATATAATTGTATTAAAAATAAAATCATATGAAATGTATTAAAAATGTGTTTAAATAATGAAGACAGGGGGCGTGGTCTCGCGGCGGATGGGCTAAGACGCATTTCTGGGGAGCTCCGGCCGGCCGCTGCCTTCATCATCCTCCAAAGCGGTGCTGGAGCGACATTGCGGGTCCTGCCTTACCTGACTGGGTGGCGGATCCGACAGGGCACCTCCTGGCACAAAGACACCTTGGGGCCGATTCCGATCCTGGAAATACCGGGTACGAACCGTCGGTCGGAGCGTTTTCTCCGTCCGACTCGTACCCGGGAAAAAAACATTACAAACATGCAAGTACGATTCGCACGGAAACACCATTTCCGTACGAATCTTAAAAAATACCGATCGACGAAAATATTTACACACCAATGTGATCCGGGACAGCGCCGACGTGACGTCGGGACGCATTCAGGCTGCGTTTCACAAACCAGGAAGTACGATTCGAACCGACAGCAGTCCGGACGGCAATATTTTTCCGGCACCCAAAAAGTGCCGTAAAAGCGAAGTACGCCACGATGCGAGCGGAATTGGGGGCCTGGTACGCACCGAACCCCCCTCAAACCCCCGTATGTACGCGCCGAACAACCCCCCCGCCCCCCGTATGTACGCGCTGAACAACCCCCCCAGCCCCCCGTTTGTACGCGACGAACACCCCCCCAGGCTGCGGATGGATGCGCCGTACCCCTAGCCCCCCGTGGATGGACACGCCGTCCCCCCAGCCCCCCCTGCGGATGGACGTGCCATCACCCCAGCCCCCCCGCGGATGGATGCGCCGTCCCCCCAGCCCCCTCGCGGATGGACGCGCCGTCCCCCCAGCCCCCCCGCGGATGGACACGCCGTCCCCCAGCACTCCCCGCGGATGGACGCGACGTCCCCCCAGCCCCCCGCGGATGGACGCGCCGTCCCCCCAGCCCCCGTGTATGTACGGAGCATACCCCCACCCCACCCCTCGTATGTCCGGTGCGGACCCCCACCCCACCCCCCGTATGTACGGAGCGTACCCCCACCCCACCCCCCATATATGTCTGGTGCGGACCCCCACCCCACTCCCCGTATGTCCGGTGCGGACCCCCACCCCACCCCCGTATGTACGGTGCGGACCCCCAGTGCGTAGGGGTGGGGGTCCGCACCGGACATACGGGGGGTGGGGTGGGGGTCCGCGCCGGACATTCACGGGGGGCTGGGGGTACGGCACGTCCATCCGCGGGGGGGCTAGGGGTACGGCGCGTCCATCTGCGGGGGGGGGGGCTGGGGGTGCGGTGCGTCCATCCACGGGGGGCTAGGGGTACAGCACGTCCATCAGCGGGGGGGCTAGGGGTACGGCGCGTCCATCCGCGGGGGAGGGCTGGGGGGACGGCGCGTACATACGGAGGGCTGGGGGGGACGGCGCGTCTATCCGCGGGAAGGGGCTGGGGGGACGGCGCGTACATACGGGGGGCTGGGGGGGGACGGCGCGTATGCGGGCACATGTCTCCATGGTTGCTATTGAAGTTCGCTCCATGCGGTGTTTTTTCCATACGGTTGTACAATCGGACGGACGGGATGGATCGTACTTGCGCGCTCGGACTTCAGTTTTCCGATTCGTACGTAAAATCGTCCGGGGACGTGTCGGACACTTTTTCCTGACCCGAGGACGTGTGGGGGAATTTTCCCAATGAGATTCGTATGTATTTTTTCCCAGGCAAATCGTACTTGCCAGTTTGTACGGTACTTGTACGATTCGGACGGAAAAAAATCCGGAGACGATTCGTACGGGGAAAATTTTTCTAGGAGCGGAATCGGCCCCCTTGTTGGGCTGACCTGCAGCGGGACGGGTCCTGGTCTCTCTCTGCCGCAGCGGTCTGAGCCAGGCCCCGGCATTTCCTCACCGCCAGAGGGTGCTGAGGCTCCTGGTCCTCGCCCCTGCTTGCTGGTTCCTGTCCCTGGGGCCTCGGTCCGCGGAGCGGACAGCCGGGGCGCCTGGGGTGTGGCCGCTGAGCGGGGGTCTTCTGCGGCCCCGGCCCTGGTATCCGCCATTTTGGACTTCCGGCCCGCCCCCTGCGGGCCCCGGCGGTTTGTGGCTCCTGTTGCTGTGGCGGCCCACCTGGGGCGCTTGGCTCCTTCGCGGCTGAAGGGGGCCCTGGGCGATTGTGGCGCCCCCTCCTCATGCCTGGAATCATCTTCTGCTGGGGGATCCTGGCGGATGCCTGCCTGAGACGAGGCCTACCCACCGAGCGCTCCGGACCTGGTGAGCCACCCGCTGCGCGAGGATTCTTCTTTGTTTTATCCCGCCTTGACTGGGTGCGCTTTGCCTTCCCCTGGGCTGGGGGATACCGCCATCGGCCTGTCTCTCCATGACGTGGCACCCTGCTGGTGCGTCGGCCTGGCGGTGGGGTGCACTCTGCTTTGACGACCTGCGGGGTGGCTGTTGGGATCTCTTGGCGCCTCTTGGACCCTGCTGGAGAATACGGCCATTTACTGGCACCGGGGCCTGATCCTCTGGTGGCCGTGTGGGGCGGGAGCACCGCTGATACCCTACCCCTGCACTTCCTGCACTCCCCACTGTGGGGGTGCCCTATAACTCGCCTGGCTCTTTGGATCCCTGCCTGTCTGCTGCACCACTAGGCCCGGTTCTTCTCGGCCATTGGCCACCTTATCCACACTGCCTTCCCGCGACCTTCTTGCTGGGCGAACACTAGGCCTGGGCGGTAAATTCCGTTCCGTTCGCGGAATTTGCGAAATTTGGGTAATTTCGCGTTCCGCGGAGAACGCGAAATTGCAAAAAATCTACGTTCCGCAACTTCGCGAAATTTTTTGCTTGTTCGCGTTCTCAATATGCGTGTTCGCGAGATATTTCAACCTGAGCACGTAAACAGCGATCGCGAACAGGAAAAAAGTATCGCGAACAAGCAATTCCGCGTGTTCGCGGAATTTCTGCATGTTCGCGGAGATTTTTTACCGTTTCGCGGAGGTTTGCGTAACGCGATTACGCAAATTCCGCCCACCCCTAGCGAACACAGCCTTTTCACGTCGGGGGCTTTGCAATTGGTAGAACCTTTATGCGAGAGTGACCATCTGCCTAGCTCTTCAGCGCTGCCCGGTGGTGAGTCATAATCCTTGGCTCTGTGGCCACCTCCCGAGGGGGTACGCTACCTGGCTTGGATGGCCTGTGGGAGCTGCGACTCCTGGTGGGGGGCCTGTATAGACTGCTGCCTGCGCACTCTCACCTCAGCTCGCCTTTGCCTCGCACAAGCCTCCTGCACGGCTTCTGGACACTGCCTGCTCACCTCTTGGGTGGCCTGCTTTGTGTCCTGCGGCGGGGGGCCCTACGCAATAATGACCCGCACCAAACCAGTGAAGGACACAGCAGCTCCCCGATGGACAATCCTGTTGCTGCGCTTTGGCACAAGCCCACCTCTGCTGGCCCGGGCGACTGTCGTCATTGGCGGGGGGACCCTCTGAGCCCGTCACTCAATCCTTTATGGCCGGATTCCTGCAGGAACTAAAGACTGAAATTAGCTCGCTTCGCTCTGAAGTCCACTCATGTGTCAGGGAACATTGGAAAGAGGTCACGGTGATAGGCGAAAGGGTGGACGACCTTGAGAAAACAATGGATGCCCACACAGAAGATCAGGAACAGCTGTGGCAGCACCTGGCCACCCTGGAGGAGCAGCATCTTGAACTTCAACTTAAACAAGAAGATTTAGAAAATCGGGGGCGTCGCAAGAGCCTACGCCTCCGCGGAGTTCGCATTGAAGTGGAAGGAACGGACATTCTGACCTTTGTCGCTGACCTGCTCCAAGACATACGAGGTGATGATGATCTTTCTCCCCCGGCACTCGATCGTGCTCATCGTGTCTCAGGCCCCCCTGGCTGCCCTGGCATGTTACCTGACATCCTGACTCGGGTTCACTTTTACACCAAAAAGGAAGCCATCCTTAAAGCAGCACACTCAAAACCAGACCTTAAATGCAATGGCGTCACAATTCCAGGACCTTGCTCCCAACACGCTACTGCACTGCCGGGACTTTAAACCAATCACAGACAAATTGCGTAGCCTGGGTATCCAATACCAGTGGGACCACCTGTTTGCTCTTATTTTCAGCTGGGAGCCCAAGCTCCGGGTGCTGCATTCCTCCCAGGAGGAAGCGCAGCTGCTCCACCTCTCCTAAACACCTCCGCCAAGCCCCACCAGACTGCCTCCTTTGAAGCGAGACCCAGCAAAATTGCAATGGACACAAATACGACGCCCCCGCCGCCTATCTCACCCTGATGATCAGTCTTCCTCGCAGGCCCGACAGGATCTCCTACAGCACATTCGCTCGATGGAGGAGGGGTGCTCAGCTTCCAGTTCTTGTCCCGCAATGCCTTAGCTAGGAGCCTCCTGCCTCGAACTATTGCAATATTCATTGATCTTTTCAGTGGATTATAGTGATGGATGTAACAAACTTGCGTGCTCTTCCATTGTCCTTCCCCAGCACTGTTAGCACTCTGGCAGCGACCTCGGATCGTTCCCTGGGATTTGTACTTTCGTCTTGTGACCCACCTCCCTGCCTGCTCTTCGGAGAGTGACTTCTCCGGGATGGCTTGTGCCAGTGCCTAGCCTGTCCCCTTTCTGGAACAGGACTCTACGGCCCGATTGGCCGCGTTGGTTATGTTTTCTTTTTGGGCTCTCTGTGTCTTCTTCTTTTGCTTCTGTCTCTCTTTAACTTTCTCCTTCTATCGGCAGGGTGGCATCCTGTGGTATGTGATCTTGCCTCTTTGCCTCTGGCTGGCCTCTCTGTTCCCCCCTCCACCGCTGCCTGTTGTCTCCCCTGCCGTTGCACGTGCTTGGTACCACTTCCTACCAGTCATGACCAACACACCCTGTCTGAAACTCCTGTCCCTTAATGTGAAGGGTCTCCACTCCCCTAATAAGCAGCGTCAGGTATGGCGCTATCTCCTACAGCTGAATCCTGATATAATTTTCCTTCAGGAGACTCATCTGATCAAGGCGGATATAGCCTGCATGGCTCACCCTCGCTTTCCGCTCCAATTCTGGGCTTCTGCCCCTTCTAAAGTAGCTGGAGTAGCAATTCTGTGTCGAGCTGGTATTCAGCAGGGTCATCCAAAGTGCTTCGCACTCCTGATGGCAGGTTTCTAAAAGTAACGGTCCGAATTGGTCATAAGACCATCACTCTCTGCAATATTTACGCTCCTAATCAGGCACAAGACTCCTTCTCTGGGAGAAGCTGCAGGAACGAGTATCGTATACGGACTCTTCTCTCATCCTAGGAGGGGATTTTAACCTGGTGTGGGACGCTAACGAGGACCGTAGCGACGGCTCCTTTCATGGGGCCGGGGCTATGTCTTCCGCTCTCAAGAGACAATTGACAGACCTCGGCCTAATCGATGCTTGGCGCTACCCTTCTCCTGATGCGCGCGATTACTCGTATTACTCCCATGTCCATCGCTCCTACTCGCGCATTGATTATCGCTTTGTCTCACATTCTCTAATTGGAGAGACGCTCTCGCCCTCTATGTCGGACATCTCGATCTATCATCACGCGCACCTCGAACTTCTCTTTAGGGATCTGTCTACCCATTCCGGCTGCCCGCCGCGTTGGCGGCTTCCTCCTCACATCCTTTGCGATCCGTTTGATGTTGCGGAACTTAGAGCCGCCATTATCTCTTATTTTGAGATGAATGATTTGCCTAAAACTCCCTTCCCCGTAGTCTGGGATGCCTTCAAGGCTACTATACGTGGGCACATCACGTCCATAGCGAGCGCCTGGGCTCGGGAGTCACACCTGTTTGAATCTACTCTCTTCCGCGATATAAAGATGCTTGAGAGACTTGATCAAGGTCAGCCACGGGCTGCTCACAAGCGGCACCTGGCCGTGCTCTGAGGACCTCTCCGTGCGCATCGCACCAACAAGGCTGAGCGGGCCCTATTGGCTCTCAAACAGCGCTGCTATGAGGGAGTAGATAAAGTGGGCACAGTCTTAGCTCAGCGGCTGCGGGTGTGCGACCAAGGCACATATAGTCAGCATTCAGCGCCCTGATGATACTCAAGCCACCACTGAGGCGGCTAAACTTGAAGCAGTCCATGCCTATTATTCGTCTCTGTACACCAAGGAGATGCCCCTCCTGGAGCAGATTCAGACTGTCCTAGACGGGTGCCCTTGGACTCCAATAACCCCATACCATACGCAGCTACTGGAGGACCCTCTTTCCCAGAGCGAACTTGTGGGTGCATTGAAGGAACCTCCTCTTGGTAAATCGCCGGGCCCGGACGGATTGCCGCTTTCCTTTTATCGGGTCTTTTTTTCCGCAGCTTCAGCATCATCTTCTTCGACTCTTTAACTCTTTCACGGAAACGATAGGTCCCTCTCCCTCCACGGGATTGGCTGAAATAGCCCTACTTCCAAAGTCAGGCAAGGATCCCACGCTGTGCTCCTCCTTTTGCCATATTGCACTTCTCAACACGGATCTCAAAATATACACTAAAATTCTAGCTAAACGCTTGGACCCCCATCTCCCAGGCCTGCTTGATCCCGATCAGGTCGGCTTAATTCGACAGCGACGGGTTGCACATCTAGTTGGGAAAGCCCACCAATGGAATATACCCACCTGCCTATTGTCCCTCGACGCGGAGAAAGCGTTCGACCATGTGGACTGGGCCTTTCTCCTGGCAGTTCTCTGCAAAATAGGGCTCGACCCCTTGATGGTATCCTGTATTATGGCTCCCTATCTCTCCCCTACCACTCAGGTCCGGGTTAATGGTCAACTCACCAACCTCATCTCCATACACAGGTGCGCACACCAGGGCTGTCCCTTTCCCCCCTCCTATTCGCCCTCGTGGTGGAGCCTCTCTCCATCATGATTCGTCAGGCACCAGACAGACATAGCATCCCTCTTGAAGGCCAACAACACAAGGTAGCCCTATTCGCTGATGACCTCCTTCTTACGTTATCGCAACCGTACGCGTCTCTTCCCACCCTCTATCATCTTTTGCATTTATTCGAGCAGGCATCGGGTCTTAAGATCAACCATGAAAAGTCTTGGGCCTTGAACCTCACTATACCGGTAGAGGAGCTCCCGACCCTTCAGGCGCTTGTCCCCCTACAGGTGGGCCCTTCACTCCATCAGATATCTTAGGCTCAACTTGACTCCCACCCTTACCATCTGGTCGCAAGCCAACTGGCAAGAATGTAGACGGTCTGTGCTAGAGGACCTGCAGACTTGGAAGCCTCTTACTCTCTTGTGGCTGGGTCGACTACATGCTCTTAAAATGTCCATCTTACCGAAAATTCTTTATGTATATCAATCGCTCCCCACCCCCATCCCATAGCACCAGATTCAAAGCATGCAACGTGAATTCACCAGGTTTATCTGGGGGGGGCCGCGGACCGCGATTTTCTAATAAAATCCTCATGTTGCCTCGGGATAGGGGAGGCCTGGCTTGCCCCAACCTGTTGGAATACTACTGGGCGTCGCACCTCCGCTTCATCTCTGAATGGATGGCTTGGGAAAGCGAGAAGGTGTGGTTCCACATGGACAGGGCGGTGACTGGGCGCTCCATATGGGACCTACCCTGGCACTCCCAGGCCTCTCGCTCTCGCAGCGCGTACATTGCCGTTCCTACCAAGACTGTTCTTGACATATGGGAGAGGGTAGCTGTATCCAAAGAACTCACCACATTTTCCTCTCCCCACACTCCCATTGCTGGTAATTCCCTCTTCCCACCTGCCCTGCATCCTCCTGTTTTTGCTGACTGGCTGGATGGCGGGTGTAGAACGATACAGGACCTTTTTGTGGGGGCCACCTTCAAGACTTTTGACCAATGTAAACAGGAGTTCCAACTCCCCGAAGGGGCTCGATTACAATACTTGCAACTTCGACACTGGTTACACACCGAATCTCTGGTGCAGGCAGCCACGCGTGCCCTCACACCTTTCGAGCGGTTGGTTCGTTCATTTGGTAACTCTAGGGGCCTTATCTCTCGTACTTTCCACACCCTCCAACACCCCCCACAGTTAGCCCCACACCCCTACCAATCTCAATGGCAGTCTGACCTGTCCACGGACATCACAGCCACACAATGGGATCGCCTTTGGTGTGATATTCCAAAGGTTTATTGCTGTTTTTCACAGCGAGAAACTGCCTAGAAGGAGATGACCAAGTGGTACTACACCCCTCACAGGTTACATAAAATGTTCCCTACATCTTCTTCTCTCTGCTGGCGATGCTCGAAGTTTCCCGGAGACTTTCTTCACATCTGGTGGACTTGTCTACTTCTGGCCACTTACTGGAAAGAGATCCTCAGCCACATCAAATCGGTTCTTGGCTTCCCCCTGCCTGAAACTCCAGCTACAGTTCTCTTGGGCATCAAACCTGCTAACCTGCGCGCGCTGACACGAAGAGACTGGCATATCTGTCTCCATATGGTGGGCGCGGCTAAGCAACTCAGAGCCCTATATTGGAAAAAAGCGGAAACTCCCCCAGTCACTATCTGGTACACTCGCCTATGGCATACCATGGTGATGGAGCTACTCACTGCGCGCTTACAGTCCCGAGATACCCAATTCACCAAACTTTGGCAACCATTAATTGATCACTTCTGTAGGATAGAGCATGCCTGTTTTCAGCCCCCGAAACTTTGGGCTTTACGCCTTTTTGAAGACGCATTACACCCCCTTGTCTTTAACACACACCCTTGATTCCAGCGCCACCGCGCTACAGCTCATTCACCAGGCCACCATCCCTGTTACAAACACCCCCTCGTATTCCACCCTCCCTTTCTCTACTTCTCTTTTCCTCGTCTCTTTGTCTTTCTTTTTCTCCTTTGCTGGCCTTCTTTTATTTCCACCCTCTATTTTCTGTGAGTCTTGGGTAACTCACCCCCTCCTCCCACTTCTCCTCTTCCTTTGCCTGCCTATTGCTTTATGCTTGAGCCCATTTGTTGGTTATGGCTCTTCATGTTTGGAGATGCCCAAATGCCTGCACCTACCACCTTTGATTATCATGCTACGCGGCCGGCCCTGATTGGGTTGTAGGCGACATACTGTGTAACCAATTCTCCACTCACAACCTACTGATGCCACGTTCTTGCCTCCTCTTTGTTCACTCCATTGCGCGGCCGGACCGCTAATGGGTTGTAGGCGACATGCTGTGTATTTGTTGATCATTCTCCCCTTCTTTAATAAAACAGATTTATATAAAAAAATGAAGACAAATGTTTACCTTTTGTCATAAAAACATAATAATCAAAGTCGGACTGCTTAAAATAAATAAAATACTAATTTATTTACTTTACTATAACATGACTATACTTCCCAAAAATGTACCTTTTTTAAAATGCCTATAAAAAAAGAATGTAAAAATATTGTTAGTTTTCCAATTCCACAAGAAAAATATATGTTTAAAAAATATTATACTTTCTAATAAATTCTGAACACCATCAGAATACCTGAATCATGTTTCTAATATTGTGAAAAAATGTATAATAAACCAAATAATAACTAATAAAGTGTAAAATTAATTAAATGTACATACTATAAAAATAAAATAACTAATTAAAAATAAAAATTTACTATTCCTAACTCGCAAACGAACTAAACTCAGTAAAAATGCTGAATAATAAACCATAATAAATTACTATCCCAACACAAAAAACAACTAATCTCAGGGAAAGTACTGGATAATAAAACAAATTAAATTACTATTCCAACTCCACAATCAAATAAACTCAGGGAAAGTGCTGGATGATAAACAAAATGTATTTACTGTTCTTACTCCAAAACCAAAAGAAAACTCAGGGAAAGTGCTGGATAATAAACCATATTAAATAACTATTCCAACTCCAAATCCAACTAAACTCATTAGAGAAAGTGCTGGTTAATACAACTTAATAAATTACTATTCCACCTCCAAAACCAACTAAACTCAGGGAAAGTGATGGATAATAAAACTTAATAAATTACTATTCCAACTCCAAAACCAACTAAACTCAGGGAAAGTGCTGGATAATAAAACTTATTAAATTACTATTCCAACTCCAAAAAGCAAATAAACTCAGGGAAAGTGTGGGATAATAAACCAAATTAAGGGGCTCATTACGGTGGCCACGGACTTTAGTCTGTCCCTCATCGTACCGGGGATTGGGAACGTCCGCCCAGATGGCGGCAGTCCCAAACATGGTGTTACAATGCGACTGCCACTGTGGCAGTCGCATTGTGCATGTTTAACATTGCGATGGGTACTGCTGGCTGCAGCAGCGCCGCAATGTTAAAAATGCATGTTGTGCATTTCCCTGCACTACGTTGCAGGCATCACGATGTGCCTGCCACCTGGTGCATGGAACTGTAGGGGGGCGTGCAGATCCAACGTGCTCCTACACAAGGTTCCCCACAACGGACTTCCAAAGTACATCCCTGCCAGCCTTTCAATAGTGGTTGAACCACCATAGACAGGCTGGCGGTGATGCATCATCATAATCTGGCGGACGGCGCCTGATAGGCACAGCCACCATTTTGTAGATGCGGGGTGGGTCTGCCAGGCAATCATAACAATTGCCTGAGTGAGACCCGTGGCAGATGGACTCTCCGTCTGCCAGCACACCGCCCGCCATCCTAATCTGGCGGTCGGAAAAGTGCTTTGAGATGGTGGTAAATTTGCCACTGGCAGGCTGCCGGTGGTGGGTTCACCACCTTCGTAATGACCCCCTAAATCACTATTCTAACTCCATGGAAAGTGCTGGATAATAAACCAATTTAAATTACTATTCCAACTCCAAAACCCAAACCAAAAAACTCAGGGAAAGTGTTAGATAATGAACCATAATACATAACTATTCCAACTCCAAATCTAACTAAACTCAGGGAAAGTGCTGGATAATAAACATAATAAATGACTATTCCAACTCCAAAACCAATTAAACTCAGGGAACGTGCTGGACAATGAAACAGATTAAATCACTATTCCAACTCCAAAACCAAATAAACTAAGGGAAAGGGCTGGATAATAAACCCAATTAGATTACTATTCTAACTTCAAAACCAAAAAAGCTCATGGAAAGTGCTGGATAATAAACCTATTTAAATTAATATTCCAACTCATAAACCAAAAAAAGTCAGGGAAAGTGCTGGATAATAAACAATAATAAATTAGTATACCAACTCCAAATTTATACTAAAAAATCATTAACATCATTTTTATAAGAAAATTATAAACTAATCATATTTCTCTATAAATTATTTTTTTAAATACATTTGAAAATATATAAGAAAATGACCCAAAAATAAATTCAACCTTAAAATTTTGACTTTTTTTTTCAACATTTTAAAATTTAAAATTAAAAAAGAGTTATTCAAACCTTCAAAAAGTAGTTTAATAGAAATTTATTTTTAAACCACATTCAAAAATGACTCCCTACCTTTACTTCCTACAAACCCAACATAACACTACTACATTTTCAGAAACAATTCTAAAAAATATTTAAAATTTATAAACACCCCTAATAATTTGTTTGAAATTTTAAAAACATTTAAAAAGTAAAACAAAAAAATGTTTAATTACTCCCCTCCCTTATAGCCTATTAATCTAACATCCCACTACTAAATTTGATCAAAAAATATTTTTTATTTTTTTATAAACAAATTACTTTTTTTGGTTTAAATTACTTTCCCCCCTTATCCCCTATAAATCCAACATCTCATTCCTAAAACAATACAAAAAGTAAAAAATATTTAAATATTAATCAACATTTTTTTAATTTCTCCCCACCCTTATCTCCTATAAGCCCAACATCCCGCTACTAAAAGTTTATAAAAATTTAAAATATTTTGAAATTGTGTATTTTTTTTCTTCAAATTACTCTCCACCCTTATACCTTATAAACGCAACATCCCACTCCGAAAACTCCCCTCAAAAATATTTTTTTAAACGTTAATCCAAAATTTTTAAATCACTCCCCACCCTTATCCCCTATGAACCCAACATCCTGCTCCTAAAACGTAATAAAAAAATAAATACAAACATTTTAACATAATTATTTTATATAAAATATGTAATAACTAATACCAAATTAATTATAAAAAATACCAACACTAAACAACAGCAAAAAAAGTCAATATTATTTACAACTATATTTTTAACATACAAATTTATAAAATCGATATTTCTGCATTACATTAAAATCATTTTTAACAATGAAAAAGCTTATATATTTTGCACCATCAATATTCTTGACCCGATATTAAGGCAATTCGATATTTCTTCGTCGATATTCTGTCTCTGCACCGTCACTGTTCTATGGAGTCCATCAGAAACCAAAAGAGTCATGTCATCTCTAACTCACAAGACACTACATCTCCTCCATTGTTAACTAAAAAAGTACAAATAATACATATATACTTCAATAAATCTTTATGGTGCTCAAATCAATTGCCCACATCTAGTCATGTGAGGCTATGGAGATACTACAGAAGTGTCCATGGCTGGCACTGGTGACAGAGACATTGGAACAGTTGTTGGGCTCGCCTGATTTTTGGGTGGATAAGTCTCACTTCTGACATCTAAAGTTGGCCAATGTTGAGACAGGTGCTTCAAATGCGAAGAATCTTGTGTAATGGATTTTCCAGGATGATGAGCAGTTACCATGTGTCCTTTAGTGGACACAAACCGTCAGTGGGTCAGCATCAAAACGTGCATCAGACTTGCGTTTCTGTTCGTGCCTGACAATAACTTGGGGACCGATTACGATGGCTGCAGCACCCGCCGCAATGCTAAAAAGCCATGTTGTGCATATCCCTGCACTATGTGGCAGGTACCACCCCCCAACACAAGGGGGACCCGCAAAGGGCCCCCGAATCCAATCTCCACCAGCCTTTACATGGCAGTTTCCCCACCATGGAAAGGCTGGCTGTAGCCAGTATTGTAATTTGGTGGACGGTGCCTGCTAGGCAACGCCACTATTCTACCCATGCAGACAGCTCCGCCAGGCGTGATGGCGGAACCGTGACTGCCGCCATGGAACCAGGACGATTCCCCCTCCAAAGTAATTTGTCGGGGGAAAATTGTTGTCAGATGGTGGAGGGCCTGCCATCTAACGGCTGGCGGTAGCGGGCCCTATGCCATCGTAATCAGCCCCTTGGTCTCCTCTTTTGAGCACAGTGCTCAGAGCACAGCAGAGTCTGTCCGCATAGGTGTTCCTTTTGCATTTGCGAGATGAATCAGTTGTGCAAAGTTTATCAATGTCAATAGATTTTTCAGTGGTCCTTTGTGGCACTTTGGTTTCTATGGCTCTCCTAAAGATTGAGGTGCCAGAGCTTTAACCTGTGATAGAATGGGGAGTTGGCCTGTCTGCACGAAGCGTAGACGGAAGAACTGAGTTCAAGCTTTTCCAGCACAGTGCGCTGAATGGTCATCTTGAGAGTGGTCTTAATACTCTCGGCAACACTATTCACCTGTGGCCAGAGAGATGTGCTTTTCTGATGCTTGACATTGAGATGAGTGAGAAAATCTTTAAATTCTCGACTATTGAAAGGCGGGCCATTGTCAGGTTTCAAAATCAAAGGACCACCCGATGTTACAAAAAAACGTGCTAATCTCTTAAAGACTCTGTCATGAGTAGTTGATGACAGATCTTCCACAAGGGGAAAACAGGAATATTAGTCAACAATTACTAGTAGTAGATGTTTAACGAATGTAGGGTTGTTTTGGATAATAAGCAGTTCCAAATCTGTCATCCATGTAACTCCTTTTCAACTCTTTCAACCAGACGAGGAAACCACACTCAGTACCGTAGAGCTCGTTTAGTAACAACAACTCAACGATGTCACTCATGGGCCAGTTCAATCAGTTGCTGTCTCAGACTCTCTGGTATGACATTTCGCAGCCCTCATAAGATGATGCCTTCTTGGGTATCTGAAAGTCCTTCCTGCACATATTTGAATTTCTACCATTCAAGGTCAATTGAAGGGATCACGTATAATTTTGCCACAATTGATGTGTAATAATGTCTTTGAGTACTACCAAATCTCTGTCTATCACCCTTCCACATGAGGCATACCAGGTTGGATTAAACAAGCATTGCTACAACCAATAGAATCCTGCAGTAGTGAATGCAGAAGCAGTATTTAAAACCCTATAAAGGATAATATACATGGGCAACCAAGGAGCCTAGGGTGTGGGTACAAATGAGACATGGTTGGGTCCGGGGCCAGAGCTGTCCCTGACATTGGGATTCTCAGTGTGCTGGGCAAGGATGGCACCCAACCCCACTGAACTGGCATCAACAACAACCTCCATCTTCAATTTTGAATAAAAGTATGTCATTTCAATGGCGTTCTCAATTGCATGCTTTATTTTCAGGAAACTTTATTCATATTTACGTGACCATCTTAATATTGCCCTTAGAGTGGCAAAGTCACTTATGTAGCTTGACCAGTAACTGGCCATACCAAGGAAGGATCACAGCAGAGATACATTTAGGGGGGAGCTGTGGATGGTAAAGCTTGTACTTTATTTGGATCTTCAGTCATTCCCTCATCAGAAAATATATGACCAAAGATTTTGAGTTTGGTTTTATGAAACTCACACTTCTCCACATTAAAATTGAGACCTGCCTGGGCAAGTATATAACACACTTGTGTAAGAGCTTTATAATATTCTTTACATGTCGCCCCAAAAACTACCATATCATCACTGTAATTAAAAGCATTTGTGACTGGCTGTTATATGTGAAGAATGACATCCTGAAAGATTTCTGCAGCTGATGACACTCCAAGCCTTTATCTAAATAAACCAACATGAGTCGAAAAGGTAGTAATGTGCCTGCAATGTTCTTCCATTTCGAGTTGGTGATATCCTTTTTCACATCAATGAGGGAAAAGACTTTGGCTCCATTCAGCTATGTAATCATATCAGCAATGTCAGGACCTGAATGTCGTTCTATTTTAACTTACCTTGTTCACTTGGAGCATTAGTGCGGATGTGCGAGGCTTCTTCACCACCCTTTTTCGGCACTACCACTATGGGTGACAACCATGGCATCTGACCAGTGAATCGCTTGATGATGTTGTGATTTAATAGTGTCTCAAGTTCTTCTCAACAATTTCTTGTAAATGTAATGCAATTTGATGATGTCATTGAGCAACAGGATGGATGTCCTGATTTATGTGAAGTTGCGCTTTGATGGTGTTAAGTCTTCTTAGTCCATGAAACAAGGATGGAAACTGATTCACTATCTCGTGATAGGCATTGACTTGTAGTTTACAGAAATCAACACCATGTCAGCAGAGGTGCAGAAACTGAGTAAACAAGCACTCAATGAAGTGCATGAGTTTGCACTTGTACTTTCATCTTTTATGCTTCATAGTTGCTATGAATGAACATTAACTTTGCAGTGTTAATGAAGTAGCCCATGTATACACTTTGGTTTTCAAATGGGTTAAATGGGGCACTGGAGACAGTTCATTGTACTTTTCCGCAAGCATAATGTTTATTGATGCACCACTGTCATTGATAAAACGTATGGGGCATCCATTCACTTTCACTGTGATCTTGGGACAGTGTCCAAATTAAATTCCCACTTTTCCTTGTCGAACTAGCTTCAACCAGCATTCTTCCTTGCAAAAAGCGAATTCTACATTTGCACGATGTCCAGCGGTCAACAATTACAATGCACACCCATCTTCCTCACTATCGTTCCGCAGTGATGAGCATTTAGATGAGGAATTTGATGACAACCTACATCGTTCAGTTTCTACTTGCCTCAACTGATGTTGGCTCTTGGTCTTGTCGGCATGGTTGGAACCTCCCTGGAACTTTCATTTGTTTTCCCAACTTGATGAACTTGATCTTCCTTCTGTTTTGTTTTTTCGATGTTCACCATTGGTCGTCTGAAGGAATCGGAGAGATACTCATCTATAACTCTGAGAAGCATGGCCGCTTCAGCTTTAAAATCATTGAACTTGCAATGTTTGATGTGCACATCAAGGGCCTCATGTAGGTAGCCTAATACCGGTCGGTAACGGCCGATTTTCGGTAAATATACCGTTACCGACCGGTATTTAGGCTTTTGCTATGTAGGGGGATAATTTCTGCATTCGGTAATTTACCGAATCGGTAAAATTACCGAATCGGTAATTTTACCGATTCGGTAAATACCGAATACAGAAATGAGATGTAGGGGGACTGTGTGGTGGGTGTGGGGATTCGTTATTTACCACCAACTAATAGTTGGTGGTAAATGACGAATAGGTGTGAAAATGCATTTTTGTGCACTGTGAAGTGTGCAATGTGGCAGACATACATGCCCCGAGGGCATGTATGTGCGCCACATGTGCACACATGGACAAATCAGGGGTGCAAGTGTTTCTACAAACTCATCCTTTGTTTCAGCAGCTTTCTGCCTATCTTGGTTGAAAATGTTCCTTTCATAGTCGATATTTGGCATTGAATTGAACTTGGTATGCAGCACCTCTTTGATTTGTTGGTACCTCACTTCATCATCATGTGATATTTACTTTATCACTTCTTTTAGTTTTTAACCCGCTAAATTCTTTAGATATTTAATGAACTTTTTGTCATTTGCTTCTTCCAGCACATCAATGAAATCATAGATGGATTTGATCCAGGCAGTCCATCTGTTGCCAATATTCAGCTTTTTGGTGGTATTGAAGGCAGGCAGTGATTTTAAGAATGCGGAAGCATAATAACCTGTGGAACTGTCTGCTGTCTGGAGCGGAGCTTGCTCCCACAGCATCCCACAGCATCTGCTACCCTCTTTGACCGGCACCCTCGACAAGTGTGCTAACATTTGGGTCATCGTGACCGCTCCTTGGTTGTGATGCGCTGTCTTCTTCTTTGGGGGTGAGTAGCGGCTCTGTTTCAAACTTGCCAGGAGAGCACTCTTGGTTCTTTGGGTTCCGGGTTTATGTAATCCCATCCTCATCACCAGTATAAGCATCCTCTCCAGCCCAGGTACATGCAGATGATCATGCCACGCAAGTAGCTTGAAATTACATGTCTTTATTCCTCAGCATGTAACTATGAACTGAACATTCTACATCATGAATTCTATCAACCAAGCACTTATGTCACTGTTCTACGGAGTCTGTCAGGAACCAAAAGAGTCCCGTCATCTCTAACTCAAAAAGTACTACAATGGCCAACATAGGTAGGACCGACACCCACACCAAGAATTTTGGGATCAGCATCAACAGCAAACTCAACATCTCTGGCCAAGTCAACGCTATCACCGCCTCATGCTTCAATACCCTGAAGATACTAAAGATTTTCAAATAGCTCCCAATCAGCACTCAGACAACCATCACACATGCCCTTGTCACAAGTAGGCTGGACTACGGGAATACCCTATATTCCAGGATCAATAAAACATTCACCAGAATGCTGCAGACCATTCAGAACTCGGAAGCCAGAATCACTGTCAACCTCTCATGCCGCATTCACATCACACCACACCTGAAGGAACTCCACTGGCTCCCCATACACAAATAAGCACAATTCAAACTCTTCACCCACACTTTCAAGATAGTAAATACCACTGCACCAACATACCTCAACAATCACATTTTCTTCTACAAACCTTTCAGATATCTCTGCTTGTCTAGACTCCTACTTTCACCCATCTCACACATACAGAAAACCAGAACCTGTGGCCATAACTGCTCCTAAAAGCATGGAATGACCTACCAGTTCACACAAGATCTTTCTCCTTCCCCTCACTTCTTGCATTTCACAAAAAGCTGTAGACCTGGCTTTTTGAGTAGTGAAACTAGGCCCTAGGTTTGGCTACAGACACACCTGCTCAGCCTCAGAATACACTTCTGAGTAATCAGGGGATCTTCAAATTTGCATAACATAGCAGTGTAACAAATGCCTGATAATCAAAGTGTCAGACTTTTGTGCTGCTCCACACAGTTACTGGCACCATCATAGTGACATCCTACATACACAGAAGCAAGTCAACAGGCTAGGTTTTTTACCTAATTTCAGAAACATTGGGGCTATAACTATCTGTTTCAGGAACATTAACACCACACATTATACAAACAGACCAAATACTTGTGCCATTTAAATTATAGCAGTTTATGTTTATTTATTTGAAATGTGTACACCACCAAACATAATTCCATTAACAGGGGGGACGTCTGACTTACAATGATGTATTGTAGGTCTGTGTGTTTCAGCGCTACGTGCATCATCAGCGCTTGTGTTTGCCTTGTTTGCCCTAAGTTGGCAGGGAATGCCCGGACGTGGGTCCCTTGCTCACTTTGCCACTGGATTCAATCTAGCCTGGCTGATGAGGGCTATGAGCCCAAAACCGATCCCAGGATGCTTGTTTCCGGTCCAGGGATGACATGGCTTGGCAGTTCGGGCTGGGCTGTTCACATGAGGCACAGGGTCAACACTGTTTTGCATATAGCTGTGTCTGAACTAGGGTGACGAAGTGAGCTAAAGAACGATGATGGATTCAACCCAGATCTGTGACTGGGGGTGAGTTTCTGAAAAGTTTCAGCGCTCCATCCATCATCTCCTAAATGCCTTCTGTGAATACCGAAAGACTTAAAATTAGTGGGCCCGATTCACAGAACTAACTTAAGACAAAATCCTAAACTTACTACCATTTTCGTATTCACAGAAGGCATTTAGGAGTCCTAAAGTTAGGAGTCTTAAGTTTACTACTACTAAATTGAGAAAAATCCTTATTTTAAGACTTTCGGTATTCACAGAAGGCATTTAGGAGTCCTAAAGTTAGGAGTCCTAACTATACTACTACTAAACTGCGAAAAATCCTAATTTTAAGACTTTCGGTATTCACAGAAGGCATTTAGGAGTCCTAAAGTTAGGACTCCTAACTTCTGTGAATACCGAAATGAGTAAGTGCC
The DNA here is from genome assembly GCF_964204655.1 of Triturus cristatus. Taxonomy (NCBI): domain Eukaryota; kingdom Metazoa; phylum Chordata; class Amphibia; order Caudata; family Salamandridae; genus Triturus; species Triturus cristatus. The sequence continues at coordinate 572,008,188 of NC_140588.1, forward strand.
TTCTGTGAATACCAAAATGAGTAAGTGCCTTCTGTGAATACGAGAAAGGTAGTAAGTTTAGGATTTTGTCTTAAGTTAGTTCTGTGAATCGGGCCCATACAATGTAACTAACAGCACATGTGTGACCAACAAATGAGTGTGCCCTACACAAGGCAAGTATCACTATAGAACTGTGTCAATGTAAAAAGAACACTCCCTCACTGTGTAGACCAGAAGTTAAGTGTGGGCTTCCAAACCGCAGCAGATGTTGAGCATTGTGGTGATGGGGTCTAAACCCCCCCTCATCACAGTGACCAAAAGGTAAGTGTCACCATGGTCAAAGCTGCAAATAACAAACAGCATGTATGATCCCTGCTCCCTACACATTAAACACTTCTGGGGCGAAGTAGTGGTTGTGTCCCATACCCACAGAGATGTGGTGAGGCTAACAGTGCTGTGAAAACCTAACACACTCTCGGCCATGTGCAGACAAGCACCACCCATGGGGGCTGACAATGCATACAGTGTACAATGACACAAGAGCAGAAGTGACCATCACAAAGCCCACACACATCTCGAAAATAGACACACTAATCAAAACGACCTGTGTAGACTGTAGGTGTCAGCTCACAAACTCACATTCCATGCCAGCAATGGCACCTAACAACCAGGATGAATGTGCACAATGATGTGATATGACTCACAGGGACAGCAGGGAAAATCACAGAAACACCATCCAGACAAAGGCCCACAACAGCAATACCAATGCACTGATGCAGATGCACAAACAGGCAACCTCACACTGCACATCTGACACAACATGTGTGTGTGTGTCTCAGTATCCCCAGGCAACTACACAACACATGAGGGGGGCTGAACCACAGTGACACAGATGTGGACACAGTGCCATACAAATTAAAGCATCATTGGGACACCCTTAGTGGGCAATCAGGCATTGTGAAATGAGAGGTAGCACAACAGACACATGTGACACAAGCTTGAATGAACACAGCAAGAGACTGGCACACAACAGCACTACCCCCAGTGAACAGACATTGGGGTGATATAAGCATGCATGACACCTCCACTGTGATGACAAAGGCAGATGTCGTACAAACTGGGAAACCCAGACATGTATCCTATTCCACAAACGTACATCTTAAATACACCTACACAAATCACTCAGCATGGCCCCTCATCCATGGACAAACGGGAGCTAGGGGACCATCCATGCAAACATTTACATCAGTCCACCCTCAACACCACACACCCTCAACTGCAACAATGTGCATCTGTGAAGCTCACATGGGCAGGTGACATTGCACATGCCCCCATGACAAACACAGGAATTTTTAGAGGAACTAAGGTGCACAGACTCATCACACAAGGACAGTTTACAACCCTGGTGAATGACAGACATACTGCACAGTGTGCGGTACATGGCCATGACGTCAAAGCTCACGTAACCTTCAGAATACCTGCCACAGTCCCAGGACAATGCAGAAGCCAAGGAGAACCACAAGGCACACATGCTGACACCTGCCAACATTGCAGCCCTGAACCCGACAAGTGGGAGCAGTCACACACACATACACATGTCCCAATCACTGAAAGGTACCACCTAGGGACAACTACATGATATTGTGAATAAACAAGTGCCTTGGGGAACCCTGACTGTGTCCCATCTGTGTCTGACAACATCATCACCACTCAGGAATGACAAATCCCAAGGATGATACACCAATTAACAGTAGTGTGTCATGCACCCACACATCTGGTAGCCCATGGCAAAGTAGTGGGATGAACACAGTACCACTCAGCAAGCAACAACAACAGGAACGTATCAAGGGAACACTGCCTGTGTATGAAAAGGGATGTGGACACACACACATGCTCATACAACACACACCATGGGCCCAGGCAATGTCACGGGAGAACACAGTTATTTGAGGGGACCCATCTCCTGTGAAAGCCCAGCTGTGCCAAACATGTTCACAGCACGTCTCAGTCATGTCAGCAGAACACTTGGTCAGTCAGCCATCAGTTACTACACAATGAAGGCTCTGGTCACAACAGCCTGGGTACGTGAGTCTCCCCTAAGCCATCTGCATATACTCAAAACATATGTCTAGCAAGTTGCACAGAGGACCCAGTTGCTCCTATACCAATGATGCCCACACCTGTAGGTCCAGTGGTGATGCGCACAAAGTCTGTGAAATTGACAAATTGGACAATGGGAAGCACATCATATGTGCATGGGTGCAAGCCAGAGATGTGACCATGCAAATGAAATGTTCACAGAGATGTCAAAAAATAGTTGATCATGACACACCCAGGTAGCTGCAAAGAATGACATGGATACCCACCAGAATAGGATATATCTCATGGACCACATGGAGTAACTCACATCAACACATCAGTATTCAACATTGGAAACCAAGCATTACAGGTGCAAGGGCATGTTAAACATCATCAACATAATGTACAGCTAAATCAAGTTCACAGGGATAAAGAAAAAAGCCTTATTCAGCATATGAAAAGTTAAACGTCCGTTCAAACAAAAGGCCAATGTCCAGTCCATGTCCAAATTCCAAGGAGTGAACTAGAGTGACAACTGTCACACATTGCTTGCCTGCACTGGTAAGGACCAGGGTCATACCCTCGGAGGGGCATACATGGGGGCAGGCCAGGCACCGCAGGGACAGGATCAGGGCACAGCAGAAGGAGGCAATGAAGAGGTGGTGGATGCAGGCGAGACACTTGCAATTGCAGTGGAGCTGACTGAAGTGGTGGGTGCAGTCACAACTGTGGGGCACAAGTCAGATGGGGTGGGTATCGGCACAACTCCAGTCGGCAGGTCAGATGGAGTGGATTGGGTCCCCACTGCAGTGCCCAAGTCAGACGGGGTGGTCGTGGAGTTCACTGCAGTGCCTACATCCATGGGAGTGGAATGGGGTGCAGGTGAGGTCGGCAGGACAGGGGGGGACACGGTCCCCACATCAGTGGCACTAACCATCTGACCAGGTGCGGAGGGGCAAGTGGTAGGGGGGGAGGGCCTTAGCATTTTGGGGATGGTGTATCTGTGGGTGGGGCAACCCGAGGCAGGGAGTGGCAGGGGAACCTCTGGAGTGGTGGCCTGGCGGATGGTGGACGGAGACTTTGCCTTGGAGCTGCGTGGTGGCGGGGGGGGTCTTGCTCTTCTGGCTCCGGGGGGACTTGCGGTTGGGGGTCTCAGTCTGACTGCACCTGGGGAGGGTGTCCGGGTGTGAGGGGCACTCCCCTCTGCGTGTGGGGACTTCCTCTTCCCCTTGTAATCAGGATCTGCTGGGTCGGTGGGGAAGAGGCCAAGGTCACAGAGGAAGAGCTTTTGTGGAGATGGGGTTGCAGGTGAGGCAAGGGAAGGGGGTTGGGAGGGAGAGGTTTCGGAATACTGCGGAGTGGTTGTGGATGACTGTGTGTGTGTCTGCAAACCAGCCCCTGTGAGTGTGGTATCAGTCCCCTGCGCTTGCTTGTGTGCACATCTAGACCTTGGTTTGGGTGTTTGTGTGCTGCCCGTGTCTGTGGCTCTTTGAGAATGTGCAGGTGTTTGTGTGCTTGGGACAGGTAGGCTGCTAGGAATCGTGGGTGGTGCAGGGGTAGGAGGGGTGCGGGACTGTTGGAGGAGGGACATTGCTGCCGTCAGGGAGGAGGCCATGGACTGATTGGTCCTCTGTAGGGCAGACATGCCCGATGAAATGCCCTCCATGAACGACACCAGTTGCGTCAACAGACTTGTGTGTGCATGGAGGACCTTCAGCATCGATGTCTGCCCTACATGGATCTGTCTAAGTAAGTCCACAGACTCCTCACTCAGGGCAGCAGGGGACACAGGGGAAGGGGGTACGGTGCCTGGCACAAAGGAGACATGCTCCTGAACACGGGAGCCTACAGGGACCTCTGGGATGGCAGCAGATGGGAGGGTGGTGATGGTGGTGGTCTTGGTGGTGGTGATGGTGGCAGTGGCGGGGACAGCCTCACTAGCGGGGGGTTTGGTGGCTGCTGACACCCGCCTCCACAAGGGAGTCATCCTCAGAGCTGCTGTGGCCCTCAGCTGGGGGTGATGGTGCTGACGACTCCTCTGTGTGGCTCCACTCACCCTCCGTGCCACTGGGTCCCCCCGACTCCTCTCCTTCTGTCCCTGTCAGGCTCTGTGGCTCCTCCTGGTCTGTGGAGCTGTCCCCTCCTGTGGCCGTGGATGTATCTGGATAGGAACAGGAAGTAAGAGAACAACATCAGTCACCTGCACTGACTGCACACACCACAGTGAGTACAACACATCACAGGGCAAGCCCTGGCATCATCAGCTGAACACAGCTCAAAGTGCCAACACTGTTTAGAATAAGCCAATTCTCATTCTCAACATCAACCATGGCACACATATCCCTCATTGACTTGCACACATATGTCTGTTGCATGTTGGATGCTAATACCCCAATGGCCCGACATGCACCACCCACACATTAGTTGGACATGCAAGTGAACATGTAGGAGTATGTCACTATGTACACAGCACATCTCTTGCTACTGACTCAGTACAGGTGTCCGGATGAAGGGATGGGCAGAGACTCATTTCACATGTTCGTGATGCATGCCAGCAACACCCACTATGATGTTCTCATGTCCTGATGGGCAATGCCACAATGGGGTGCATGGTGCACACTTGAACACAATGCAGGATCACTCATAGCAAGTTAAATGCCATGGCACTGGATGCCTGGAAAGTCAGTCAACACTGTCTCCTGTCAGAGGGGCAGGGCACCCCAGATAACAACAGTATGCACTGACTCACAAACCTAGCTCAGGCGTAAAGCTAACTCTGCAGATGACTGGCACACTTGCCCATCCCCTGCAAACAATATATCCAGGACCCAGAAGACCCCACATCATGCAAATCAGACATATGAGTCTCTGCAAACACAGCTCCCTGTACATTAACACATCACAGTCTGCCATGCATGTAACCCAGCTGCCTGAAGGACGCAGTTGCATACACCATTGTGCGCTGTCAGATGATCACACACCTATATGTCACACAGGTCTTGTCTCTCACAGTCACATCTCAAATGTCCTGCTGACACTCTGAATCATGGACACCCCAGTTGTACGTAACAACAAGCCACACCATAATGACACAGAGGCAGACACCTGAAGGCACATGTCACTAAGCACAACCTGTAATTTAATACACAGGAGTGGGATTACAGAGTGTTTGTAAATGCCCTTGAGGAGGCATGACTGCCCCGGTCTACATGAAACAGTGTTTGGCCCTGGACAGTAGTCAGGTGGCTAAGCAAGTGTGACATACTTAATATGCATACTCCTGAGGCCCCAAAATTGGAGTCCCCTGCTGCATGGGTCTGTTTGGAATATCCCAGCCACATGTGGCAAGTCAGACCAGCAATTGGAACACATCTCAAGGGTACACACAGGTCACATGTCAGATCTCAGGCATTGGGCAAACAATTGAACCACCCATGAAACACACAACAGAGTCACGGGAACAGATGCTGTCCGGTAGATGAAGCATAGATGACTGCAGGGACACAGTGCCCTAGTGACACAAGCAACAGACTGTAGGGGCCACACCTGTGGAACAGATGAGGAGGGTGCATCACACAATTGAGGGACCTGAGTATTGGACTACAAGACCTACGTAATGTGGAAGTGTGACCAGGCCAAAAGACTGCAATTAGCATGTCGGAGATAGTACACAGATTAGGCATGGACGTACCCCCTTCCTGCTGCTGTCTGGCCTTCAGCTGCCTATCCAGGTCCGGGAAGACCACTGCCAGGATCCGGAGTATGTGGGGGTCAGGGTCCCTTGTCCGCCCCTCCTGCGTGGAGGTGACAGCTTCAGCTGGTCTCTAGCTATCCTCCGGGTCCAGCCCCGAAGGTCCTGCCACCTCTTCTGGCAGTTGCGGATCCGGTGCATGTAGACACCCACCGAACGAGCTGCCCGGGCGATGGTCAGCCATATTTCCTGCTTCTGGTGGGCATCAACCTGTGAGGATGACAAAGTTAAAAGTACATTAACACACATGCCCCAGATTTGTGCTGCACACATTTGGATATACATGTCATCATCACAAAGGTAAATGAGTTACACAGGTAGTGTAACCATGGGGAAGGACAAACCACCTGCATGTCTGACATGTTAACAATGCCTGGGAAGTTTAAGCTTGCACTAATGCACTTTAGCAGCAGGACACCTGTTCATTACATGTACCTACACACTTTGGGTGATGAAAGTAGTGAGAATGCTTACCACTGGTGTGCACACTGCTAGTCCTGCTAGTCAGACAACATGCATAATTAGGAAGGCAGTGGACTGCACACTCACCTGCTCCACTGGTTTCCCATAGAGCTTGCTGTACTGTGGAAGGAGCCTGTCCAGCAGGGCCTGGTTCTCCTCCTCAGTGAAGGCTGGGGCCCTCTCCAGAGTACGTGCCATAGCAGGAGCCAGAGGATGCAGAGACAGCAGCAGTGGTAGCAGGGATGTGGTCCAGTAGTATGTAGTGCCGGCAAGTGAGCTCCCTGGGGGACAGCCAGCCTTATATCTGTGCTGCAGAGGCAGACTCTGTGCCATGTGTCCCAAGTGATAGGTCCAACACGGTTGCATTCTATAAATCTGGCCAATCCATGGAAATGTTCGACTCGTACACGCCTTCCGCATCGTTCAAATCTTCACCTTCATGAAACACTTGAAATTGCAACATTGTTGTAGGCATCCAACTGAATTTCCAGTGCACAACACGTACAAGTTTTGAATCCGCATCCGTCTCCATGACAGTCCAGAGCCAATGGGTCAACTGACTGTACAACATGTATTTTGAAAATGCACACACACCCGTCTCCATACGATTGCTGATATTTCACAGAGGTGTGGGTCAATGCATTCTACCCGGTGAGTTATGTGGAGTTTGTGTTGAGGGGGGGGGTGTGTCTCCGCATGCTGGTAAGTATGGTCAGAGCTGTCAGTCCTCCTTTCCACCCGGCCAGACATCCCACCATGAAACGTGCTTCCATTGTAGGGCGTGCAATTTGTCTTTCAGGATGTCAGTTAGTGGTGTCCTGCTTCTGATTTGCACACAGGCCCTAGCAGGGCCTTGTGCTCCCCACAGCAGGACCCAGTGACAGCCATCTTGTCAGTCATTTTCCACTCCCTGTGATGTTGGCATGTTCCAGAGAGGTTTTGATGGGCCAATCAGGATGGGGAGCATTATCTGTGACTACAGACCCCATCATGCTTTTGGATACACTCACTTCACCTGCATCCTCACTATTCCTTCCTGTCAGTCAGCTGCACTGTGAGGTAGTGTGTTTGCGGTGGCAAACTGTCTGGCAGTGTTTATTTAGCTTTGTGCCACTGCCTTGCTCTATTTCTTTGTAGGTTGGTGCATGTCATGACACAGTTCCAAGTCACTATGAGATGGCAGGTATTGTGTTTGTCTGACTGGCATACACATCTTGGGATGATTATCTATTGGTTACTGTAGCTTTGCTTGTGGTGCATGGTTTCGCTGTCCCCTTGCCACACAATCTTGGGTATGTTGTTTGTGTACTCACCAGGCTCTGGTATATCTGTTAGACCATGGATGGTCTCTGGTGGTAGGATGTCCCGCACTTTCTCCTCCCAGGTCCTGAAGTAGACTGGTTTGGCAGGAGGGCCACCACCGGTGCACTGACTCAGGGCGTGATCTTTTTCGATGAGTTTCTTGACCCTCCTGCACACGTCATACCACCTGTTCTGTATATCGTCCTTTGTGCGCCTTGCTGGTGCTTGAGCATTCACCTTGTCCACAATCCTCGCCCACATCTTGGATTTCTGAGACGTGGGGGTCCTTTGGACCAATGTACCAAACAAATGTGGCTCTACTCTGATGATCTCGTCTACCAGCACTTCTAACTCACTATCTGTGAACTTTGGATTCTTCTTTGGGGGTATGGTGATGGGTGGTGGTGGTGAGGGATGTGTGTGTGAGGGTGCAAGTGAGGGTGGGTTGGTGTTGGTTTTGCTGTCTGTATGTGTGTGTGCTTTTAGATGAGGTGCTGATGGTGTGTGAGTTGTGTGATGGGTGAGTTGTGAGTGTGTCTGTGGTTGCTGTGTAATGGTGTTTGCTGCTGGCTGTGTCTCCTGTTTGCAAGGGATGATGGTAGTGAATGCAGTCCTTTATATAGTTGGAGTTGTGGCTGTGTCTTTGTCCCAGGTTTTTTTTTTTGATATTTATTGGCTTTGTCATTGCTTGTTTGGTCCTTTTATTATCTTTTTTCCTTTGGGTTTTGTAGGCATGAAGTAAACGTTCATCTGACGGAAACGGACGCTGATGTTGGCTTGTGTGGGCTTCTCCACCTTGTACACGCTGCCTATCTTCTGTGTTTCATACGCGTCAGTCACGAAGGTCTCTATTCCTTGTGGGCCTGGTTGTCTGTGCGTGTCGGCCGTGCAGCTTGGTCTCCGTGCGAGTCAGTCTGGTTTTACATGCATTGCATCGTACTGCGCGGATCGGACATCGTGGGTACGGGTCGGTCGGGTTCATTCCGGGTTTGTGTCGGTCGGTGAAAATCGCGTCGGTTTTCCGGCCGGTTCACTATTTTCCCTATGGCTCGGTCGTATGGCTTGTGTTCCGTATGTGTTTGTTGTAATTCACACGCGTTGCATCGTACTGCACGGGTCGTACGGCGCTGGTCCGTGTCAGTCCGCATCCGGTCCGGGTCCGTGTCGGTCGGTTCGTTTTGTGGCCGGAATCGGAAACAGCCCCAAAGTGTACGTTTTACCTATAGTTATATGTGCTGTGTTCTCCCAACTTCAGTGTCCCCGCACATGTAAGTAGGATTCTAGTAAAAAATTTAGTAGGGACACAGGGGAGTGGGTGGGAAAAGCGGCAGCCTTATTACTAAGAGGGTGGCATTGGAAAGGAGTAAGGGAAGGTTATTGGAGAGTTATGGAGGAGTTTAAGAAGGGACGTCACCGGCCACACAAAAGTAAGCCAATTACGTTACTCTGGGGATGGAGACATCTGAAGTAAGTTTAGAATCAGAGTTTGTAATACTGGAAGGGATCACTGACAAAATATCAAGTGACGAAATATCATGTTCCCAAAATATTGGAACATAAATATTGATGTCAAAAATATCGACATACTATCTTCATAATGGTAAGTACTAATATATTGAGAAAAAAAATATCGTTGTGAAGAATATCAAAGTACAAAATATCATTTTTTATAACTGTATAAAAATAATGTTAAATAAATTAAATGATACATATAACTTAAAAAAATATTTTGAATTATTAGAACATGTTAACAATTATAAGTAATGTATTGTAAAAATACATTAAACATACATATATAAAATGTAATATATGTAAATTTACTTAACAATCATTAATAAATAATTATGTCAATAAATTATAAAATATTAGAAATATATTAAAATTATAAATACATATATATGAATACATACACCTGTAACATAAAAATAAAAAAATATATTATGAAATAAAATACTAAAATATTTATTAATTTTTAAAACTACATTTCACACTACATTAAGTGCAGCAATAGGCAAAGTGTTGGATAGCGGAGGTGAATAAATTACTATTCCCACTCCAGTGAGTGCAACAGTAGGGAAAGTGTTGGATAGCGGAGGGGAATAATTTACTATTCCCACTCCAGCGAGTGGAACAGGAGGGAAAGTGTTGAGTGACAGAGGGGTAAAAATTACTATTCCAACTCCAGCGAGTGCAACAGTAGAGTTTTGGATAGCGGAGGGGAATAATCTACTATTCCCACTCCAATTAATGAAACAGTAGGGAAAGTATTGGATAGCGGAGAGAAATAATTTACTATATCCACTCCAGCGAGTGCAACAGAAGGGAAAGTGTTGGACAGCGAAGGGAATAATTTACTATTCCCACTCCAATAAGTGCAACAGTAGGGAAAGTGTTGGATAGCGGAGACATAAATATTACTATTCCCTCTCCAGCGAGTGCAACAGTAGGGAAAGTGTTGGATAGCGGAGGGAAATAATTTACTTTTCCCACTCCAATGAGTGCAATAGTAGGGAAAGTGTTGGATAGCGAAGGGGAATAATTTACTATTCCCACTCCAGCAAGTGCAACAGTAGAGATAATGTTACATAGCAGAGGGATACAAATTACTATTCCCACTCCAGCAAGTGCCACAGTAGGGAAAGTGTTGGATAGCGGAGAGGAATAATTTACTATATCCACTCCAGCGAGTGCAACAGAAGGGAAAGTGTTGGACAGCGAAGGGAAATAATTTACTATTCCCACTCCAATAAGTGCAACAGTAGGGAAAGTGTTGGATAGCGGAGACATAAATATTACTATTCCCTCTCCAGCGAGTGCAACAGTAGGGAAAGTGTTGGATAGCGGAGGGGAATAATTTACTTTTCCCACTCCAATGAGTGCAACAGTAGGGAAAGTGTTGGATAGCGAAGGGGAATAATTTACTATTCCCACTCCAGCAAGTGCAACAGTAGAGAAAATGTTACATAGCAGAGGGATACAAATTACTATTCCCACTCCAGCAAGTGCCACAGTAGGGAAAGTGTTGGATAGCAGAGGGGAATAATTTACTATTCCCACTCCAATAAGTGCAACAGTAGGAAAAGTGTTGGATAACGTAGGGGATAAAATTACTATTTCTACTCCAGCGAGTGCAACTGTAGGGAAAGTGTTGGATAGCGTAGGGGTAAAAATTACTATTCCCACTCCAGAGAGTGCAATAGCAGGGAAAGTGTTGGATAGCGGAGGGGAATAATTTACTTTTCCCACTCCAATGAGTGCAACAGTAGGGAAAGTGTTGGATAGCGAAGGGGAAAAAATTACTATTCCCACTCCAGCAAGTGCAACAGTAGGGAAAGTGTTGGATAGCTTTGAGGCATACAAATTACTAATCCCACTCCAGGGAGTGCAGTAGTAGGGAAAGTGTTGGATAGAGGAGGGGTAAAAATTACTATTCCCACTCCAACGAATGCAACATTAGAGAAAGTGTTGGATAGCCTAGGGGTAAAAATTATTATTCCCACTCCAGCGAGTGCAACAGAAGGGAAAGTGTTGGACAGCGAAGGGAAATAAATTACTATTCCCACTCCATTAAGTGTAACAGTAGGAAAAGAAGTTGGATAGCGTAGGGGATGCAATTAGTATTCCCACTCCAGGGAGTGCAACAATAGGGAAAGTGTTGGATTGTGGAGGGGTAAAAACTACTATTCTCACTCCAGGGAGTGCAACAGTAGGGAAAGTGTTGGATAGCATAGGGGTAAAAACTACTATTCCCACTCCAGCGAGTGCAACAGTAGGGAAAGTGTTGGATAGCGGAGGGGAATAATTTACTATTCCCACTCCAATGAGTGCAACAGTAGGGAAAGAGTTGGATAGCGAAGGGGAAAATGTTACTATTCCCACTCCAGCAAATGCAACAGTAGGGAAAGTGTTGGATAGCGGAGGCATAAAAATTACTATTCCCACTCCAGGGAGTGCAACAGTAGGGAAAGAGTTGGATAGCAGAGGGGTAAAAATTACTATTCCCACTCCAACTAATGCAACATTTGAGAAAGTGTTGGATAGCGGAGGGATACAAATTACTATTCCCACTCCAATGAGTGCAACAGTAGGGAAAGTGTTGGATAGCGGAGAGGATAAAACCAAAGATTACAGCTATTAAACCTAAATCCCCAAACAAAATAAAAACAAAACAATTACCAGAAATATGTGTCAATTAGTAAATGAATATTAATGATCAACTAATTATTAATTTATTTAAACTAAATTACTTTCCAACCTCTACCCCAATAAGCCCCACAACACATACCTAAAAATATTTACACAATTTCCATAACTAATTTTACATTAATAAATTAATAACAATTAACAACAAATCATTAATTGATTAAAAACAAATCTTCGCAACATTTACAACTATAAACCCCACACCTCACACATCAAACGTATTCCACAATTAGCATATTTAATATTTAATTAATTAATTAGCATTAATTAACAAATAATTAATTAATCATAAATATTTTACCTCCCACCATATTCCCCTATAAAGAGCACCACCGATGTTGTTAAAAATGACACAATTAACATAATTAATTAACAATTAATTATTAATCAATAACAATTAACAAGCGAAATTAAAACAATTAATAATAAATTAATTCACACAATTAACACTATAAAATAACATTAAATAAATATTGTATTAAAAATATTAAGAAATGTATTAAAATTAAATTACTTCCCACCCTACTCCCCTATCAACCTACCACCCACTCCTAAAAAAATGACACAATTAACATAATTACCAGTTAATTAATAATAATTAACAACCAAATAATAAATAATTATTAATAAATGTATTACCAAAATTTACAATATTAAATATTAAATACACACATATTAATTAATAAAAATATTAATTAATGAATTATAATTAAAATACTTCCTACCCTTCTTCCCTATCAACCCACAACCCGCTCCTAAAAAAATAACACAATTAACATAATTACCAATTAATTATTAATAATTAACCTTTAATTAATAAATAATTAGTAATGTATTATTTACCACAATTAACAATATAAAATATTAAATACATACATGTTTATTTATTTTTATTTATTTTATTCACTTGTATAGCGCAAACGAATCATCCCAACAGGGATCTCTCAGCACTTAAAGAAATGAGCACTCATGTCAAAGTCTCCTAGAACAACCACGTCTTCAGAAGTTTCTTAAAACAGGATATCTCGGTGCAAGACCGGATATTTTCTGGTAGGGAGTTCCAGTGCCTGGGGCCCAGATACAAAAAGGCACGGCCCCCCATTTTCACTCTGTTAATTCTATGAAGGCACAGAAAATTACGATTACTAGATCTTAGATGCCGCATAGGATTATATAAGGTAATTTCCTTGTTAAGGTAGGCAGGACCCTTCCCCTGTAAGGCCTTGAAGACCACACATGGCATCTTAAATATAGCTCGTTTCCTAATGGGAAGCCAATGAAGTTGGCTCAAGAGGGGAGCAGAGGGAGTGAGGGCCGGCTTATTAAGGGCAAGACGTGCTGCCGTATTCTGCACCACCTGTAGTCTGGATAATAGGTCTTCCCTTATTCCGACAAGCAAGGCATTGCCATAATCCAGTCGGCTCACCAAGAGTGACTGGATAAGGGAGGTTCTAGCCGAGAGTGGAATGCTAAGGAAAAATCTTCCTTAGCATCATCATATTTCCAAAACAGGTCCCTGACAAAGTCTTCACGTGTTCCTCCATGGATAACTTGTTATCGATCCTGATGCCAAGATTCTTGGCCCATTTTTTGGGGGCATGTGCCTCTCCCAGCTCAGGCGGCCACCAATCGGGGAACCAGATCTCCTCGGCCTTCCCAGACAACAGTATCTCTGTCTTAGCTGAGTTGAGCTGTAGGAAGTTCTTCCTCATCCAAGTTGCGATGCTAGACATGCAGCTTTTAAATTTTAATTGAGTGGATGCCATGTCATCCCCAATGGGGACAATCAGCTGCGTGTCATCGGCATACGAGATAGTCTCAAACCCACAGCTTCTGATGATTTCCACCAACGGAGCCACATACACATTAAACAGGGTGGGACTCAGGATAGATCCTTGCGGGACCCCCCTGTCCACCAATGAGGTTTGTGACACAAAGGTACCCAACTGAACGCTCTGAGTGCGCTCTGCAAGATAGCTTTGTATCCACTTAAGGGCCAGGTTTCTGACACCAATCCCCCACAGTCTGTCCAACAGGATCCTGTGAGAGATGGTGTCAAAGGCCGCTGACAGATCAAGAAGGACCAAAATCACTGGAGTCTCCCTGTTCAATGTCATTCTTATTGTATCCGTAACCTCCGGCAAAGCAGCTTCAGTGCTGTGCGAGGTATGGAACCCGGACTGGGAAGAATTCAGAAGGTTATTATATTCCAGGTAACAAGACAAATTCTGATTCACCAATGACTCAATTACCTTCGAGCAGCAAGAGAGAAGCGAAATCGGCCTATAGTTTTGAGGATCAGTCGGATCCACTAGTGGCTTTTTAAGCAAAGGTTTAATACGTGCGATTTTCCAATTCCTCGGGTACGTGGCAGTGTCTAATGAAATATTATAGACCTCTGCCAATGCAACAGCAAGGATCGGGCTAGGCTCTGACATAACGGTCGGTGGTACAGGATCTAGAGGAGATCCTGATTTCACAAGCCTTAGTAGAGAGCCCACTTGTTCACTAGTAACACAGGGGAAGTGCTCTAGCCTGGAAAGATCTAGAGATTCCAGTGAGGAAGTTCCAGGAGGATCTAGCTCCACTCGAGTAAAAGAGCGATAAATTACATCAATATTATGCATAAAATAAGTGGCTAACTCTTCACAACGCTCCTGGGTGGGCGGTGGCAATGGGTTATTGGCCTTGGGATTAGTAAATTCCTTCAAAATCTTAAATAGCTCCTTCGACGAGTTCTTTGCCTCAATGATACGGGAGCCCAAGTATGTTCTTCTAGCTATAATGCAGCTATTAAGGTAGTCTTTATGCATCTTTCGATATAGTTGTTCATGCTGCTCTGTCTTAGCTTTTCTCCATTTTCTTTCCATGACCCTACATGTAGCTTTTTCCCTCTTGAGGGAATCTGAGTACCAGGGAGCCGGGGCTGCTCTAACCTGCACTCTTACCCTTCTGAATGGTGCTATAACATCCAAAGCTACTGTAATTGCATCCGTCAACCTTCCCAGAGCTGCGTCACAATCTTCGCCCAGGCTAAATGAAGAAGCCTTATAAGCCTGGCTGAAGGCGGCAGCAGTTACCCTTTTCCAAGGCCTGCGGCGATCAATGTGACCTTGCCTGCAGGCAGTTAAATTAGGGAACATCAAGGTAAAACTAAGTGCCGAGTGATCTGTCCAACCTAAGCTTTGAGGTGGTTCGACCGCTAGCTCACGAATATTTGAAAATATGGTATCAAGCGTATGACCAGCACAATGAGTAGTGCTATCAACTCTGGATGATAAGTCGAGTGATTCCATAGCTGCCACTAGGCTGGCTGCCTCTGTATTGGAAAGATTTTCTAAATGATGATTAAAATCCCCAACTAGGAGGAATTTGTTAGCCCTTAAAATATGCAGACCAACCCTCTCAAATAGCGTGGTACAAAACTCTATCTTACTGCCTCCAGGTGGATGATATACTAACGCTCCTGTCCATACTGGGATATGATTGCGCTCTACTCTAAATACAAGTTGCTCTATATTTGATAGGGAGACTGTGTCCAGAGTCTTAATATAATAAAGAGAGCGTATGGCAATTGCTAGCCCGCCGCCCCGTTTCGTGGGTCTATCCAATCGGGTGACCACATAACCTGCCGGAAAGGCCAGTGCCAATATCGGGGTGGAATCCTGGTTCAACCAGGTTTCCGTAATAAAACATATGTCTGTTTTGATATCATCCAGCAGGTCCCAGATCTCCATTACATGTTTTGACATCGATCTGGCGTTAAAGTATAGCCCACGCATGCCAACTCTCTGTTCTACCCCTCTCTGAGACTCTGTTTCAGCACTCTGTTTCCCCTCTCTATGCGCATTACAGGGAGGACACTGTGGGTTAAGGGAGGCATGTTGATATATACTCGGGGCCCACCCACAGTAACCACAGTACCAACCTCCCTCATGGCACTTGAGGTCATCTACATGCAGTTTAGACTTACCCCCCACATGTTAATTAATAAAAACAATTTATTAATTAATTATAATTAAGTTACTTCCCACCCTATTCCCCTATAAACCAACAACCCGCTATGGAACTAAAATGCAAAATTTACATAAAATAAAATTAATTACTTCTAAAAATTTAACACATATATTAAAAAACAAATGCAATACTTGAACAAAAAAATAGAACACATACATTTAAAATACATAACACAAACTAAAAAAACAATATTTTTAACAATTATATTTTTGCAAATGATATAAATGACTTTGATATTTTTTTTACGGTATTAATGACTTTGATATTGTTAAAAACTATGAGGCCCATTAGGATGGCGGTCGTAAAACCACCCCAACCGCCATGGTAGCGCAAAACAACCGCCCGCAGGTACCGCAGCAAAACCGGCAGTCCGATTAGGATCTACCGCCCCAAAAAAACAACCGTGGTGGTAAGAGCCACCGAAAAACCGCCCGTAGCGGGCGGAGAAGGCGAAAACCCGTCCGAGGCGATCGGATTCTCGGTGGAAACACATCAACCCGCCGCCAGGACAGTGGAGACACCGGCCGGAAAATTAGGATATCCCCGATGTGACCGCGGTACGTTCTGCTGTTCCCGACCGCAGTGAAAACAGTGATGAATGGGAGAGATGGCATAAGGGCTGTAGCATATCCACCGCTGCGGAAGCTCAGTAAAAAAAATGGCGGTCAAAATGAAAATACACAACAAGGCCACCAAGTGCACACAGCAAACTAGTCCTGCCCCCAAAAACACCTAACACATCCTCAAGACACATCTCCATGGTAAATTCAAAAAGTACCAATCCCAGGACAACCCACACAACACACCTGACAGCAATACCCCATCCTGACACACCCACTTAGCTGAGTATAAAACCAGCCCCTTCCCTGACCACAATCCTTTGCAACACTCCAGAGGTGAAAGGACAAACACCACAGCTGAAAGAAGAGGCAAATCATCAGACTACAGACACATCACTACCACCTCCACCACTTCCACACCTGCACCTCTAACACACCATACACATCACCACCACAACCACCACTTCCACACCTGCACCTCTAACCCATTGGCACATCACACACCATGGCACCACAGAAAATGCAAAAATTCACAGAGAGTGAGTTGAAGGTTATGGTAGATGAGATAATCAGAGTTGAACCACAATTGTTTGGTAACCTGGTCCAACAGGCACCATTAGCCACCAGAAATCAAATGTGGGTAAGGATAGTTGACATGATCAATGCAGTTGGGACCACCCCGCTCAACAGAAATGAAATCATGAAGCAGTGCCATGATCTGAAGACAGTCGTGAAGAAGAAGAGGAGCAAGAACCATGAGCTGGCTCAGAGGACTGGTGGTGGCCCTCCCAATCCACTAAAAACATTCACTTCATGGGAGGAGCAGGTGCTTTCCGTACTGCATCCAAAGAGTCTCATAGGAATAGCCGGGGGCGTGCAGGCTGGTAAGTACAAACAAATGTATACCATCACACTGCTATGTACTGTCATGCACAACTACAAAGCTACACCTCCTAGGCCCAAGGCGATCCATCTGCACCACAATACCCAACACACCAAAGCTGCACAACATTTACAGGGTGGCATGTGTCCAGGCAACCAGCACCACAGCTCCCACCAGGCACCCCTGTCCCACCCCTGAGCAGGATTGAGCCCTCCCCCCAGCCAGGAGCATGTGGCAGCCATTGTATCTCATCACCCAAACTCACAGGTAGGTAGCCATCTTCCCAGGGAGGTCTGTTTGGGGGTGGGAGGCCTGCACAACAACTCCCACCAGCCCCACTGACCCACCCCAGAGCAGAATGTAGCATACACCCCCACCCAGAAGCATGTGGCAGCCATTAGATCACTACAAACAAACTAACAGGTAGGCCGCCATTTACCAAGGTTGGTCTGTCTGTGTGAGGGATGCCTGCACAACAACTCCCTCCATGCCCCCTTGTTCCCCAGCTCATCAAGATGGAGCACTCCTTCCCACCCAGATGCATGTGTCAGCCATTGCATTGTACACTTACAAATAACAGGTAGGAAGCCATCTTCACAGGTTGGGGTGTTTGGGGGTGGGAAGACTGTACTACAACTCCCGCCAGGCCCCCTGTCCCACCCCTAAGTAGGATGGAGCACTCCCTTCCTCCCAGAAGCAAGTGGTAGACATTAGATCACTACAAACAAACTAACAGGTAGGTAGCCATCTTCACAGGTTGGGGTGTTTGGGGGTGGGAAGACTGCACTACAACTCCCACCAGGCCCCCTGTCTTACCCTTGAGCAGGATGGAGCATTCCCTCCCACCCAGAAGCATGTGGCAGCCAATAGATCACTACAAACAAACTAACAGATAGATAGCCATCTTCACAGGGAGGGCTGTTTGGGGGCAGGAAGCCTGCAATACAACTCCCACCATGCACCCCTGTCCCACCCCTGATCAGGATGGAACACTCCCCCCACCCAGATGCATGTGGCAGCCATTGTATCTCATCAACCAGACTTACAGGTAGGTAGCCATCTTTCCAGGGAGGGCTGTTTGGGGGTGGGAGGCCTGCACCACAACTCCCACCAGGCACCCCAGTCCCACCCCTGAGCAGGATGGAGCACTTCCTCCCACCCAGAAGCATGTGGCCGCCATTAGATCACTACAAACAAACTAACAGGTAGGTAGCCATCTTCAAAGGTTGGGGTGTTTGGGGGTGGGAAGACTGCACTACAACTCCCACCAGGTCCCTTGTCCCACCCCTGAGCAGGATGGAGCACTCCCTCCCACCCAGAAGCATGTGGCAGCCATTAGATCACTACAAACAAACTAAAAGTTAGGTAGCCATCTTCACAGGGAGGGCTGTTTGGGGGTGGGAGGTCTGCAATAAAAATCCCACCATGCATCCCTGTCCCCCCCTGAGCAGGATGGAACCCCCCCCCCCACTCAGAAGCATGTGTCAGCCATTGTATCTCATCAATGAAACTCACAGGTAGGTAGACATCTTCTCAGGGAGGGCTGTTTGGGGGTGGGAGGCCTGCACAACAACTCCCACCAGGCACCCCTGTCGCACCCCTCAGCAGGATGGAGCAAGTGTATTGATGGTGACTGCATTGTGATTATCTTTCGCAGGCCACACATGGTTCGTTACTTACTAAACTTTCGCGAGACATCACACATCCAGAGTAACAGTATTTGTGCTCTTCCTCTGGGATATTTTTACAAACCTCCACTTGGCCCCTTTGCAAATAATTCCGCTTCAATTTCGCTGTTCAACAGGTTTCAGGCCCTATCAGATCTAAATGCCCAAGACTGACAATTATTTGTAACACAATATGAATCGCATTTATTTGATGGGTCTCAGGCTCTAACACTTACACTTTTAGAAAATATTCAAGATGGTCAATTAGTTTTAGATAGGGATCAAGACTGGATAGGTTTGACAAACGAACAGGAAGTGGTTAGGCCTCATGGCATACTGGATGTAATACCAGTGATTTTGCCTGGCGACAGTGCGGTTACAGTCGAGGCTAACCAGCCATTACACGATAATGGAGTGGATTCTTCTAATTTTAATTGTCATCTTGACAATAAGGTCATAAAGTTTAGGAACCAGGAATGAGATGGAAGTAGCACCCAATCAGCAAGTAAGGAATGAATGGCAATCAAAAATACGATTTACATCCTGGAATATAGCAGGGTTGGCAAGAAAATAAGTGGATGTAGAGTGGCAGGAGTACATTGGGCTAAGTGAAATAATACTTTTGCAAGAAACTTGGGCCTTGGAAATCCCTCATAAAGTAGGATTCAAAATTTATAGCGTTAATGCTATTCCTTCGGTTAGAGGGAGGCCATCGGGAAGTCTTGTTATATGGATAAAAATTACCCTATGTATTGATATAATTCAGTTGGATTTTCCATCATAGGATATAGATGGAGTGAAGATCCGAACTCAGGACAAAACTGAAATATATATAGTAAATATTTATAACAGACCTAGTTTAGCTAGCAAAGAATCACCTGTAATAGAATGATTAGACCAATTTGTATGCTCAATTGATCCAAGGGCAAGGGTAATTGTGGGGCGTGATTTTAACCATAAATTTGAACCTGTTGTTGGTTTTGAAAATATCTTCAAAGAAGTAGACATGGCAAATAATATTCCCTCATTGGAAAGTAGTCCTGTAGTACCCTGCACAGTTGCGGTTGCACAAATTAGGAGATTGGTGTCTGGACATGGACTCCGAGCCTGTAATGGTCGATTGCCTTCTGATAGCCCTAACGCAGCTACATTTAGCAGGAGTAACTGCAAGAGTTGTATTGACTACATCCTGGTATCTATTGGCCTTTGGCCAATTTTACATGATCCCGTAGTTGAGGATAGATTTGACAGTGATCATTACCCCCTACGTTTGACACGAACAGCCCATTTTTGTCACCCAACTCCCTTGAACAATGGAGATATTAACTCTAGTGTCACCGAACCATTATTAAGTAACACTCGTAGAGCCTTAAAATGGCCTTCTATAGGGGGAAATGACGAGGCTATGAAGCAGGTATACGATATCTTTGTAGATACTATTTCACCATATGTAGATCTCCCTGCTACAGATTTCCCAATTATGAATATTCATCACACATTGGTAGA
Organism: Triturus cristatus; assembly: GCF_964204655.1. Taxonomy (NCBI): domain Eukaryota; kingdom Metazoa; phylum Chordata; class Amphibia; order Caudata; family Salamandridae; genus Triturus; species Triturus cristatus. The sequence continues at coordinate 572,028,597 of NC_140588.1, forward strand.
TGCTTTGACACCTATCTTAAGTAGGATTCCTAAAGAATGTAAAAAGGGGAAAACTGATATAACTAACCTAGATAATCCCTGGTATAACAAAGAATGCCACGAGGCAAAAATGAACTTATTTTGGCAACAAAAACTAAACATAAATTGGCCTTAAGAGAGTAAAGGAATAGGTACAAGAAATTATTAACACAAACTAAGAAAAAATGGGATGATAATACCTGGACTGAATTGATTAGTGCAGCCAAAGCAAAGGACTATTCTAGCTTTTGGCGACTGATATCTAAAGGAAACAAAGCGGGTTAGATGTAGCAAGGACCTTTTTTTAAATGCGAAAACATGGGTCAGCTATTTCTCCTGCCTTTATTCAATATCTACGAGTGATATAGAATTTGAAATGTAAGACTATGTAACATTCCCAATCACAGCCCCTTTACATTTTAGTTTGAAAGACACAATGTTAGCTGTGGATGCAGTAAAACCGAGAAAAGCTCCAGGTCCAGATAAAATACCAGGAGACATACTGAGGCATGACAAAGAGATTTGGGGCCCTTATATCAACTTTTTATGTAATTCAGTCGCCGCAGGTGCGGCTATACCGGAATCATGGAAATGGGGCTGAAATACAACCATTTTTAAAAAGTTAATCGCCAAGACCCTTCGCACTATCGACCGATTACTTTAATAGATGTTTTACAAAAAATATATGCTCGACAAATTTTAACAAAATTAAGGTGCCAATTCCGATCCTGGAGAAACCGGGTACGAACCGTCGGTCGGAGCGTTTTCTCCGTCCGACTCGTACCCGGGAAAAAGACATTACAAATATGGAAGTACGATTCTCACGGACACACCATTTCCGTACGAATCGTACAAAACACCGACCAACGAAAATATACATACAAATGTGATCCGGGGAACGCGCCGACATGACATCGGGATGCATTCAGGCAGCGTTTCATGAACCAGGAAGTACGAACTGCACCGACGTCACCCCGCACGAAGAAAATTCTCCGACTGCCAAAAAGTGCCGGGAAATCAGGACGACGCACGCAAGGAGCACCAGGACGCGACGGACAGCCATGGACCCGAACCTACGTCTCATACCAGCCCTCATAGCAGTCCACCTGCTCTACAGGAACCGACGCAGACGCCGCAGAAGGTCAGAACAACACCCAGGGGCAAAGGGGGGGGCAAAGGGGGGACAGGGGCAGGACACAAAACCCCCACCCAAGTCACAAATCATACATGCCCTGGACATACCTGACCTTCAGGGCCTGGTCACTTGGAGGGGGTGGTGGTGTGTCCAGCAACGGAAGTGGATGTACACGCGAACCGGCAACACAACAAGTCCGGTACGTACCGTACCCACGCCTTAAGAGCGTGGGTACGAGTCGTACCATGCCCACCCCTACGTCACCCCAATAATGGCGGACCGTACCCCCACCCATGTGTGCATGGAGTGTACCCAGACCCGCGTATGTTCAGAGCATACCCCCTCCCATGTATGTACGGACCCTACCCACACCTGCGTACGTATGGAGCGTACCCCCACCCCAACAGTGTATGCACGGACCATACCCCCACCCGTGTATGAATGGAGCGTACCAACACCCCACCCGTGTATGTACGGACCGTACCCCCACCCCAGCAGTGTATGTACGGACCGTACCCACACCCCACCCGTGTATGTACGGACCGAACCCCCACCCGTGTATGTACAGACCGTACCCCCACCCCAGCAGTGTATGTACGGAGCGTACACCCACCCCACCCGTGTATGTACGGACCGAACCCCCACCCGTGTATGCACGGACCGTACCCCCACCCCAGCAGTGTATGTACGGACCGTACCCCCACCCCACCAGTGTATGTACGGACCGAACCCCCACCCCAACAGTGTATGCATGGACCGTACCCCCACCCGTGTATGAATGGAGCGTACCAACACCCCACCCGTGTATGTACGGACCGTACCCCCACCCCAGCAGTGTATGTACGGACCGTACCCCCACCCCACCAGTGTATGTACGGACCGAACCCCCACCCCAACAGTGTATGCACGGACCGTACCCCCACCCATGTATGAATGGAGCGTACCAACACCCCACCCGTGTATGTACGGACCGTACCCCCACCCCAGCAGTGTATGTACAGACCGTACCCCCTCCCCACCAGTGTATGTACGGACCGAACCCCCACCCCAACAGTGTATGTACGGACCGTACCCCCACCCCAGCAGTGTATGTACGGAGCGTACCCCCACCCCACCAGTGTATGTACGGACCGAACCCCCACCCCACCCGTGTATGTACGGAGCGTACCCCCACCCCACCAGTGTATGTACAGACCGAACCCCCACCCCAACAGTGTATGCACGGACCGTACCAACACCCGTGTATGCATGGAGCGTACCCAGACCCGCGTATGTTCGGAGCGTACCCCCACCCGTGTATGCATGGAGCGTACCCAGACCCGCGTATGTTCGGAGCATACCCCCACCCGTGTATGTACGGACCCTACCCACACCCGCGTACGTATGGAGCGTACCCCCACCCCAACAGTGTATGCATGGAGCGTACCCCCACCCCAACAGTGTATGTACGGACCGTACCCCCACCCGTGTATGTATGGAGCGTACATGGCCAGACACAGGAGGGGTGTGTGCAGAGTCCTCCCAGCAGTGCCCAGACGCAGGAGGGCAGTGTGCAGAGTCCTCCCAGCAGTGCCCAGACACAGGAGGGGTGGGTGCCTATCACTCCCAGCAGTGCCCAGACGCAGGAGGGGTGGGTGTAGAGTCCTCCCAGCAGTGCCCAGACACAGGAGGGGTGGGTGTAGAGTCCTCCCAGCAGTGCCCAGACACAGGAGGGGTGGGTGCAGAGTCCTCCCAGCAGTGCCCAGACGCAGGAGGGGTGGGTGTAGAATCCTCCCAGCAGTGCCCAGACGCAGGAGGGCAGTGTGCAGAGTCCTCCCAGCAGTGCCCAGACACAGGAGGGGTGGGTGCCTATCACTCCCAGCAGTGCCCAGACGCAGGAGGTGTGGCTGTAGAGTCCTCCCAGCAGTGCCCAGACACAGGAGGGGTGGGTGTAGAGTCCTCCCAGCAGTGCCCAGACACAGGAGGGGTGGGTGCAGAGTCCTCCCAGCAGTGCCCAGACGCAGGAGGGGTGGGTGTAGAGTCCTCCCAGCAGTGCCCAGACACAGGAGGGGTGGGTGCCTATCACTCCCAGCAGTGCACAGACGCAGGAGGGGTGGGTGTAGAGTCCTCCCAGCAGTGCCCAGACACAGGAGGGGTGGGTGTAGAGTCCTCCCAGCAGTGCCCAGACACAGGAGGGGTGGGTGCCTATCACTCCCAGCAGTGCCCAGATGCAGGAGGGGTGGGTGTAGAGTCCTCCCAGCAGTGCCCAGACATAGGAGGGGTGGGTGTAGAGTCCTCCCAGCAGTGCCCAGACACAGGAGGGGTGGGTGCAGAGTCCTCCCAGCAGTGCCCAGACACAGGAGGGGTGGGTGCCTATCACTCCCAGCAGTGCCCAGACGCAGGAGAGGTGGGTGTAGAATCCTCCCAGCAGTGCCCAGACGCAGGAGGGCAGTGTGCAGAGTCCTCCCAGCAGTGCCCAGACACAGGAGGGGTGGGTGCCTATCACTCCCAGCAGTGTCCAGACGCAGGAGGGGTGGGTGTAGAGTCCTCCCAGCAGTGCCCAGACACAGGAGGGGTGGGTGTAGAGTCCTCCCAGCAGTGCCCAGACACAGGAGGGGTGGGTGCAGAGTCCTCCCAGCAGTGCCCAGACGCAGGAGGGGTGGGTGTAGAGTCCTCCCAGCAGTGCCCAGACACAGGAGGGGTGGGTGCCTATCACTCCCAGCAGTGCACAGACGCAGGAGGGGTGGGTGTAGAGTCCTCCCAGCAGTGCCCAGACACAGGAGGGGTGGGTGTAGAGTCCACCCAGCAGTGCCCAGACACAGGAGGGGTGGGTGCCTATCACTCCCAGCAGTGCCCAGATCCAGGAGGGGTGGGTGTAGAGTCCTCCCAGCAGTGCCCAGACACAGGAGGGGTGGGTGTAGAGTCCTCCCAGCAGTGCCCAGACACAGGAGGGGTGGGTGCAGAGTCCTCCCAGCAGTGCCCAGACACAGGAGGGGTGGGTGTAGAGTCCTCCCAGCAGTGCCCAGACACAGGAGGGGTGGGTGCCTATCACTCCCAGCAGTGCCCAGACGCAGGAGGGGTGGGTGTAGAGTCCTCCCAGCAGTGCCCAGACACAGGAGGGGTGGGTGTAGAGTCCTCCCAGCAGTGCCCAGACACAGGAGGGGTGGGTGCCTATCACTCCCAGCAGTGCCCAGACGCAGGAGGGGTGGGTGTAGAGTCCTCCCAGCAGTGCCCAGACACAGGAGGGGTGGGTGTAGAGTCCTCTCAGCAGTGCCCAGACACAGGAGGGGCCGGTGTAGAGTCCTCCCAGCAGTGCCCAGACGCAGGAGGGGTGGGGGTAGAGTCCTCCCAGCAGTGCCCAGACATAGGAGGGGTGGGTGCCTATAACTCCCAGCAGTGCCCAGACGCAGGAGGGGTGGGTGTAGAGTCCTCCCAGCAGTGCCCAGACACAGGAGGGGTGGGTGTAAAGTCCTCCCAGCAGTGCCCAGACACAGGAGGGGTGGGTGCCTATCACTCCCAGCAGTGCCCACATGCAGGAGGGGTGGGTGTAGAGTCCTCCCAGCAGTGCCCTGACGCAGGAGGAGTGGGTGTAGAGTCCTCCCAGCAGTGCCCAGACACAGGAGGGGTGGGTGCCTATCACTCCCAGCAGTGCCCAGATGCAGGAGGGGTGGGTGTAGAGTCCTCCCAGCAGTGCCCAGACACAGGAGGGGTAGGTGTAGAGTCCTACCAGCAGTGCCCAGACACAGGAGGGGTGGGTGCCTATCACTCCCAGCAGTGCCCAGATGCAGGAGGGGTGGGTGTAGAGTCCTCCCAGCAGTGCCCAGACATAGGAGGGGTGGGTGTAGAGTCCTCCCAGCATTTCCCAGACACAGGAAGGGTGGGTGTAGAGTCCTCCCAGCAGTGCCCAGACACAGGAGGGGTGGGTGTAGAGTCCTCCCAGCAGTGCCCAGACACAGGAGGGGTGGGTGCCTATCACTCCCAGCAGTGCCCAGACGCAGGAGGGGTGGGTGTAGAGTCCTCCCAGCAGTGCCCAGACACAGGAGGGGTGGGTGTAGAGTCCTCCCAACAGTGCCCAGACACAGGAGGGGTGGGTGCCTATCACTCCCAGCAGTGCCCAGACGCAGGAGGGGTGGGTGTAGAGTCCTCCCAGCAGTGCCCAGACGCAGGAGGGGTGGGTGCAGAGGCCCCCAGCAGTGCCCATGGAAAGAAAAAGGGTGGAGTACCCACAGATCCAATGGCCACAATTGTCAGTCAGGTGCACAAAGACCCTGCAGTACATGTAACACATGTGTGCGAGGCTGGGAGTACACACATGCATACTGCCTAAAAGGGAACATGTCCACATGAAGTCATGTCAACAGACTACATACACAAGTACAGTGATCACCAAGGATGCCACGAATGATGCAGGTGGAGACATCGCTCTGCATGCATGGCCAAAGTTGAAGGGGTCCATCACACACCCAGCTAATGTAGACACAGCTCAGCACAACATATTGGAAACACCCTGCAGGGAAGATGTCAGGGTACACAGAGGAAGGAACACACCTTGGGACAATTTCACCATGCAGTAACAGCCTACATGATCAAAGAAACTTAGCTAATACCTTGTGATGGCACACAGATACCAGGGTCCCCCTATGACCAGCACACTACTACATTTCCCACACACCCAACACATGATCACCACCCAAAATCATGGAGCAGCCCCACCAACAGCAATACCACAAAAGCAGTAGGGTGCTAAGAAAAAAAAAGGCTTTATTCAGCATGAGCAAAAAATGTTTGTGTGGATAAAGTTCAATATTTACAAAGCCCATAGGGCAGTCCATTAGTCACAGCTGGATGGGGGACACAGAGGGACGCGTGTCCCCTAGCTTGCCTGCACAGTTCAGACCACCCTGTCTTCCACAGGGGGGGGGCATCATGTGGGGGGGAAGGACCAGGCACCACAGGGACAGGAGGGGCAAGGGCAGGCGTTGTGGGTGCAGGGATGGAGGACTCCACCACAGGGGTTGGGGCAGCGCCAAAGGAGGTGGTGAGGATGGCGCTGCACACGTCAGCAAGGTCCCCCAGCGTATCCCCTGCACCCGAAGGAACCACAGGCCCCAAGGAGGGGGGGGGCAGAGGAATGGGTCGCAGCGCCACTGGGGGAGGGTGTGGACAGGGGGGGCACTCAACTACCCTGACCGGGTATTCCCTTGCCCGCTTGCTGGGTGGTGTCACTGTTGGGCTCAGGGACAGAGCGTGCATGAAGGAATCTTTGCTGGATTCCTGGCCAGGAGAGCTGAGGGGAGTGGATTTGGCGGGAGTGGATTTGGCGGAATGCGGACTCCCACTCTGGCTGCGTGACTTACGTTTGCCCCCCGACCCAGTGGGTGTGCCTACCTCACCCTGTGTGTGCGTGACAGGAGGTGTGCGCTTGCCCTGCCCTGCTGGTGTGGTGCCTGTGTCTGGTGTTGTGCGTGCATGCTGACGTCTCGGTGTACGTGGGACAGGCATGGGAGTGGGAAGTGTGGATGGGGCAGGGTTAGGGGGTGGGACGTAGCGCTGCAGGAGATCCACTGCTGCAGTCAGTGTCGAGTCTATGGACCTCAGCAAGTTGCGTTGGTCAGACTGCGCGGCTGAAATGCCCTCCAAGTATGCCTCCATCTGGTTCAGCACTTAGCTGTGGCCATGGAGGACATTAAGCGTCGCAGTCTGACCAACCCGCAACTGCCGCAGGATGTCCACAGACTCGGCATTGGTGGCAGCAGTGGAGACAGGGGCAGGGAGTGCGGTGCCTGGCAAGAAGGAGACACGTGGTGACCGAGCACGGCGGGAAGGGAAACGAGCAAGTGGGAGGCGGGTGATCGGAATGGAGGGGGCGGGTAGTGATGGAGTGCTGGTGTCAGCTGTGGGACCAGCCACCGCCCCCTCGGAGTGCTCAGCCTCAAACCTGTCTGCGTCATAGTCGGTGGTGGAGTGACTGGACAGGTCCTCCGCTGCACTCCCGTCCGCCTCCGTGCCACTCGATGTGCCAGACAACTCTGCGCTGCTGGCACTGGTGCCCGCTCCCTCCTCACGGTCCGTGCCAGTGTCTCCCCCGGTGTCCCCCGATGATGCTGTGGGCAAGGTGAAGAGACAGGAAATAATCAGACACCTGTATACATATGTCACATGAGTCAAATCCACATAGGTCACAGTGCATAGCCTCAAAAGCAACATGAGTAACATTTACAATACAAGGCACATATGTAGGCCCTGCAACACACAGTTGGTTGACCCACCATGCCACTGACCAACTATGGAGAGCATGAGACAATAGCAAATAACATGATATGGATTTGGACAGAGGAGCCAGGCACTGGGGACAATCCAGCACAGCATCTGCAGCACACAGCGTTGCCGTAAAAAGGGATGAGCAGGAACCATGTCTATTAACTGTAGGCACATGCTGCAAAGGCAATACTTAAAAACATGCCCAAAATTAATGGGTGACTGCACCTTGAGTGTATGTCCAGACAAACATCACACACTGGCCAGACCTAGCAAGGAGACTTCAGGTCTAGACATGTAGGCCTTGCCCGCAACAACCACCCCCTACATGAGACAATTTATTGAGACACAGGAAGCACTTACATCTCTTAGTCTGGAATAAAAACACATGGCCTGCAAGTAATCCTGATTGGACACCAAATACCCCTGGTGCGCCGGTACAAATACATCATCTACAAATGGCCATCATCAGATCATTTTACCAAGACACACAGGCACTGGCCCCCGTGAGTATGAACAAGGGACATTTGGTCAGCCTGTACAGTGGACACATGTAGCAGAGTTTACGTAGACAGAAATGGTGCCAGGGTACAATGGCACAGAGCACAACCTATGCTGTAGACACAGATATTGTCGACATTTTTGGATTACACACATGATACCTAGGAAAAGATGCCACAGGGGACAGTAGTGGCCACACTACTCCATGGTCCTGAATGGTAATGACTGAAACACAAGCCACCATCCCTGCACTCTGCATATCTCACACTCATGCACATCATGTCATAGGCCACAAAATAGGACATGCATGCTGTAAAGCAATACACTTTAGAGACACACTCCTATGTCTGGACTCAGCATCAGTGACAACTGACATGGACCCCACAAGTACTGAACTGGACAGGGCACAGGCAAGGTCCCAAAACCTGTTACACACCACCCCCACACATGAAGCTGCAAGCATTGGGCACATCAATAAACTGGCAGCCTAGATAACCTTGTGCAAGTGTGACTACACACAGACCAGGGTACACATGCCAAGGAGGGGAAGGGAGGAAGGACAGCACCGCTACACTTTGGGGACCAGGAACTGCACTGCACATGTAAACCCTGGCAGTGTATCCATGCAACTGTGCACTTACAAATGCTGGTGACACACAACAAACACACATGTACCTACCCCCTTCCTGCTGCTGCTTTTCCCGTAAGCGCCTGTCCATGTCAGGGAAGACGACCGCCAGCACACTCTTGTGGATGTGGGTCAGACGGCGGCGCCCATGGTTCTTTTGGCTCACAGGTGAGTCCCCCAGCAGGACCCGTGCGATCCTCCGCGTCCAGCACCGGATATCCTGCCAGCGTTTCCTCACCTGGGCTAGGCGCCGCTTCCGACCATCCGTCTGTCTCACGGCACTGACGGCGTCCTTCCAGATCTGCTCCTTGGCACAGGTGCCTACCTGTGAGGATGCAAAAGTGAGACAACATCAATACACCTGCGACATGTCACAGAGACACACATTAGAACAATTTGGCTGGTTTTACCAGGGCATAGAATGCATCAAACTCATTACACCTGTGTCATAGGGACACTTTCCTCTGTGGAAGGCAAAAAGCACTAGGTGGCATTGTTGAGTACACAGGTGGCATGAGGGGTACGACACAATCAATCATCCAGGCTCACACTGTGCATCACAAGTGACACCAGGATTAGGTGCAGCACCTCAAAGCAGTCACATGCCACAGGCCACTGAGGCGCCCTCAGCAGAGTACACAGACACACACAGACACAGGACACTCACCTGCCATTGCCAACTGCAGCTACACACCTCACTCTGCACATGTGCCACTAGACTGGGGGGTGTCACAGGTGTGGGGCTGGCCCATCACCGCAGACACACAGCACTGTTCCCTGCTCACATCAGATGGGCAGGGTATATCCATCCCTCATGCAGCTGGGGTGCTACACTCCACATATGCACTCACCCACATGACGGGACTTACACACACACACCAATGTCCAGGGGACAAACACATCATTTGGACACTCTCCGCACATGTACACTAAACAAACACACATCTGTGGGTACTGCCACCTGTCACACTGGGGGGACAACAGATTCACATGAGGACTGTAGTAACAACATTCCCAGGAGGATTAGACAGGCAGAATGTGTAATGCCACATGCAGTGATTGTCACAGTACACACAATGCAAGTGAGGAGAGCAGACATGCACCACAGCATGCTCTGGCTGGGAGACATTAGGCATTCCCCCACCCGGGAACCACCCTACAGTACATTGCATGTGTGTTACACCTGGACACAATGGCAGAAGTCACAGTCACTAAAAAGGGGTACAGTCTTTGCTAGTGGACTCAGCACTCACCTGAACCCCTGGTCGACCATACAGCATGGGGTACTGTGGGAGGATCACATCCAGCAGGGCTTGGTTCTCCTCCTGGGTGAAAGGCTGGGCCCTCTCCACAGACCTGGACATGGTGCCAGAGGATTCACGAGCAGCAGCAGTGTAGTTGAATCAAAGGATGTGCAGGCAAGTGCTCTCTCATGGGACCTGGCTGCCTTATATCTACCTTGCTGCCCTGTTTCATTCACAGGAGTACAGAGTGATTGGTCACTCACATTTGCATCCTATGTTTCCTCCAATCCCTTTAAACCTATCCACAGTCAGTGGCTTTGCTCTTTTTTTTTTATTGAGCATGATGTCAACTCAACAACCACTTTGCAACAATGTAGATTCTTTCAAACCGACTTTTGCTGGGCACCTGATGAAAAAATTCAAACTTCAAACTCGGTCTCCATGACAACCAGTATGCATGTAGGGCTTTATACTTGTCCCTCATGTGTCCCCTATGTAATTTGGACATTCACACACAGGTACGGTGAGTTCCAGGGCCCTAGGGCACCCCAAATGCAAAGAAACTGCCCGTGCACGCGCGTGTACGGGCCGTATCACTATGGGTACGCATACGCACGCAAACCCATAGTGATAGGAGCGTACACGCGCGTGTACGGGCCGTATCACTATGGGTACGCATACGCGAGCAAACCCATAGTGATAGGAGCGTACACGCGCGTGTACGCTCCTATCACTATGGGTTTGCTCGCGTATGCGTACCCATAGAGATACGGCCCGTACACGCGCGTGTACGCTCCTATCACTATGGGTTTGCTCGCGTATGCGTACCCATAGTGATACGGCCCGTACACGCGCGTGTACGCTCCTATCACTATGGGTTTGCTCGCGTATGCGTACCCATAGTGATACGGCCCGTACACGCGCGTGTACGCGCCTATCACTATGGGTTTGCTCGCGTATGCGTACCCATAGTGATACGGCCCGTACACGCGCGTGTACGCTCCTATCACTATGGGTTTGCTCGCGTATGCGTACCCATAGTGAAACGGCCCGTACACACGCGTGTACGGGCCGTTTCTGTATGGGTAGGCCTACGGCAGCACTCCCATAGTGATGGGGAACGTACACACGCCCTCAGAGCGCATGTACGGTGCATTTCACACCTGACAGTGGTGACAGGCAGCACACAGAAAGGAATAGAGCTGACATACGTGTCCAAGGCTGGACATCAAGGCATTGTCTGTGCAGTACTACATGTGTGGGGCACAGGTGTGTCAGGCTGTAATGTGGCACATTACTCTTGAGTTGTGAAGGCAATAGATGTATGATGAGATGTGTACAGATGTCATGTGTGATGGTGGACTATGTGCCAGACATCTCCTTCACTCCTTTGACATGTGTGCATGTAGTACAGAACACTTGTGAAAAGCGTCACTGCCATGGCACAGTCAACAACACACGCAACTGTCCCCTGATGCCAGCTACAGGGGTTTTCACACCTGACATGTGACTACCCGCGTTGCACGATGTGACTATGTCATGTATGTGTCGTGTGTTCCCATTAGCTTGCTGTAGGTGTTTGGTCAAATGCATCTGCAGTTGCTGCAACCAACATGTGTCTGTGTGTAGATGGCCATGGCACAGTGTTACGCATACCACGCCACATGTGGAATCCGACGTAAGGTGTGTGTGTATGCATCGACACGGAGTTTCAAAACAAGGACATATCTGCATACTCTCAATGTATGTGGGATCATTATTGAAATGTAATCCTTCATGGCAAGGTGTGTGGTCTGTCCTTTTTCCATTACATGTGACCTGTGCCTCTAGTGTTCCGCAACCTGTCTGTACAATAAACATCCTTCCTCTGCACATATTTGGTTGTCGGTAACTCCTGTAATGCGTCTGCCTGCTCACTTAGACTGGCCCACAGCTAGTTTCATGGCATGGCATTATGAGGTTGAGAATAAACGTTTGGAGCTGTCTCTTGGTAGGAGTGTCACATGGCCGCCATACGTGTCCAGGGCATATTGCACAGACCTGACTCTGTATGTAGCATATGTGTATTGCCTGTTGACCATGTGCTCAGTACATTGACATTGGTGGTGTACTGTACTCACTCTTCGTTGTCCCTTCTAATTCACTGCAGGGCTCCGCCTCTCCCTCGAGCAATTCCGGACTTGGCTGACATGCGGGAAAATGACTGTATACGCCGCTACCGCTTCCCCCAACGTTTGATTGTGGACTTGACCACACGGCTGGCAGCACACCTCCAACTGCTACACAGGTATCCTGGTGCACTGACACCCAAGGTGAAGGTGATGGCAGCCATACATTTCTTGGCCACGGGTATCTTTCAACATACCATTGCCCATGTGGGTGGGATGTCCCAAACTATGTTAAGCCGTGTTCTGCATGATTTTGTAGAGGCCATGTTGGAGCACCTTGATGAGTTCATAAAATTCCCAACTCCTGAGCAGTTGACAGCTGTCAAGCGTGAGTTCTATGCCCTGGGAGGGATCCCCATGTCATTGGGTTCATAGATGGAACACATGTGGCTTTGATACCACCACAGGCACAGGAGGTAGCCTTCCGTAACCGCAAGCATTACCACTCCATTAATGCCCTTGCGGTGTGTCTTGCCAACATGGTGATTTCACATGTCTGTGCTCGTTTTCCAGGATCTGCACACGATGCGTACATCATGAGGCGTAGCAGGGTGCCTGAAATGATGCTGCAGCTGCGCAACGAACCAGCATGCATTGTTGGTGGGTATACTCTGGCAGTCCTGTATTTAACGTCATCTTCCTGTCTTACTGCTTCTCCTGACCCACTCTTGTCCATGATGTTTCCATGTAGGGGGCGCTGGCTATCCCAATATGCCATGGCTGATCACGCCTCTCCGCAACCCCAGCACGGCTGCCGATCACCGCTACAACAACGCCCATGGGCGGACACGGCGAGTGATAGAGAGGATGTTTGGCCTCCTGAAGAGCCGCTTCCGTTGCCTCCACAAGACCGGTGGCACACTCCCATGTGCACCGGTGAAGGTCTGCAAGATATTCCTCGTGTGCTGCATGCTGCACAACATGGCAGTGGAGAAAGCGGTGCCACTCATCCTGGATCCAGATGAGCAGGACCATCCACCCGTGGAGGATGAAGGGATTGGGCACGAGGCGAGTGATGTGGAGGAGGAGGAGGCGGTGGAGGACATGCGGAGTCGGCTCATACGCGACTTCTTTGCTTAGTGGTGAGTTCCAGTGTCTGAGTGTGCATGCATTGGGCTGTGTGTGGCATGTGTTGCAATGTGTTTGTCCATCTGCATGTCTTCCAAGTGAGTCAGAGGTGTGTTTGGATGTGTCACTCGAGTGTTGGTGCAATAGAAGAATGTTTTTCCAGAGTCATCATTGTCACCTAGCATGTTGACAACCTAATACGTGTCGAGTACATGCACATGCATGCGGATGTACTTCTTTTGGCTGACTTCTGGTGTGTCTCCCATCCACAGGTACTTGCGCATGCTGTCTGCTGGTGGCATTGTTGTGCTCCTGCTATTCCTCATGATCACAGCAACATGTGCTGAATCAGCGTGACATGTACGTACAAGTTCGAAAATCTCCTTCGGGTAAGGGATGCAGCACGGCTTTTTGGGAGTGGTATTTGTTATGTATGTGTGTGCACTGCTCCTGTTCATGTTTGGTTACTTTGCATACATGTGGAATCACCATGGGGCACATGACCTGGAGCAGAATTCACCTGAATTGATGGTCAGACTTGGTGACAGTCATCTGTAATGGGATTGTGATGGAGCCATCAATGTGTGTGACACTGGCCTCGGAAACATACGGGTTGCACCGGGTTGACATGGTGTGTGAATTCCCCATTAGGGGCTCAATGGTGTATAGCAGGCTCTCCGTGAGCAGCAGGGGGTGTTTAGCTGTAACCCGTCACTTGTGTGCCAGTGCCATGGATTTCCAGCATCTGTGATGTAAGGGGGGTGCCAGTGTTGGTCCCACGTGTTCATCCACATGACCTGTGTATGTGTAGACAGAGTTGCATTAGCATTCCGACACACATGACTAATAAAGGTGTCCCTCTGCCTCCAAGGTGCCTCATCTCTGTCAATGGTGGTCTGTTGCCACTGTGCATGCGGCATGTCTGGCATTGTTCTCAGAGATGGTTCATATGAGTCTATGTGTAGAGTAGCAAGATGCAAGCTGTTTGTCAGGGATTAGATTCTGTATTGTGCATGATGTCCATGGCTGTGTAGGTTTTGTGGCCTGTCAGTCTCCACGACAGTCACTGTGCCGCATGCGAATCCATTGTGTGTGTGTGCCATGTTGAACCAGACATTCCTTCCTTGACATGCACCTTTTGCATGGTTCCTTCCTGAGATCCTTGTCTTTATGTGCTACTTGTGGCATTGTTTCCTTGACATGGCGCATGCTGCTGCAGGCCCTGCTGCAAGGGCACCCAGTGTCCACGCAAACGAGCTGGTGTCCATCATGGATTGCTTGCTGACATGTGCTATGCTGATCAGCAGCATCTGTGCCTCATGCGGCAGCACACTCTGCATTATGCACAAGATCCCCAGTTCCATCCACCTCAAGGCAAGAGGGAGACCATCCCCCAGGTCAACTATGACATCCGTGTCTACTCCTACCCTGCCCTCTACGGACATGTGCGTTAGAAATCCCATGATACTTGTCCACATCCAGGGTGCATCTGCACAGCTCTGCTACTACATCCGCCGAGCAGGCCACATCAACGTCCAACAGAGATGGGGGGAGTGGATCACTGCCAGCTGCAGGATGACCTTCTCAATCCACGCACACCCTCAGGATGCAGCCCACACCCACAACACAACCTTGTGGCACTGTGTTCCAACAGCCAATTGTGCCATCTCCATGCAGCCAACCTTGGCTGGCCCACCATTCGCCACATCCACCTGACTCAAGCATGCAGGACATGGTTCTGCCACGTGTCTACACATACCTGGTACTCCCACCCCAGGACACTCCACATGATCCCTGACCTCTGCGCATGGCTGTTGCTCTTCTGAATAGGTCTGTGGGCACAGTTGTGCGGGCACCCCCTCAGCTGGTTGGGCCCATCTCGGGTGAGTATGGTGCTCCATGTCTGTCTTGGATGGTACGTTGTGACCCATGTGTGTCCTGTGCCAGACTCAGACCCCAGGGTATGGTGGTTCGGAGTTAATTCAGAAATCAGGCATGGTTTGACTTTACAACACACACATGTAGTGGAATAATGCAAAATGACGGCATCATCTTGTGATTGTGATGAATTTTATTAGTGCTGGGGTACGTGTTTGGGGGGGTGACAAGAGGTGCTTGGCGGGAGTGTAGAATCCAAAGTTCACAGCGGGAGTTGGTGTCCTTGCCATTGACAGTCATCAGAGTCTGTGCCACAGTCTTTGTCAACATTGGTCAGACAGTGACCAGCAAGGCCATGTGGCGGAGAATGTCCTTTGCTGCTGTGCTGCTGTTGGGCCATAGGGCCAGGTGCCAGGTGCCAGGCCAGGTGACCTGGGAGAAGGTGATGTTCCGCTGACTCTCACGGTCTCTTGCGTGGACGACCCACCTTCCTGCGGGGACCCTCAGACGCCTGGCTTGACGGTGCAAGGGACGCTCCGTCAGATGATTCATCCTCCTCCTCCCTCCCTGGGGCTGGTGCTGCTCTACGCCTGCTGGCACAGGGAGGGTTTGCCAGGCTTGGGGCGATCTGACGGAGGGATTGGCTAATGTCCCTGTGCACCGCCAAGTGCTCTGCATGTCTTGCCTCCATCCTGGCATGATGTTCAACCTGCAGGGCCTTCATCTCATTGAGGGTCTCCACTACCTGGGCGATGCCTCTGGAGTCACGCCGGTATGCGTCCAGGAGGGTTCTGACGTGTGCCATAGCCGGGTCCTGAACCAACTGGGAGTCTTCCCCCCCAGTGTTGGGGGGAGATCGATGACGTTGACCTGTGTGTGAGAGAGACAGTGTTAATTGTGTTAC
Source organism: Triturus cristatus (assembly GCF_964204655.1). NCBI lineage: Eukaryota > Metazoa > Chordata > Amphibia > Caudata > Salamandridae > Triturus > Triturus cristatus. The sequence goes on from NC_140588.1 coordinate 572,044,378, forward strand.
ATGCGACATCCATGTTTCATTCTTTTTTTATTTGACACAGTTCCTCTGGGTGGTTGGATTTGGCTAGCATTCCTCACACAGTGCACTTGTGCATGGGTATGTCCCTTGGCCACAGCTTTCGACACTTGACCTATGTGTGACACAATCTTAGTTGATGCATATTTTGGGAACGCAGTCAGCAGTGTAGTGAGCGAGCGTAGCAAGCCATGCTGAGCCGCATTACGTGTTGCACTGTACGTGGCCAAATGGTGTTTTTTCCATGCTATTTGAGAATGCAGGTAGGTAACTTAACAATTTGTGACAGGGTTCTGACAAATACAGTGGGTAGGTATACTGGGTGTAAGGTTCTATTTGTGCCTGCAGCACGGATGTACTCGTGCACAGATTGACACATGGCCTAGTGTTTATCAAAGGTTGAAGGGCGGGTTAAGGCACTGCCAAACCTTGTCTACATGCACACAGTCCACCTGCTGACGAGCGGACATGGCCGCACCACCCAGGGGTGATTTGGTCTTTCTCTGTCTCCCTTTCTCCCTCCCTCTGTCAGCCTCCTCCCACTGTCCATCTCCCACTGTCTCCCTTTCTCCCTCCCTCTGTCAGCCTCCTCCCTCTGTCCGTCTCCCTTTCTCCCTCCCTCTGTCAGCTTCCTCCCTCTGTCCGTCTCCCTCTATCTCCCTTTCTCCCTCCCTCTATCAGCCTCCTCCCTCTGTCCGTCTCCCTCTATCTCCCTTTCTCCCTCCCTCTATCGGCCTCCTCCCTCTGTCCGTCTCCCCTTCTCCCTCCCTCTGTCAGCCTCCTCCCTCCCTCTGTCTGTCTCCCTGTGTCCACCTCTGGCTCTGTCCCTCTCTCTGCCCCTCTCCCTCCCTCTGTGTGTCACCCTCTGTCACCTCAGCCCAGCTTCCTGGGCACACACAGTTTGCAGGTCTTGCAAAGGCCATTGGCTTGTTCATGTGGGTGTGTTGCTTATCTCCGGGCACCCATTGGGCGGAGTGTGTGAGTCTGCGCTTCTGCTGTGGCGGTGTGTGCTGACACTCTTTCAGAGTGATGCGTCTTCATTAGCTGCTGTTATGAGCAAATTGTGCCTTCATACCCATGTCATCCTGCAACGCGGCCACCATTTGCAGGCAACACAGTACTGTGTGGGGACACACTGTTTGTATGGCTGTGCCCTAGGCCATATGGGCTGAGGGCATTGTTGTGTGCTTCAGAGTTGCTCTATGTTAGTTTTGAGGCCCACCCTCCCGGCATCGGGGACATCCTGTCTTGTGTTTGTGTTTTGTGTGGCCTGTGACTTGGCCTGGCCTTGCTTGGGGCATGGGGCATGGAGGCGCTAGTGGCATGTGTGTGTTTTTGGAGTGTGGTTGTGTCCGGTGCTGGCTTTGTGGGGGTTGCGTGCATGATTGGTATTTGGGTTGTATATGGCGTTCCCCCCATGTGAGGTGAGTTGTTTGTGTACTCACCAGGCTCTCGGACTCCTTCTAGTCCGTCACATGCCAACGGCTCCAGCGTGGTCATCACCTTCTCCTCCCAGGGATGGTAGTGTACCGGTCTGCGGGATGACCCTCCTCCAGTGATGTTGGCCTGGTTGTGCTCGTCCGTCATTTTGCGGCGGACCGTCCTCCGCAGATCGTACCACCTGGCTTGGCACTCATGCCTGGTCCTTCTGGTGGACCCAACAGCATTCACGGAATTGACTATCCTCTACCACATGGCAGTTTTTTCTGATATGCTGGTCCGTCTGACCAATGTTCCAAAGAGCTGTGGCTCGACTCTGATGATTTCGTCGACAAGGGACTCCAGCTCGTCCTTTGTGAACTTTGGATTCTTGTTGGTGGGCATGGTGTGGGGTGTGGGTGTGGATGGTTGTGGGGGTGGGGGTGTGGAAGGTTGTGGGTGTGGATGGTTGTGGGTGTGCAGGTGTGTGTGTGTGAATGTGATGAGGGTGTGTTTGTGATGGTGGTTGTGTGAAGGAGTTCAAGTGTAAGGTGTATTGATGGTTGAAGTATGGTGCAGTGCGTTGTCTCTGGGGTCTGGCAGCAGTGGATCTGTTGCAAAGGATCATGGTTTGTGTGTGTTGGGCCTTTTTATTGGTCCATTTGTGGGTGTGGCTGTGTTTGAACTTTGGGTGGGTGTGTTATAAGGAGTGGTAGTGGTTTGGGCCTCTGTTTATCTGTTTGTCAGTTGCAGCTCAGTGTATAGGATGTATTTGGCCTTGTTGGATATGTTTAGTGGTGTTGTGGGCCTCGGATTGACTGTCCTTGTGTGTTTTTGGTTAGTCATGGTTCAGTAGGAGTGTTTTTAGCGTCTGCACGGTGCGTACATGGCCCATTTTGTTGTACAGTGATGTCCTTTGCTATGGCTTAGTACGACTCGTACATGCCCGATGTTGGGTGAGGGTGCTGGTGTGTGGGCCTGGGGTAAGGTCCGTACATACACTGGTGGGGTGGGGGTACGGTCTGTACATACACTGGTGGGGTGGGGGTACGGTTCGTACATACACGGGTAGGGTGGGGGTACGGTCCGTACATACACAGGTGGGGGTTCGGTCCGTACATACACGGGTGGGGTGTGGGTACGGTCCGTACATACACTGGTGGGGTAGGGGTACGGTCAGTACATACATTGGTGGGGTAAACATAGTAGGTCGCACACTGCTCGTCATACCAGCAAATAGCCCCATAGAACTCTGGATAATGTAGTAGCAACGGCGAGTACGCCTATGCCACGAGTATATCACTATAATGCCATCCCTGGACACGTGTTTCGAGGTAATTGCCTCTCGTCAGCAGGGAGCAGGTAGGTATGTGGGGTGCCAAGTAGACTGCCAAAATATTAAAGGTAAAATACCTCTCACGGCGCGCAGGTGCGGAACCAAGGCTCGTCAGCCCAAATCGCTCGAGGGAGCTTAAATACATAAACATAGTAGGTCGCACACTGCTCGTCATACCAGCAAATAGCCCCATAGAACTCTGGATAATGTAGTAGCAACGGCGAGTACGCCTATGCCACGAGTATATCACTATAATGCCATCCCTGGACACGTGTTTCGAGGTAATTGCCTCTCGTCAGCAGGGAGCAGGTAGGTATGTGGGGTGCCAAGTAGACTGCCAAAATATTAAAGGTAAAATACCTCTCACGGCGCGCAGGTGCGGAACCAAGGCTCGTCAGCCCAAATCGCTCGAGGGAGCTTAAATACATAAACATAGTAGGTCGCACACTGCTCGTCATACCAGCAAATAGCCCCATAGAACTCTGGATAATGTAGTAGCAACGGCGAGTACGCCTATGCCACGAGTATATCACTATAATGCCATCCCTGGACACGTGTTTCGAGGTAATTGCCTCTCGTCAGCAGGGAGCAGGTAGGTATGTGGGGTGCCAAGTAGACTGCCAAAATATTAAAGGTAAAATACCTCTCACGGCGCGCAGGTGCGGAACCAAGGCTCGTCAGCCCAAATCGCTCGAGGGAGCTTAAATACATAAACATAGTAGGTCGCACACTGCTCGTCATACCAGCAAATAGCCCCATAGAACTCTGGATAATGTAGTAGCAACGGCGAGTACGCCTATGCCACGAGTATATCACTATAATGCCATCCCTGGACACGTGTTTCGAGGTAATTGCCTCTCGTCAGCAGGGAGCAGGTAGGTATGTGGGGTGCCAAGTAGACTGCCAAAATATTAAAGGTAAAATACCTCTCACGGCGCGCAGGTGCGGAACCAAGGCTCGTCAGCCCAAATCGCTCGAGGGAGCTTAAATACATAAACATAGTAGGTCGCACACTGCTCGTCATACCAGCAAATAGCCCCATAGAACTCTGGATAATGTAGTAGCAACGGCGAGTACGCCTATGCCACGAGTATATCACTATAATGCCATCCCTGGACACGTGTTTCGAGGTAATTGCCTCTCTTCAGCAGGGAGCAGGTAGGTATGTGGGGTGCCAAGTAGACTGCCAAAATATTAAAGGTAAAATACCTCTCACGGCGCGCAGGTGCGGAACCAAGGCTCGTCAGCCCAAATCGCTCGAGGGAGCTTAAATACATAAACATAGTAGGTCGCACACTGCTCGTCATACCAGCAAATAGCCCCATAGAACGCTGGATAATGTAGTAGCAACGGCGAGTACGCCTATGCCACGAGTATATCACTATAATGCCATCCCTGGACACGTGTTTCGAGGTAATTGCCTCTCGTCAGCAGGGAGCAGGTAGGTATGTGGGGTGCCAAGTAGACTGCCAAAATATTAAAGGTAAAATACCTCTCACGGCGCGCAGGTGCGGAACCAAGGCTCGTCAGCCCAAATCGCTCGAGGGAGCTCAAATACATAAACATAGTAGGTCGCACACTGCTCGTCATACCAGCAAATAGCCCCATAGAACTCTGGATAATGTAGTAGCAACGGCGAGTACGCCTATGCCACGAGTATATCACTATAATGCCATCCCTGGACACGTGTTTCGAGGTAATTGCCTCTCGTCAGCAGGGAGCAGGTAGGTATGTGGGGTGCCAAGTAGACTGCCAAAATATTAAAGGTAAAATACCTCTCACGGCGCGCAGGTGCGGAACCAAGGCTCGTCAGCCCAAATCGCTCGAGGGAGCTTAAATACATAAACATAGTAGGTCGCACACTGCTCGTCATACCAGCAAATAGCCCCATAGAACTCTGGATAATGTAGTAGCAACGGCGAGTACGCCTATGCCACGAGTATATCACTATAATGCCATCCCTGGACACGTGTTTCGAGGTAATTGCCTCTCGTCAGCAGGGAGCAGGTAGGTATGTGGGGTGCCAAGTAGACTGCCAAAATATTAAAGGTAAAATACCTCTCACGGCGCGCAGGTGCGGAACCAAGGCTCGTCAGCCCAAATCGCTCGAGGGAGCTTAAATACATAAACATAGTAGGTCGCACACTGCTCGTCATACCAGCAAATAGCCCCATAGAACTCTGGATAATGTAGTAGCAACGGCGAGTACGCCTATGCCACGAGTATATCACTATAATGCCATCCCTGGACACGTGTTTCGAGGTAATTGCCTCTCGTCAGCAGGGAGCAGTGTGCGACCTACTACTGACGAGAGGCAATTACCTCGAAACACGTGTCCAGGGATGGCATTATAGTGACATACTCGTGGCATAGGCGTACTCGCCGTTGCTACTACATTATCCAGAGTTCTATGGGGCTATTTGCTGGTATGACGAGCAGTGTGCGACCTACTATGTTTATGTATTTAAGCTCCCTCGAGCGATTTGGGCTGACGAGCCTTGGTTCCGCACCTGCGCGCCGTGAGAGGTATTTTACCTTTAATATTTTGGCAGTCTACTTGGCACCCCACATACCTACCTGCTCCCTGCTGACGAGAGGCAATTACCTCGAAACACGTGTCCAGGGATGGCATTATAGTGACATACTCGTGGCATAGGCGTACTCGCCATTGCTACTACATTATCCAGAGTTCTATGGGGCTATTTGCTGGTATGACGAGCAGTGTGCGACCTACTATGTTTATGTATTTAAGCTCCCTCGAGCGATTTGGGCTGACGAGCCTTGGTTCCGCACCTGCGCGCCGTGAGAGGTATTTTACCTTTAATATTTTGGCAGTCTACTTGGCACCCCACATACCTACCTGCTCCCTGCTGACGAGAGGCAATTACCTCGAAACACGTGTCCAGGGATGGCATTATAGTGACATACTCGTGGCATAGGCGTACTCGCCGTTGCTACTACATTATCCAGAGTTCTATGGGGCTATTTGCTGGTATGACGAGCAGTGTGCGACCTACTATGTTTATGTATTTAAGCTCCCTCGAGCGATTTGGGCTGACGAGCCTTGGTTCCGCACCTGCGCGCCGTGAGAGGTATTTTACCTTTAATATTTTGGCAGTCTACTTGGCACCCCACATACCTACCTGCTCCCTGCTGACGAGAGGCAATTACCTCGAAACACGTGTCCAGGGATGGCATTATAGTGACATACTCGTGGCATAGGCGTACTCGCCGTTGCTACTACATTATCCAGAGTTCTATGGGGCTATTTGCTGGTATGACGAGCAGTGTGCGACCTACTATGTTTATGTATTTAAGCTCCCTCGAGCGATTTGGGCTGACGAGCCTTGGTTCCGCACCTGCGCGCCGTGAGAGGTATTTTACCTTTAATATTTTGGCAGTCTACTTGGCACCCCACATACCTACCTGCTCCCTGCTGACGAGAGGCAATTACCTCGAAACACGTGTCCAGGGATGGCATTATAGTGACATACTCGTGGCATAGGCGTACTCGCCGTTGCTACTACATTATCCAGAGTTCTATGGGGCTATTTGCTGGTATGACGAGCAGTGTGCGACCTACTATGTTTATGTATTTAAGCTCCCTCGAGCGATTTGGGCTGACGAGCCTTGGTTCCGCACCTGCGTGCCGTGAGAGGTATTTTACCTTTAATATTTTGGCAGTCTACTTGGCACCCCACATACCTACCTGCTCCCTGCTGACGAGAGGCAATTACCTCGAAACACGTGTCCAGGGATGGCATTATAGTGACATACTCGTGGCATAGGCGTACTTGCCGTTGCTACTACATTATCCAGAGTTCTATGGGGCTATTTGCTGGTATGACGAGCAGTGTGCGACCTACTATGTTTATGTATACATTGGTGGGGTGTTGGTACGCTCCATTTATACACGGGTGGGTGTATGGTCCGTACATACACTGGTGGGAAGGGGGTACGGTCCGTACATACACTGGTGGGGTGTTGGTACGCTCCATTCATACACGGGTGGGTGTACGGTCTGTACATACACTGGTGGGGTGGGGGTACGGTCCGTACATACACTGGTGGGGTGTTGGTTTGCTCCATTCATACACGGGTGGGTGTACGGTCCGTACATACACTGGTGGGGTGGGGGTACGGTCTGTACATACACGGGTGGGGGTTCGGTCCGTACATACACGGGTGGGGTGGGGGTGCGGTCCATACATACACTGGTGGGGTGGGGGTACGGTCCGTACATACACTGGTGGGGTGTTGGTAAGCTCCATTCATACACGGGTGGGTGTACGGTCCGTACATACACTGGTGGGGTGGGGGTACTGTCCGTACATACACTGGTGGGGTGTTGGTATGCTCCATTCATGCACAGGTGGGTGTACGGTCCGTACATACACTGGTGGGGCGGGGGTACGGTCCGTACATACACGGGTGGGGGTTCGGTCCGTACATACACGGGTGGGGTGGGGGTGCGGTCCATACATACACTGGTTGGGTGGGGGTACGGTCCGTACATACACTGGTGGGGTGTGGGTACGGTCCGTGCATACACTGGTGGGGTGGGGGTACGGTCCGTACATACACTGGTGGGGTGTTGGTATGCTCCATTCATACACGGGTGGGTGTACGGTCCGTACATACACTGGTGGGGTGGGGGTACGGTCCGTACATACACGGGTGGGGGTTCGGTCCGTACATACACGGGTGGGGTGGGGGTGTGGTCCGTACATACACTGGTGGGGTGGGGGTTCGGTCCGTACATACACGGGTGGGGTGTGGGTACGGTCCGTACATACACTGGTGGGGTGGGGGTACGGTCCATACATACACTGGTGGGGTGTTGGTACGCTCCATTCATACACGGGTGGGTGTACGGTCCGTACATACACGGGTGGGGGTTCGGTCCGTACATACACGGGTGGGGTGGGGGTGCGGTCCGTACATACACTGGTGGGGTGGGGGTTCGGTCCGTACATACACGGGTGGGGTGTGGGTACGGTCCGTACATACACTGGTGGGGTGGGGGTACGGTCCATACATACACTGGTGGGGTGTTGGTACGCTCCATTCATACACGGGTGGGTGTACGGTCCGTACATACACTGGTAGGGTGGGGGTACGGTCCGTACATACACGGGTGGGGGTTTGGTCCGTACATACAGGGGTGGGGTGGGGGTGCGGTCCGTACATACACTGGTGGGGTGGGGGTACGGTCCGTACATACACTGGTGGGGTGTTGGTACGCTCCATTCATACACGGGTGGGGGTACGGTCCGTACATACACTGGTGGGGTGGGGGTACGGTCCGTGCATACACGGGTGGGGTTCGGTCCGTACATACACGGGTGGGGTGTGGGTACGGTCCGTACATACACTGGTGGGGTGGGGGTACGGTCCGTACATACACTGGTGGGGTGGGGGTACGGTTCGTACATACACGGGTGGGGTGGGGGTTCGGCACGTACATGCGCGGCCGGGGGGCATTTTGCGCGTACATGCAGGGTATGTGGTGGGGTGTTCGGCGGGTATGCGCACACGTGTCTCCATGCTTGCTGTGGGAGTTCGGTCCGTACGGTGATTTTTGCATACAGTTGTAAATTCGAAAGGACGAGAGTGATCGTACTAGCGCGGTCGGACTTCATTTTTCCCAATCGTACGGTAAATCGTCCGGGGATGTGTCGGACACAATTTCCGACCCGAGGACATGTGGGGAAATGTTCCGGATGTGATTCGTATGGAGTTTTTCCCATGCGAATCGTACTTGGCAGTTTGTACGCTACTTTTACGATTCGTACGGTAAAAAGTCCAGATTCAATTCGGACGGGGAACATTTTTTCAGAATCGGAATCGGCACCATAATATTTGGATTGAGGAGAATAGCATTTTATCAAAATGTCAGGCTGGCTTTAGAACCAAAAGCAGCACAATTGACCAGGTTTTAGATTCCTTTGCATGAGTTGGAAAAACACAGTTTTTAAGAAGGGTCATCTGTACATCGCCTTTGTCGACTTGAAGGCCACTTTTGACCTTATCCCTAGAAATCTCCTCTGGAAATCCTTAAAAAAACAATGGGTACCGGGGGAAATACTCATGCAAATTATAAGATTGCATGATGATAACTTTGCAAAGGTTAGATGGGGTCCGAGGGGAGAGCTTACTGAGAAAATTAAAGTAGACAGGGGTGTAAGGCAGGGATGTGTGCTGACGCCCACCTGATTTTCATTGTATGTAAACGACATTCCAGAATATTTATTGGGCTGTGAACATGATTCTCCCTAATTAGGTGGGGTGCTAGTGCCTGCCCTTCTATTCGCAGATGACACCATTCTAATATCCCAAACTCCCAAAGGTTTACAATTTTTAATAGATACCTTTGATGCATTCTGCGAGACTAAGGGCCTGGAAATATATTCTAGCAAAACAAAATACATGGCAGTTAATCCGCACAAGTCTTTTAAAAGAATTTAACTGTTAAGGGACAGAAGCTAGAATATGTGCATAATTTTAATTATCTAGGTATAACCTTGGATACTAAAATGTCTTGGAAAACACAATTGGAGAAAAGCAAGAGTATTTTACTCCAAAATTCCCTACCGATAGTAAAGAAACATGAGAGTAGTATGTCGAAAGCGGTGTCCCCAGCCCTTGAGGTATATAAGTATAGGGCATAGTCGGCTTCTCTGTATGGAGCAGAGCTATGGGGATCCTCTAGCAATAATACTTTTACGGTAGGAAAAAATATGTTTTTCAGGAACATTCTATGCCTTTCCAAGCGCACACCACTAATACCTATTGTAATGGACCTGAATGTACACCGTATGGATCACCAGGCAATCTTAAGACCACTATTGTTCTGGGTGCGACTATGGTCCACAGAAGAGCTTGTGTGCTATAAAGAAGGGCCGGAGGAAATTTTAAGGCTCAATCTCGGTACAGGTTTGCAGTGGCTTAAGCATGTTTGCTGCTTGTTTACCAAATTAGGGTTGAAGCATTTCTGGGAGGAGCCTGCACAATTGTCTATGGTCTCCAAGAAAATATTAAAATCAACTTTCTGGGCCTATATCCAGATAGTGTGCTACATAATTCAGCTAGTGGTACATTAACAACACGGTTCCTTCTAAAGAAACAAATTTGGAGCTTCGAGCCCTTCTTGGATGAGGTGCAGCCACATCTAGCAAAGTCATTATATATGAAATTTCGATATGGTATCTTGCAAATAAACCCTAACATATCGAAATGGGCTCACAAGCAAGGGGAAGAAAATACTGAGTGTTTTGCCCTATGCCAATCAGGTGCAAGAGAAAATGATTTACATGTATTATTCTTCTGCCCAGTTTACGTAAAATCTAGAAAGAAATGGATCAAACCTATTTGCCGGTTACTGGGAAATAGATCTTGCCATAAGGCAGCAAGAATAATGAAAACTGATACCTCTCAAAAGGTTGTTTTTAGTGTTAGTAGGTATTTGTTTGATGTAGGTTTCATAAGAGCAAAGGAAGGTTTGAAATGTTAGTATACTATACCTGGAATATTGTTATTATATCAGCTTTGAATCTGTATTTTATCTACCATATTAGTAATAATGTTACTATACTTGACTGCATTTGCACTTTAAGATTTAACAAGAATATTAGCAGAATGATACACCAACTATACATATTGCACTTAAAGCATTTGCACTTTTTGTATTGACTTTTATTTAAGTAATTTATTTTAAAGGTTGCCAGCCAGATACTACTAGATCTTGGCTTTCTATAATGGTGTCTTTTGCTACTCCTCAATATGTTTTATCTATCTAACAAGTTCAAATTTTAGCTCTATTTATTTAATGGCCCAGCGCTACCTTTTGAAATGTATTAATATTATGATGTCTAAATTGTTTTTGTATATCTTTTATGGTTTTTTAAACCGAAATAAAGATGAATTGAATTGAATTGAAATAAATACACCTTGCACACATGTCGTTGTTTCTGTTCCGTGTTTAATCCAGGATGTGCAGTCTTCACCATGATCACAATGTACCAGGAGTATGGAATGTAAGTAGGCAAGGAGAGGCTGAAGGGACCTAGGAAATCACAACAGAACAAGATTCACTAGTCTGGGTATGGCATCACAGACATCACACATCACTTACCATCAAGCAAATCCATAATGCGCACATCATAATGAGCAACAATACCAACATACACATCCTGCAGATATTCCTAACTACCCAGTCCTAGAAAGATTGTCAGCTACCACTGAGTCAGCAACCGGCTGCAGTCACAAAGCTCACATAAACCTTCACAACAGCAGCAACATCATCAGACAATGGGTCCGTTGTACATCATCACTCACCTTCAAGTGAAGTAGCGGTTGATGAGCTTATGACGCAGGTTGACACCTTCCTGCTCTCTACTGTACTCGTCACTGGACATGGGTTGGTTTGCAGGCGGGGGCCTTGGCTGCTCATCATCATCCAGGATCAGGGGGATCTACTTGCGAATGGCCAGGTTGTGGAGCATGCAGCATGCCACTACTATCTGACACACCTTCCTGGGCAAGTACATCAGTGTACCTCCGGTCTTGTCCAGGCAACAAAGTTGTGACTTCAGGAGACCAAAAGTACGCTCCACCATACGACGTGTCCTCCCATGGGCATCATTGAGGTGGACATTAGCTGGTGTCCTGGGATTCCGCAGTGGGCTCAGCAACCAAGGACGGTTGGAATATGCAGAGTCACCTAGGTGTGAGAAACACAGAGAAACCTTGTAATGATACTGTGGCAGAGGACAGCATGTCACACACACAGCACGCTATTTGACTATGCATACTCACCCACAATCCATGCACGCTCAGGAAGCAGATTAGCCATCAGCTGTGGTACAATGATGTTACACATGATGTATGAGTCATGGGCTGAGCCTGGAAATTTGGCACACACGTGCGAGATGATCATATCCACCAGGCACACCACTTGCACATTCATGGAGTGGAAATGTTTACGATTCCTATAGATGTGCTCACGTGCCTGTGGTGGAACAAGCTCAACATGGGTGCAATCAATGGCACCAACAACATGGGTGATGTGTCCAAGGGCATACAAATCTCCCTTCACAGCTGCCAATTCAGGTCCCCTAGGGAAATGGATATATCTGTCCTTGTAGATCATTATAGTGAACAGGACATCATGCAGCACCCTGCTGAACATAGTTTGCGACATACCAACTGCGCTGGACACCGTGTGCTGGAATGATCCAGTGGCAAAAAAATGCAGGGCTGCTATCACCTTAGATGTTGGGGTGAAAGCTGTTGGATATGTTCTGCAAGGCTGCAGGTGGGGCTCCAACATAGCACATAGGTTATGTAGGGTGGTTCTATCCAGACAGAATTTCCGGATGATCTTCTCATTCTCCATGTCTGCCAACACTGTGAAGGGACGATACAGATTTGGTCTCCTCCTAGCTGAGATGAAAGTGGACACATGTTAATGCAATACACCATGAGATGTGCACAACATCTTATGTTTTGACTGACACAACGCCAACAATGACTGTCATCACGATTGAGTTCCAGAGCAGCTTACATGTAGGGACACCTTCAGCTACACTACTCGTACACTTGTCCCCTTTCACACAGCAAGTACTTCTGAAACAATATCTGACTATGAGAATGCACATAGGGATTTGGCCACATCTAGCATGAGCACGCCTGAGAGTATTTCATCCAGCATATGTGTAAAACTGCAACACTACTGTCTCATACCTAGCTGCTGTACCTGACACACCTTCAGGCGTAAGTTGAACATGGCACACATCAACCACACAATGACCACAGGCTGAGCGTAAACAACACGTCCATGATCCAAGAAAAGAAGACAGTCAAATATGCACATTGTTCATTAAGACATACATCACTGTGAGTTTCACAGCACTTTCACACCTTGACATGTGTACACATTGGAGAGTCCATAACAACACTGTTCTGTGCACATGCCCGTCAATAGCACAAGTGACATGTGAGGGAGTACATGCCAATGTACAAAATCACATACACAAACATGGCATGTGTAGTCGGCAGTGGGAAAATGTGACATTGGCATTGTGTGCACAATGATGTGCAAGTAATCATGTGGCCATTGTGCACTGTTGATAACTGCCCATTGGCCATTGACACAGCATGATGTGTCCATAGGTGCTGTCAACGTGCTCCACCACCCAAATTACGGTCACTCACATCAAAGTATGGCACCTAAATCATGGTAGCTATCGCCTGGCACCAGTGGTGTGTCACCGCCAATGCCCAATACACAATCGCGGTAGTGATAGATATATATGTAGTGCCAAATGGCGGTTGGCATGCTCCGCCACCAAAATCATGGTCACTCATGTCAATGTAAGGCACCCAAATTGCAGTAGCTACCACCTGGCACCAGCGGTGTGTCACCGCCACTGCCCAAGACACAATCGCGGTAGTGATAGATATATATGAATTGCCAAATGGTGGTTGGCATGCTCCGCCACCAAAATCACGGTCACTCATGTCAATGTAATGCACCCAAATCGTAGTAGCAATAGCCTGGCACCAGCGGTGTGTCACCGCCAATGCCCAAGACACAATTGCGGTAGTGATAGTCATATACACATGCTCAAATGGCGGTTGGCATGCTCTGCCACCCAAATCACGGCCACTCATATCATTGTATGGCACCCAAATCGTGGTAGCTACCGCCTGGCACCAGCAGTGTGTCACCGCCAATGCCCAAGACACAATCACGGTAGTGATAGATATATATGTATTGCCAAATGGCGGTTGGCATGCTCCGCCACCCAAATCACAGTCACTCATGTCAATGTATGGCACCCAAATTGCGGTAGCTACAGCCTGACACCAGCGGTGTGTCACCGCCATGGACCATGCCCTTACAGCCAAAGGGAACCACAATTGCGGTAGCCTAATGCAATTTTGAAATTCGCAGTAGGCGAGCTCCGCCACCGTGGGGCCAGTCATTGGATGCAATTGAAAGATGCACCACACGGTAGCACCTGCCTGGCCCCTGCGGTGTGTCACCACCATGGACCATGCCCTTACAGCCAATGTGAACCGCAATCGCGGTAGCCTAATGCAATTTTGAAATTCGCAATATGCGTGCTCCGCCACCGCGGGGCCGGTCATTGAATGCAATTGAAAGATGCACCACCGCGGTAGCGCCCGCCTGGCCCCTGCGGTGTGTCACCACCATGGACCATGCCCTTACAATCAATGGGAGTCGCAATCGCAGTAGACTAATGCAATTTTGAAAATCGCGGTAGGCGTGCTCCGCCACTGCAGAGCCGGTCATTGGATGCATTTGAAAAAAGCTGACCTTGAACACCAATTGCTGCAGTTTGGAACCACTGAAACTTCCCCAGGGGGCTATATATGTGTGGTAGAGAGCCTCACATTTCTACAGCTTCCAGAGCCTGCTGCCTGAGACCCCTCACCTCCTGCTGCTGTCTCCAGGGACTTCTGCCTGCCACCTCTCAACACCAAATGCTGATGCTGCTGTCTCCAGAGACTGCTGCATGCCACCCCTCAAAACCAACTGCTGCTGCTTCTGTCTCCAGGGACTGCTGCCTGCCACCCCTCAACACCAACTGCTGCTGCTGCTGGCACCTGGCCACCGTGATGGCGAGGACTGCGAAGATCCGGGCCAGTCCCTTCACCAGCGAGGAGCTGGAGGTCCTGGTGGATGAGGTGCTCACATATTATCCTAGACTATATGGTGCCCCAAATGTCGTGGTAAGTCTTCAACAGTGTGAGTGAGAGCGCAGGGGGGGCACACATGAAGTTGAACTGCTGCAGTATGTGCCTGAGAGTGTGGGGTTTTGTCATGCACTGCCCAGCATGATTTCTCCAGGGGGAAGTGGTGTGTGGCCTATTTCACACGTTTCCCTGCCTGCACATCAAGATTTAAGGGACATGTATTGTCTTGTCATCCATTCAGTGACGCTACAAGTTGGTAATGCAGGAGTAAGGACAGTGATTGCTTGTGTGAATGGCTGTGTGGGTCCCTGTTGTCTTTCTCAGTGTGAGCCCACCTGGCCTGCACAGTCACCGCCCAATCTGACAAGGACACATCACTGAATGTACAGAGTGTTACATGTGTCTTTTTTTCCTTACTCTCCATCAATGATCCATCTCAGCCCTGGAGATTGCACATGACAGGCCTTGTGAGAAGGGTGTGGGTTTGTGAGATCATGTCCCTCAAAGTGACCTCCATGACACAGTGAGCCATTCACAGGGCAAGGACATTGAGGGCTGCTCAGTGTTGGACACAGTGAGTCTACCCCCAAACATATGTTGATATGTAATGTATGTCTTGCTCTACCTAAAAATGGACAGTAGATGTGGGCATATTACACATGACTTTATGTGCTGGCATCCTGCATGTGTATGAGATGGGCAGGTACTGTGTCCACCCTCACACCTGCATGCATTTACGTGTGGTTCTCCCATGCTGATGTACCATTTGATATGCATTCTTGTCTCTGTTAGACATATCTGTGGTTTTAGGATGAGTCAGTACCATGCTACTGTACAGAGAGATATTGGTACATAATACTGTGTCAATGATGTTTTCACCCTTTTGTCATCCATGCCTGCAGCTCAAAGTACACCAGCGTAAGGCCGTGTGGAGGGCCATTGCATGCAAGGTGCAGGCTCTGGGTGTCTCAAACCGACGGCGCACCCACTGTCACAAGAGGTGGGATGACATCTGCCAGCTGAGCAAGAATGTGACCAGGGCCGGACTGGGAACGAAAACCGGCCCTGGCAAAGTGCTCGGCCGGCCCCCCCAGGGTTTGAGGGTGCCACCAACCTCTTTACCAGGGCCGGTTTCCAGCCGATTTTGTTACAGGGCCGAATTTTGCAGCTATGCTGCAAAAACGGCCCTCTAACAAAACCGGCCCCGGGGGCACAAAACCGGCCCCCACCCATGCGGCGCACCAGGGGATTGCCCGGTGCCCGCTGCGGCCAGTCCGGCCCTGAATGTGACGGAGATGATGCTGGGGCTGCTCCTTCGGACTGGCAGGTTGGCGTGGCGCAGCATGACATCACTAATGGCCCGCATCTTGGCCGTGACACAGCCTGAGCTGGATGCACGTTTGAAGGAGCATCAGCAGCAGGCTAGGGGTGAGTATTCTGGGAATTGTGACTTTGGCTGTGAGTGGCTGCATATGTACACAGCCTGTGCCAGCGCTGGGCTATGTGATGTTGGTAGTGTGATGCAGTGGCTTGTAAGTGGCCTCTGTGCTGGGTGCAGCTGTCATGCATTTGCCCTACCTGTACTTCCTAATGTAATTTGTGTACTGGGCATTGACATTGTATTATGAGTCATGGGCTTCAGGTATCGTCTGCATTGGGGTAGTCTGGGAAGTCACATGGAAAGGAACGGCAGTGTGCCTAATCTGAGTGTGCTTTCATCAATGCATGCATTACCTGACCTCAGATTTGTGAGGCTTAGACATCTGATGCCAATGTGCAACAGTAGTTGTACCCCAAAGTACAACATGGTGGATGGCATGAGTTCATGGCCATTGTGGACTGTTATGTTTGAGTCCGTATCTGTGTTGTCCCCTTCTGCTCCATCCAGATATGACAGTGGCAACATGTTGTGGGGTTCATCCTTGCCCCATCAGGGCCCTAGGTGTGCTCAGAGCTATTTGTGTGTCTGGTTGAATGGAGCCACCGGCAGATTATTGTGCTTTGTGGTCATCACATGGCTCACTTATGCCTGGTTTGCTTGTTTACACGCACTGTTCGTGTGAAAAATTGAGGTCGCACAATGTTATTGCACAGGGTGGTGTGCAACATGTAGATTTCATCATCTGCAGTGATGCTTTGCTTGCATATGTTTGTTCTGTTGATCCCAATGAACTGACCCTACATCTCTCTCTCTCATGCAGCATCTCCCGTGGGCACGGAAGGACAGGGGACGGACACCAGTGGTGAGGCATCAAGCACAACAGCTGCACATGAGCACAGTGACACAGATGTGACCAGCGCCTCGGAGGGGGGCAGGAGTCTGCTGGAGGAATCACAGCCAGAGAAGCAAAGCTCAACGTCATCTGACACCAGCGGTGACGCATCCATGTTGGCGGGCACAGGGAACAGTGACTCTGCCTTCTCGTCCACCGCACAGCGTACAGGGCCCACACTCCCAGCTACTTCCACTAGTGCTGCCCGTGTTCAAAACAGTAAGAAGGGAAGAGTGTCCTTCAACCAAGGCACTGTTGCCCCTGCCCCTATACCCCCTGCTGCCATCAGTGCTGAGTCTGTAGACCTTTTGCGCCAGCTCTGTGTGGGCCAGACAGCTCTCCTCAATGCCTTCTTAGATCACGACAAAAAGTTGGCACAGGTGGTTGCTTTCATGGAGGGCATACATTTAGAAGTGGGTGGGTTACGCCGGACTGTCCAGTCTTTGTCCTCCGCAGTGATGGCAGCCCTTCAACTGGCACAATCTCGGAGTCCAGCTCCAGTCCCTTTGTCCACCCCCCTGCCAGTGGCCACATCAGACGATAGTGACCACGCACAACAGACCTCAAGGTCAAGATACAGCATACGCAGCACACAGCAGCAGCAGCCCAAGCGGTCCAGGGAGCAGATACCATCCCCACAGAAAACTAAAGCCACCCTAGAGGGCAAAGACAAAAGCCTGTCAGGTGACACCAAGGCCCACAAACCCAAGAAGCAGACCTCAGGGTCACATGCCTCAGAGGTATCCCCAGCCAAGGACTCTCCTGTCCCAAAAGCATCTCGCAAAGACAAGCAGACAGTTTCCGTGCCCCCTGAGAAGGTGGTGCCTGCTAAGAGTGTACATAAGAAGAGCTCCATGGCAGATTCACCCACAACCTCGACTCCCATCCAAAGCCCTGTGAAGCAGGGAAAGGAGGGCACTGTAGGGGGTACACCTGGTAAACAGGGGATGGAGGGGCAAGGGCAAGGCCAGGCTAAGTGAACAGCTGGACCAGCATGTCCCCAAAGGGACGGCCACCGTCTGCACCTGATGCAGCTTTGGTGGTGAGTGTGCCTGTTGTGTCAGCACCGCTTGACTTTAATCCCAAGACAGGGAAGCCATTTCAACTCCCCAAGAAGTGGAAAGGCACCCCTCCACAATCTCCCACCCACACTGTGTCTCACAGCAGCATGACTCCACCTCCACATGCCACTACACTACCTGGTCCAAGCAGCCCTCCGGCTTCTCAAGCCACTGATGCCTCTACCTCAGCTGGACCTCTTTCTCCCCGGTCAAGTCCTCCAACTGTCCCCAACACACAGCCAGCTCCCAGTCCAACTGACAGCCAAGTGTGAGTGGTAGTCACCCTCACATACCTGTCTCCCCCACAGCGGTGCCTGCACTGCCCATTGTTACCCCCCTGACTGTGTTGCTGACCATGGCAGGGAACAGTCGCACACATTCCCTGTGCAGCTTCTCATGGACTTACTCAGCACATTGGACTGGCCACTGGCCTTGTTGTTCACTGCTGTTTGCCCCTTGCCTGTGCAGCTTCTCATGGACTTACTCTGCATGTTGTGCTGGCCACTGGCCTTGTTGTTCACTGCTGTTTGTCCCCTTGCCTGTGTAGCATATCATGGACTCGCTCTGCACTTTGTGCTGGCCACTGGCCTTGTTATTCACTGTTGTCTGCCCCTTGCCTGTGCAGATTCTCATGGACTTACTCAGCACATTGGACTGGCCACTGGCCTTGTTGTTCCCTGCTGTTTGCCCCTTGCCTGTGCAGCTTCTCATGGACTTACTCTGCACTTTATTCTGGCCACTGGCCTTGTTGTTCACTGCTGTCTGCCCCTGGCCAGTGCAGCTTCTCATGGATTTACACAGCACATTGGACTGACCACTGGCCTTGTTGTTCACTGCTGTTTGTCCCTTGCCTGTGCAGCTTATCATGGACTTACTCTGCACTTTGTGCTGGCCACTGGCCTTGTTGTTCACTGCTGTATGCCCCTTGCCTGTGCAGCTTCTCATGGACTTAATCAGCGCATTGGACTGGCCACTGGTCTTGTTGTGCACTGCTGTTTTCCACTTGCCTGTGCAGCTTCTCATGTAAGTACTCTGCACTTTGTGCTAGCCACTGGCCTTGTTGTTCACTGCTGTTTGCCCCTTGCCTGTGCAGCTTCTCATGGCCTTACTCAGCACATTGGACTGGCCACTGGCCTTGTTGTTCACTGCTGTGTGCCCCTTGCCTGTGCAGCTTCTTGTTAGACGGACCGGGAGGGTCGGCCGAGGACAAGGGGAGAGGTCTCCGGGGAGAGCCGTCTCCAGCGATCGTACAGACGAGTAACTTCCCCCCCACAGATGTACACCACACAAAGATAGGTTTTAACGTTATTTATAAGCAATCTTTTAGGTACGATAGAATGGTACAAGGAGGTCAGGACTCAGGGGTCCCCTCGATTCTAGTCTCTTGGTTGGGAAAGGGGGTAGCGGGACAGTCTTGTTACCAATCTGGTAGATGCGATGAAATGATGGATAGCTCACAATCCTCGAGCTCGGTGTTCTAGTTGGACGGGCCGCGGCAGCGCCAGCAGGTCCCGATGAAGGTGGAGGTTACAACGGGCCGCGGCAGCGCCAGCAGGTCCCAACGAAGGTGGGAGTTACAACGGTCCGCGGCAGCGCCAGCAGGTCCCAACGAGGATGGAGGATGCAGAAGGCCGCGGCAGCGCCAGCAGGCAGAGTGATAGTTCACAGGGCAGGGCTACGGCAGCGCCGGTAGTCCGTCAAGGATGAGTTCTTCTCGGTGTCTCTCGACTCCAGGATACAACTGCCTTCCTGCTCTGGAGCTGCCCCAGTTATAGGTCTGGCGCCCTTTGATGTTCGGCCCCTCGCACTTGGAGGCCGGGAGGTCCGGGGTGAGGGAGTCCAGACACCCAGCAGGGGGGTGGAGCCAGCGCCCGGGGGAGCTGGGGGGGCGATCGGCACCTGGCGGGGGAGAGCCATCGACACTTCTTTCTCCCATCGACCTGCCAAGTGGTCCGTTCACCTCCTGGGTGGATGGTGGTGCCGGGATGTCGGGGCCTGGCCAGGCCCAGGGTTAGGGTCGAGCTGAGGCCACGCGGCCTCGTGGTGCAGTGTCAAAGATGGCGGCCGGGCCGGGCGAGGAAGCCGGTAGTGGTTCGGCCCCATGATACAGAGATGTCCGGGGGCAGGAGTCCCGTATGACACGGGGTGCGGGTTGTTTCTGTGGGTAACACCTGGGGGGCCGGGGCTCGGGCCCTGTCATGCGGGGAGGGAGCAAGCCCTTCATGTGGCCTGTCCAACATGCGTCCCCCCCAGCTGAAGGCGGGGAGAGTCACCCATCCTCTTGGGGACTCTCCTCGTCGAGGCGGAAAAAGCGTGACAGGCCATCTGCGTTGGCGTGGTCTTGGCCCGGGCGATGTTCCACAGTGAAGTCCATCCCCTGCAGGGAGATGGACCAACGCAATAGTTTGGGGTTTTCCCCCCGCATCTGCATTAGCCACTGCAGGGGTCGATGATCTGTTTGCACCCGGAAGTGGGTACCGAAGAGATAGGGCCAGAGCTTTTTGAGGGCCCACACCACTGCGAAGGCCTCCCTCTCGATGGTGCTCCATCGCTGTTCTCGGGCCAGGAGGCGTCTGCTGATGAAGGCCACCGGTTGGTCAAGTCCCTCGGAGTTCAGCTGGGAGAGGACCGCCCCGATGCCATGGTCGGAGGCATCTGTCTGTACGATGAATTCCCGACTGTAGTCGGGGGCCTGGAGCACCGGGGCAGTGCACAAGGCGGCTTTCAGCTTCTCGAAGGCCGCTTGACAGTCGGGGGTCCAGTTGATCTTCTTCGGGTGGTTTTTGGATGTGAGTCCTGTGAGGGGCCCCACAATGCTGCCATAGTCCCTCACGAACCGCCGGTAGTAGCCGGTGAGCCCCAAGAAGGCTCGGACCTCGGTCTGCGTGACTGGGGGCTGCCAGGACTGGATGGCAGCGATTTTGAGTTGCAGAGGGGCCACCAGACCGCTTCCCACTTGGTGTCCGAGATAGGTCACGGACCCCTGACCAATTTGGCACTTGCTGGCCTTGATTGTGAGGCCGGCCCGTTGGAGGGCCTGCAGGACCTCTCGGAGGTGGTGGAGGTGGTCGGACCAGTGGCGGCTGTACACAGCGATATCGTCCAGGTAGGCGGCGCTGAACTCCTCGAGCCCCGCCAAGACCTGGTTCACTAGACGCTGAAAAGTAGCTGGGGCATTCTTCATGCCGAAGGGCATAACTTTGAAGTGGTAGTGGCCATCGGGGGTAGAAAATGCGGATCGTTCTTGGGCCCGGGGTGTGAGACCGATCTGCCAGTAGCCCGCTGTCAGGTCGAAGATGCTGAGGTAGCGGGCAGCCCCCATGCGGTCGATTAGTTCATCCGCTCGGGGGATGGGATGAGCGTCGGTTCTGGTAACAGCATTCAAGCCCCGATAGTCGACGCAGAATCGGAGCTCAGGAGTGGTGCCGGGGGCAGCAGCTTTGGGGACCAGCACGACCGGGCTGGCCCAGGGGCTGTCCGAGGGCTCGATGACCCCGAGCGTGAGCATCTTTGATACCTCCTCTTGGATGCAGGCCCGTACCCGATCTGGTACGCGGTACGCCCGGTGTCTGATAGGGGGACTGTCCCCAGTGTCCACGTCGTGCAAGCACCAGGGGGTGACCCCTGGGGTGAGGGAAAACAAGGTAGCAAACTGCAGCAGGAGGTCCCGGCAGCCTTGGCGCTGTTCCGGGGTGAGGGCATCGGAGAGCCGGACCCCGTCCACGGAACCATCTTTTTCACGAGTCTTCAGGAGATCAGGGAGAGGCTCGGAGTCTTCTTCCGCTCCACTGTCTGTAGCCATCAGGAGGCTGAGCTCCGAGCGCACAAAGTGGGGTTTGAGTCTGTTGGTGTGGAGGACCCGGAGGGGGTTCCGTGGAGATTCCATATCGATGAGATAGGTGACGGGGCTCTTGCGTTCGACCACTTTGAAGGGCCCCGTCCACTTGTCCTGCAAGGCACATGGTTCGGTGGGGGACATCACCCACACTTGTTGGCCAGGTTCGAATTCGATGGAGGAGGCATTTTGATCGTACCATTTGTTCGTGTCCTCCTGACTGGCCTCAAGGTTCGCTTTTGCCATCTCTCGGAATCGCCTGGTCTGATTGCGTAGGGTCAGGAGGTACTTGAAGACGTCTGTAGGGGTCTTTAGGGGGGCCATCTCCCAACCTTCTTTGACTAGGCTGAGGGGCCCTCGCACCGGGTGCCCGTACAAGAGTTCGAAAGGGCTAAAGCCGAGGGACTTCTGGGGAACTTCTCGATAGGCGAAGAGGAGGCACGGAAGTAGTACATCCCACTGGCGACGGAGGGGTTCTTCCAACCCCCCAATCATTCCCTTGAGCGTGCGGTTGAACCGCTCGACTAGTCTGTTTCCTTGAGGGTGATAGGGGGTCGTGAATCGGTAGGTGACCCCGCACTGTTGCCAGAGGGACTTCATGTACTTCGAAATAAAGTTTGTGCCTCTGTCGCTGACGACTTCTCGGGGAAAGCCCACCCGGGAGAAGATCCCCATTAAGGCCCGGCCGACCACCGGGGCTGTTACAGTTCGCAGGGGTACAGCCTCGGGGTAGCGGGTGGCGTGGTCCACCAGTACCAGGATGAACCGATGTCCTTGTGCTGTACGGGGGTCCAGGGGCCCCACAATGTCTATCCCCACCCTCTCGAATGGGGTGGTGACAACTGGGAAGGGCTGCAGAGGTGCTTTGAGTTTGCGGCCGCTCTTCCCGCTGGCCTGGCACGTGGGGCAGGACCGGCAGTGGTTGAGGACGTCGTTTCTCATCTTTGGCCAGAAAAAGTGGGTCACCAGGCGACTGTAGGTTTTGTCCTGGCCCAGGTGTCCAGCCAGAGGGACATCGTGGGCCAAATTTAACAGGAAGTCTCTAAAACGGAGGGGCACCACCAGCACTCGACTGGCCCCTAACTCCGCGATTCTCTGTTCACTGTACAATAGTTCGTTGTCCCAATAGATCCAATGGGCTCCGGTGGTGTCCCCTGCGCTCTGGGCGAGGGCTTGCTGGCGGAGTCCCTCGAGGGAGGGACAGGTCTTCTGTTCTTGACGGAACTGTTCCTGGGTGGGCCCCCCTTCTTGACGCCACTGAGCCAGGTTGGGAAGATCCTGGGGCTGAGCGAGCCCTTCGGGGGTTTGCTCTGGGGGGTTGGTATGGTCGGTGTCCTCTACTGGAGCGATCGGGGGAGGAGGTGCTGGCCATTCTGGTTCTTCTGGTCGGGGGATGGCACGGGCGGCCATGGACCGGGTGGTTACGCACGCCCAGTCCGGGAAGCCCAACATCCCCAGGTGCTCTCTTCTTTCTACTGCGGCCCACGGGGAACTCTCAAGATCATTCCCCAGGAGACAGTCCACGGGGGCATCATCTCGGACCGTCACCTTCAACATGCCGGAGACTCCTCCCCATTCGAAGGGGACGCAGGCCATCCGACATAGACTCTCCGAATTGTCGGCTCAACGGACGGGGCAGAGAATGTTCGGCAGGATCTGCTCTGGTTTTACCAGGTGACAGCGGACGGCCGTCACACTGGCCCCCGTGTCACGTAGTGCCTCGGCCCGGCGTCCATTAATGTTCACCCACTGACTATATTTCCTGGTGTTGGCGGGTAGGGGAGCCCGCGGGACCATGTCTCTTCCCCCTAGGCACGCTAGAACCATGGCGGCCGGTTCCCACTCTTGTTGACCCTGCTCGTATTCTTCTTGTTCTTCGGAGATTTGTTCTCCCCCCTGGGCGGCGGCAGCTACCTGGCGGGGTCTCGGGGTTTGGTTCTGTGGACAGTTCGGGTCATTGGCGTAGTGGCCGACTCGCTGGCATCGGTGGCACGTGACATTGGCTCGGAGCCCCGCGCGCATCGGGGGGTTGCCCCGGCTGGCCGGGGGCGGGGTGCTGGCAGCGGGAGCGGCCGGGACGGTGTCTCTTCCTCGTCCCTGGCCTCCTCCTCCTCCTCGGGGACGGTGCTGACCTTGGTTGTTCCGGTTCTGTTCGTGCGGCCCTCTCCGGCCCACTCGGGTGCTTTCCCAACGGTCAGCTTCGGCGGCGAGTTGCTGGGGGTCAGTCAATTTACTGTCGAGGAGGTGCTGCCTGAGCTCGACGAAGCAGTTGTTAGAGAGGTGCTCCCACACCATGAGATTAAAAAGTTGCTCGTAGGTCGTTACGTGGCTTCCCTTGATCCAACCCTCGAAGGCTCGGCTGAAATAGTTGACATATTCCACCCAAGTTGTACCCGGGATCCGGGTGCAGTCTCGGAACCTCTGGCGGTACATTTCGGGTGTGAGCCCATATCGGGTGAGGAGGGCAGCCTTCATGTGGTCATAGGATGACATCAGGTGGTCTGGGAGCTGTAACAGGGCATCGCGGCCTTCATTGACGAACCTCCCCCATAGACCGGCTCCCCAGTCACTTCGATCGATCCGGTGGGAGGTCATGGCGATCTCGTAGGCCTTGAACCACTGTTGTATGTCGTCTTCTCGGACATACTCTCGAACGACATCCTTGGGGATGTGGACTTTCTTTTCTGTCGCTCCCGGGGTGCGTGTTCGCTCGGGCACCTCCAGTTCTTTGTTCTGCTTCCGTAGGTCTATCTCTGCCAGTTTGCGCTCGTGTTCGTATGCTAATCTCTTTTCTTCGAGCTCTCTCTGCCTCTGTTTTTCTTCCCGTTCTTCTCGGAGCCGCAGATGCTCTAGGTTCAGTTTTTGTTCGGCTAATTTTAGTTCACCGTCCATTTTGAGCCGTGCCATTTCTAACTCATGTAGTCTGTTTTTTTCTCTCTCTTGGATCTCTTCCTGCGAGAGGCCCGTTCTTCGCTCTTCGGGAGCCGTGGTGTTCCTCTCTGATGCTGTAATGTTTTGGTCCGGGGATCTGGCGGCCCCGGTTTCTGCCCACGACTCAATGGCGTGCTTGAAATCGTCTTTGGTACTCAGGCCGGTGGTAGCAATGCCTAGTTCAATGCAGAATTGTTTCAATTCACGATGGCTGTACTCTTCCAATTTCTCCATCTGGAATTTCTCGGTGGATCCGCTCTCTTTGGTTGACATCGTGGTTTTGTCGTGGGGTGAGCTACTCTCTGTACGATTACGCGTTGATTCGGATCGCGCCGCTGGCCACCAATGTTAGACGGACCGGGAGGGTCGGCCGAGGACAAGGGGAGAGGTCTCCGGGGAGAGCCGTCTCCAGCGATCGTACAGACGAGTAACTTCCCCCCCACAGATGTACACCACACAAAGATAGGTTTTAACGTTATTTATAAGCAATCTTTTAGGTACGATAGAATGGTACAAGGAGGTCAGGACTCAGGGGTCCCCTCGATTCTAGTCTCTTGGTTGGGAAAGGGGGTAGCGGGACAGTCTTGTTACCAATCTGGTAGATGCGATGAAATGATGGATAGCTCACAATCCTCGAGCTCGGTGTTCTAGTTGGACGGGCCGCGGCAGCGCCAGCAGGTCCCGGTGAAGGTGGTCGTTACACGGTCCGCGGCAGCGCCAGCAGGTCCCGATGAAGGTGGAGGTTACAACGGGCCGCGGCAGCGCCAGCAGGTCCCAATGAAGGTGGTAGTTACAACAGTCCGCGGCAGCGCCAGCAGGTCCCAACGAGGATGGAGGATGCAGAAGGCCACGGCAGCGCCAGTAGGCAGAGTGATAGTTCACAGGGCAGGGCTACGGCAGCGCCGGTAGTCCGTCAAGGATGAGTTCTTCTCGGTGTCTCTCGACTCCAGGATACAACTGCCTTCCTGCTCTGGAGCTGCCCCAGTTATAGGTCTGGCGCCCTTTGATGTTCGGCCCCTCGCACTTGGAGGCCGGGAGGTCTGGGGTGAGGGAGTCCAGACACCCAGCAGGGGGGTGGAGCCAGCACCCGGGGGAGCTGGGGGGGCGATCGGCACCTGGCGGGGGAGAGCCATCGACACTTCTTTCTCCCATCGACCTGCCAAGTGGTCCGTTCACCTCCTGGGTGGATGGTGGTGCCGGGATGTCGGGGCCTGGCCAGGCCCAGGGTTAGGGTCGAGCTGAGGCCATGCGGCCTCGTGGTGCAGTGTCAAAGATGGCGGCCGGGCCGGGCGAGGAAGCCGGTAGTGGTTCGGCCCCATGATACAGAGATGTCCGGGGGCAGGAGTCCCGTATGACACGGGGTGCGGGTTGTTTCTGTGGGTAACACCTGGGGGGCCGGGGCTCGGGCCCTGTCATGCGGGGAGGGAGCAAGCCCTTCATGTGGCCTGTCCAACACTTCTCACGGACTTACTCTCCATGTTGTGCTGGCCACTGGCCTTGTTATTCACTTTTGTCTGCCCCTTGCCTGTGCAGATTCTCATGGACCTACTCAGCACATTGGACTGGCCACTGACCTTGTTGTTTCCTGCTGTTTGCACCTTGCCTGTGCAGCTTCTCATGGATTTACTCTGCACTTTATGCTGGCCACTGGCCTTGTTGTTCACTGCTGTCTGCCCCTGGCCAGTGCAGCTTCTCATGGACTTACTCAGCACATTGGACTGGCCACTGGCCTTGTTGTTCACTGCTGTTTGCCCCTTGCCTGTGCAGCTTCTCATGGACATATTCTGCATGTTGTGCTGGCCACTGGCCTTGTTGTTCACTGCTGTTTGTCCCCTTGCCTGTGTAGCATATCATGGACTCGCTCTGCACTTTGTGCTGGCCACTGGCCTTGTTATTCACTGTTGTCTGCCCCTTGCCTGTGCAGATTCTCATGGACTTACTCAGCACATTGGACTGGCCTTGTTGTTCCCTGCTGTTTGCCCCTTGCCTGTGCAGCTTCTCATGGACTTACTCTGCACTTTATTCTGGCCACTGGCCTTGTTGTTCACTGCTGTCTGCCCCTGGCCAGTGCAGCTTCTCATGGATTTACACAGCACATTGGACTGGCCACTGGCCTTGTTGTTCACTGCTGTTTGCCCCTTGCCTGTGCAGCTTATCATGGACTTACTCTGCCTTTGTGCTGGCCACTGGCCTTGTTGTTCACTGCTGTATGCCCCTTGCCTGTGCAGCTTCTCATGGACTTAATCAGCGCATTGGACTGGCCACTGGCCTTGTTGTTCACTGCTGTTTTCCACTTGCCTGTGCAGCTTCTCATGTAAGTACTCTGCACTTTGTGCTAGCCACTGGCCTTGTTGTTCACTGCTGTTTGCCCCTTGCCTGTGCAGCTTCTCATGGCCTTACTCAGCACATTGGACTGGCCACTGGCCTTGTTGTTCACTGCTGTGTGCCCCTTGCCTGTGCAGCTTCTCACGGACTTACTCTCCATGTTGTGCTGGCCACTGGCCTTGTTATTCACTTTTGTCTGCCCCTTGCCTGTGCAGATTCTCATGGACCTACTCAGCACATTGGACTGGCCACTGACCTTGTTGTTTCCTGCTGTTTGCACCTTGCCTGTGCAGCTTCTCATGGATTTACTCTGCACTTTATGCTGGCCACTGGCCTTGTTGTTCACTGCTGTCTGCCCCTGGCCAGTGCAGCTTCTCATGGACTTACTCAGCACATTGGACTGGCCACTGGCCTTGTTGTTCACTGCTGTTTGCCCCTTGCCTGTGCAGCTTCTCATGGACATATTCTGCACTTTGTGCTGGCCACTGGCCTTGTTGTTCACTGCTGTTTGCCCCTTGCCTGTGCAGCTTCTCATGGACTTACTCTGCACTTTGTACTGGCCACTGGCCTTGTTGTTCACTGCTGTTTGTCCCCTTGCCTGTGTAGCATATCATGGACTCGCTCTGCACTTTGTGCTGGCCACTGGCCTTGTTATTCACTGTTGTCTGCCCCTTGCCTGTGCAGATTCTCATGGACTTACTCAGCACATTGGACTGGCCTTGTTGTTCCCTGCTGTTTGCCCCTTGCCTGTGCAGCTTCTCATGGACTTACTCTGCACTTTATTCTGGCCACTGGCCTTGTTGTTCACTGCTGTCTGCCCCTGGCCAGTGCAGCTTCTCATGGATTTACACAGCACATTGGACTGGCCACTGGCCTTGTTGTTCACTGCTGTTTGCCCCTTGCCTGTGCAGCTTATCATGGACTTACTCTGCCTTTGTGCTGGCCACTGGCCTTGTTGTTCACTGCTGTATGCCCCTTGCCTGTGCAGCTTCTCATGGACTTAATCAGCGCATTGGACTGGCCACTGGCCTTGTTGTTCACTGCTGTTTTCCACTTGCCTGTGCAGCTTCTCATGTAAGTACTCTGCACTTTGTGCTAGCCACTGGCCTTGTTGTTCACTGCTGTTTGCCCCTTGCCTGTGCAGCTTCTCATGGCCTTACTCAGCACATTGGACTGGCCACTGGCCTTGTTGTTCACTGCTGTGTGCCCCTTGCCTGTGCAGCTTCTCACGGACTTACTCTCCATGTTGTGCTGGCCACTGGCCTTGTTATTCACTTTTGTCTGCCCCTTGCCTGTGCAGATTCTCATGGACCTACTCAGCACATTGGACTGGCCACTGACCTTGTTGTTTCCTGCTGTTTGCACCTTGCCTGTGCAGCTTCTCATGGATTTACTCTGCACTTTATGCTGGCCACTGGCCTTGTTGTTCACTGCTGTCTGCCCCTGGCCAGTGCAGCTTCTCATGGACTTACTCAGCACATTGGACTGGCCACTGGCCTTGTTGTTCACTGCTGTTTGCCCCTTGCCTGTGCAGCTTCTCATGGACATATTCTGCACTTTGTGCTGGCCACTGGCCTTGTTGTTCACTGCTGTTTGCCCCTTGCCTGTGCAGCTTCTCATGGACTTACTCTGCACTTTGTACTGGCCACTGGCCTTGTTGTTCACTGCCGTATGTACCTTGCCTGTGCAGCTTCTCATGGACTTAATCAGCGCATTGGACTGGCCACTGGCCTTGTTGTTCACTGCTGCTTGCCCCTTGCCTGTGCAGCTTCTCATGGACTCACTCTGCACGTTGTGCTAGCCACTGGCCTTGTTATTCACTGCTGTTTGCACCTTGCCTGTGCAGCTTCTCATGTAACTACTCTGCACTTTGTGCTGGCCACTTGCCTTGTTCTTCACTGCTGTTTGCACCTTGCCTGTGTAGCTTCTCATGTAACTACTCTGCACTTTGTGCTGGCTACTGGCCTTGTTGTTCACTGATGTTTGCCACTTGTCTGTGCAGCTTCTCATGTAACTACTCTGCACATTGTGCTGGCCACTGGCCTTGTTGTTCACTGCTGTTTGCACCTTGCCTGTGCAGCTTCTCATGTAACTACACTGAACTTTGTGCTGGCCACTGGCCTTGCTCCTGTCTAATATTGGTGCCTATCTGTGCAATATGTGAATAAAGACAGTTGCTCCTGTTGTCTGTTTTGTCAGTGTCCTTACCGATTAAAGTTTTTTCGGTGTGGGTATGGTTCACTGTGCCACATGCTCTGTATGCCACTTCAGCATTGCCAATGGTTGTCACACTTTTTCTAGTTTTTACAGGCGTGACAGGGACTTCAGTTCTTCCTGACTCTGATACTTGTGGGTGCAATGATGGTTTTTTAGATGAAATACTGTTGTCAGTATCATTCTTTGTTCATGTTAGCTATATTGTACACATGTCAGGTTTGTAGGGACTGCCATCACAGAGTGGGATTCTATCCACAGGATTGCAGGCAGGCTGTGTCGTAAATAAAGTATTACGCACTCATAATTTCTATAGGTATCAATAGGATCATGCATAAAGCAAGAGGCTCAGTCCGTGGTATCAGGTTCAAAAGGGCTTTATTCCAATAACTCGAGTTATAGGGAGAATAGTTCCATCACCACAAGGGATCAGGAAGGGTCTTCTGCTCAGAATTCTCAGAGTACAGTATATATACATTCAATATTATACGTAAGCAGGAGCGCTTCAGGCAGAGCAAGAGAGAATGAGATAAGAGCATGTGGGTGTGTAAGTAGGCGTGAAGGTGGGCGTCCATGTGGGCGTCCACTTGATGAGTCATAGGTGAGTGTCATAGGTGGGTGGGTTCCTGGAAGGGGTTGCGTGATCAGCTGGAACTTTACTGGAACTTTGCCTTACTTGTGCTCAACTCGAGCATGACGTGTAACTGACGTGGGGAAGGGCTGCTGTGCAATCGGGGAGTCTGGAAGTGAGACCTTCAGTGTCAGGACGACCAGTACATCTTGTATTATCTGATATCTAAAGTCCGGAGCAGGGACTGATTTGTGACATAGGTTGCCCATCCCCAAGAGTCAATGTGGCATCTATTTCTTCATTCACTGCGTAGGCCTTACATGGGGGCTATGGGCTTTTCACTGACGTGAGCTTTGCAATCACACAAAAAGAGACAGAAAGGCTAGGCTCTCTCCTTTGCAGACGGGTCGTGTTTATTCCTCCTTCTCCAGGCAGGAATGTGGTTCAGTAGGAGTAAGCAGATAACCGTGCTCAATACTGTCTCGGCACCTCGGACAGGGCCCCTTTGGCTGAGGCCCAAGTGTGCAAGGCCAAGGATACGCAGCTGCAGCTCTCAGAGCGTCTGAGGCCTGAAACCTCTTTTCAGCTCTGGCGGAGCCATAAAAATGGGTTTTTCATGAAAATGACACGAGTGTAGGAAAACATGATGCAAAACGTGTAGGCCTCAGTGCAGATTTGTCGTTTCTCTCATGGGAGACTGGATGATGGCAGGCCACGTTATAGCATAAGCATCATGATAGACAGGCCATGGAGGGGAAATGCATGGGTTACATGCATGTGTACATAAAGCGTTGGGGGGCACATAGGGGACACATAGGTCTCACAATTTTTATTTCCTCATTCCCTCCTTGTCCCCTAGTGGACCCTTCATGTCACATCTATTCTCATGAGACAGTCGATCTGTTCTTGCAGCATTATTTTTCCATTTTCAATGCTCTGTAAATGGGGATGTGGAACACATGCAGTAGCACACAGACCGCAAACGGCCGGGCCACACTGCAGACATAGACAACAACTGAATATCATTAGTAGTATTAATCCACAGACGGTCAACACTTTCCATCCCCATGCCGATATTATTCCCCAGAGCCAACTGGACCAAGTCCACGTGCCTGGGTCTTGATGTATGCTTTGGGCAATCTTGTGGAGCCTTGTTATAGCTTTGTATACAGACGGTGCGTTATTAGGGATGAAAACGCAACAGCTGGAGCCGATGATCCTACAAGCCCCGCCCCTATCCGCCAGGATGACGTCAAGAACAAGACGATTCTGAAGAACGACCATTCTCATAGCAGACTGTTCCTGGGTCAAGTTCCCCAGGGCTGATGCAGTCTCATTTGCAACTGTTTCTAGAATCCTTGTTAGCCTGCGGATAAGTTTACTATTCTGGACGGGACCTATGAAGAAAAAAAATCCTTTGTTGAAATCTGCATATTGCTCCCAAGCTGTCTCAGTTTGGTCAATGCCGGAGGCATCGAGCCCTCGTCTGTGTCTGATAAGTGCTAGTTGGAGATCTTGATGATAGTTTGATGGGGCCAAGAAAACGGGTGGTAAAAGAAATGATATGTAGCACGTCCCACCCCAGTCTAAGGGCAGTTGCACATAGGCTGTCTGGCCACAAATAAAGTAGGTGTGTCGTGATGCTCTGAAATAGGACTGTCCTTTGTCTTTAAACACTATTATAGTATTACACTCGCTGTGCCCCAAATGTACTGAGCCT
Source organism: Triturus cristatus (assembly GCF_964204655.1). Taxonomy (NCBI): domain Eukaryota; kingdom Metazoa; phylum Chordata; class Amphibia; order Caudata; family Salamandridae; genus Triturus; species Triturus cristatus. The sequence goes on from NC_140588.1 coordinate 572,075,802, forward strand.
TCTTTTCTGACACACAAGTTCCCTTTTACTGGCAGAACTGTAAGTGAGGATGGACCTAAATTGTGTATGGGCTTGACATTCAACACTATAAAGTCGAGGGTCGCATTTCCTTGCAGATACTCTTCATTTTCTAGATCTGTACCTTTCCTTTGGGGAAGACCTTCTTCATCTGGGAAACATGCTTCATTCATGACTTTATTCAAGTTACCCCATACCCAGTCGCCCCTACACTCCCTTCATCTTCTGATACGGGGGAAGTCGGCCACAGACCCAGCAGTCTGTAGCATTGCTAGTCTGATGTGAATGGTGCAGCATCTGAATAAAGGTATTGTTGCGTAAGGCAAGTCGATATGATAGCTCATGGGATGGCAGATCACTAAATGTGTGCTTTATGGTATCATTAGTGGAGGAGTGTAAGAGTGAGGCAATAGGAGGAAAAATAGCATGTAGTATTAAGCTGATACATATTATCGTGATGCACAGAAGAGATAGAAAAATCAAAGTCACTATACATCTACCACGTAATATTTTACAGTATTTGCTTTTCATCTTGCTCTTTTTATCATTATTATTGTCCGAGATCTTATGCAAGTCAGAATACATGTTCAACCGCTTCACCACCTAGTGGACTTAATTGATCAAACGGGTTCTGACTTTTTAGATCTAAGTTTAGCTTTGTACTCCTGCTGGGGAGTCTCCTCTAGTAAAGGGGGCTCAAAGTCTGAAAAGTTCGTGTCCTTTTTAAAAGAATCGTTATTCCCGAAGTAGCGTTTACAATGATGAAGATGAACCCATCCTTTCCGTCCTTCGACTTTAACGGCTGTCCTCGTGGTTAATAACACTAACTTCGGCGCCTTCCACCTCGGCTCAAGAGGGCTCGATCTATCAAAGTTCCTTATTAGAACATAATCCCCAGGAGCGATGGAGTGTTCCTTGACCTGGGTGTTGTCAGGGAAGGCGGCAGCAACCTGCGAACGACAAGAGAGTAGTGCAGACATCAAGGAAGCCAGGTAATCTGTCAGCATGTTACTATCAACATCAGTAATCTTTTTAGGCATTGGAGTGCCCCACATATTCGGTGGTCTACCAAAGACCACTTCATAGGGAGATAAGCCTGTTCTAGAATGGGCTACCATTCGCATGTAAAAGAGGGCAACCGGCAGGGCTACCATCCAATCTACACCTTTGTCTGCGCAAATCTTTGCTAGTTTTATCTTTAAGGTCTGATTGTGTCTTTCTACAAGGCCTGCTGCCTCAGGATGTCGTACACAATGGAACTTCCAGGTATACCCTAACAGAAGGGACACCTGTTTCATGAGTTCAGAGGAGAAAGGCTGACCGTTGTCGGAATATACGACACGCGGTAATCCATAACGTGGGAAAAACTCTCGCACCAATTGTCTGGCGGTAGTTACAGCAGTATAATCAGGAACTGGATAAGCTTCTGTCCACCTTGTCAGTGAACATACTACTACCAGGACATATTTGTAACCTCTACATCTGTCCATTTGGATATAATCCATCTGGAGGACTTCAAAAGGGTGGTCAGGTGGATGGAATCCACCTTGTTCCATCGGAATGCCTTTACGTGGATTGAATTGGCAACAGATCATACATGTTCTGACCTTTTGTTTCGCTGCTGCACGCAGGTGCTTGTTGAACCATATATTCTGTAAGCTGTCTAGCATTGCTTTCTCTCCTAAGTGTGCAGGACTATGTGCGGTATTTATGATCACTTGTACCATCGAATCAGGAAGAAACCATGTTGCTTTGCCCTTAGTCATCCAACCCTGATCAGTCAGTACCCCTCCTTGTTCCGACCATTTCTTTAATTCGTCTAGAGTAGCATGTGTCTGTATATCTTGTACATCCCTGGAAGGATCCCTGACTGTCATGGCTTTGGTCATTGATGGTATCTGTGAGTTTGTCATGTCTAGTGGGGTCTGAGCTGTCTGTTTAGCAGTTCGGTCTGCCAGATCATTGCCTTGAGAAATGGTATCTGTGGCTTTAGTATGTGCTTTGCATTTCAGGATAGCTATGGCTGTTGGTAAATGTATCGCTTCCAGAAGGGCTTGAATAAGGGGGCCATGCTGTATCTTGGCCCCGTGAGAGGTCAAGAAACCTCTTTCTCTCCACAGTACTCCGAAGTCATGAACTACCCCGAATGCGTATTGTGAATCGGTGTAAATGTTTACTCTCAAGTGCTTAGCTCTTATGCACGCTTGTGTCAGGGCGATGAGCTCTGCTGCTTGTGCTGACAGTATGTCTATTCTTTTAGTCTCTATGATTTCAGTAGCAGTGGTCACTGCATATGCTGCCACCAATTCTCCCGCCCCCGTCCTCATGCATGAGCCATCAACATAGAGTGTTAGGTCAGGGTCTGGGAGTGCAACATCTGTCAAGTCTTGTCTTGGTTTAGTCACGGTATGTATTACTTCAACACAGTCATGTGGGGAAACGTTTTCTGTACTGGAGGGCAAAAGAGTAGCAGGATTCAGTATGTTGCATCGTCTGATCTCTATGTGTGGTTGAAATAACGTCAGCTCATAACCTGTCAGTCTCGCTACAGTCAGGTGTTGGGTTTGTGTTCGGTTCAAGAGAACCTCCACTGCGTGCGGTACTTGTACTGTCAGGGGGTGGCCCAGCACTATCGAGTCACTTTGTCTTATGGCTAAGGCCGTTGCTGCAACAGATTTTAGGCACGCAGGCAAAGCCTGTGCTACTGGGTCCAATGTACTAGAAAAATAAGCACAGGGCTTGTGTTTTCCTGCATGATCTTGTGTTAGGACAGAGAGTGCTGTTCCATCTCGCTCTGTCACAAAAAGCATAAAAGATTTGTTGTAATCAGGGATTGCTAAAACTGGTGCTTGACATAAAGCTCTTTTTAATTCTTCAAATGCCACAGTATGTTCTTGTGTCCAAGGGAGGACATTAGTAGAAGCTGTCTCCTGTGTCGTCAACTGTATTAGGGGCTTGGCTATGTAAGCATACTGGGGGATCCACTGCCTGCAATATGAAGTGAGGCCAATGAATGCACGTACCTCCTTTTGTGTCTTGGGCTGTGAAAGGCCAGAAATCAATTGAATACGTTCTGGTGTCAGTCGCCTACCCTCCTTGGATAGCAAGTGCCCAAGGTACGCCACTTGCTGTTCACAGAATTGTAGCTTCGAAGGGGACACTTTGTGCCCCTTGTCAGCCAGGAAGTGTAAAACCGTGAGTGATGCATCTTCACACTCAGTTTCCGATCTTGCAGTGATGAGAATGTCATCTACATACTGTATCAGTGCTGTAGTGGTAGGCATGTGAATACTGTCTAGTTGTCGTTTGAGTGCCTGACTGTAGATGCTAGGACTTTCCGTGAAGCCCTGTGGTGCTCTTGTGAATCTGAAGCTGCGGCCTTTTAAACTGAAACCAAAAAGATATTGGCTGTCTGGATGTATTGGGATACTGAAAAATGCGTTCTTCAGATCGATAACTGTAAAGAACGTAGCCTTTGCATCAATAGCAGTCAATAATGAAGAAATGTCCGGGACCACAGGGTACTGTGGCACCACACATTTGTTTAATTCTCGCAGGTCCACAACTAATCTATAGACAGGTGTTGTATTGGGATCAGTTCGTTTAAGAATACGAAGAACAGGTGAGTTGCATATGTTTGAATCTGTCTCTACCACCACCCCTTGTGCAATGAGTTCATCGATTATTCTCAGTAACCCTACTTCAGCCTCAGGTGGGATTTTGTATTGTCTAATCCGTGGCAGCACTACTCCTTCCTTGAGGGTGACCTGGTGTGGTGTAATGTTCATGAAACCTACGTCAGTCGGGCCTTGTGCCCATAGGTGCTGTGGTACATTTTGGAGCCTGATGTCAATATCTTTCATTACAAAATGTCCCTTGAAATCACGTAAATACAGTCGCACTCCTTCTGGCGAGCAACAGATAATTGCTCCCAGTTCCTTTAATGTCTTTATACCAAGTAAGTTTTCTGGACATGATTTAGTAAGCAGTAAGTCTGTTGTATGTATTAGTGGACCAACTCCTAAAGAGACTGGTTCTGAAACCTCATTAATAATAGGCTTTCCTGAAAAGCCCAGGGATATGTTCTTTGAGCCCGAGAGGGGTGCCCCTGGAACCTCGGAATGACTGATGGTAGTTCTACTCGCCCCAGTGTCAATCAAAAACTTTTTATCTTGTCCTAGTAAACGTGCATGTACATAGGGACCCTCTTGGTCCACAGGAACTGGAATAAGGGGCAAGTCGAATTCCCTCTCTGGGCTGCTTCATGAATATGCTTGGTATTCTGGATAGTTAGTTTGAGCGTGCTCATACATTTGTGTTGTGGCGTGAGCTGGTGCAGGTGCATGGACAGGCGGTGGCGGCGGTGGAAACGTATCTGATGTCTGATGTGTGTTATTTTCCTTGGGAGGATAAGGACGTGGCTTTGTTTTACCTATAGCTATATTGTGTTTCAGGACTGCACATTCATTTACGAAGTGGCCTCGCTTCTTGCAATAATTACAGGTCCCACTAGTTTGTTTCGTGCTATTCTTGTTCGTGTTTGTGTTTGCCGGTGTCGATTGGGCCACCAGCATCTTCATCTTTGTGTCTTTCATGCGTCTCTTTTCCTGGTCGTGTTCTTCTCTAATTCTGTTCTGGTGATATTGTAACATCTGTAACATTTGGGAAGGGCTGTTTGCTTGCCAAGTGCTCTCAACCTTCAGTACCCTATACTTTACCTCTGGTAGGGAATTTTCTACTAGTTTGCTCACGAAAAGATGGGGATATGAATCGCTACCGGGCTTAAGGCCACTATTGATAGTAAAACATTTCTCAAACCTAGAGTAAAAATCGCTAGTGTCCTCGTCTGGTTTCTGTTTACAGGCTGAAATAGCATCCCAGTCTTCCTTCTTAGTAACTAATAATCTAGGCAAAACTTGTACAAGGAGTTCAGGTAAGTCTTTAGCTCGGGGACCCAGACCAACCCCCGGGCCTCTGGCTTCTTCCTCTGTTTCCAACAGATCCCAGCTAATCTTTTTCTCTCCCACCTCCCAGTCCTTTCCTTTAAGCTTCTCGTAAATACCAGCAGGCAATAGTACTTTTAATAACTTTAAAATGTCAGCATATGTATATTCTCCTAAGCGGAGAATGTCTTTTAGTTCTCGGTGAAAACCCCCCGGGTCTTTATCATGGGAGGGCAACATTTTTTTCATTTCCAGTATCTCTAATTTTGACAAGGGGGTGTAGACATACACCCGTTGCAGCACATTGTTTGCATCCTTTACAGGATGAACCTCTCGTAGGGGGTTCAGCTTGTCGTATAACTGTCCCTTATCCTGTGGTGGAGCGGGAAGCAGGGACCTAGTAACGTATACTATATATTTGTGTCGCTGATCCAGGATGACATTAATCAATTCAGTACCCATGTTCATCCACCTGTTTAGTATTATGTCGTCCAGCAACTTATACAATAGACCAGGACCAGAATATTGACTCTCATACAACGTAATCAAATGTTGGACCATGTAAACACCAGCTATGCGCTGTTCGTTTGGTGGGAGGCTCAAGAACGTCTGTGCTACGATATCATTATTATATGTATCGTATTGGGATACCCACAGGGTGGCTGACCGTGCTAATTCATTTTCGGTCGGGGTGAGGGGCTGATCGTTACCTAACCATTTATTCACCGCTTTTTTGGTGATTTGGAACAAACTTTCAAGGGAATATCTTTCTTTTATAGCCGTTCCCTGTTTACGGTGATTGAGGCCCTTGGGCCTCTCGAACCGCCGGGCATGGCCCACATATAGTACTCTGTCTTTGTCCCCTGCTTCATCATCAGAGGATGACTCAGCCTTTTCGTTCGGTCCTGCTTTGTGTGAGGCTATTATTGCCTTTCGGATTTTGGTCAACATGTTGTCTGTCTGTCCTGATTTATCATGCTGACCGGCATCTATGCGATCAATCCAACCAATATAACAACGGTCTACGTCCCCGTCACCTTCGTCTTTTTCCCTGATCAGACAGTTAATTAGGAAGCGAAGGATATAGTTCTTAATAATTACTTTTCTATTTTGTGTGGCTTCTGCTATGCACTCAGGACCTTCCCCTGTTCTTATGAATGTGTACATTTTCTTTAGATGTTTATCCATATCTGGTAATTTTTCCAAATCTGCGACTGCTCGTCTAAGCCTTAGTGAAAACACGAGCATTCTGCCCTTTCCTGGATCTGGATCATATATACATTCGGAGATGTCTACTTTTACTGTCGGCCCCCCTCCTGATGTTGTCCCGGATCCTCCCTCCCCGCCGTCCTCGAGCTCCTGGAGCTGGGCTTGCGTTGGGGGTGCAGGGAAAGATCCGTCCACGTATGCTGGTGGGGATTCCTCTAGGTAGGTGTTAATAAACGTTTCGGATGCTGTTGGTTTTATTTTTCGGGGTACTTGCGGTGGCACTCTAATGGGTCTTTCTACTGGGGCCACTCTTGCTAGTTCCTCTGAAAGGACGGGATAAATACCAGCAACGACAGTATTTCTTTCTCTTTCAGTCTGCTCTCTTTTTACCCGTTCCCCTTCCTCCTGTAATTTCTTTTCTTTGGCTTTTTCAGACTCCTGTTTACTTCTCTCTGCTTTGTGGAACTCTTTCTCTGTTCTTCTATGTGACTCCTTGCGCCAAAACTCAATGGCATCCTTCTGAGCAGGTCTACATTTTCTCTTCCATATCTCTTCCTCTACCTTCATAATGCATTCCGCATCCCACGTTCCCGTGATAGGCCATCTATACTTTGTCTCTAAATCCTTCGTGTAATCCACCCATAGTTCTAAAAACAACACGGCATCTAAACCATGCTTACAGTACATGAAATGTCCAGGTGTGTCTCTAGGCGGAATGTTAACTGGTTCCTCTAGTACACCTTTTCTGGTACATATCTTACGCAGTTTCGAAAACAACGGCATGTTGGAATGTAACCGAAAACAAAAATCACAATGACCCAAAAAACAAAAATCACAATGAAACAAACTTACATAAAAACCTGACACATTCAAACCTAACTGAACCTGACTAAGACAATAACATTCATACAGTTAAATCGGTGCACCTGAATGCTTGGATACTTGAATTCTTGAATGCCTGAATACTTGATGCATGCTCTTGAATACTTGAAAACATACCGGTCTCACAAGTGAGACACGTCTTTACCGTGTTCATTAAATGAACCCGTCTTTATGCAACCCCCATGAAACTCACCGGGAAGCAGAACTTGAAGGCCTCGGACACTTGACGCTGCGCAGGGAATGGCGTATCTTTGGTGGATCTCTAGAAACCTCGGACACAGCTCTCTCTCAGGGTGGGCTCTGGGTCGGGACGATCCGCAATCCTCACCGCCTCGTATGGATGCCTGGTCGCAGTCCGTCTCCTTCGTTGGCCTGAGGGAGTTGGCGGGAAAAACCCGCGACGTGTACACTTGAAGTCCGTCACAGCTGTAGAAGGGGGCAAAACTGTACCTTCATCTCCGGCGCGTGGGGAAGGAGATTTGTCCCTGTTCGGGCGCCATTAAATGTCGTAAATAAAGTATTACGCACTCATAATTTCTATAGGTATCAATAGGATCATGCATAAAGCAAGAGGCTGAGTCTGTGGTATCAGGTTCAAAAGGGCTTTATTCCAATAACCCGAGTTATAGGGAGAATAGTTCCATCACCAAAAGGGATCAGGAAGGGTCTTCTGCTCAGAATTCTCAGAGTACAGTATATATACATTCAATATTATACGTAAGCAGGAGCGCTTCAGGTAGAGCAAGAGAGAATGAGATAAGAGCATGTGGGCGTGTAAGTAGGCGTGAAGGTGGGCGTCCATGTGGGCGTCCACTTGATGAGTCATAGGTGAGTGTCATAGGTGGGTGGGTACCTGGAAGGGGTTGCGTGATCAACTGGAACTTTACTGGAACTTTGCCTTACTTGTGCTCAACTCGAGCATGACGTGTAACTGACGTGGGGAAGGGCTGCTGTGCAATCGGGGAGTCTGGAAGTAAGACCTTCAGTGTCAGGACGACCAGTACATCTTGTATTATCTGATATCTAAAGTCCGGAGCAGGGACTGATTTGTGACATAGGTTGCCCATCCCCAAGAGCCAATGTGGCATCTATTTCTTCATTCACTGCGTAGGCCTTACATGGGGGCTATGGGCTTTTCACTGACGTGAGCTTTGCAATCACACAAAAAGAGACAGAAAGGCTAGGCTCTCTCCTTTGCAGACGGGTCGTGTTTATTCCTCCTTCTCCAGGCAGGAATGTGGTTCAGTAGGAGTAAGCAGATAACCGTGCTCAATACTGTCTCGGCACCTCGGACAGGGCCCCTTTGGCTGAGGCCCAAGTGTGCAAGGCCAAGGATACGCAGCTGCAGCTCTCAGAGCGTCTGAGGCCTGAAACCTCTTTTCAGCTCTGGCGGAGCCACAAAAATGGGTTTTTCATGAAAATGACACGAGTGTAGGAAAACATGATGCAAAACGTGTAGGCCTCAGTGCAGATTTGTCGTTTCTCTCATGGGAGACTGGATGATGGCAGGCCACGTTATAGCATAAGCATCATGATAGACAGGCCATGGAGGGGAAATGCATGGGTTACATGCATGTGTACATAAAGCGTTGGGGGGCACATAGGGGACACATAGGTCTCACAATTTTTATTTCCTCAGCTGGCCAGGGTTATCATGTACTTGTGATCTTACTTTATGTATGCCCAGCAGTGTAGGTCTATAATAATCTTGTGATGGTCAGTCATCCTAGTCACATGGGTTACTTCCAATGTGTGCACTTAGGTGGTCAAGAAGTGTGCAGTGTGAAGGGGGTGACTTTGGCGGGAGTGTTGATGTGTGTGTGCCCCTGCAATGTCAACTATACACATGTGTCACCCAGGAGTAGAATGCCTGTTTGTGTAATTGTTCAGCCCTGTGATTGTGATTGTGTGAACATGTGTGTGTTGTATGTTGTGCACTTTGCAGTGTGTTGGTGTGTCCTTGCAGTTCTGGCTGACTCCTTGTTGTTTTTGGCAATTGCGAGTATGCAGAGTATGTGACTGGCAAGTCAGTGTTGTGTTATGTTGATCATCCATGTGTCTTGATGCTGTTTGTACTCACTGTGCAGACCTGCTCATCCACACTGACATTGTGGGTGTGTTTTCTCATGCATTGCTGTCACATGGGGCTTTATTGCCTCCAGTATGGCATGTGGTGTGTGGTGCCATACCATCCCCTACCTGTGCTTCAGATGGCTACCCATTGTGAGTCTGCACTCTATCTATTTGTGTATGGTACACTCCTGCCATGTCCACTACTGACATACACACTTTCATGTCAGCTGTCCCCTTGGGTTGCCTGTGTGTGTGCCTTCCCATCACTTCATTTGTAACACTGTGCTTTGTGGTGCAGATCTTTGCACAGGAGCAATGTGCCACTCAGGACATTTTCCCAATTGGTTATATGTGATTTTCTTGTGCTGTTTAGCAGTCATGGTTGCTCATATGCAGTTCAACTGTTCCTGCTGCACAGTCCTCTGGTCAAGTTGTTTCTACTTTGGTGTCACAGACTTGTGCATCTGTGGGTGTTGGGTTAGGTGTAAGTGTGTTTGCTGAGGTACTGCCTCACTTCCTGAGTGTGATGGTGTCAGTGTGCTATTTTGATTGTTGTTGTGGGTGTTCATGGTGTGTCACTTATATCTGTGTGGGACTGGTATGTTTGGTGTGCACACACTGCTTGGTGTGCATGCAGTGCTGTGGGTGTATGTTGCCTTGTCCTTGACTGGTGTGCATCCCCTGATGTCCTGCTGTGTTTGCAATGTGATTTATTAGCATGTGCATCTGTTGTGTGTTTGATATGGCTGTGTGCAGTGTTTGGGCTGTGTTGTCTCTTGCAGATGACAGCTGCTCTGTGTGTGGTGTTCTATTTGCATGTCAGTGTGTGTGTTTTATTGGTGCAGTGTGTTTCATTCAGATGTGTGTTGCCAGTATGGTGTGCCTTACTTGTGTGTCTGTCACATGAACTTAGTTTTATTCTAGTTCCTGTGCTTGTGTTAGGTGTGTCCTTGGTGTTGTCTCCTCTCATATTTGAGCTGTCTCTTGTCATTCATGTGCATGTGCAGGCATCTGGTACACTGTGACATCATGTTGACTTGATGGGTGGTGTAGTATGTCGGTCTTTGTGTCATTGTAGGCCCATTTCTCCCAGTTTGTGTCCATGATTGTTTTGTGATGGTGCACTTCTTGTCTGTGTTGTGGTATGTTGTCTGTGCATTGTTCCTGACTGATGAGGTTGTGCACTCCTGTTCTGTCTGTGCTCCCATTGCCTTTCCACAGTTTGACTGCACAGGTCATGCCTGGTCGTGTGCGTCTGTGTGTGTGTTTGTTGAGTTATGTGTTTAGCTGTTGCTTTTGTGCAGACATTGGTTCTGGCATCCCTGTGTGTGTGTGATGTTTGTGGATACCCCCAGGGAGTATGATTGTTTGTGTATTGACTGAACATTATTGACACCCTTCTGTGAGTCTGACACTGGTGTTGTGTGCTGCAGGTGTGCTGGGGGTATGTCTGAAGATTCCTACTTGTGTTTGACAGCCATGGAGTGTGTCAATGGGCCCTGTGTGTTGTGCTGCTGGCATACTCTTGTCAAGTAGTTGGATACATATGTGTGTCTCTTCACTGTTTGACTTTAGGGCCTTCCTTTCATCCCTGTGCCTATACATGGGTTGCCTTGCTGTCTCCCTGAGTTGTTGCACTGAGGTGACTGTGGTGTTCTTATATGTTCCTTGTCTTGCATGTGATGTACACATGCTTGGTAGTTGGCTCCTTGGCCTTCCATTTGTGGGCACCTCACTTTAGCTTTCCTATATGTTGTCCTCCATTGCTGCTGGCATGTGGTCTGTGTATGTGGCTGTGTGTCAGTGTGGGGTATGTCTGTGTGACATGGCAGGCTGTGTGTCCAGTGGAGTGATTGTTCATTATCTGTGTGTGTGGTCATTTTCTGCTTAGAATCAGTTTTCTTGCCATGTGTGTGGTGTAGGTGTGGTGAGTGGGTTGCCGTGGCCCTGTGCTTCTGTGCTGTGTGTTCCTCTACAGCCACTCCTGCTGTGGCTGTCTCCCTAGTTGTTTGGTGTGTGGGTTCACCTGGCTTGTTGTGCATGGGGGAGCACAGGAGGGGCACATGGCATGTCCCTTCATGGGGGGCTAGTGTGTGGAGGATGGAGGTGTGGCCCTGTGGTCTTTGTGCACTGCCCATGCCTGGCGCTGGCCCTGCCTTCTGCATTGTGTGCATGTTTTCCCGCATCTTCACCGCTGCGGTGACGTGACCGGGACATTACTTCATTATCGTGGTAGATGGGTGACCTAGATGCGGAGGGGGGATTTGGTGACAGGTAGGACATGTGTGGGTACACTTATGGATTGGTTCTTGTCCCCACCAGGGTGTCTGGTGTGGACAGGAACCCATGAGTTGTGTGTTGTGGTTGTGTGCGGAGTTGTGTTATTGCGTACCTGCGGCGGCGTCCGTGATGGTCCATGAGTTGCTGGTAATGTATCAGGTACAGCGCTGGGAAGACGTGTAGAGCTGGATCCATTGCGGTCGGGACCGGGTGGAAGGGACCAGGACTCTGGTTTCGCGCTCCACTGTAGTGCTTCCGCTGTCTCTGGTTGGGCGGTTTCTCTGTTGCGATGCGACTGGCTGTTTGGGGCATCCTGATTTGTACAGCGGACGGGACTTCACTCCGCACGGTGGTGAGTCTCTATTGGCTCCCACCGCGCGGTGGGGGGCGCACTTTGATGGCAGTTCGCGTCGCACCGCGGCGGTCAGGAAATGGGCTATGTTTGGCCATACTAATATGGTGGGCGTGAGGACCGCTGCTGGCGTGCGGCACTGCGGTGGTGCCTCCGCCTGCCATACTAATATACCCCTATATTACTTACCTTAGACTCGATATTCTTGACCACGATAATCTGACAGTCGATATTTTTGTATCACGATATTTTGCACTCGATATTAGTGCAAGTCAACATAAAAAAATCGATATTCTGACTGTTTACCTACTGAAAGTATTAAACTTACAACAACATGTAAAATTACTAAAAAAAATAAACTTACATTTTTTATCAGGTTCAAACACTCTACTATTATAACAATTGAAACTACTATCACTACAAATGCTACTACTATTACTGCTACTTACCACATCTCTATATCAAACATCATTCTCATTGTGCTAACAATTATATCACATATGAATCACTTTCTAATCTACTAATCACTATATCATATACTACTCACTTTCTACTTTAGCTACTATTATTACTGTTATTGCTATTAATACTACTTTTGCTCTTAATACTACTACTAATGCTACTTACCTCATTTACATATTGCAATATTGCACATTACCACTGAGGTTCTATACTGTGAAGTTTAATCAAATGAAACTTCACCCACCTAATGCATTCCTCTTGTGCAAATATCTTTGAGGATTCAAAGGGCAAACCTATTCTTACTGGTTCAAAGATCTTGTAGGCTAAGGACTGTTGGACCTTTCTCTCTCTGCAGGGTCACCCCAAAGGTGTTGCCTTTTCCCCCTCAGTTTATCCTGAATTTGTTTTTGTTGGCTAGAGGGCTCTGTGCACTTTGCCACTGCTAGCCAGTGCTCAAGTGCTTGTGCTCACTCCATAAAACATTCTTAGATTGTTTTATACACAATTGGCATATTTAAATTACTTATAAGTCCCTTGTAGGGTGGTATACCATATACCCAGCACCTTGAAACATGTCCTATGCCTGCCATTGAAGCTTGAGTGCAGTTTTTTAAACTGCCATGTTGACTTGACACTCGATCCACCTTGCCAAGCCTTAAATGTATATTTTATTGCACTTGTCGCCCCTAATTTAAGCCCTGGGTAGCCCATAGGGCAGGGTGCTATGTAATTAAAAGATTGGACATGTACCTTTATGTTTCCTGGTAGCGAAAAACTCCTAAATCTGTTTTCACTACTGTGAGCCCTATCCTTCTCATATGTTAACATTAGGAATTCCTTATTACATTTAATAAGCTCTAATTCATAATTGGGAGAGGGTAGATATGTCATTTTTGGTACATATAAAGTTGTAATGATAAACCCACTTTATTGGTAAAGTCAAAATTTTCATTACAATTTTAAAAATTCCAATTTTAGAAAGTTGCCATTTTCCTGCCCTTAGCCCTTTTGTGCCTGCAGCCTTTCTTGGGTCACATGACTGGGTGTAGCTGACAGTTAGACTTTTTGAATTCTTCCCAGACAGTCACACAATAGGGCAGGCAGGGTGGGGAGGGAGGAGCTGAGCACAATCCTACTTACACCATAATAGCCTGTGCTCTGCCTTCACACAATGGGCTTAACAAGCCTGTATTGTCACTACAGCCATCTTAGAGCCAAGATAGGGAAGCCTTGCAATTTTATGTGCTTCAAAGAACTTTTCCAGAAGCTTCTCCCACCTTCCAGGAGAAGGACACCAGGGTATAAATATAGGACCTTCAAACGACTCATAAGTTCACTACTGGACCTATGGAATGACTCTCAGAGGACTGCCTGCTGCTGTGACCTCCATTGCAGTCTGCCAAACCTCTGCTGTACCTGGAAGGACTGCTTTGCTGCCAGGAGCCTGCCTTGATCCTCCAGAGGCAAGCCCTGCTGTTGAGGCCTGCATCTTTATCTGCAGACGTGACTCCAAGGGCTGGTTTGCTGGCCTCTTGTTCAGATCCACAGGAACATATAAGGTGCCCACTATCTTGAACCCTAGCCTGGTTCCAGCTTGAGTGAGTACTGAATACCCAAGAGGTTTTCCACCAGTCTTGGGGCATTGGTTGTGGTGCTAAAAGTGCCTAGATTGCCAATTTCCAAAAATGAGGACAGGGAAAAGTAGGGCAAAAGTGGTCCAAGAACCAGGAGGAGACCAGGACCAACCTGCCCACAAACCCTTGAGTTGCATCACTGGTCAAATTGACTTTGTGGCATCTCCCGCTACATTCTTCAAAGCAGGAGCAAATCTGGGACTGTCTTTGGCTGCAGACTTCTGCCTCGTCCCACTGGAGTTTTTCAACTTAAATTTTGGTGATTAAGTCTGAACATTAAAATTATCACCATCACTTTGACCCAAGGCCATCCAACGATGAAGCATCCTCCATGGACACCTCCTGCAGCCTTGCTCCGGTAAACGTTACCTTCTCAGACATTTTTTCTTTCAAATAGTTTTATAAGTCTTAAGGTAAGTGCTGACCAAGCTCATCCACTGTGTGTAGCTGGGCTGCGCGTTATCACAGTCAGTCTTAACTTTCGACTTTGGCCCAGTCTCCCACGACGAGGGTTCTGCATTTTGATCTTTTAGGCACTAATTTGAACCTTAAGCTTAAAAAATTAATAACCCTGTTTATACTGATTGGATTTTTGTCATTTTTATGTCAAATAATTTATTAAAATTAATTCTAGCTCTCTAAATTGGTTTGAGATTTTTCTTGAGTTGTGTTTCCCTTTGTTACTGTTTGTGTGCTGCATAAATATTACACTTTGCTTTTAAATTTAACCTGACTGCTTTTTGTTCAAAGCTACCCAGTGTTAAGAATAGGGTAATTTAGTGACTTTTGTGGTTTACCCCGCAAGGGATTGTGACTATTGCTTGACCAGGGCTCACACCTCAGTCAATCAACAACCCAGTTTCTCACAAGGACACATATGGAAGAGCTATCCATCTTGTTACACAGATTTCCAAGGTTTATATTTTGGGAAGCAAAGCATTTCCTTTGTGGACATATCTTTATAAACTGGAACAGCTAACTGTCCAACTTTCCTAAAGGTTTGGGGGTCTAAGATTTCTCCTGGGAAACAAAGATTGTACAGGTTAAGACAGCAGAGCAATCACTAATATTTTACAGATTTCTCAGGCTTCAGACAGTGAACTACACACATCCGGCGAATCACTGATGACCCCGCAGGTCAGTATCCACATTTTAACAAGGCCAACTCCAATTTTCATCCTATCATGGTATAGAACTTGAGGACCATTACATTGAGTAACTAAAGCACTTGCAAACTGCAAAAACTATAACATAAACTTATTATTGTATGTCATGTTTGAGAGGTTTTACAAACAGAGGTCTCATGTAAGAAGTATTGATCAGGTAGCACTTAGCTCATAGGCACAGACTTTGAACAGCAAAGTAATTCTTAGGTTAGATGTATCTTACGGGCTGTGATATATGACAACAGAACTATCACTCAGAATGCGCAGATCTTAAAGACTGAGACATGAAACAGCAAATCAGTCAATTCTCATGTATCTTTCAGACTCAGGGCCATGACAACTGAGCTATCATTCAGGTTACAAATATCTGTGTGACTGAGGAATCTGACCGCAAATAAACCCCACATTTCACACACTGTAGAAAATCAAGCCTATGACTGGATAGACAACCTGCAGGGTACAGAGTTCTTACATACTTGAGCATCTTAAATGAAAGCTAGCCCTCAATTTACCCATTCTATAGAGGTATATCTTTATGGAGGCAAAAGCCTCAATTAATCAGCATGTATTTTACATGCTGAGATGTTTGATCAGCACAGCTATCTAGTAGGTTAGAGAGATATTTCAAGCTCTGATCTCAGACAGGAGATATGTTCTTTAGGTTAAAGAAATCTTCCGGGTTCAGACCTGACATGAAAGGCGCATTTGTCCAATTTTACATATAGTTGGTGTTCCTGTAATCTTTTTCAAAGGGCCTTGACGTGCATCACATGTTCCTCTTCATTTTCTGAAAAAATCAAGATGTCATCTATGTAGACAACTGCGACCCGATCCAAAAACTCACTTAAAATGTTGTTTACAAAATGTTGAAATGCCGCCGGGGCAGTGCACAGGCCATAGGGCATGACTTGGTACTCAAAGAGTCCAAAATGAGTACGAAAGGCCGTCTTCCACTCATCACCCTCTGCTACTCTTATTAAGTGGTACGCACCCTGGAGGTCCAACTTGGTGTAGATCTTGGCCCCCTTAACTTGGTCCAGCAGGACCGAGATCAAGGGCAGAGGATACCTATTCTTGATTGTGACCTGGTTCAAGGCCCTATAGTCGATGCAAGTCCTGAGTTCTCCTGTTTTCTCAGGGACACAAAATAAAGGAGAGGAGACAGGGGATTGAGAGGGGTGGATAAAACCATTGGCCAGATATTTATCCAAATATTCCTTTAGATACTGATTTTCAGGCTCTGTAAGAGCTTATATTCGGCTTCAGGGTAGGTTCGCCTCTGGTTCAAGATCTTTTTTGCAGTCATAAGTTCTATGAGGTGGAAGCTTGTCCACCTCTACCTCGTCGAAAACTGCTGCAAATTCGTGATATCCTCCAGGAATCTCTGCAGTGATCACGGAGCCGATGGTCTGTGATGATTGGGCTAGAATGTTTGGTTGAGATGGACCAGACTTCTCATGGATCCTTCTAAAACAGTTCTGTTGGCAGTATCTGGAGTTCATATTTATGGTCCTCTTCTCCCAATCAATAGCCGGGTTGTGTTCCTGTAAGCCAGGGCAGCCCTAAAATCAACTGGCACTGTGGCGCATCTATCAAATTGAATCTCAGCACCACAAAATGACCGTTTAATCCAGTAAGCTCTATCAACTCTGTTTCCTCAGTGATGGGGCCCGAGGAAAGATTGGTACCATTGATGGCTCGAACAACTTCTACGACCTTTTTTTAATATCCGATATTAATTTCTTTGGCATATTTAATATTGCAGAAGTTTCCCATCGCCCCAGAATCAATCATGAAGCTTACCTTCTTAATTGTCTTCTGATTGTATCGTGCAGTAAGGGACACTATAAGATGTGGGACTGCAGTTTGTAGAGTGTTTGCCACTTGCTGATGGTCTGGAATTGACTTTGCTCATTAACCCTTATCAGTGCAACTCCTTTTACAGATGGGGTTTTTCTTTTAACGGTTGGTTAGTCTTCGGTCTCTTAGGACATTCTTTCACAAAGTGCCCTGCATTTCCGCAGTACATGCATAGATTGCCCTGTCTCCATTTTTCCTTCTCTTCCTTAGACAGTGGGCCACAAATGCTGCCTATTTGAATTTGTTCTTCTCCAAGACTAGATACTGGAGTCTTGCCAATGTCAGATTTAACTCTGTCGAAACACGGAGGAATAGGGCAGAAATCTTTTCTTCTCTCAGACTTTCTTTCATTCAATCTCTGATCCATTTGCAAGACTAAATCAATGAGCCCTGAAACGTCTGTGGGTATGTTCGGAATTTGTGCCAGAGAGTCCTTTAGTTTGTCTTTTAGGCCTCTATAAAAATAGCAGCTGTCTTAGATTCTGGCAAATGGGTTTCCGCAATAAGCTTGTAAAATTGCAAGTAGGAGATGAGGTCTCAATTACCTTGTTTGAGAGCCAACAATTCGTGATCCGAAGCCTGAGTCACTGCTCGTCTATCAGAAATTCTAAGAAATTCTGTTTTAAATTTCTTGAAATTGTGAAGAATTGGATCGTTCTGGGTGACCAAAGGCATGGACCAAGCGGCGGTAATTCCAGTCAGATAAGACAAGTTAAAGGCTACTTTGGACTGGTTTTCTGCAAAAATTACGGGCCGATACAAAAAGTGCAACGAGCATTGCATTAGAGAAATCTGGGCCTTGTTACGATCTCTACTCAAATGCTCTGGCTACGCTAAAGGGACAATCAGGGAGACTGCGTGAATGATTTGTGTGGAAAACTCTGAGGTGGAAGAAGCTGGAATGCTCTCCTTGGGGACAGTGGAGAGGCCTACCAAAATGTCATTTATTCTCTGAAGTAGGTGATGTGATCTCTTAATCTTATCTCTCACCATCTTGTTTTCTTCTATGGTAGTGTTTAACTGACTCTGCATGTTCTCTAAAATTACTGCTGACCCTTTCAGATCCAATCCCTCAGCCATTCTGCCCAGGTAGAAGGTTAAGTTGGCACTTCATTCTGTCAAAACACTAACCTGGTGCCAATGATTCCACAGGGGCAGAAGAGACATTCCCAGAGCTCCCTAACGTCAACCCCAACTATACTTAATATAGTTTCTAATTGGGAGATATTGATCAGGGGGAAGAGGAATTGGGATAGAAAAAGAAGAGAGACTGCCTTAAAGCTTCTGGTAATCTTCTAGAGTTCCTTCCAGTAGTTTTTAAGTTGGTTAATCATCTTGTAGCATTGAGAACCTCTAGACATTCACTCTAAAAGAAAAAAAATGTAGGTGATAAAAGACTACAGTAATACACCCTGATAATGCAGTCAAACTAAACATGGATTTATCCTATAAACAGTTCGTAATACCTTTCTTATTATTCTAGCCCCTCTCTTATTATTAATTAGGAAGTGTTCTGTTGCGTTTCTTCCTTAAAATGTAGAGTCTTTTTAAATATAAACATATGTTAATTTCCTCTTGTAGTAATGGGAGTCTTTTCAAGGAACAGTAAGGGAGGTTCTGAAGAGAGAGAGTTCTGCTCCCTTAATTGACCTACGACCCCCTTGAAGAAATACCTTTCGGCGACTGGAAATATTACTCTTTACTCGCGATCCTTAAGTTTTAGTTCAAATACTCTTACTTGTTCTTCAGCCAGTCAGTCAGACAGGCAAAGACTTGAGTTCTTTAATTTTCTTCCTCAGGTACTTGGAAATTCTCTCCTCATAAACAAATGATGTGGAAACTTTGAAATTCTTATTACGCTAGTCGCGTCGGGTTGAGAAAAAACTACCCGCTCCTTGGTGTGCACACCAGCCTATAAATAGGTGGGGGGAAAAGGAGGAGTTTAACTTTGGTTTACCAACTTCTTTGAGGTAATTGCTACGGTGCGAAGAAGAGATGCTGCTCTCTCTCAGGTAAAGTCACAGTTGAAGTGTGCTGTGCGAGTGTTGCACAGCCGCACTAGTGACTTGAGGCTTCACTGAATCTGTTGATGGCATAGAGCGCTGACCCTACAGAAATCGAGGCAGCCATGTTGAATTTCTGCGATACCGCTGGTGCTTAGTTTCTGCAACAGGATGCATAGAAGGAGGCGGGCAAAAGGTAATCACATTTTCTAACAGGGATTTTTGTGAATCCTAAGTCTTCTATTACCTTTTCTCTTGGAGCTTGATATCAAATTGGCATTCCTGACACACTCACATTGTTGTGTTTCGATTTAGATGTCCGTACATAGGTTTTCCTAAAATCATGTCCTTATATAGGCACAATTCGCATTGCCCTTATTTAGGCGTAAAATCCCAGACCTTATTTAGGCATTAGCCATGATATCCAAATACAGGCATGGTCACCTACATCTGTCCATCCCCACGTCACAACGAGTTCTTAGAAACCAGACCCTTAAGCCATTGGGACTTTCCCTAGCTAGAATTATTGATTTCTCCAAGAACTCATCTATTATGCATGAACTACTATTCCTTGGGGGTTCATTCATGACGTCTTCCTCTGCCCGACTTTACGTCAATGCTAACAATTCTAAGCACCTTCCAGGTATAAATATACCTTCCCTTATCATGGCAAACCACGGCTTGGCTACACAGCTCGATACGGCTAACCACGGCAAGTTCGGAAGTATTCAAGTCCCCGCCTGACGCACTGACCAGACGCTGTCATCCCTGCTCGCAGAGAATCCAGCTTCCAGTGTTCTGACTCCCTTCGCGGGGTGTTAGAGTTTGAGACCAGGAAAGAGATTCCCACCTCTCTCATTCTAAGGTATGGAGTTGACAAGAACCTAGAGGGTCTCTTGACATACAAACTCAGCCTATGCAAAACTATAGCTTACCATATTATAGAATGCGGCACCTACTTCTTACCTTGTACTACACTAAGGTTAGGTACACTGGGGTAGAACTATTTAGAAGTATCAAACGAGTTTCCACTTTTTAGCCTATGTTATTTATGTATGTGTATATGAATATATGTCATAGCTAGAAGACAATGCTATTACACTATTATTTCATCTTACTGCTTACTCTGTACGTATTATATCTCGCATACTGTCTTGCGATTGTAACAGCTCATATCTCTTACACGAGAAACAATACTGTTCAATAAATCCTTTTAGTGAAACGCCCGCCTATCTATTTCTGTGTACTCTGAAGAAACTAAGCATGCCCAATTGACTGAGTCAAACTGTTATCTGTTGTTTCCACGATTCTGAGACATGTTCCGATTATAAGGGAAACAAAGTTGTCATGTTTATGCGGTTGCCAGAAACCACACCCTTCTTGTTTATTCAAGGAGTTTCTAGTGGCCTCTGAGTTAGCTTGCACACAAAGTAATTAAGTTTAATGTACTTGATAGAGGCATACTGACCTCAGTCCTATGCCACAACTATAGTGTATATTATTCCAATGTGCAGAGCCTATAAGGGAAATAGGAACTACACTGCAACATATAATCCTGTTTAGTGTAAACATGAGTGTCAGAATTGTGAATTGTGTTAATGTATTTACGTGACATGTTTTAGCTTAATGACAAGTAGGATGAAGAATTAACATAGGAAGTGTATATACCTAGCCAAAAATACTAACAGGAAGATCTGTGTTGTGCAGGTTTGACACTATTCATACACTAGGTGTTTAATAATAATAATGGTGCCTTATAACTTAGGTAAATATAATAGTCAAAATGTGTGAGATGTTGGCCTGGTATATGATGTCCACTAGTTAAAGTGGGCACCTTGCACCAGTCCAAACAACCCCTATGGTAATTTAATAGGTCTAAGATAACCTTAGGAAGCTATCCAAGTGGTAGCTGTATAGAGCAGCCTTCGGGCTTAGTCTTGAAGGAATGTAAAGCATCTTGTTTTACCAGAATGTGATCTTTTATTATTAGATAAATGAAAGGAGAATCACACAGTAGTTATAAAACTATGCATTTATTATTTTAGCACTATCTAGTGCGACACAGTGTCTCCTACATGGAGATAATTACAAAGCACACAATACTTAAGCACAGAAATGACAGTATATAGCACTTATACACAGTGGGCCCCAGGGGGAGAGCAAACCATATATTAAGAAAGTGCTATAAGAACCACAACTCAAGTCAGTACGATGTCAAGAGGACGTAGAATCACTGGGACCCCAAGGAACCACCCAAGGTGAGTAGATAGGGACCCCACGGAGAACGGGTGCAGTGTGGGAACACGACCGTGTGCTTCGTACAACTCTATGAGAAAGTCGCGGTCAGAGTTTTAGAGATAATGGACCTCGAAGAAACCCCATAGAAGACAGATGGTTGGAGAGCCACCGCACCCGTGGATACCAAAGTACCCAAGTTACCTCTCCCAGGAAGCTGGGTGCATAGGGATGAAGTGGCGTCGGGAACCACTGGCGAACCCAATGGATGACTTTGAAGAAGAGCCGCTGCTGGAAGGTATAAGAAAGTCTGTTGGAATCCAAATGTGGATTCTTGTTGAATTGTACCTGAAAGCAGAGGGGACAGGGTCTGGGTCACTCAGGAGTGACCAGGGGCTCGGTAGACGAATGCCCACTGAATTCGGGTGTTTCAGGATAGTTGTTGGTGTTTTGCAGCTTTGGGGACCAGGTGACATTGAGGATGACCAGGAGCCGGATACAAGCAGTCCCATGAAGGATGTCAAGTACTGAGGGGTCGTGTCCGGCGGGAGCACCAACAAGCCTTGGCAAAAGCACCCCACGCAGGAAGTCAAGAAAGAGAACGGTTTGGACCAGCAAGGTCCAGAAGACTCACCAAACACAGGGGAGTCAGGGCAGGCCTGGAGCAACCTGGGGAGCCCAAGAAAAGCAAAGTTGACCCTCATATGGACCCACAGGCCGGAGGCACAGGAGTCGTGATAGGACCTTGAGTCGCTTCACAAAACAGCAAGCCACGGAGCACTCGATGAAGATCTTTGTGCAGAAAGTAGCCAGAGGTTGGGGCTACTCAGAGCCCAATGCACTTGTGAAAGAATTGCCAACAAGCGCATGTACTTGCAAAAGTACGCGGTACACAGGGGTTCGGGGATTTAGCCCCCACGAGTAATTCTGACCTCAAACTTGGTGAAATGGCAGCTCGGGCCTCGAAGGATGTAGAAACCCACCTCCCATGTTGCTGGACCCTTTGGTGTCCGTAGGAGCTCGGGATCAGTAGACCGGTCAGTAGTGTTGAGGTGCCTGTGAATGCAGGTGAGTGACTCCTTCACTCCAAGGGAGATTATCTTCAGTTATCTTTGATGCTCTACAGGTCCTGTACGGATCCTGTATGGTGCACAGGCA
This sequence comes from Triturus cristatus, assembly GCF_964204655.1. Lineage (NCBI taxonomy): Eukaryota > Metazoa > Chordata > Amphibia > Caudata > Salamandridae > Triturus > Triturus cristatus. The sequence goes on from NC_140588.1 coordinate 572,098,077, forward strand.
CAGGTGATGCAGCAGACTGAGAGGGAGATGGAGTAAGGCCCAAACGAAGTCCAGCGAAGTCCAGAGTGCCCAGACGGTCGAAATGCAGTGGTTTCAGGTTAGAATCTTGTACACGACGTATCAAAGGTCCTACAGCCAGGTAAGCCCTTAAGTACCCACGGGAGAGGGTTGGAAAGATTCAGGGGACTCTCCCAAGGGAGGGTCTGGACAGAGGAGAGGTTACTCTCATGTCCTTTGTCAAGTTTCACACCAGAGCGGGAAACAACGACTCCCAGGACTGGTTTGAACTGAACTATGCACAGAGACACCAAAAGTGCCCTTCATGCAGACTTTAGGTCGCTGGCAAGCGCCCCCATCCTGCCCTACTACACTAAATCCTGTGTCGGAGGTGGTCGCACCTCCCTGTGACAGGATGCCTATTGTTCTGCCTTCCCTTGCTCGAGCTTGTCTCAGCAGCAGGAGGGCAGAAATGTGTCTCTGGTTGGCAGCAAGCCTTTTGTGCTCTCCAAAGCTAGATGGCTGGTACCGGGAATACCAGGGACCCCACGAAGCACACATCTGAGGGGTGGAATCACACCCTCACACCGGATGTGGGGGTATGATTTCAACATATTTGATACCAAACATAATAGGGTTTGTTTCAGCAGTATTAGAGTTGGTCATGACGCGGTTGCGTGATGCCCCTCTATATATAGTACATGGCTGCTTCACTGACAACCCGGGAGAATGGACTCCATAGGCTGCAGGGATGTCCTACTCATGCAGGGGCACCCTCTCACGTGGAATAAAGCACCCTGCCTTCAGGTTGTAAAAGCCTGCTAGAGGAGTGACTTATGGGTTTTAAGTGCAGTGACCCTTAGATATAGTAAACCCATATATTTAGTAAGTGGTGCATGCAACAACTTAACCGGCTGTAATGACAGGCCTGTAGTTCCATTTTGCATGGCCTCTCATGGGTGAAATAATACATGCTTCAGCCCATGGGAGACGTCTGGGATACCTATGCCCTGTGTACATGTGTACCATATACTAGGGACTGACAAGTGTACCCCAGTGTCCAATCTGGAGTGTCCCTAAGTATATAACATAACAGTTTAGGGAGAAAGCAGATAGTCTGGGGTCCTGATTAGCAGGATCCCAGTCAGACTAGTCAAAAACTGTATCACATCAAGCAAAAAGTGGAGGTAACCATAAGAAGCAGATCCTACTTTCCTACAAAATGTATACTGGAAATGTATCTCGTAATGTTTAAGTGATGTGTTCTTAGGTTAGCTGGAGCTGTCGGCCGTATATGTAGTCTCCTGACAACTCTTGCTTTAGGATACATTTCCTGAGATTCATGTGCACTGTAGAAATGTTCTTTCTCATGTTTTGCATTGCAGGTGAAGAAGAATTCATTTAGGCAAAGTAATGTATTTGTTTTTGCAGCTAGGCAAGGAAAGAAGAAGTTACAATTAAGTGGCTTGGATATGATAAAGGGAAGAGTCGCTTTCACATTGGAGTAGGCATGGGAACCAAGGAAAAATTGTTGAAAAGGATGTACATGGAGAACATCGTGGAAAAGTATGCTTATGAAAAGTACGTTGTGAAGTCTGTGCGAGAAACGCACTCTGGGAATCCTACTTGAGGGTAATTGGTTGTTGGAATTAAGGCTAGTGCCCACATCTTTCTTGCATTTGGAGAGCAAGCATCTCAGAGCTAGCTCTTTCCTGAGAGAGCGTGGCTTTATGCTTCAGGCCCATCCTAATGGTGGAGAGACGTCTTAGGAAGACGACTGACACCTTACTTCATCAATGGAAATGCTTATTCATTGAATTAGAGATGTTGTCTTAGTGGCAGCGGAGGGATAGATTTAATGCTCTTCATTCATCAACCCTACGTGTAGGGAAATTTGGACTCTTGCTTTTTGCTTGCCTGTATCCTACTTCTTGAATTAATAGTTCTGCTTATGCTGCACCATCTGAATTGGGTGCCTAGATTTGGGTTCAGTCTGTTTTCCTCGTATTTCTATACTCTCTTGTTGAGGTGTGTTTATGTTCAGTTATTTTTGGCTTTGTAATAAATCTAACTAACCTTTTCCAAGTGTCCTTTAGCTATTATGTATCGAGGAAAGTTTTTTAATTGATTGCTCATTAATGATTTTCTCCCCTTCACACTTCCATGCTGCTAAGAAGAACCATCAGAGTGTGTTTCTAGAAAAGTTCCAGAATGAATGAACCCAGCTCTTTCAGATGCATCTGAATGCAATGGGTTATGATCTGGCAGGATACATACCAAATATTCCATGCACATAATGCATCACTGCATATACTATAGTTTCAAGTCAGTTCTGGAATGCAGTCTATTTACTGTGTAGTAAAATGAATATTCTATGTTCATTGGTTGTAATGCTCACCATGGGTCTGTCCAGTTCCAGTCTCATAACCAGTGCATGAAGACATCTGAAACTTTCCCAACTTTTGGATTGAGCAGAGATAAGAGAGATCCTTTCATCCCTGTGTCCATTACACAGTTAAAGCCCCCACTACATATAGTGGAAATCTGTAATATTGTCTGGATGTGCAATCTACGTCTGCAGAGAAACTCTACTTGAGATGCGTTTGGGGCATATCTGCATGCCATTTTTATTGGTGCACCATCGAGGAGATTGTCCATTTGTTTCCTTGATGTGTGCTGTGTTTCAAACAAGAACCCACCTTCGCCCAATGGACTACGCCTAGGCATATGACTAGTATTTCCTATGGAATGATTGGTTTCTCCATCTTTTGGAAGTTTTTCTCCTCCGTTTTGGTCAACTGTCAAGACAAGCAGTGCAATTTCCCTTCAAGCGAGGTATGCCTGCACTTTGTGCCTCTTTGAGGTTTAATGCATGTCATGAACTTTTAATTGCACATGGTTGGTGAACATACAAACCAAGCGGTCTGTGCATGTGTGCTTACCTTCCTCGTTTCTTGGTCTATTTTTATCCGCAAATAGAAATCATTAGCTGCCTAGTCTTGTGTGAAGTTTGAACCCACTGCGGCTGCTCATCCTTGTTTCACAAAGAGGTGCAGGCTGCTGTGGTTTCACATGACCTAAAACAATAAGCTTTAAACCACCCCCTAGGATATAGTAAAAAAAATGATTCCTAATCAACTTAAATTAAACCCTGGAACCATAGTGTCATTTGACCAACTCATCTCTTTTACAGGTATTGAAAGCTGCAAAAGTCTTGTATGTAGACTCCTCCTATGCACCATTGGTAGTTATATCTTACCCTTACAGTTAGTTATTTGTGTTTCATTGTTATTCTCTTCCGTGTCACAGCCTTGAGGGAGGCCTGATATCTGGGTTCTTTTGGGGCTGATGATCCATGGAATTGCCTTAAGTAATGCGGTACTGCATGAGTCCCACTGCATCCGCCGATAGGAAGCACCCGTAGTCACAGAAGATGTGTCACTGTCACGGGTGTAATACAGGGTGGTGGCTTAGAGATTGGTGCCCTGTCACTAGTATCGGATGCGGTGTTCGCAGACTTGTCCTTCATTCCTAAATCATTGTCGGTAGTCAAATTCCTGGCCTCTCAATATTGTGTCACTTCAGCTACCACCTTCGTGCAGCCTGTGGTTGCCTGCTCAGTTATTGGCTCATAGATAGTTCATTGTCTCATCCTGGTGCATCTGCTATTTCTTCTACACCTTGGTTCATTGATCAGTTCCATCTTGTGGTCCGCTACCCATTGCTTTGCACATGCCGCAACTACATCGAGATCTGTGAAAAAATGTGCTTCTTGTTCTAGATTTTAGATTTTGCTGGTGTTGTGTGTTTCCTGCATGGCCCATTGTAGGTTTTCCTATGTTAGCCTAACTGTGCACATTGCAGGCCTTATTTTTCCTTGAACACGTTTCTATATAAACGCGCTTGCTATTGTGCCACATTGTACTTTCACACGGAACCTGCATGTGTTTTCGCATTCTGTTCTTTATCTGGGATTTAGTATGAACATCACTGAGGTGAAACAAAAATGTCCCTTGTTATTCTTTCTGGCCTGACACTAGCACCTAGACATAACACAAGAATGCAGCTGTTGTTTATGTGCACCCATGTCTTGTCATATAGATGAGAACAGGAGCCAAAAACACAGACATGGAACCAGTAGAGGCCCATGGTGGGAATGCTGCCTCGGGCTGACGTGGGGCGGGGGAGGGCCAGAGTGGGGTATAGTAAACTATGGATTACGTCCGATAAGAGGTAAGTAAACATATAAATAAATAAAACGAATTTCGTTGCGTGCGCTGCATCGCATTTGGCGATGCAGCGCGCGCACCGAAATTTGTTTTATTTATTTATATGTTTACTTACCTCTAATCTGCCATAATCCATAGTTTACTACCCTCCGCCCCACGTCAGCGCCCAGCAGCACTCCCACCACGGGCCGCTACTGCACGAAACGAGAGTTCTAAGACAAGACCACAGCATCTGCTGAGATGTAGAACGTTCATCTGTGTATGCTAAGGTACGAGGTCTGCCAGTAATCCCAGAAATCTTTCATATATCATAATTTAATTTCATTAGCAAGGTAGGGGGATTTAGGCTACTATGTCCTATAAAATGACAGGGCTTTTCATGGTATATGGATAATTCGCCATGCTGTCAGAATGTTTAGTCTGCATTTGTTTTCTAATTGTGGCATGTATACTGCATTTCAGAGCACAATAGTTTAAATAAATATTCTAAACTTCCTTCATGTCTCCTGCTTATCTTATTGTGGACAAGTATTAGTGAGAAAGCAAAAGGGTGTGTCCTGTTACCACAAACTCTTAGAGGGTCAAGACTGTTGTGTGCTGGGGTCCCATTTCTCTGGTAAGGTTAGGAGGGCACGTGAGGCACTATAGCTAGTCCAACTCGGACTCATATATACTGAGGTCATATGGTGACTCAGGGCCAGTGGCCGCGAATGGAAAATCAGGCTGTTTGTGGCCGCTAAAAAGGGTTGTAGTATGTACAAACCCTATTTTGTGTGTAGGTAACCTAATACCAACTCGCAAAATAGGGTCTCTGAGTCACTATTAGGAGGGGGTGTTGCAAGGAGGTCCTTTCCTAATAGTGAGTTGCACTGGTATGTACGATTGGTTTACAACCTCAAATATGGCCGCAGATCAATTACAGTTACCACCTACCGAAAGTAGGTGGTAAGCCAGTCGCAAATGGGAAAGAGGCCCCAGGGGACCCCTTCCCCTTTGTGAATGTATGCACAAATACTTTTTAAGATATGAAAACATTTCATTTTTTTTTTTAACGAATTCTGTTTTCCTTTAAGGAAAATCTGCTGCATTTGAATAAAAAAGTTGCTTTATTTAAATAGCAAACACAGCCTTGGTGGTCTGCTCTTCCCAGCAGGCCACCATCCATGTGATTGGATTCCATTCCTAAAGGGTCCCAAATTGTGACCTGCCTCATGAATATTGATGAGGCAGCTCATTTGCGACCCCATTGGGAATCGCTAAATGTGTCTAAGACAGATTAGTAGATTCTGTTTTGCGACTTGCAAAATTGCGAGACGCAAAACATCACAATTTGCAAACCGTTAAATGGAATGGTCGTACATCTGGCCATCAGTCTCTAAATGCAGATGTACTATGGTTCCAAGCATAGTTCTGTTGAGGAGCAGAATCCCTGCAACACTGGGAGGAGTAACATGTATTTGACGTTTAGGGATCTCAGTTTGCGTTTGACTTCCAGAAACAGATCCCTTTGTTGTTGTACCACCTTGGTGAGGTCTGGCAATAGGAACAATGTTTTTTTTCTACTATATATGGTAGCGTAGTGTTCATGGTCACTGTAATTGTAATAGATAAACACCTCGCGTTAAATCTCCATCTAGGGCATTTAGCATTTTCTCATAATCCTATGATGTGTATGTGATTACTTCAGGAGTGGTCATCGGAGTCTTCTGCTCTATACTCCAGTATTTGTATCCTTTCCTATAGATCTGTGACTTGTCTTTGCAGTTCTTGAACTGAAGGTCTCAGTGTTGCCAGCATTAATTCATTCTTGGAAACCCCAGATGAGAGCTTGCAATGGACATTCTGCAGAAGGTTAAGGTCTATAGCAACTGCGTTTATTTGGATGTATGACGTTACAACGCACACTTTTACAACGCATGCACTTACAACGCATTTTTTACAACGCATAATCCATTACAACGCATGACATTACAACGCATGACACTACAACGCATTTTTAAAAAATACCTTTACAACGCATTACCATTACAACGCATACTACCTTTACAACGCATACCATTACAACGCATAATATTAAATTACATTTAAGGTAAGTATTAGATAGTATAGGGGTAAAAATTACTATTCTAACTCCAGGGGGTGCAACAGTAGGGTAAGTGTTGGATAGTATAGGGGTAAAAATTACTATTCTAACTCCAGGGGGTGCATCAGTAGGGTAAGTGTTGGATAGTATAGGAGTAAAAATTACTATTCTAACTCCAGGGGGTGCAACAGTAGGGTAAGTGTTGGATAGTATAGGGGTAAAAATTACTATTCTAACTCCAGGGGGTGCAACAGTAGGGTAAGTGTTGGATAGTATAGGGGTAAAAATTACTATTCTAACTCCAGGGGGTGCAACAGTAGGGTAAGTGTTGGATAGTATAGGGGTAAAAATTACTATTCTAACTCCAGGGGGTGCAACAGTAGGGTAAGTGTTGGATAGTATAGGGGTAAAAATTACTATTCTAACTCCAGGGGGTGCATCAGTAGGGTAAGTGTTGGATAGTATAGGGGTAAAAATTACTATTCTAACTCCAGGGGGTGCATCAGTAGGGTAAGTGTTGGATAGTATAGGGGTAAAAATTACTATTCTAACTCCAGGGGGTGCATCAGTAGGGTAAGTGTTGGATAGTATAGGGGTAAAAATTACTATTCTAACTCCAGGGGGTGCATCAGTAGGGTAAGTGTTGGATAGTATAGGGGTAAAAATTACTATTCTAACTCCAGGGGGTGCATCAGTAGGGTAAGTGTTGGATAGTATAGGGGTAAAAATTACTATTCTAACTCCAGGGGGTGCAACAGTAGGGTAAGTGTTGGATAGTGTAGTGTAATATTATGCGTTGTAATGGTATGCGTTGTAATGGTAGTATGCGTTGTAATGGAATGCGTTGTAAAGGTAGTTTTTAAAAATGCGTTGTAGTGTCATGCGTTGTAATGTCATGCGTTGTAATGGATTATGCGTTGTAAAAAATGCGTTGTAAAGGTAGTGCGTTGTAAAAGTTGCGTTGTAAAGGTTGTTCCCCGTTTATTTGTACTTCCAGGTCCTCCCATGAGGCATTGATGGCCTCCAGGATGGTATCCAGCTTGTACAGGCCAGAAATGGCATCATCAGAATATCTCCTTTTTTGCCAATAGCCTTTACCTTTATGACTGTTTCTGTTATGTGCAGGGTGTCATTTTCGGTAGGTCCAGTGGAGGGCAGTGCATTTTTACTTTCACTCTTTTCAGCAGGGTGAAGTTGCACATCCAATGTATCTGATGAGGAGCCATGGTATAGTCTGGATCCACCAGGCTTTGTCTTAGTCCAGAAAGGGGATCAGTGGACACAGTGAAGGGGCTGGCACCTGGTGTTGCAGGCAGATTGTCATTTAGCTCTGGTCCACCTCCCCTGGTGAGTGCAGCATTCATGCCTATTCAGTAGGTCCTGGCAGAGGGGAGATAAGTGGCCCGATCGCTACAGTAAGGCGTTACCTTCAAGTGTATATCACCTATCCATTGTTGCAAGTGAAGCTTTGCTCAGGTCTGGGCTTGCCTCCAAGAATGGGCATAGCGCCTCAGTGCCTATTTAGTTAGTCTGAGGGGATAATTGGAGTGATTACTGTTGGTGAGAGCTGCCTTTGAGTGTTTGTCAACCATCTCTCGCCTTCTTTACTCACCCACGCACCTTCTACGATGTGAATTCTGAGAATTTTTCACTAGTTGGGCCAAAGCCTGTATCTGCATTTTGATTTGCCCACTTTTACTCTGTCGCATGCCACCACCACTCCTCTTGCTGCTTGGGTGTCTCCTGAAGTCTATAACTTGAGGTGCTCATTTTGTTAAATTTAATCTTGTAGGGACTCACAATTACCAAATCTTCTTAGACACAGTTTTTTTTAATGCCCCACATATTTCCCAGGCCTGGTCCTAGAGCCATTCTAGTGCCCACTGTGTCCTCTCGCAAATCTCCAGGTGCTGCCACTATGTGCTGACCTACTCAGGTGACAGTCTTTCTCAGGGTCAGCCCTGTCAGTGTTGTGCTGTGTCTACACCTATGTGCCTGCAGCCACATAGCACCAACCCATGGGTAACAGGTCTCGTCAACCATCCTTTGTTTCCTCTCGTAACGGGTTGCATGCACTTTACTGGGATGGGCCTCGCCAGCCCTTGTCTGCCAGCAGACGGCAGGCTACTGTTTCTTCTTTGACTGCATAGGGGGGAGGGGCTGGGGATGAGCTGAGAGAGTCCTGCTCTGCCTTCTACTCCCTCCCTCCCAGGCACTGCAGGCCTCGCCCTCCCATCAGTCACTAGGTCTCTCGGTCAAACCCATCTCCTTGTTTTTGTTTGCAAGGGTGTGCCTGTGGGTTAGCCACTTCCTGTTGCACCTGCTCCCAAGTTTTAATCACAGTGGACTGTCATTGGGTAACATGTACGACCATTGTTAGCATAGCAAGCAGAGAATCGTGCCCTTTGCAACCCACTAAAACAGCTTCTATAATGTACCAACCCTATTTTGCAAGTCAGTAACCTATTACCGACTTGCAAAATAGGGTTTGCAAGTTCCTAGTAGGAAGAGGCTTGCCCAGGGAGTCCCTTCCTAATAGCGAGTTGCAAGAGCATGAACCATTGTTTTGAAACCAGAATGCGGTCGCAAACAAAACGCAGTTTATCGCCTACTTCATGTCGGTGGTAAGCCAGTCGCACATTGGAATGCGTCCCCAGGGGACCCCTTCCCTTTTGGGACTGGTAGCAAAACGTTTTTTAGGAGTAGGCAGTGGTTCCAGAGACCACATCCCACTCTTAAAAAATTAAACAGGAACATAGCAGAAAAATGGTGTGCATTTGGGGGAAAAAATTGCTTTATTTAACAGAAAACAGTTGTGGTGGTCTGCTGTCCCCAGCAGGCCACCATACCTGTGTTATTGCCCATTTCCCATTTCCAATGTGTCAAAAAATTGTGGCCTGCCTCATGACAATTGATGAGGCAGGTCCATTGCAACCCCATTGGGAATCGCTAATGTGTCTGTGACACATTAGTACATTTCATTTTACAAATCTCTAATTGCGAGTCACAAAAAGTCGCAGTTAGAGACTCACAAAGTGAAATGGCCATACATGTGGCATTTATTGTTAAAAACAAAAATCACTGTAAGATAGCTGCTGTACTTGAGCAAGCATGAGCAATCTTAGAACAGTTTTTTTTCTTTAATAAAAATCATTCCGTGATGGCCTTGCGCATGCGTGCACACTCACAATGGCTATCTGGGGGAAAAGAAAAACACTGGCAACGTTAATAGTCCTCTGCTCCTCACAAGAGAGACCCTGTGTATTTGACATTGCTTCTTGTGCATAGGACAGGGAGAAATCTATTTGAGTAGGATTGTTTTTTACTTCAATGGTTTTAGCTTAGTCATTTTTATCCTAATTTCTGTCAGAGTAGATGCAGTCTGAGGGTCTTTGTAATTATACCTTTTTCATTCTGAACGTGGTGATGGCATTAAAGCATTGGCACTATTTATGCTGACGGTAGCAACATCGGGGGAAGTGCTTTGTGGGCCATTTTTGACAATATCTGCAAAGGAGCAGTCAGAGGAAAAATTGAAAATAATATATCCAACATGCGAGTACAGCGTCTGCGATGATGGTGGGGTCATGTCTAGCTCAATGTACCCGGAAACCAGACAACACGTCCTTAATGCTGACCAGCATTTGCTTATGCAACCGCCCTGCTAGTGCATCAGACCACTGCCCACCCAATGCACACAAGAACACTAGGAGTCAACAACAGAAAAAACTAAAAAGTACTGTAAATCTAAGGAACTTTAGAGTAAAAAATGACAAATTCCCTTGTTTCAAGTTTGATTTCTCGCCACTCGTACGCATCTAGGGAAAGGTCGCCGAGATTGTTAGTATGTTCTAAATGTATCTTAAGTCTTTCTCGATTCTGCTATCATTACACATTTCATTCCACATTCCCATTTGTTTTAATCAGTCGCAATGGGAATATTTACACATAAAAGTTTCAGACTTTGTTCCTAATTGGCATTCTTGGCTGACTTTAATTAGTCACTCCATTACCGATGAAATTGCTTCATTAGTTGCATAGTAAATTAAATCCCAGTCCGCCACAGTTGCTTGTTCCCAAGAGGTAAAACTCTTTCGCATTATCGGTGCCAAGAACAGCAATGACAAAGCAATTACAACTTTACAACTTTTTCAAGCTAAACCTAAATTATGGCATAGCACTGACCGGTGCGTTCATGTAAATGCAGAGGTTTAAATGGACAGTTTATCAATTATCTCATGTACTCCGACATTGTATTTTGCAAAGATAAAGCAAATCAATAAGGTGTTCTGTGACGCTAAACTTAGTCTGTGGTCATGGAACTGCGAAGTAACTTGCAAGGCCCTTTTTATGGACAGTTTTTGGGAACTAAAAAACATGGAATAGATATCATTCTCGACTTTTCAAAATACTTTTTAATAGTTTACTTGAGTCTCTATTATTATATTTCCCTTTTTTAGCAATAAAAATATGGTTTCCCCTCTGTCCTTACATTTTTCAAAATCTCTTTTAAAGTGGTTCAACACGTTTTCTAGAGATTAATATTTATTATCCTTTTGTTTTCCCTTTCCCACATACACGTTTTGTGTAAAATCTTCCATCACTGATCAACATTTCCTGTGTCTGTTGCATTATCTGCAAATGCTGGTGGTATCTCAGTCAAACTTAAGAGGGAACTGGCTTCCATATCCCACCATCACACTGCTGGTGGCAGAGGTGCCTCAACAGTATGCCAGCAGGGGATAATTAGACGTGTGCGAATTTTGGAAAATTGACTTTTGCATAATTATGTGAAATTTGGCGAAAATTACACAAAATTTTATATAGTTATGCAAGTGCGATATTAAGGGCCACACATACGATGGCTTTTAGTGGTCGCAAATGGAAAATTGGGTCGTTTGTGACCGCTAAATAGCCTTTTCACAAGTAACCCTATTTTGCAAGTTGATTAAGTATTACCGACTTGCAAAATAGAGTTTGGGAGTCACTAATAAGAGGGTGCTTGCCAAGGGCGTCCCTTCCTAATAGCGAACTGGAGGGGGATGTACAATTGTTTTGCGACTGAAATGGAGTTTTAAAACAATTGCAATTTACCACCTAGTAGGAGTAGGTGGTAAGCCATTCGCGAATTGGAAGGGGTCTCCATGGGACACCTTCCCCTTCATGAATGATAGCAAAAACGTTTTTTTAAGCAAGCAGTGGTCCCATGGACTACTGCCTACCCTTAAAAATTAAACCTTTTATTTTGATTTTTAAACGAATCCTGTTTTCTTTAAGGAAAATTGGGCGCATTTTAAAAAAAATGTTGCTTTATTTAAAAGCAAACACAGACATGGTGGTCTGCGGGCGTTCCCCCTCTGTCCAGCATCCTGTGTTATTGCCCATTTTCAATGGGTTGCAAATTGCAACATGCCTTATGAATATTGATGAGTCAGGTCATTTGAGACCCCATTTGGAATTTCTAATGTGTCTGAGACACATTAGTACATTTCATTTTGCCACTCGCAAATTGCGACTCGCTAAAAATCACAATTTGCGAGTTGCAAAATGTAATGGTCGTACATATATGTCCCTGGAACTCGCTATTAGGAGGGGACGCCCTGGAAACATCCCTTCCAAATACCAACTCGCAAACCCTATTTTGCGAGGTAACAGCCTCGCAAAATAGGGTTAGTTCATGCCAAATGACTCTCTAGTGGTTGAAAACGCCCAAATTCTCTGTTTGCAACTGCTGAAACGTATCATACAGGTGGCCCCTACTGTTCTCTAGCAAAGAACTTGTAGATCCACATACCAAGATCCCATCCGCAGCAACCTTGAATTATAATTGATTAGCAAATACTGTGTTCCCTTGTGATGGGGTGCATGTCATGCCATATGTCCAGTATATGTCTACGTGTGCCACATGGATTGAAGTTGGCTATAGTGCTATGACATTGACCTCTTGGTGAAAGTGGAAGGGAGCAATCTATGCCTGGGTAGAAATTAAAATCGCCACCCCATATGCAATTTATTTGAGATTCGTGAAAGAGACTCTGGTTTACAGTGTCCAATTATGCCACCTGGTCAGCATTCGGGGCATATGTACAGACTAGTGCTACTAGTGGTTCCCCATCCAATATCCCTGTGAATATCATGTATTTGCCTTCAAGATCTGCCTTCTAGGATCGCATATGGTACCCTGAGGATACCCATATATTGCTCCTATAGCGTACAGTGGATATGTATTCCCAACAATCTGGTCTTTCTATCTCTTAGCTAATTTGTTGTTGTATAAGCTTTATTCGACAGAAAATATCATAAAAGCTGTAGAAAACCATCTTTAAAAGGGAAGTACAAACAAAACAAATACAACGTACAACAACATGAAATTTGTATGAGCAGACAATACAACATGATGGTCTATTAATCCCTTGGCACGAAAATACAATTGTCAAATTCGATTAATTAAAAGTTGATACACCAGATGAAAAATATACATTATTGACAAAAAAAAACAAGATAAAACTAGGTAATATTTCACCTTAATAAACACCTATATGGTGTTATAGTTAACTGTTAATTTGCTGAAGAATTTTGAACTTTCCTGAAATAACAACAGAGATTAACAAATAAAGTGCTTGTACATGAGATTTAGTTTTGTAACTTGGCTAAACAGTCTAAAAGTCGTGACACAATTTCGTCGCAAGCTCATTCAAGTTCGGGCTGTGCCGGTCTTCGGAGGGCTTTCCACCTGATAGGCCATGCCTGGACAAGAAACTTTGCCACGCAACAAGCAAACAGAGGTCTGGGATCAGACCTAAGGATGTGCAGGGCTGTATGATAATCCTGTGTGCCCAGTTGCTGGCAAATCGATTTTAGCCACTTGGCCCGCGAGATGTTGTATGGCGGGCAGGCAAACATTACATGGGCGATGCTTTCTATCGGGGCTCTTCAGCATGGACAATCTTTTTAATGTCTTGTTGCATGAGTGCCATTTCGCGGTTGTCTCGCAAACAGGGAGAGTTCAAAACCTAAAATGTATATACAACATCCTGTCCCTAGGGACCTGGATTATGTCTAAAAGGGGCTTGAGACATCTAATTTGTTTGTGTGAATAAAATTATGTTGTTAGTCTGCCCACTTTGGGTTTACGGCTTTCCCGTTGGTCCACCCATTCCCAATACAGTCGTTTGAGCCCGTTTCTCCTTGGGGGTTCCTGCCTTTCCCAATGAGCTTGAAGCCCTCTAGCTGTCAGCATTTTTCTAACATTAGAAGTCCAGCCAATGTTGCGGCTAGTGTCTAGGAGAATGATCTCAGTAAGAGCTTCAGCATAGGGGAGAAGCTCTTGGGTCCGCTTAATAGCTAATTTAGCCAGCTCTGTTGTGTTGAAATGTGTTTCTTGGATATAAGCTATATCCACACAACATCACAAGGTAGGCATATATTTGGTGTCGTTTAGTAGCTGTACCTATCCCCTCATGTTCCAGGTTAGGATGGTGTAAGTATGGGTTTGTCAACTGTAGTCAATTGTGGTAAATAATTTAATTACCGGAACTTAATTTGATGCGGAAAATCTATAACAATAGCTCAGTAAAATAAGAGGCAGAATCCGTGGTATTAGAGGTTCGGAACGGGCTTTATTCCAGAATCAATTTAAATTGAGGAGCTCCATATTCCATCACCACGAAGGTTCAGGAAGTGAAGAACGTTACTTTATTGACAAGTAATCATTTTTATACAATAGGCATTACAGTGAAGCAAATGCAGGAGGCGTAACAATTGATAGTAAAGATAAAACATACATGCGTAGCAAAAGTGGGTGTAACTGGGCGTAACTAAAGAACGTCATCAGGTATGATGTCATAATAGGGTGGTTCCATGAAAGAATTTCGCAATGTCAGCAGAAATACTTGGCAGAAATGCGCGCGCAGCAGCATGACGTGTGATTGACGTGCAACTAGGGGGTGAAGGGGACTTGACATTTAGCTCTACATGTGGCGACAGAAGTCTGGAGAGTCAAGTCAACCTAATCCCAAATCATATCTAACATCCTATGTTTAGAGAACTATGTTATCCAAAAGAGAGGTCTCTTAGAGTAGAATCTTATTCTATACTGACTATACTGACTGTTAGTGCGTGTACAAGCGTCTAAGTGTCTACACTAGATGCGAGGGCCGAAATCTTCCATAGTAACAGGGCTATGAATCACTTGAAAGAATGACAGAGAAGCCGGGCCTTTTGCTCGGTAGCTGGAAGAATGTTTACTTAAACTACTAGACAGGAATGCATTGGGTAGGGAGCGGAGCAGATAATTTCGAAGGTGAAATACAGTTTTTGGCAGGCAACAGGCTGATGTCAGGCACCGTTAGCCGCGCAGAGAGTGAGGACAAAGTTCATGGATACAGATGCGAGCTCAGACTGGAGCTTTCAGAGGCAGAAGGCAGGAAAAGCTTGATGGCAGAATCAGGGCCTACTTGCCTGGACTGTAAAATGGCATAAGTGAACCATATAAAGCCGGTGGCCTTTCATACTTAGGAATGGAATATCCAGCCCATTCATGGCGGATCTGAAAGAGGACATGTTGGCGGTGGACGCACATGTGTTTGCGTCTTCATAACTGGAACTGGAGGGAACATACATGTACTTGTGATTTATACATGAAACCGTTGGGGTCCAAGATAGGGGACATAACTGACCAGAAAAATCCATATTTCCACATTCCCTCCTTGTCCCCTACTTGCCCGTCAAGAGATATCAATCTTCATTAATCCATCGATCTGTTCATATAGCATCATTTGTTCTTCTTTCTTCTTCCGTGATGAATGAAATCTTGGTGGTGGAATACACGATGTGGCACACAGACCACAGATCGCTGGTCCACATTGTAGACATAGACAGCAACTGAATAATATGAGGAAGCCAATACCTAGGAAGGATAGGACCTTCCATCCAAAGGTAGATAATACACTCCAAAACCAACCGGACCAAGTCCAGGTGCCTGGATTCTGGTGTATCTGGCTTACAATCTTATGAAGGCGAGTTATGGCTTTATATACAGATGGCGAATTTTCTGGTATGAAAATGCAACAACTTGATC
Source organism: Triturus cristatus (assembly GCF_964204655.1). Classification (NCBI taxonomy): domain Eukaryota; kingdom Metazoa; phylum Chordata; class Amphibia; order Caudata; family Salamandridae; genus Triturus; species Triturus cristatus. The sequence goes on from NC_140588.1 coordinate 572,113,465, forward strand.
CGATGACCCTACAAGCTCCGCCCCTATCGGCCAGGATGACGTCAAGGACAAGACGATTTTGAAGCACAACAATCCGCATAGCAGACTGCTCTTCTGTTAAATTGCCTAAGGCGGAAATAGTTTCGTTCACTACTGCTTCAAGGGTTCTGGTTAATCTACGTATCAGCTTACTATTGGTAACTGTACCTATATAGGGAAAGAGACCTTTATTGAAATCTGTGTATTTTTCCCATGCTGTCTCAGTGTAATCGACTATTGGGAGATCTCTCCTTTCTCTATTGTGTACTAAATGAGTATTTCTGTGATAATCAGGAGGAGCTAGGAAAACAGGTGGCAAAAGGAATCCGATGTAGCAGGTACCATCCCAATCTAGTGGCAAACGTATGTATGCCGTCTGACCACATATGAAGTAGGAATGGCGGGAAGCTCTAAATGTAGACTTGCCTTGATCACTAAATTCTATTACAGTGGTGCATCTACTATGGCCCATATGTATGGAACCATTCTTTCTTACACATAATTCACCTTTAACTGGAAATACTGACATGGCGGGCAAAATTGGAGTAGCTTCGGATTCGACATTCAAGATCATGAGATTGAGCGTAAAATTACCTAATCCATACACTTCATTTTCTAGATCAGTTCCTGTTCTTTTGGGAAGTCCCTCCTTGTTAGGGTGACAGACTTTGAGTAAAACTAAGTTCAGATTTCCCCATACCCAGTTATCCTGGTAAACTGCAGAATTCGAATCTAGGGAATTAATTAAACTAACCCATGCTCCACAGGAGCCGTTGTGTGTGAACGGGTATGGAAAGAGAGGTAGAATTCCTTTATAGTTCTGATAGGGAGGGAGTCGACCACATATCCAACAATTTGTAGCATTGCTAACCTGATGGGAATGATGTAACATACTAATAAAAGTGTTATTGCGCAGCGCAAATCTATAAGACAATTCATGCGGAGGTAATTCACTAAAAGAATGTTCAGCAGTAATATTGTAAACATGTCTAGAAATAGGATAATATGTGTGCAACAATATACTTGCAGTAATTATTAAAAGACTTAAGAAAAACAAAATTAATAACGTCACTGTGCAATGACTACGCAGTGATTTACAGTACGCATGTCGTTTCAACTTTATCCTTCTGTTTCTTTCTCTATACAGGTCTAAGGGGTACATGTCAGAGACAAATTCGACCGCTTCACCTTGGAGAAGACTTAAACAATCAAATTGCCTGACTGGTTAGACCTGAGTTTTAGTTTATATTGTTCGTGGTTATTCAATTCAACCAAAGGAAGTTTAGAGTCAATCGGGGAAGACACACAAGGTGTGTCGTTTACGTCTGACGGTAGTCCATGAAATTTCTTGATATGACTTGAATGTATCCAGCCTTTTCGTCCTTCGATCTTTACGGCTGTCCTCGTCGTTAGCAATACGAGTTGAGGCGACTTCCACCTAGGATCCAGCTGAGACTTCCGATCAAAGTTCCTCACTAGAACTAAATCCCCTGGAATTACGTCATGGGGTTTCACCTCGGTGTTGTCGGGAAAGGCTGCAGCTACCTGTGAACGACAAGATTGTACTGCAGACATCAAGGAAGCCAAGTAATCTGTCAGCATATTACAGTCAATATCAGTTATTTTGCGTGGTATAGGCGTCCCCCACATATTTGGTGGTCTACCGAAGATCACTTCATAAGGGGATAGCCCTGTTCGAGAGTGTGCTACCATTCTCATGTAAAAAAGTGCAACGGGTAAGGCTACTACCCAGTCGACACCTTTCTCTCTGCATATTTTGGACAATCTAATTTTCAGGGTCTGGTTATGTCTTTCCACGAGACCTGCTGCCTCGGGGTGTCGGACACAGTGAAATTTCCACTGATAGCCTAACAAAAGTGAAACGTGTTTCATTAATTCGGACGCGAACGGCTGGCCGTTATCTGAGTAGACAACACGTGGTAAACCGTACCGTGGGAAGAATTCTCGAACTAACTGTTTGGCAGTAGTCGGGGCAGTGTAATCTGAAACCGGGTATGCCTCTGTCCAACGGGAAAGAGCACAGACAACTACGAGAACATATTTGAATCCTCGACATCGTTCCATCTGGATATAATCCATCTGGAGGACTTCAAAAGGGTGATCAGGAGGCTGAAATCCACCCTGTTCTACGGGAATGCTTTTACCTGGGTTAAACTGACAACAGATCATACAGGTACGGACTTTTTGTTTAGCTGCTGCTCGTAAATGTTGGTTGAACCAAATGTGTTGAATGCTGTCTAGCATAGCTTTTTCTCCTAGATGTGCTGGACTATGTACAGTGTTAATAACGACTTGGACCATTGAATCAGGAAGGAACCACACAGATTTTTCCTTCGTCATCCATCCTTGATCCGTTTGGATCCCTCCTAATTCAGTCCATTTCTTTATTTCGTCTGGTGTAGCATGTGTCTGTATGTCGATTACGTCAAGAGCGGGATCCTTAACCATCATGGAATGTGTTGGTGTCGGGACTATTGTCTTTGTCATGTCGGATGTTTGAGTTTGAGCAGTCTGTTTAGCTGTTCTGTCAGCTAGATCATTGCCTTGAGAAATGATATCAGTAACTTTCGTATGAGCTTTACATTTCATAATTGATATTGCAGTGGGTAGATGTATTGCATCTAATAAGGCATGAATAAGGGGTCCGTGCTGAATGTGGGCACCGTGAGAAGTTAAATAACCTCTCTCTCGCCACAGCACGCCGAAGTCATGTACAACTCCGAATGCATAACGTGAATCAGTGTATATGTTGACTTTTTTATTTGTGGCTTGAATACAGGCTTGTGTCAGAGCGATGAGCTCTGCTGCTTGAGCGGACAAGGTATTTATGCAATTTGTTTCAATGATTTCAGTGTCTGTTGTGACTGCATAAGCGGCCACTAGCTCTCCTGTACCTGTTCTCATACATGAACCATCTACATACAACGTCAGGTCTGGGTCTGACAATGGGACGTCTGTCAAATCTTGTCTGGGTTTCGTCGTGATAGTGATAACTTCAATACAATCATGTGCAAGTGGGTCTGTTCCATTTATAGGTAACAGTGTGGCAGGATTCAATGTACTACAACGTCTGATTTCTATATGTGGCTGAAACAATGTTAATTCGTAACCAGTAAGTCGTGCTATAGTCAAGTGTTGTGTTTGTGTGCGGTTCAAGAGAACCTCTACTGCATGTGGTACTTGTACTGTCAATGGATGTCCTAATACTATGGCATCGCTTTGTCTGATTGCTAAAGCTGTTGCTGCCACTGATTTCAGGCACGCAGGCAAAGCCTGAGCTACGGGATCTAATGTACTAGAAAAATAAGCACATGGTTTGTGTGATCCTGCTTGTTCCTGTGTGAGTACTGACAAGGCAGTACCTTCGCGTTCTGTAACGAAGAGTGTAAACTGTTTATTGTAACATGGTGTTGCTAAAACAGGTGCTTGGCATAAGGCTTTCTTTAGGTTTTCAAAAGCTTGTGTATGTTCCTGAGTCCAAGGGAGAACAGTCGATGTGGCTGCCTCCTGTGTTGTCAATTGAATGAGGGGTTTTGCTAGAAATGCATACTGAGGGATCCACTGCCTACAATATGAAGTGAGGCCTATGAAAGCCCGCACCTCCTTTTGTGTCTTGGGTATCGGCATATTTGCAATTAACTGGATGCGATCTGATGTAAGCTGCCTTCCCTCCTTGGACAGCGAGTGACCAAGGTAAACAACTCGCTGGACACAGAATTGCAGCTTAGAAGGGGACACCTTGTGCCCCTTTTCGGCCAAAAATTGTAATACCGTCAGTGAGGCTTTCTCACATTCAGGTTCGCTTCTAGCGGTGATCAGCAGATCATCGACATATTGAAGCAGGGCAGTGTTGACTGGCATGTGGATACTGTCGAGTTCTCGTTTCAGTGCTTGGCTATAAATGCTGGGGCTTTCTGTAAATCCTTGAGGTGCGCGTGTGAATTTAAAGCTTCGTCCATTTAAACTAAATCCGAACAAGTATTGGCTTTCCGGATCTATTGGGACGCTGAAGAAGGCATTCTTGAGATCAATTACAGTAAAGAATGTTGTTTCGGAATCAATGGCTGTCAGTAATGAAGAAATGTCTGGGACTACGGGGTATTGTGGTACTATGCATTTATTTAATTCGCGCAGATCAATAACCAATCGATATACTGGCGGGGCTGTTGGATCGGTTCGTTTAAGAATCGGAATTATCGGGGAATTACATACATTGGAGTCAGTTTCCACAACCACTCCTTGGGTAATAAGCTCGTCAATGATTTGTAGTAAAGCCACTACAGCATCTGGGGGTAACTTGTATTGTCGCATTCGTGGAAGTACCACTCCTGCCTTTAGTGTGACTCGATATAGTGTAATGTTCATGCAACCAACATCTGTAGGGCCTTGTGCCCATAAATGTGTCGGTAAAGTCTGTAGTCGGTGATCCATGTCTCGGGACACGTAGTGCCCTTTGAAATCACGTAAAAATAATCTTACTCCTTCTGGAGAACAACATATAATAGCTCCTAGAGCTTTCAAAGTTTTTATGCCTAACAAGTTTTCTGGACATGATTTGGTAAGTAATAAATCTGTAGTTCGTGTCAAGGGACCAATCGTAAGTGGAAGAGGCTGTGTTACTTCGTTAATGATAGGTTTTCCTGAAAAGCCAAGGGAAATATTCTGTGTGCCTGAGAGGGGTGCCCCTGGAACTTCACTACGTTTTATTGTTGTTCGGCTTGCCCCTGTATCGAGTAAGAATTTTCTATCTTGACCTAACAGTTCACTGTGTACATAAGGTCCTTCTTGATCTACAGGGACCTCAATAAGGGGTAAGCCAACTTCCCTCTCTAGGCTGTTTCATGAGTATCGTTGGTAATCAGGATAGTCATACTGTGCGGTCTGATACATCTGTCTGGTCGTTGTTTGTGTGGCAGCAATAGGCTGCGGTGGTGGAGCTGGCATAGACTGTTGCGGAGCTGGCATGGACTGTGCATGCTGCGGAGTTCCTTGTTGATTCTGATCCTGTCTAAGTGGCCGTGGTCTTTCTTTTGTGTTACCTATGGCGATATTATGTTTTAAAACGGGACAATCGTGTACAAAATGACCTGGCTGTTTACAATAGTTGCACGTCCCTTTAACAGGACCTGTTGAAACACTGGACTGTGTTATACCCTTCTTATGACCGTCAACTGGCACTGTCTGGGAAACTAGCATTTTCATTTTCGTGTCTTTCATGCGTCTATGTTCATGTTCTTGTTCTTCTCTAATTCTATTGTGATGGTACTGTAACATTTGTAACATTTGTGACGGAGTGTTACCTTGCCAGGTACTCTCGAACTTCAATACTCTATTCTTAACTTGGGGCAAGGCATTTTCAACCAATTTTGTCACAAACAGATGTGGATACGACTCGCTACTTGCTTTTATTCCACTATTTATACCAAAACATTTCTCAAATCGGGAATAGAAATCACTAGTGTCTTCATCTGATTTTTGTTTACAGGCTGAGATTGCACCCCAGTCTTCCTTTTTCGTTGTTAATAAACGTGGCAGTACCTGTACTAGTAGACCTGGTAGTGCTTTGATCTTGTCCCCGAGCCCTGAACCTGGACCTCGAGCTTTTTCTTCGTTTTCTAATGCTGTCCAATCTATCTTCTGGTCTCCCACCTCCCAAACCTTTTCCTTGAGTTTTTCGTAAATGCCCGCAGGCATTAATACCTTCAATATTGTCATAATGTCGGGGTAGGTATATTCTCCCATGAGTAACATATCTTTAATTTCACGATGGAAACCTGCTGGGTCTTTATCATGACTGGGTACCACTTTCTTCATTTCTAATAGTTCTATTTTAGATATGGGTGTGTATACAAACACACGTTTAAACTCATTGTCATCACCCTTTATCGGGTGCACTTCGCGTAAGGGATTCTGTCTATCCATGTAATGCGTCGTTCTTTCCTTGATGGGCAGTGAGACATGTTCAGGACATACAAAAAGGATGTACTGCTTTATGGATTCTAGTATTTCTCTAATTAACTTAGTACCGGAACCTCTCCATTTATTCGTGAGTAATTCAGTCAATATATCAGGTAAGGGACCAGGATCGGAGTGTTGGCTTTTATATAATATAAGGAGTTGTTGAATCATATAGATACCAGCTAAACGCTGTTCATCTGGGGCGAGGTTCAAAAACGTATGTACTAGTGTATCATCACCATATTTTCCAGGACTATCAACCCAGTGAACGGCTGACCTGGCTAATTCTTGTTCGTCCATAGAATCGAGTATATGATAACCCCTTCGTTCTCGGAGTAATTTGTCAGCGGCTTGGAATGAATGTTCGGGGGACCTTATATTTATTATAGGAGTTTGGAATTTTCTGTTATTATCTGGACGTATCGGACATATCGGATCAGTAAAGCATCTAGTATTATTGCAAGATCTTCCTCTACCTACATAGGCCATGGTTTCTAACTGTCCTGTGGGCAGTTCTAATTCTTCCTCGTCCTCAGTTTGTTCAGGTTCGTCTACTGCTAATCTTTCTTCGTGTATTCGTTCTATTTCTTTGCGGATCTTTCGGCTCATAGCTACTATACATGATCGTTTATCGTGTCTCCCCTCTGATATATTCTTACCCCATGTGGTGAGAATCTGCATTTCTTCCGGATTTACCCCTGGTTGATCTTGATTTCTGATCACACAGTTTATGAGGAAACGTAACAGTTCCCCCTGTATTTCCACCTTTTGGTACTCCATGGCTCTGTTAATACTCTCAGGATCTCGCCCTGATTGAACAAAGTGATATATATTTTCTAAATGTGCAGTCATTCCTGGTAGCTTCCCTAAGTATATTGCAGCTCGTCGGATACGTAATGATGCCAGCATCATTTCGTCCCCTTTTCCGGGCACAGGGTCATATCTACAGTCTATTAGAAGTTCCTTGAGCGTGTTGGGAGTTACTAGTTTGGGTGTACGTTGGTGGGCTAATTCTTGAAAGGAAAGTTTATTTGTTCTGGGTGGCGTAGAAAAAATGCTTGATGTACCTCCGGTAGCACCACCTGGGGTGCTGGATGTGAAAGGATTCGTTGAACGAGATATAGCAACCATAGGTGTGGATGCGGATGTAGAAACAGATGTGCTTGCCGGAACTTGTGTCGGGGTTTGCTGTTGTAGAGGTACAGACGAAGGAGGGTCTTGGCGTTGAACCCCCTCAGCAGGCGGTCTATGTGGCGCAGCATTAGCATACGCGGGAGCTGCGTCGTCTAAATAAGAGGAAAGAAAAACATCTTCTGCGGTTCTGGGATGCCCTTTGGGATGTGCTTTTATCGGAAACAATGGGGGTGGCAAGTCTCTTGGTATCTCCGGGGTAGCCTTAGGTAGTCCTTCGGCCAGAAGAGGATACATACCATTCACAAGGGCATTTCTTTGTCTGTCTGTTTGTTCTGACTTTACTCGAGTACCTTCTTCAATTAATACACTTTCTCGAACTTTATTTGAATTCTCCTTACTTTTCTCTTCCTGTCTGAGCGCTTTTTCTGTACGTCTGTATGATTCTTTACGCCATAATTCAATGGCATCTTTCTGTGACTGTCTAGCTTTCCTTTTCCATAACTCTTCTTCTACTTTCATAATGCAATCTGCATCCCAGGTCCCAGCTGCGGGCCACCTCTGACTTTCTGGTAATTCCTTGGTGTAGTCTACCCATAAATCAAGAAATAATATGGCGTCTAGGCCATGTTTATGATACATGAAGTACCCTGGAGTGTCCCTAGGAGGAATGGGAACTGCTTCTTCGAGTACCCCTTTTCTGGTTTTGATCTGTCTTAATTTCGAAAAGAGCGGCATATTGAGAACTGATCTGATACCTAATTTTGAACACGTTTAATACCATAAAACACAATAATGAACAGTCATTCACACCACAATATACAGAACGTATTTAAAACATTTTAACATTTAACATTTAATGAATAAACAATGATGGTCATTTAGGGAACTAGTCACTAAGCATAATACTCGATACTAACTAGGTAAATCTGAATTATATACTAGACATACTTGATATACTGCTAAACAGTACAGATACACTGCTGAAACAGTGCAGACCGGATTTGTGTACCCAAACCCGTCTTGACCGGCACAACCTATGTGCACGTCAGAACGCCTCCCCGATAATGGTACTCACCGGGTAGCTCGGAACGGAAGGCCTCGGAACGGAACTGAACTTGAACCGGACTGGACTCGACTCGGAACTTCGGAAACTTCGGAAAACTGGTGGGCCTCTGTATACCTCGGATCTTGCTCTCTCAGCTAGGCTCTGGTCGGGATACTTCGCACTTCTCACCGCCTCGTCTGGGTGTTGATCGCAGCCTCAGTTACCCCCGCTCGGCAGGAGGGAGATACAGGAAATCCTGTGGGTACGCGTTGTTGTCCGTCCAGCTGTGACAGGAGACCGGGCCTGCAACGCACCGCCGGCGCGTGAGATGAGAAAGTGTCCCTGTTCGGGCGCCATTTATGTGGTAAATAATTTAATTACCGGAACTTAATTTGATGCGGAAAATCTATAACAATAGCTCAGTAAAATAAGAGGCAGAATCCGTGGTATTAGAGGTTCGGAACGGGCTTTATTCCAGAATCAATTTAAATTGAGGAGCTCCATATTCCATCACCACGAAGGTTAAGGAAGTGAAGAACGTTACTTTATTGACAAGTAATCATTTTTATACAATAGGCATTACAGTGAAGCAAATGCAGGAGGCGTAACAATTGATAGTAAAGATAAAACATACATGCGTAGCAAAAGTGGGTGTAACTGGGCGTAACTAAAGAACGTCATCAGGTATGATGTCATAATAGGGTGGTTCCATGAAAGAATTTCGCAATGTCAGCAGAAATACTTGGCAGAAATGCGCGCGCAGCAGCATGACGTGTGATTGACGTGCAACTAGGGGGTGAAGGGGACTTGACATTTAGCTCTACATGTGGCGACAGAAGTCTGGAGAGTCAAGTCAACCTAATCCCAAATCATATCTAACATCCTATGTTTAGAGAACTATGTTATCCAAAAGAGAGGTCTCTTAGAGTAGAATCTTATTCTATACTGACTATACTGACTGTTAGTGCGTGTACAAGCGTCTAAGTGTCTACACTAGATGCGAGGGCCGAAATCTTCCATAGTAACAGGGCTATGAATCACTTGAAAGAATGACAGAGAAGCCGGGCCTTTTGCTCGGTAGCTGGAAGAATGTTTACTTAAACTACTAGACAGGAATGCATTGGGTAGGGAGCGGAGCAGATAATTTCGAAGGTGAAATACAGTTTTTGGCAGGCAACAGGCTGATGTCAGGCACCGTTAGCCGCGCAGAGAGTGAGGACAAAGTTCATGGATACAGATGCGAGCTCAGACTGGAGCTTTCAGAGGCAGAAGGCAGGAAAAGCTTGATGGCAGAATCAGGGCCTACTTGCCTGGACTGTAAAATGGCATAAGTGAACCATATAAAGCCGGTGGCCTTTCATACTTAGGAATGGAATATCCAGCCCATTCATGGCGGATCTGAAAGAGGACATGTTGGCGGTGGACGCACATGTGTTTGCGTCTTCATAACTGGAACTGGAGGGAACATACATGTACTTGTGATTTATACATGAAACCGTTGGGGTCCAAGATAGGAGACATAACTGACCAGAAAAATCCATATTTCCACACAATCATAAATAATGCTCAAGTGAGGAGAGTCCCCCTCCTGCCATAAAATGTAGATATAAACTAAGTTTGCCATGCAACATACCATTATAACAATGCGTTCCACTGGCATAACATATGATGCAAATTGCGAGATCCTTCAAACTGTTTCTAACTCTCCAACCTTGGTGATGACCAGAAACATGTCTCCTGTATATGAATGTAAACAACTAACAACCAACTGTGACTCAGTCATGTCAGACCATATATACCACAGTGCAGGGAGGGTGTTTCTCATATGATTACTCCAAATGTTACATAATAGCCTGCAGGATCACTTTCCTCCCAGCAACCCCCACCCCTCTTCCCCCCCACCATTCCACAAATAATCGAAACATTTTATTAAGATATTTGATCCTGCCATTGTACTTCTCTAAGCTGTCAAATTATGTGATCCGAAGTCATAGGCAATGCAACTGGAGCGAACACCTCTTTGCTTCAGATCTAGTTTCCTCTGATCCGCTGTCTTCAGTCTCGGCCCTTACCTTATGCGCTCTCTCCAGTTCTGCCTGTTTTCTCATCAATCTATTGCGTTGCTGATAATCTGCCTCTGCCATTTCAATGCCCTTTATTGCCTCCTGTTCTAGCAAGCCTGCCGAGGTAGGATGCCCCAAGTTTTAGAAATGTCACTATGAACATAGCTGAAAACAAAAAGTGTAAGGTATAATTCAAAATCACTTGTAGCTTAGCAGGATAGAGCAGTGCGTACTTTAGGTCTTGTTGCCGCAGTTGTTTCTTAACATTTATGAAGGTTTTGCATTGTCTCTGTACAGCCTTTCTGTAATCTGGGAAAATGTTTACCCTATGGCCCTGTTGGGCCATACACTCTGGAAACTTGCAATATGTGATCTCTATCTCTCTCTGATATTAAGTAGTCTGTCCGCAATGGGTGTAAGGGGTGTCCCACTTAAAAGGCGGTCTGCCTGGAACCATGTGGGCCCAATCTACAAAGCCTTTCCTCTCAAAACTGTTTGCAATAGCCAGTCCTTCACAAATAACTCAACTCTGGGGCCCTTTGCTTTCTTTGGTATACCCACTATATGGATGTCATTTTCCCTGGGATGTCCTTCAGCTACGTCCATTACCTGCAGTGACTGAATCTGCGATTGCATTTTGGATACTGAGGGCCTCACTATCACCAAGGTTGATTATTTTCTAGCACCCCTCTCTGCCAATTTCCTATGCCCGGGTCAAAGGATGTCAACATCCAAGGCAACAACATCAGTCTTGGCCTCCAATGCATTCTGGGTCTCTTTTATGTCATGAAGTATTTTATCTGTATGTTCAGCTAGTGTCAGTCCTGTAGGTCTGGCTTCAGTATCCTCCACTTGCCTAGTTTCTGGGTTCTCTTTAGTTGAGAGAGGCCTAGTCGTTTTCGGGTGTACCACCTTTCCTTCTTTATTGTCAAGTTCCCTTTGTGTATTTAATTGGTATCCTTGATTGTACAGCTTCTAATGTTTCCACTCAGTGTAATACGCCATTATGGAAATAATCAGCCACCAGTATGTGTCTTCAGACCCATAGAGGCGAGGAGGTTAATACAGGGAGCACACCCTAAATGTCTTTATTTGGACCCTCAATCTCTCATATTCACCTCCATTCTGCAGGAAATGGGCTCTATCATAAAAGTGAGGTTGTAATATATCTGCAATCTTTGAGGCAATGAATGGAGCTCCACACTTATCTATAAATCAAGTGGTGCCCTGCAGCAGTTCAAAGAAATCATCGTCTCTTATTAAACCTAATTTAGTACATCAATGGAAAGAGGAAGATGTAGGCGTCATTTAAGACATCAAGGCACATTTCTTTCTTTATCTTGTGTTATCATTGCTCTCCATGCCCATCCTCTGTTGAGCGGCCAGAGAAATGTATATGTTGATGTCTTCCCCTTGGAACAACGTACACTTTGTAGACTATATAAACAGAAGAAAAGCAGAATGAATGCTGTGAGCCCCAGTCCAACGCTCAGTTCTGAATCAATGCATTCTTAGGAAAATAACTTCCCTAGGTGAATTTCATTCATTGCCACTTCAACATCTCAAATTCAGCTCAACACATTAATTGAACCTCTCAGACTGTTCATCAGTCTGAGAATGGTAACTGATAGGCCGGACACACGTTTATATCTAGCTCTTTACACAGGGCAGTAATGGGAACAATGGCACACCATATCGTGTGTTGTGCAGAAATCTGTGCTAAAACTTTAGAGGGGATCTTTTTCTTGATACAGAAATATCTTTTCATATTTTATGTCTTGCTCATTTAACCAAGGCTTTTTCTCTACAGATTGTCTTTTCTATGTACTTTTGTCAGTAATGAATCCACAATTATTGGAACAATCGAAAGATCATACAAAATGCTGGAGGACAAAATTATTGGGGGATCCTCTGATTTTCACACTTCAATGGATCTTGTCGCTATAAAGTATCATCTTTACCATTTCCCTAACCTTGTCTATAAATCATGGTCAGAAAAGAACAAGGTTCGTGGGTAGCTGATTTCAGAAGCTGAACATTTCTGTGATCAGTGTACACTTCTGTAGTTTGTTTGGTCCTTAACAAAAATTTCTCCACTCTTTGAAGTTCTCCTGATGGTCAAAATAGCCTTATCAGTGATTGTACAGTTTAACTTTGTGGGTAAATTCTGTTTTTTAGAGCAGTAAGCTACAGGGTAAACCTCACCAGTGTTTTATTTTCTTTGAGATAAAACACCATAAAAGGATGCCCCCGTGTCAACAATGCCCAAGAACAATCCAGCCCGCAGCACAGGCCCCTTGCACAGTGGTACAATGGTGACTGAGTTGGCGCTAGGCAGTACACAGTGCACCAGTGCAAGGAGAGAGCAGAAATGCTACATATCTTTGTAAACAAATGCAGTATTTCTGCTCTCCCCCTTTCACACAATGCAACGCAGCAATTTCCCTTGCTATGCGGCATTGCATGACATAATAGTAAATGTACTCTTCAATGTTGTATTTAACTGTTCTGTCACTATATAATTCTCTTGACTTAACCACAACCTATTCTTCTGTTTGTTTCTGTTAACAGCATCATATACGCATGTTGCAAACAGCATTCTTCAGACTTATTTAATTGTGGATCTATATGTTTATTAGAGGAATGTAAGATGAACAAGCAATTGCTTAATACTATAAAAACCTTTAAACAAAACAAAAAACTACATGGGCCGATTGGTCATTCATCTGTATGCATCTTGCTTCTTGGTCGATATAAACGGTGGTCGTGGGGATGAAGACCTCTGTCAATGGGAGTGGAGAGAGATGGAAATGCAGAGGGAGGGGAAGAGGCCCCTAGTCTCTTCTAATTACTTCTAATGGGTTTAGTCATTCAGCAGCTGCCTATCACTCTCTTAGTGTATGGTTATTATATTTAACTGGGATTGTATGTGGGGTGTGGGAATTGAGTGTTGTTTGGTGTGGGCTCTCCTTTTTCCTGGGGCAGTCACTGCCATATTGTCACTTTGTTCCAACATAATGGAGATCAGAATTGCATCATTTTATTGAAAAATGGTTCTCCTTCTTATTCCCTTTGCTTCCTACCTATGTAAGTACACACCTTCTGTTTCAGACCATTTTTTCAACCACTGTCCCAATATGTTGGGGAACCAGATGACATTCAAGTCATTGCTGTCAATCTTTTTGCTAGCACTGCTATGTCTTTTAATAAGGCTGGTCCCTGCACTCTTCTTTTTGGGTTTGGAAAACAGTCCAGAATTTGCACTAATGGTGTGTATAAAATGTTATGTTGTTGGTTAAGGGGGGTGTGAGTCCTTCTCAAGCAACAGCCGCAATCCCTGGCAGAGTGAACAACAGACAGTCACTAAATGAACCTGTGTTGAAATCTTTGTTTGCTTGGCACAATAGCAGGCAGGCTTATCTTAAACACAATGTGTAAAGTATTTGTTCAAACAGTAAAGGAGTGAAAATACACCACAAGAAAACTCACAAACCCATTTAGAAAAGAAATTACATTTTAATAAATTATTTCACACAAAAATAACAAATATTCAATCAGTAGAACCAGAGTTATGAATTTTCAAAGTTTAAAGTGTAAAATGTGGTTTAAAAGTGCAAGGCACCAATGTGGACATCTAGTCATATGAAACAAGGGCAAAGGTGAAGGATTTGGCTGACCCCAATGGAGCACAGGTCAGATGCACAAAGTGGTTTGGGCCTGGGCTCCAATTACTTTTGGACTTTGAAGACATTTTGGAGACAATTGTCTGAGAAAGTAAAGTTCAGCGGGGCAAGGCAGCTGGCATTGCCTGAGAGGGAGATGCCGTTGCTGTCTTAGCACTTTTTAGAAGAAGATTTTCTAAGTCCTAAGTTTTGGAGTTGGACTGTCTGTGCACCATTAGCACCACTTCCAAGGAAATGGAGGGGAACCACTTGGAGTGTTAGGACTCACTCAGACTGGGTCCAGGTGTGGGTTCAAGATGGTTGAAGCCTTTTCTGTTCCTGAGGCTCTGATCAGGAGGCCAGCCAACAAGCCCTTGGGACCACTCAGTATGTTGTGGGTTCAAATAGAAGAGTAGGTCTCAAGAATCACTGCAGGATTCAGAGGGCACAGGGCAGGCTTCAGGAGGCCAAGCAGTCCTTCTTGGTGCAGCAAGGCAGAGACCTCTGAAGTATACAGTAGGCTACAGCAACAGGCAGTCTTGTGAGAATCCTTCTTCAGGTCCAGAAGGGTACTGAAGAGTGAGTCTGAGGGTCCCTTTTTGTACCTGGTGCCCATTTGGAAGTGGGAGAAACTTCTGGAGGCTTCCCCCCCCCCCAGAGGTGTCTGGAATTTCCTGCCTCCCTGGTCCCAGTCTACCTGCTGGCACAATAGGCGAGTGTGGAGTTCTTAGTGTGTAGCTCTCTCACCCCCTTCTTGTCTGAGATGGCCCATTCAGGCACCGTTAACCCATCTATTGTGTGTTTGTCTATAAGAAATATACAAAGGCTAACTGCCTCTCACACCTTCCCATGTGACCCTGGAACAGGTTGCAGGCACCAAATAGGGTGGAAAAATGCAAATTTTCTAAAAATGGCATTTTCAGAATTGTGACTTAAAATATGGCTTTACAATTAAAGAGGATTTCAAATTACATTTCATCAGACATCAAACAAGACCTTCCTACCTGCTTTCAATCAAAAGGTATCCCTTATTAAATGTAATAAGTTAACCTAATGTTATTACAAGGTAGTGGTAGACTTCACTGTAGTGGAAAATACATTTGAGTTTTTCACTACTATGACATGTAAAATCTAAATACTCTCCACCCTGCTCTTTGGGATACTCTTTGGGATGTTGAAGGCCTACCTTAGGGGTGACATATGTATTAAAAAGTGAGCTTTAGGCTTGGAAAAAAGGATTTTTTGCTAAGTCAAATTGACAGTTGGCAGGCCTGAGACATTTTTAAAGGGCTACCTAAGTGGGTGACAAAATAAGTGCTGCAGAACCAGTAGTAGAATTTAAATTACAGGCACTGGGTATTTAGTATGCAACTTTACTATGCCTTTTTAAGTAAATTAAATATGCCATTCAGGCGTATGCCAATTTTACCATGTTTTAGAGCGTGAGCACAAGCACTTAAGCACTGGTCATCAGTGGCAAAGTGCAAAGAGTCCTACGGCCAACACAAACAAATTCAGAAAAAAAGGAGTGGTGAAAGTAACAAGCTTGAAGGTGCCTCTGCAGAGAGGGCCAATTCTAACACTGTGCGTATTCCTGTTATCCCTGTGGAGGTGTCAGGTGGTTCTACTAACGCATCACAGTATAGGTCCAATTTTGTTGTCCGATCGTGGAGGGGAACGGAACGGCGAAGTTCGTGACACTTGAGTCCTTGCTAGAGAGATTAAACATAACAGAGGGAAGCAACAACGGTTAATGAAAGACACATCGTCTCCCGACACCCTAGGACAAAAACGCAATATATTTTAATAAAAATTGTCTTGGAGGGATAATTTTGTAAATTAAAGGATCCCACTGACATAACAGGGGATCAGGTCTGACCTAGACCTGAGACGGATCACGTATCGAACTTCGGTTAAGATTTGAGGAAAGCTCAGTCTTTACATTGAAAAGCATTAGAAGCGGACTTTTACTGGCCTAAGATTTTTAAAGTATTTTATCATCGCCGTGTCTCCATATCACGCTGGAGGTTGGCAGATCATTCCACATTTACCGAGAAGGTGACATGAAATTGCACCAGCAATTGTGTCACTAGGAGAGACAATTATTACTCTTGTCCTGCTGAAGATGGCTTTTGAATAATTTACTGCCACCGTAACGCGTCAGCGCCCTTTGTTTCTTTTAGATTATATTCAACGAACTCTCTATGCCTAATCACACAATTCATTGATGGACTTTTATGAAATTGATTGATTCACTTGAAATAACCGTATTATGATCTAAATGTTTCACATGTTTGTTGTCTCTCTTGTCCTCTAGACTTTGATTATTTGTTGTTTGTAATTACATTGGTGTCATTTTGATTTTAACCATGAACACTTTCTAAGAAAATATCTTTTTTAATAAAATTATTTTTATACCAGTTCTAGTCTTTATCAATGTGTTTATAATTGTTCTTAGGGCCCGTGTTCGTGATCATTGAGAGATCTTTTGAGTGTTCGGATGTTTGAAGATTGAAATATAGTTGTATGAAATTTGGAAATAATATATGGTCCAAGAGAGTTCTTTCTTAACTTGTACCTCGGTCCAATTCTTGCCA
The DNA here is from genome assembly GCF_964204655.1 of Triturus cristatus. Classification (NCBI taxonomy): domain Eukaryota; kingdom Metazoa; phylum Chordata; class Amphibia; order Caudata; family Salamandridae; genus Triturus; species Triturus cristatus. The sequence continues at coordinate 572,129,963 of NC_140588.1, forward strand.
TGTAATAGATACTAGCATTTTCATAGAAACATCTCGGGCAAGTGGAGGATTCTGATTTATGCATTTTGTTATTTTTCTTGGAGTTGTATATGTGCATGCGAAGAAAACTGAACTGAGCACAGTTGAAGCTGACTTCATTGACACTTTGTCTATGTAAGCTAAATTTTCAAGTCACTGCCTTGATGAGGAGAGCGCTCTAGAACCAGGTACCCAATCTCCTACAGTGCCCCTTAATGTATATTAAACATTACATTTCAGCATTTGGGGCTCACAATATGACTTGCAGCATTCTCTATGAATGTATTTTGGATAGCTGTGCATAGCATAAATTGTCCCTATGAGAGGCCACCTGCTCAATATGGGATCACAGAGTGTCTGAGTCATAACAGCCCCCAACTCTCTCCATCCACTCAGCTGCAGCATTGTGTGCAAGCCTTGGGCAGTGGGAGCCCATCTAGTGGCACAGCCAGGGTGTTGGTTAGATCTCTCTAGCCTTAAGGAGGTACCTGTCTTAACACATGAGAGCAGTCCACAGCAAACTAGACCATCCCCTATCAGGTGAGATCCTTGCCACTGAGTCCTGCCTCTGTCACCCAAGGCTCGTCCAGCCATCTTGCTACCCACTGAAGCACCGCAGCCAAAAAGTAAAAAGTCTGCTGCTCCCAGACCTCCCTTGGTAATTTTAACTTAATTAGTACTACTCTGTGGCTGTCCAATCGTTTGATCATATTGAAGAACATCGTATCCACATCTTTGAATAGGCTTTTGTGCACCCAAAGCAGCAGTGTAGTAAAATGATATAGTAGTTGGGGAGATAATGATCATTTTGGCCACTGCTATATGATGCATAGCCAATAAAGGGAATGTTTTCCAGAATTTCAAGCACTTTCTCAGGGCGGGGTATGATCTCACTAAATTCCCCTCCATCAAGTCACAGTCAGCTTGAAAGACCTGTTCTCTTAAATATGTAAATACTTGTCGTTCCCAGGCTATGGCCTAATCTCGTAATACTGCAGGTTTGAGGGTGTCTTCAGGTCTGATTTTGGAAACACGTTTTCACCCAGTTTGTGCAGTAGCCTGATATTTGGCCAAATTCGGGTACGCCTCAAATCATGTCAATTAGATCTGAAATCATTGATCGATACCAACATGTATTTATTTCCTATAAATAAGGCATCAAAGTTTATCATGAAGCGTTTTGAGACGCTGATTGCTTCCTGTTCTAGTGCCCTAAATTTCTGAACTTAGTCCACTGACCTGTTAGTGTTGATGCTGGCAGGAGTGACCAGGAATCCCACCAAACTTCTGCCAGCCAATACCGTCTCTCAGAAATTCAACCTGGGCGCTGGTGTTGCAGAAAAGGAGCTAGAGGGTTAAGAGTGTGGGGCCATGTAAATTGTTAGGTTGTTCCCCAGATCGGTTTTCAAGACTGTAACCTTTCAAGTTGAAAGAGCAGAACAATTGCCCTCTTATTCTCTCTGAATTCAATATGGCCTTAACTTCCTATTCTGGATGGATGATGACGAGAACATGTGGTAGAGGCGTTAAAACATTTTTTTTTTCATGGGGTGGTTTAAGCGAGCATATGTGAAATACTGGATGAATGACTAGCTTTCAAGGTATTTGTAATTGTATAGACACCAAATGTATTATTGTATTCACTTCATAAGGCTCAATAAACGTATGCTTCAATTTATTAGCCCCTTTAAAATTGATTTTTTTGTGGATAGCCAGGTCCTGTCGCATGGCTTCACACTCGGACCCATAATTCCATGCTGGTCGGCATAATTTTTGTAGTTCTCCGTGGCCTCTTTTAAGCTTATCTTCTCTTCTTGGTGTATCTGATGAATTTGTAAGACTCTTTCTTGTACACTGGGGACCGTAATCCATTGTTTTGGTCTGGCTTTTAACATTTTGCGATGGCTTCCAAATGTACAAAGAAATGGAGAAAAGCCAGACAAAGCATTTATCATATTGTTGTAGGCAAACTCGGCCAACCAGACTCTACCGGTTTAGTCTTCTGAATACTACAGTAGTAGGCAGCATAAAAATTGGACCAGTGTTTGTATACTTTATCTGTCTGGTCATCAGTTTGAGGGTGTTAGTTAGAGGAGAGTCTGACATCCATGTTCATTATCAAGCCAAGATTTCCCCGGAAATGGTATACAAATTGGGTGTTCCAGTCTGTAATTAGTACTGATGATGTCCCATGCAGCTGTATCATTTCTTGTGAAAGTATTGTGACCAATTTGAAAGCTGATGGCACCCCTTTAAGGGGAAGAAATGAGCCATCTTGGTTAGATTGTCAACATTAACTAGAATAGTGTTGTAACCTCCATTGGAATGCAGTAATTTGACTTTCAAGCTCATAGATACTGCATGCCGAAGGCCAGGGGGATCTAAGTTGGATTGTAATAGACCTTCATAGGATGATGTGTGGTTTTCGCTTGGGCACAAATTTCAAAAGTGGCCACAAATTATTTAATGTCTTTAGGCAAAAGTGTCCACTAAAAGCATTGTTGAACTAACTGTAAAGTTTTCTTTTCTCCAGGGTGATTCACAAGGAAGCTAAAAGTGACACCAATTTGTTGCCTGATTATGTAGAGACTCAGTAGATAGCTACAAAGAATGACTTCATAATTCTATCCATCTTTGGTGGTTTCAACGTAAGATTCCCAAGCACTTGCAACCGTTTCAGATTGGGTCTTCTTTACAGAGGTTAAAACGTCTGTGCTAACTGCATTTGCAAACACCTCCTCAGCAATGATTCTTGGTGGCTTTAGGTTGGAGAGCTTATTTCAGTCAGAAAATTCATACCTGGACAATGTATCAGCCGTGCCATGCATTCCTCCAGGTTGGTACTGGACGACAAAGTCATATTCATTATAGAAGTGCATCCAACACAATTGTCTTGGGGATAGGACTCACACTAATTAAAAAATATATATGTTTCTGTGGTCCATGAGAAATGTAACTGTGAGGGAATAGGGTGTATTATATGTTGTGGTTTTGTGTGTGACACGGTGTAACACACTTACAAACTCCTTTAGGACCAGTAGGTTTTGTTAAAAACTCTAACTTGACCCGGGGTAGCTGTGGCTCTGAGCAGTCATGCTTTCAAAACAGAACAAGTGTTAAGCATTTACACAGCACAAAAATAATTGAAGAAGAAATACACAAGACACTCAAAAACCCAGACAACAATTGATAAAAATAGACTATTTATTAGTCTATTTTTACCAGAGTTTATACAGATTTTATAAGGTATAGAAATAATATAAATCTTTTACTTACCTGGAAACAAGCATTGGCAATTTTGACAAATCTGACTTTCAGAAACCTGTTGAGGAACAGCCTTGGTTACTTATACTGGAAATGTCAGAAAGTGGGTCTGTATTTGGCAGAGGTATGTACACTGTACAAGTAGGGACCACAACTCTAGTCAGGGTAGAACAGATACACCGTAATTTAATCTGTGCTCACCGTCTGGTAACTTGGCACAGAGTAGTCATGCTTAACTTAAGAGGCCATGTGTAAAGTATTTCTGCAACACTTATTATACTAAAACAGTAAAAATACCATGCTGGACTTGGCCCTTTTTGCAGGGTCATCCCTTAACTTGTTGTCTTCCTCCTGTATTTTCTCTGACCTGCTTTTGTTGGTTTTTAGACTCTGGGCACTTTATCACTGCTGATCAGTGCTAAAGTGCATATGCTCTCCCTATTGTAAATTGATGTATGGATTAGTGACTCCATCATTGGCCAATTTGGTTTACTTGTCAGACCCTAGTACAGTGCACTGAGTGTGCCCAGGGTTTGTTAATCAAATGCTGCTGGTGGGCTTGCAGCACTGGTTGTGCCACCCACAGAAGCAGCCTGTAAAAGTGGGTCTCAGGTCTGCCATTGCAGAGCCTATGTGCAGTCTGGTACTGCCATGCTGACTGGGCAAGTGCACCCACTTGCCAGTCCCTAAACCTTCCTTTTTTGCATATTAGTCACCTCCATGGTGGGCCCAGGGCAGGGTGCATTGTAAGTATAAGGTAGGACATGCCCTGATGTGTGTGGCATGTCCTAATACTGAATTACAGCCATTTTTGTTTTTCACTATTGCAAGGCTACCTGTTCCCCATAGGCCAGAATAGGCAGTTTGATTATTACAGCTTATAATCCTAACTGACTCAGGGAACATGGTAGAAATTTGAGTTTAGTATGCATGAACTCAGAATGATAAAATACATCTTTTAGTGAAGTTGGTTTTAACATTCTGTGTTTGAAAATACCACTTTTAGAAAGTAGGTCTTTTCTTGTCTAACCATTCAAACCTGCCTCTGCTAGGTTGTGTATTCCTTGTCTGTAGTTTGAGTGACAGGGGCTGGGGGATTCCAGGAGACAGGGTGAGTCAGCACAGGGCTGAATAGAGAGATATGCATCTAGATGGGTGGGAGGAGCTGCACCTGGGACCTGAATAGGGCTGTGCCTTCCCTCCACAATGCTGGCTTCACCTCCTGTGGTGCGTCTGATGTCTCTGCCCTGCTCTCTGAAAGGAAAGAAGGAGTCTTGTCAACAAAGTGCTCCAGGACTGACCAGAACTGATTTGGACTAGGCAAAGGCCTCTCTGCCTTCTAGGAACAAAGAGAAACTGGGTATAAATATTGGGACCCAAACCCAAGAACTTTAGATCACTTTGGGAAACAAGAAGAAACCTTTGCTGAGGAGAGGAACCAGAGAGACTGATTAGAGACTATCCCTAAGCTTGAGGGATTGGCCTGCAGTGATTGCGAGAGGAGAAGGAACTTTGTATACTTTATTCAACTTGTGAAGGATCTCCGAGGGCTTGAGAAAGAGCTTGCCTCCTGCTGAAGTCTCAGGGACAACAGACTTCACCCACCAGCTCCCCAAGAGTCCTTTGTAAGTGCCTGCTATTTTGCGAGGCTTTCTGAGGGACTTCGTGTCGCAAGGAGCTGGAAGCGCGACTCATGAGCAAGAAGCGTGTCGCTGAACTGCCGCTGTCGCTTCACAGCGAGAAAGCACTTCACATCGCCGGAGAAGAGGATCGACGTCACAGCAGACACCGCCGCATCACTGGGACGCATGTCGCAGGGCCTGTCGCAGCCCAGAAGAACCGTTGAGTCATCGCAGGGTCCCCGAAGTGCCTCGCATCACCGGAGAAGAGGATCGACGTCGCAGCAGACACCGCCGCATCACCGAGAAGTGTGTCACAGGGCCTGTCGCGTCTCACATTGTTGTTGAAGCAACTCGCATCGCCGGAGAAGAGGATCGACGTTGCATCAGACGCCGCCGCATCACAGGGAATTGTGTCGCAGGGCCTGTTGCGGCTCGCATTGTTGCTGGAGCGTCCCACACCATCGGAGAAGAGGATCGACGTCGCAGCAGATGCCGCCGGATCACCTAGAAGCGCGTCGAAGGGCCTGTTGTGGTCCGCATCATGTCGAATCAAGAAAATACGCTATCTTTGTTTCTTTGCACCGGATCTGCATCGCATCACGGCGTTCCGTGCCGCATCACCACGGAAACGCAGTAAGAAACCGACGCATCACCTCCCCTCGCAGAGAAGAACCGACGCATCCCCTACGCAGCAGTAGGGACCCAACGCTTCACTGTTCTTGCATGTAAGGAACCGACGCATCACCTTCCCTGCAACACTTTTGTTGTATTGCGTTACGCATCTAAGGTACATTGAACTCAAAGTGTCGCATTTTAACATCTAAAGAGAACTAAGCTAATTCTACCATTTTAAGTACAGTATTGTGGATTTTTGTTGTTTGTGGTCTTGTGATAAGTCTATATAAAGAATACTTATTTTTTATATAAAACTTGTGTGGTGTCCTCTGTAGTGTTGTCACTTGATTACTGTATGTGTTCACAAATGCTTCACACACTGACTCTGAGATAAGCCTGTCTGCTCGTGCCAAGCTACCAAAGGGGTGAGCAGGGGTTATTTTATGAGGGTACCCTCTTACCCTGACTAGACGCAAGGGTCCCTATTTGTCAATGGTACCTACCTCTGCCAACTAGAGACCCCCGAATCTAACATACCAAATACAAATAATCCACACAAGGTTAGAAAAAAACGGCTTCATTTGTTAAACAAAACAAAATAACAAAAATCTAATGAGCAGAACCAGAGTTTTACATTTTTAAAGAATATCTTGAATTATAGTGCGTAGAGTCATAAAGCGCCAACTGGAGCTTTCTGGTTGCGTAGGACCGGGTCAAATCTGAAAAGTGCAGCTGACTGCGATGGAGCATGGGTCGGATACAGAAGCCACGCAGGCCCCGCTTAAAACAGTACCTTTCCGGAGGATGCGTAGAAGGAGAAAGCAAGATGCGTTGTTTCTAAGTAATGCTGTTGGGTCCCGTGTTGTCATCAAACCCCTTTGTGATGGAGTAGATGCGTTGTCATCTAGCCTCACAGTCAGGTCCCACGTCGCCGTTTAAACCCTTCTGCTGTAGGAGCTGTGTAGACTTCAGAACAGGAGGCAAGTCAGCATACCCTTGGAGTTGGTTCTGGGGATGTAAAGATTCAGGTCCAGCCCTTCTCACCACCAGGCAATGTCCAGCAGGGCAGGCACCGCAGAGCGGAGTCCAGCAGACTGTCAGTCCATTCAGCAGCAGAGCAGTCCTTCTTTCTGGCAGAGTGTCCTCAGGGCCAAAGTGTACAGAGTTGCTGGTGTTAGCGGTCCAGTACTTATACCCAGTTGTGCCTATGATTTGAGGGAGCCTTCAAAGAGAGGCTTTTGAAGTCCACAAGGTCACTTCCCTTCCTTCCCTGGCTTAACACTCACTACAGGGGGGTATGTAGCCCTTTGTGTGTGGACAGGCACAGTCCTATTCAGGTGTAAGTGTCAGCTCCCCCCTCCCATCTAGCTCAGGAAGGCCCATTAGCCTAGTGGTGGTCCATCAGAATGGGAATGTCATGCCTCACCTTCCTTTGTGTGTAACTGTCTAGAAGGAATGCAGAAAGCCCAGCTGTCAACCACCCCAGACGTGTATTCAGAGACAGACAGAGGCACAGAATAGTTAAAGAAAGAAAATGGCAACTTTCTAAAAGTGAACAGAACAATTGATAGATGGAATGCTGAACAATGTCAAACACTCAACCCAGTACAGAAATCTGGGCCTAAATCCATAGTTTTTTGCTTACCCCACCACCCCAGTTTGGACTTGCCATACACAAACCAGTCTTGACCTTGCTCCCCTTGGAAACAGTCCAGCCCGAACTGCCAGGCCAGGTCCTCCCTGGACTGGAAACAAGCACCCTGGGACTTGTTTCAGGGTATCAAACCTCATAAGCCAAGCTAACCTGTATCCAGTGGCATAGCAAGCATGAGTCCCCGTCTGGGGATATTCTTCCCACTCAGGGTGACAATTGGAAAAAGAACAGATGATGGGCGGAATGTTGAACAATGTCAAACAATCAACCCAGTACAAAGATCTGGGCCTAAATCCATCACTTTTTTGCTCTTACCATGCCACCCCAGTTTGGACCTAGCCATGTGCAAATCAGTCTTGACCCGGGTCTCCATGGGAACAATCTAGCCGGAACTGCCAAGCCAGTTCCTCCCTGGACCGGAAACAAGCATCCTAGGACCAGTTTCAGGGTATAACCCCATATCAGCCCGGATAGCTTGAATCCGTTGGCATGGCAAGCACAGAAACCCATGTCCTGAGGTGCAAATGCAAAAAGAACAGTTGATGGACGGAATACTCAACAATATCAAACACTTCACCCCAAGTAAAGAGATCTTGGCCTAAATCAGTTGTTTTGGTTCACCACGCCAACCCAGTTTGGACCTAACCATATGCAAATCAGTCTTGACCTTGTTCGCCTTGGGAACAGTCCATACCGAACTGCCAAGACAGGTCCTCCCTGGACTGGAAACAAGCAATAGCGGTCGCCATGGCTCGTGAGCGGAGGGGTTGGGTATGGGGGGGTCGTGCAGGGAGGGGGTTGTGCAGGGAGGGAGATCATAACTTTTTTTTAAAACTTCCTCATTAGCCAGGCTAGTCTGAATATGGTGGCATAGTGAGCGTGGGATCTTGTCTGGGCATATTTTTCTCACTCAGGGCGACAAATGCACAAAGAACAGATGTTGGGCGGAATGCTGAATAATGTCAAACATTCACTGGACTGAGAGCTGACAAGACGTGCTGAACTACAGATCGCGTAAATAATGCGACTGGCTTAAAACCCCAAATTTATTGAAGACATCATCCTTTTACCTCAAAAATCTTCAAGGCCTCCTCCTGATTCACCAGGACTACAACTGTGACTGAGAAAACCTTCTCGCCCACAGATATTAACCAAAATCTGCACTTGGGCTGTATACCCATCTGCACTGTCCTGAGCAAGACCCGCCGTGACGCTTATTATATTTTGCGCAGTACACGGGGTCGAAACGTCGATGCACCCTTATATGTGTACACAATGCTTCTTATCACAGATTAATTCACATAGGATCTTGTAGCATATGTTAAAAACCATAAAGACATATCAAGAAATAATGTACCTTTGTATTCTACTTATTCACTTTTACCGCATTTGAAATATGTTGTATATAGTATTTATCATCACATGTCACTTTATCACCACAAGTCACCAATATTTTGCTCTTTTGAACTTATGTATTACGACAGCCCATAATACTTTATTCCCTTAAATTACCAAATTGCAAACTTTTTATTGGTATGTGCTTTTTTCCTCATTTATCTGATATCTGTTACATGTAATGAATATTTTTTTAAATTTCTAAAAGAAATTAGAAATTCCCGACAGAACCATTGTATTTATATAAAACACTCACCCCCAGCACAGAGTTCTGGGACAAAATCCATCACTTTATTTCTCACCAAGCCACCCCAGTTTGGACCTAGCCATATGCAAATCAGTCGGATGCATAAAGAGCAGTACTTTGTCATCTATGATGATGTTTAGTTTAGCTTGGAAAAGAAGCAGGTCTTGGATGCCGACCTCCCTCATGCATTTAATCACCTCTAGAAAAGAAGCCTGCTAATTTTGTACCACTGCAGTCCTGGAAAATTAAAAGCACATTATTTTTCTTCTTAAGCTTGACAAGACTGCAAGCCTTCTTTAGCGTGACATCTCTGTCACTAGTATAGAGAATGAGTATTCACTGGCCTTAGATGAGAACCTGGCAGAGTTCTCCTTGCCAGGACCCGCTGGGCATTTTTGTCGGCATGAAACCTAGTAAGTTCCTGGGGGCAACTTCTCTTTCAAGCCATTTCTCCAGGTATCCCACCATGGCTTTCCCTGTAGCCTCTCTAGGTTTCAGAATACGTGAATCTTATTGTGTCTGGCGACTCTGACCTTTATTAGAAGAAGTGAAGACATACAGTAAGGTTCAGCACTGGCCTTCAGTTTGTCAACGCATGGCTCCATTTAGGAAAATGTGACTTTCCTATGTTTTATTATTCCAGCCAGTTTCTGATGTGAGTCTCATAGCAGTATCAATGATTGCAGTGTTAATTTTCAGCTCCATTGCCTCCTTTGTGGAGACAATAGTGTAAAGATTTCATGAGAAGTAGTTTGGTTCTTTAAGAAGATTTATTTTCAGCGACAATCCAGCTGAGCTCCCAGCTCAACCGCTTCTCCTAGTTCAATCACAACATTCCACCTTAGGCTGACATCATACATTCCATGACGTCAGCCAGCAATTTCGCTACACATCCCCCCCTTACAATAAACAAAATATTGATTTTTAAAACAAATTCCATAGAATTAACACAACCAAGTCTGGTTGAACTTTAAATCATAACCATTACAAATGACTTCTAACTTTGCATACATCACCCATACTTCTAATAGTTCCACTTTCTAGAACCACTACATTACGTTTGACTTTCTTATCCCTACAAGGCTTAGAATATTTGATTTCTCCCTTATGGACAAAACCTTTCTTCCGTACCACAATCCAATCTCCCGGCATCAGCAAAGATCTCTTCACTCCCATTCTTTTGTTGTAGTATAAAACATTCTTCCTACTATCCTCCATCACTTTCCTTTTTATTTTTTCTCTATCCACCTCAACTTCCACAACATCCTTCAACCACACAGGACATTCCTTAGAATTTGGAATCCTCCCCTTGAGAGAAATGAACGGTGCAATCCCAGTTGAAGAATGAGGTGTGACTCTATGCGACCACACCAACCTTCTTAGTTCCTTTTTCCATGATAACTGATTCGCCAATGACAGCTGAATATTTTCCATTATCAGCCTATTCACCCTCTCCACAAGACCATTCGCCTGTGGACGGAACAATGCCACTCTTTCTTGAACAATACCCAATCCATTTAAATAAGACACCATTTCTTTAGACACAAATTGTACCCTATTATCAGAGACAATGGTCTTTGGCAACCCTTCATCCATAAAGGTCTCTTCCAAAAAGTCTATAACTATAGACGTGCTTACCTCTGGCACAACTTTGATCTTAAACCATTTGGAATGATAATCCACTAGTACAATAATGAACTTGTTCATAGCTCCTAACTTTGCCACAGGCCCTAAAAAATCAATCGCCAATTTTTCCCATGGCTTACTGGAAAATTTGTCATTTCCAATGGAGGTTGTCTGATTTGTCACTATTAGCACACGCCATACAATTCTTTACTTTTTCCTCAACATCATGATCAACACCTGGCCACCAAAACACCTCTGTGACTCTTCTTTTCATGGCGCTACGTCCTAAATGACCCTCATGAATGATATTGAGAATTCTAGGTCGAATGGTGATAGGAGGAATAATCTGACTCCTCCTTCTGAGTTTTCCACATACAATGCTTAACTCATCTTTGACTTTAAAATACTCTCTTATATCAGCTCTCTGAGTATCTCCAATATCCCAACCATGCACAACCTTTTCCTCAACTTCCCTCATGAGATCATCACTCTCTTTAGCAGATGCCTATTCACTAGCAGCAATACACAGCTCACCTTCAATTGATAACACCTCACCATCTTGTATCTCTGCAACCACACCTTCCTCAGGCATCCTTGACAAAAAATCAGCAACAACATTGTTGCTTCCTTTAACAAACTCAACTTCAAAATTGTATTCCAACACACCCAATAACCACCTTGTAATACGAGGTGTGACATTCCCTTCAAGACCTCGACCACCTTTGAAGATGTATGTCAGTGGCTTATGATCTGTCCTTAATTTAAAAGGAATTCCCCACACATAGAATCTAAAATGGTTAATTCCCCAGCAACAAGCCAGAGCCTCCCTTTCAATCACAGAATAAGAAATTTCCGCTCCCTGTAACCTCCTTGGTGCAAATCCAATGACACTTTCTACACCTTCATGAACTTGAGTTAGTACAGCTCCAATTCCAATCCCACTTGCATCAGTGGTTATATATGTCCTTTTTGTCACGTCAAAATGACCTAACGTTGGGGCACACACAATAGATCTCTTTATTTCTGAAAAAGAATTCTCACAATCACTTGCCCAATTATATTCCACACCCTTTTTCATCAACTTTCTTAAAGGTTCAACAATTTCTGTGAAGTTTTTCACATATTTAGAGCAATATTCTGCTAAGATAAGGAATGATTTCAATTCATCCTTAGATTCAGGTCTACGAGCATTTTCCACAGCAGTTATAATACTTTTCTTAGGACTGATTGCCTTAGCATTTATGGTGTGTCCCAAGTAAGTAACTTCCTCTTTCCTTATTTGACACTTTTCCTTCTTCACAGTCAGCCCATATTTTTCTAATCTAAACATGACTTCTTCAAACAATTCATCGTGACCACGGTCACTACTTCCCACAATCAGCACATCATCTTGAAAGCACAATACGTGTTTTAAATCCCCAAAAATATTTTTCATCACTCTCTGAAAGACAGCAGATGCTGATGCTAACCCAAAAGGCATCCTTTTATAACGAAATGCCCCCAACGGAGTAACGAAAGATGTTAAATGTCGTGACTCCTCATGTAAATTCACCTGATGGTAGGCAGAGGACATGTCCAGCACGCTGAATATAACTCCCTTACCTTCCATGGTTAGCATCTCCGAAATATTTGGCAATGGTTGCCTGTCAATCCAAATACACTTATTTAAATCACGCAGGTCAATACATAATCGAATCTTCCCATCACCCTTGGGTGCCACTACAATAGGAGCCAACCACTCTGAGGCTTCTATTGGCTCGATAATCTGTTGCTCTAACAACCTATCCAGCTCTTCCTTCAAGGCTTGTTTCATCAAGTTAGGTACATTCCTCACTTTATGTACCACCGGCTTAACATTGTGTTTCAAAATGATTTTATGGGAAAATCCCTTCAACAAACCCAGTTCAATTTGAAAACACCTTAGGAAATTTTTTCATCAATTCACAATTTTCTGGAAAAACTTCCTCTATTTTGTTCTCTTCAACTAATTGTATTGGCTCCTTGGCAGAAGGATTGATGATTATCCCCAAATCATATTGATGCCGCCAACCAAGGAGATCCGAGCCATAATCAGTTACATACATCCTTCCAAAAACTTTCCTGTTTTTAAAAATTATTGTTGTCCATTTGAAGCCCAAAATCTTTATCTTTCTTCCTGCATACCCAACAGCCTTAATATCAGACTTCATTAACGAAGAATCATTGAGTTTGCAAAAGGTCTCTTTAAAAATAAGAGTGAATAAGCTTCCTGAATCTACCACCACTCTAATAGGAAATCCATCAAATAAAATATCACTATGTGGTGTTGCAGGGATTCTGCTTATGCACAGAACTATGCGCAGGAGACCAGGACCTCAGAGAATTGTGGTGTACCAGAAACTCCCCTCAGAACCAAGAACCCCTTATCCGACTAGCTTAGTATCCCATTTGTTAGCCTAGATCTAGCTAGGCGGTCCCAATGTATAGACAAACCAGAACAAGCGACTTAGATATTTCTCAGGAGTGGTGGGAATCCGAAATACCTGTTCGTATCTATTTGTCAGTCCACAACAGAATAATACAGACACGGTAAAGTTAAAAGAGTTTATTTTATAAACCTCGCGTCCTATGATGCAGTACTTTGGCTAACACTAGCAGACAAATTATACAGATCAGAACCATAAACATTGTTACAATACCATATAAAATGAAAGGAGCAATCATACTAATAATGACAGTGGTATACAGCCACACTCCTTTCTCTAGAATCTAATACATTATTATTAGACTAAATAGAAGGTCTCTTAGGCTAACAGGGGGGACCCCATACCGTATAGATTAGCTTAGTAGAATCACATCAAAGGATCAGCTAGCTCTCTCATGCATCAGCTCTTCTGTTCGAATGAATGTAAAATCAAACTGTTCTGCAATATTAAAGACACTTGTCCTTCAGATATTGGCAGCTGCATGTATGATATGTCTAAAAAGTGGCACGATCAATCTAATCACAACACTCTGTACCTTCTAGTGACCCAGACTCGTTCTTTACATGATGTACAGACCAAGGGCACATTTCACTGTTAAGAATGTGAAACAACAGATTGTTATCCTGTAAGGCAAAGTCGAGTCAGCATTTCTAAAATGAATAACACATAACAACAGTGTCGTGTGCAGCAGAAACGACAAGCTGGCTTGCTAACAATTAGCTCGGTTATGCTAACTTAGTGTTGTAAATAGGGCGTGGCTTAATCCATCCTACAGTGGCTTCTCCAATTTATTCGTACTTTCCAAATTCACGCCCCACGGTTTCACCACAGTTATTCCATTCTCATTGACACATTCTTGTTCACCATTTACCGTTAGAGCTATTTCTTGAACATTCACACAAATGTCATCAACCTCTTCATCTATTAATTGAACTTTCCTTGTGTCACGATTCTCCATTTTGGTTTTACACATCTTTGCAAAATGCCCTCTCATACCACACCTTCTGCATAGGGTGGATCTAGCTGCACAGGTTGTGCTAGATGCCTTGGAGCACCACACCTGAAACATTTTATCTCTCTCCAATTTGTATTCTTTTGTCTTGCTCCAAATTCTACTTTCTTCCTATTATCAGTTATTGTTTTGGTGTCTGTACTTTTCTCTACACTCTTTTTTTCTGTTTGAGGAACATCTACCTCAGCTACCACACTATCTTTCTTCCCTGAACTAGTGTTGTCAATTTCTTTCAACCATATGGCTGTATGTTCCATCCCTTTAGCAATTTTTATAGTTTCTTCTAAATTGGGATCTTTTGTTAATAACTTTTCTTTTATTCTCTTGTCATTAGTACAACGTACTATTTGGTCCCTAATCAAAGAATCCATTAACTGCTCAAAATGGCATGATAATGCCAATCTCCTTAGCGTAGCCACATAAAACGCAATATTCTCCTCAGCTTTTTGTACTCTAGAAAAAACTTTATGTCGTTCTAACACTAAGTTTGTCTTAGGAGTGAATTGTATGTCTAACATTTGTATGGACATTTCAAACACATTGTTCGGTTGCCCATCTCCCATTTCCAGTGATACTTCAGGTAAATCCTCATAGATCCTCCTTCCTTCTATACCTAAGTGATGCAATAAACTAGCTTGACGTCTAAGTGGACCATAACGATCTCCTCCTATTGCTAATATATAAGTAAAGAACAATTTTTTCCACTGTTTCCACGGAACGGGAGGATCTCCTGGAGAAGCTAAAAAAGGTGGGGGTGACGCCATACTCTGATCACCCATTTTAAGTTACAAATTACTAAAATAATAACTTAAAATTATAAATTAATATAAGAAACTAGAATAACAATCTAAAATAATGAAGTGATATATATATAATATACGTTTGTAGTTTATAGTCTCTGCTTCCAATGTTCACTTAGGATCCATTAACTGTGTGATGGTTCTGTTTGTATGTCCTTTGTTTGTTTTCATTGCTTTCTCTCTGTGCAAACAAAATTGTCCTTTCTTTATTTCTAGGAAAATATCCTCTTCCTGAGTAAACTCGACTCTAGGCACGCCCCCTCTTCTCTCACGCAGGACGACTTCTCAAACCTCACGTAAGTTGTTTTAAAATTATATTTAGTAAATGGTTCGAGGAATACAGTCAAGTTACAGGATCATGCTATGCTCTCGTGTCGATAGATCATCACCGCACGTTGTGTGCAACAACGCGCTTGCTCTGATGCAATAGTCGCGTGTACACAGACCTTCCACGCGCACTGCACTCAGCTCAAAAGTCAACAGATAATTCCTTATTCACATTGTGCGAAATACACTTTTTATATCACCTTATCGTTTGATCTCTTTGCACAATCCTCCACAGATGATTAATCATAGAAATCCAGCAGTTCTTTAGAATGCGTTAAGATCGCGTATTGTACATTTCGCACCGGTATGTCAACCAAAGCTTTAAATTGATGCAGGGCACGCGCGCCGATAGCTTGCGCCTAGGCTTTAAATTATTTAAATTATTGGCGTCTTGAATCTCTGGAATTTAGCAAATAGTTTGTTGCATAAGTCTTAAGCTCGCAAACTCAGCCAGTAAACCATGCAGCGGAGTAGATGACGCTTCATAAAATCAAGTAGATTTAATTGGGGGACACGCGCACCGATAATCGCGCCGGTGTGTCAACAACGACAAGAAAGTACGCAAGCTAACGTCTTCTCATTAAAGTGGCCTTTTAATTTATGCGCAGCATTGCTTTTCCACTTTTCCACGCAGTCTTTTAAAAAATTAAACTGTGAACACTTGCCTTACGTTTTGACACGCAGGTTCACTTCTTCCAGGGGTGGATTTGTCGCTCTCTGTCCCCTGCACAGGTATACAACTCGTCATCAATGTAAAGATTTCATGAGAAGTAGTTTGGTTCTTTAAGAAGATTTATTTTCAGCGACAATCCAGCTGAGCTCCCAGCTCAACCGCTTCTCCCAGTTCAATCACAACATTCCACCTTAGGCTGACATCATACATTCCATGATGTCAGCCAGCAATTTCACTACAAATAGCCTCTAGGATCTTGTCCAATTTGTCAGCCTGTAGTTGTTGCTCAGTGTCACTCCCCCTCTCCTGAGAGGCATCATGTTTAATGGATCGGGCTTTCGCAGGAAGACCTGAAGGGCACAGTTGCCCTTGGGGTCCTCATCATTTTCGCTGTGCACATTTCATATGTCCAGGTTCAGGGCTTGTGTTTTTTGGGAAGCCTGGGCCCACCAGTATGCCAACAACCCAAGTACAGGTCAGTAAGCTGCCACCCCACCAAGTTTGTATAATGTCTGGATTTTGTAGAAGCAAAACTAAGTATTTCTTTTGTTCCTCTCTCATCTACTTAAGTTGCATAATGTCAGTTTGGCTATGTCTGTTCTACTAACCTGTCTATAAACCCACAGCAGGGGGGTTGATTCATGAATTGTCCTGCCTTGACAGGGCAGGATGATCCCACAATGAAGCCTATGCCACTTTCCAATCCATTGCATGAATGATGTCCTCTGCGGACCTGGTCACACTCCACACTGCGAGACCAGGCAGATTAAGGTTGCAATGTCTTCCTGGTGTTCACAAGTTGTTCCTGTATTTGTTCTCGCCTGTATCTCTCACTGAGATGAAAAACTCATTTGTTGATCAGCTTGCCACAGGGCTGTAGAGCACCTTGGCGTGTAGGGTACAGTCTTCGAGCCTAAGCACCCCACATGGTCATGAGGGCTTGGTAAACTCAGCTGTAGGTTGAGTATCTCACTTGCCCCACACCTCACCACCAGACCAGAGCAATCACCCTGCAACTCTCGACTCCTTTGTTGTAGTCACACTTAGTAGACCTGCCTGTGGGCTCCGCCTCACTCTGGGATCATGTCTCTAGATTTCGTCCTGTACCAAAACTCTATTGATCGCACTTTCATCTGAAATACACATTCCTATTCTTCACTTTCCTGCTTCATCACATAGCACATGAACTTAACTGACTACTGCCTTTTATGAAAGATTTTACATTTTCCAACCCAGATATGCACTTTGTTGAGATTCGGGTATTACTCTTTCATTTTTAGACTGCGAGAAAGACTCCATGTTTCAGGCCCAAAAGTCCTGGAATAGCCCTCTTCCACATCTCAGCTCCATTGAAGACTAATCAGCATTTCACAAGGTTCTAAAGGCATATTTATTCTGTTCATGGTCTGTTGTCCCCATGGTGATTCTTCTGCCCATACTCTAATTAGTTTCCTTGCTTTTACTTATTGGATTCCTAGAGCCATGAAGTACTTTAGAAATACATAATAAATAAAATAAACAATAAAAAGCGAAACTAGTGCGTTCAAAAGCAAAGAGAGAGTCCAACAAAGCATGGTCCAATAAGGTTTATTGGCAGTTTCAGCGTCTTACTCAGCTTCAGACCATATAAATGATTACACCACACACTGGGCTTGGTGTTACATTTCTTTATTTTTCAGAGTGCAACCCTTAACTGAACATAATGTGTCATGAACTTTATTTACCACAATCAATCACTTAATTCACTATTCTATGGAGTCCCTCAGGGAACAGAAGGGTCCCGCTACCTCTAACACAAAACACACTAAATCTCCCCCTCTGTTAACTAAAAAATGCAAATATACATCATAATTCCTCAGTGAGTCGTCGAGGTGCTCAAACCACTCTTCTAAAACTTGTGGTGTGAAATCGAGGAGACACAGGAGAGACATCCATGGAGTCACTGGTGACTCAGATGTAGGTGCAGTCCTAGGGCTCTCCTGACTCTCAGCTGGAATGGTCTTACTCTTGAAGTCCGAAGTCAACAACCATTGAGGCAGGTGCTTGAAATGCAAAGAATATTTTGTACTGGACTTTCCAGGAGGGTGTTCATTCACCATGTGTGCCTTAGTAGTCATAACCTTCAGTGGGTCAAAACAACAATGACTCGGTCTCCCTTGTTAAACACGGTGTCTCGAGCACATTTGCGTCTGTCCGTATTAGTATCCATTTTGCTCTTGTGAGAGGAATCCTTAATTTAAAGCTTATCAGAGTCAATCAATCTTTCAGTGGTCAATTGTGACAACTTCATTTTCGTGGCTCTCCCAAACATCAAGGTGGCAGGGCTTTCACTCTTTGTAGAATGGGGAGTTGACCTGTACGCAGGAAGTGTGGACTGAAAAATTGATTTGAGCTTTTTGAGGGTGTTCATAAAGCATTTGACACCATTCGCCAGTGGCCAAAGAGGTGTGATTTTCTAATGTTTTACATTCAAATGAGTAAGAAAATCTTTGAGCTCTCAACTGGTAAACAGTGGGTCATTATCAGATTTTAAGATTGACGGGATACCCCATGCTGCAGTAATGTCTTTCAACCTATCAATAACTATCAATGATTGTCATGAGTAATCAACAAAAAATTTTCCACAAGAGGAAAATGAGAATACTCGTCAATAACTACCAATAGATGATACCCGTTGTCAAGGGCTCTGGAGAAAACAACAGCAACTTTTCTCATACATGCTTTCAAAGGCTTGACTTGTTTAACGGATGCTGGGTTATTTTAGGAGATAGGCAGATACACAGATGACAGGCCTTAAATTCTCTTTCAACTTGTCCAAGAAGATGAGGAAACCACACTCTGTCCCGAGGGCTCAGTTAGTGGCGACAATTCCACAATTTCCATTATGTGCCAGTTCTAAGACCTTTTGTCTCAAACTTTCAGGTATGACTAGTTGCGACCCTCAAAATATAATGCCTTAATGGGTGACAGAAAGTTTGTCCTGCACATTTTTGAATTTCTTAAGTCATCATGAAGAGGTTGAGTAAGCTTTCTCCAGGAATTATGTGTGATAATGTCTTTGAGCATAAGCATATCTCAATCTGCGCTGATATAGCTGCACTTGGAAGTTAATGTAGACTTCAGCTGCTTTGGATGTGTTACTCGGACATTGTACTGGCACTCGTGAATAGTAGTCATTGGGGTTTTGATTTTTCCCCGGGGGTACACACTTATGTATTTGTACTCCTGCAAACGCAACCCCCACCAATGCAAGGGGGCATCTTTGCTTAAGAAATGCCAAGCATAGTGAGCAATTCCTGGTGGTCAGTGATCAGAGTAAATGTTTTCCTTACAGAAACACATGGAAGTGCTTTCAAGCCCACATTACAGCTAGACTTTCTTTTTCCGGGTCTGAGTACGCATGTTTTGGTGGGTGACAAACTCCTTCTACCATACCCCACAATGTGCCTTTATGCATTTGGATGCCCACTGTGTTAGGCAAGAACAGCACCCAACCCCACTGGCCTTGCATTAACAACAATCTCCGTATGCAGCTCATTGGGGCACTTACTGTGGCAAAGTCACTAATATAACTTTAGCAGTAGCTAGCCATGCCAAGGTATGAGTACTGAACGGTTACATCTTGTGGGGGGCAGGTGGATGACAAAGCCTAAACTTTAGCTGTTTCTCGAGTCATTCTCCCATCAGAGAAGATATCCCCAAAGAATTTGAGTTTTGTTTTGTGAAATTCACACTTCTTTGCATTTAAAGTGAGACCTGAATCAGACAGTAGACAACACAATCATGTGAGAGCTTTATTATGTTCTTTTCGTGCAGCCCCAAAAACTAGTATATCATCACTGTAATTGAAACATGAGTGACAGACAGGCTGTATTATGTGGCAAATTACATCTTAAAAAGTTCTGCAGCTGAGGACACTCCAAAACGTAGTCTTTTGTATCTGAACAAACTGAACTGAGTTGAGAAAGTAGAAATGTGCCTGCAATTTTCTTCCAGTTCAAGTTGGTGATACCCTTTGTTCAGATGCAGGCAGGTAAAGACTTTTGCACACTTCAACTAGGTAATCATGTCAGCAATGCATGGACCCGGATGCAGTTCTGTTTCGATCGCCTAGTTAGCTTGGCGCATATCAACAAAAATGCGCACAGCCCCTCCACTGTCCTTTTTCGGCACTACCACTATGGGTGTCACCTATGGCGTCGGACCTGTAGAGCGCTCAATAATATCATACTGTAAGTGTGTTTCAAGTTCTTTTTCAACAGCATTCTGTAAGTGAAATGCAATTTGCTTATGTCTCTGCATGATGGGGAAAATCCTCATTAAAATGGAGTTGTGCTTTTATTCTTTTAAGTTTTCTGAGTCCATGAAACAACAATGGAAACTTACTCAGTGTTTCATGATAGGCATTGACATTGCAGTTCAAAGAAATCAGTCCCATGTCAGCAGCAGTACTGAAACTGAGTAAGCATGCACTCGACAAAGTTGCCTGAAGGACATGAAATGGAGCTTGTGCTTATATTTTCTTATGCTTCATGGTGCTTCTTGGTTTTCAATGGTGTGAGATGAGGCACTGGAAACAGTTAATTGTACTTCCAGCATGATATTTATCGACGCACCACTGTCTATGAAAAACAATATGGAGCAACTGTTTACCTTTAGTGTGATTTTTCGACAATGTATAAATAAGTTTCATGATTTCACTTGTCGATCTCTCTTCGACTGGTATTGTTATTTGCACTAGGCAAATCCTACACACGCACATCTTTCAGAACTCTACATGGACATCGCACACCAATTTTCTTCATCGTCGCTTTACAATGATGTCGAAGACCCCCTAGAAGAGGACCATGATGACAATCAACCTCGTTCAGTTTCCACTTGCCTCGACTGGTGTTAAAGTTTGCCCTGTGAGCATGACTAGAATGCTTTTGGAATATTTTGGAATCCATTTTGTTTTCTCTACTCAACACACTTGATTTTTCCTTTGCTTTGCAAACCGCCACAAAAAGGTTCTCTTTCCCAAACCCTTTGCAGATCTCTACCCTCATTGAAAACACAATTTCTTCTTCCTCTGAGATATCACTTTGTAACCTGCAGCCTGGTGTTTCTTCTTGCGTTTCATTCTCAATGTTGATTCATTTTGGGTTGTTCCAGCCTCCATGTTGGCTGCTTATTTGTGTGCATGTTCCTCCACTCAGGCAGTAATGTGTACTTGCTCCAGACTGAGCATCTCTTTTAGCATTTAGCACCTGAAAGAATCATAAAGGCAACCACCTATGACTCTGAGACATATGGCTTCTTCTTAATTAAAATCATTGAATTTGCAATGCTTAACAAGTGACTCAAGTCTTTCAGGAAACTCATCCATTGTCTCTCCAGCTTTCTGTCTTTCCTGGTTGAAAATGTACCTATCATAGTCAACATTTGACATTGGATCAATCTTGGTATTCAGCACCACTTTGATGCAATGGTATGTCACATCTTTTAGTCCTTCACCTGCTAGGTTCTTTCAGATATTTTATGATCTTTTTGTCATTTACTTCATCTAGCGCATCAGTGAAATCCTCATAAGACTCTTTCCAGGCAGTCCACCTGTCCCCAATATTCTGTTCTTTGGCATTATCGAATAGAGGTGGAGGTTTTAGGAATGCGGCAGCATCATAACCTGTGTAACTTTCTGCTATTGAGAGTGGATCTGCTTCTGCGACACTGGCTGCCCATTTAGACTGGCACTTTAATTATGCACATTCTGTGTGATTACATGTGTCATTGTGCCCGATCTGAAGCTGTGAAGCGCTTGCTTCTTTTTGACGGTGAGTGACGGTTTCGGCTCTGGTTTATGATCATCACCACTTTCACCCTTTTGCATTGTACCTGGGTTTCCTTGCCGTTACCATTTCTCTGTGTTGGAACACTTGTGTTTTTATCATGCTCTTGCACCTGACTGTCGCCACCTTTAGCGTTTCTCATGTACTTGGTTGACGCTGCCTTTAGCATTCTCGTACTGTAGGAATGATGGCTCTGTGTTAGATTGTGATGCTGCACCATGTGTCTTGGCCTTGTCAGGAGATTTCTGGCTGACGACGAACGAGTTTCTCTGTTGGGCCTTCTTAATCCTCGAAAGTCTTGCACTGGCATTGCACTTTGACTCCACATACACTAACTGTTGCTTTCCACTTTGACTGAGGGGCATTTGGCTTGCACGAGCAGTAAAGCTGGACCTAAGCAAACACTCTGAGAGAGTACCCTCAATACTTTGAGTGGCTGAGTTTAAGCACCCCTATCTTGTTGCCAGTTTTAGCATCCTCCCCAGACCCAGTGCATATAAATGATTATGCCACACACGGAGCTCAGTGTTACATGTCATTATTCCTCAGAGTGGCACTGTTAAATGAACATAATACATCATGAACTTTAATAACCATACCCAATCACTTACATCACTATCCTACGGAGTCCATCAGGGATCAGAAGGGTCCCGCTACCTCTGACACACACAACACTACAGCAGACACAAAGGAACACCACCAAACGTCCTTACAGGCTGGCCACAGCTTATCAACTGGCCAGTTCCTTGCAAGACTTTATAGTCAGCAGACTGACACAATAGCATTCTAAGAACAGAGACTAAAACCCATGGGCATGGCTTAGTCAGTTTGATTGGGGGTGTGAGTGTCACATTTCCCAACTAGCATATTTGAATATATTATGTGAGAAGCAGGGAATGAGAGGGGTTAATAGGCAGGAGAGAGAGGAGTGTGGATTATTAGGGGTACTAAAAACACAATATTTTGGAAAATAAGCAACATTTTATAAGACCTTCCTACCAGAGATGAGAGTGTGTGTGTGTGTGTGTGTGTGTGTGTGTGTGTGTGTGTAAACATCTCAGGTTAAATCCGACAGATACCTTACCATACCCGACTACAAGCACATGTACCCATCTAAATACTAGATTATACATTTTTTAGGGAGATACAACACCCCTACACCCCCCCATCCCTTGAAGCTACGCCCCTGCTGAAACCTCAGGCTAGAAAACAGAGCAGAAACAGATGTGTTCTCCTGATTATACTGGTTCTCCTAATGGCAATAATAGCAACATATAGCTGACTTTATCATTTGGTTGCCTGTAATCTCCACTTGGGGCTTTATTATGAGTGTATCAGTATTTTTAAAGGTAATGCTGCATCTGATAAATTGTGCAACAGTTGGGGTGGTATTTACTGGATGTCTTCCCAGTCTGTGGTCTCACCCTAGAAAAGGAGACTAATGTGCATCTGTTATGAACTTTTGTAATGCTCCTTAACCGCTGGTTTCGGATTTATAGCAGCCAAAAAAGCACTTTGGAAATGATTAATGCAGGGATGTCTTTGTTGGTTTCTTTTGATTTCATTTTATTTGTTATTTGGCATCATTGCAAAATGCTGGGTCTCTGCGTAAGAAACAATCAAGTCAAAACTCTTGTTATTAATGAATCAACTTCCTGAAAACTTGACAAGAGAAGTGTGATAACATCTTGTGTGTGTATTGAACGATGTTGAAAAAATCACAACTAGTGTGCCAAAACAAATCACAGCTGACTATTGAGGCTATTTCAAGGGCGCCGGTGCAAGATTATGAGACAATAGGATTGGAATTCAAAATTCAACTAAATGTTTGACTCACCTTCAACTATGTCTATCAAGAGTTTGCATTCAGCACTGAGATAGAACAACATTTTCCAGGATTGTTCAAAAGTGTGACATGGAATATCTCCATAAAAGGGGGTGAAGCATGCTGTTGACTGAGAAAGCTCAAGAAGGCACTGCTTCAATCACATCACTCCAGTCCTAAATTCCTACACTAGTTTCTAACTAAATGACCTTTTATCTTCAAGACAGCGTGCTTAACATGCACACCAGTCCACATAAAGTTTGGACCTGAAAACACAGCAACATCAGAAAGGACTCCGAAGCCCAACATATTAAGGCGCATCTTCATACTTTAAGCCTGGGTATCAAAAGCCAAGAAACTGTTATCATATCTGTACTGAATTGTGCCATGAGTCCTGCAATCTCATTTGAACGTGATGTGTTCCCAGATTCTTAACTTTCCACCCCTGGTTTTACCACTTTTGGTGCCCGGGTTCTACAGACAAGACCACAAACCTTTGATGTAGTGCAAATTTTGCTCTTTCATTTGTAGGGGTGCATCATAATCACAAGTAGTCTGCAATCACATATATTCAAATGTCGTATAAACCTGGGGATATTAGAATGTGAACTGTAATAACATGAAGGGTGAATGAAGTCTTAGGTATATTTTCAAAGTGAACGTGAAGAAATTAACGTTGCAATTAGATGTGTTTAGCTGAAAACATTAATGTGCAGACTTCGTACATACCGCTGACAAGTTTTCACGTATTTGATGTGCTTATATAACATGTCAATTTAGAAGTTCTCAGTAAATAGTGTTCATTTTACATATAATTTCATGAGGCCTGCGTGCCCTTCTTTATGTTGGCTGATTTCTGTAGGCCTAAAATTATTTTTTCCAGGAGTCGCATTAGATCTAATAGTTGAAATTTTATGTGCATGTTGCATTTGTTCTTTTTCACGTTTCTGTTGCAGGTGGAGGATTCATCTTTGCTAGCTAGAATAATGTCTTTGTTTTATGAGTTAGGCTTCGGGAGAAGAGGATAAATTGAGCGATGATACTGATAACGGAGAGCTGTTGTACTTTCTCATCACAGCAAGCCTGGGAATCAAGTCATCTTGCCAAGGCCTGAAAGCTTTGCTGCCTAATGGAAAATCACCTACGAGGAGGTGGTTTGACTGACTGGTGTGACGCTGCAATGCATCTTGGGATACGTGTGGTATTGATGTATTGGAGTGAGGGAACTTCTGCCTTGCCTTGAGCGAGAGAGTATCTTAGAATGAGCTCTGTAGCTTCATGCTACTTGACCCGTCTGATGTGAAGAGACTTCTTAGGAAGCCTTCACATGCTGACGCCTTAATGGATCTTGCCTTGTGAAAATGCTATGTAGGGATGTCACGCTAGCAGTAGTGTAGTGACTGATTAATGCTTTGTACCCACAAACTACCACTGAAGGAGAATCTTGATATATGGGCAGTCATCTTTTGTATCGTGGTCCTCAAACTGATAATTCTGTGCATATTGAACCACCTTGATTTCATCCTTAAATGTGGCTTTATATTAGTTACAATGTATTTCTACACCCCCACCTTGAGGTGCCTGTACATCCAGCTGTTTCTGGCATTGTCATAAAATAACTAAACTGAATTGGGAGTCTGTGATTCTTAGGAGTCATAGTAAATTGGAACTGCTATGATTGGCTTGCTAACGATTTTTATTCCCTCTATGCATTCATGCTGAAAAAAGAGCCATCAACCTGGGGTTCCAGAGCAGATCTAGAACAGGGAACCTGGCTCCTTCACCTTGAAAACTCTATTTTATGTATGGGACAAAGTACCCCTGCCACAGATTAGATGGAAAATGTAAGTCACTGATGAACTTGGTGACCGTATAGAGGAACAAGGCAAAAGGCGAAGTTCATTTATAAGGTCATGGAACTCCAAGGTGACTTGCAATATCAGGGGGTACTTTATAGTACAGAGCCACACCATTACCCTTACCACAAAACAGTTAAATCCTT
Organism: Triturus cristatus; assembly: GCF_964204655.1. NCBI lineage: Eukaryota > Metazoa > Chordata > Amphibia > Caudata > Salamandridae > Triturus > Triturus cristatus. The sequence goes on from NC_140588.1 coordinate 572,155,336, forward strand.
GGTGTGTTGATCTTTCATGTGAAGTAGAATGCACCAAATGCAGTTAGATATTTGTTGCCAAAAGATTTTAGAATCATTTTTCATGCAAGTAGAACTGCAAAGAACACTGTAGCTCACAATGTGGAGAAGCATGCAGGTTGATTCTGTCTGTCCTATAATTATCTAAGGTGCAGGCATGGACCTTCCTTAAGGGTGGAGGGGCCCCACTGCCAACCTTTTTGCAGACATGAAGAGTGTCTGTCAGGCTGAGCAAAGGTGGGATGAACACTTTCTATGCCCAGATAGGCAGACAGGTGCTATACATGCATATAATATGCTGGCGTCAGACTGCCTGAGTTGCACTTTGCCTTGCTAAAATACTCACAACCGTGTGAGCATCACCTCTTCAGCCCGGCAAAGTGTCTCGAGGTCCTCCTCATTATGACAAGGCAGCGTGTCACAGTTTTTAAGTCCTAAAGTGCCCAGGGTTAAGTGTCCATCCGTGACGCCTCGTCACAGAGTGGAGTGTGGTCTGAAGCCTCAATGACACCATCCCGCTCTGTGACGAGTAAGGGACTGCCGCCACCTCTCATTGGCTGACCTTAATCAGCCAGTGATAGGAGGTGGTAGTCCCAATCCTCTAGGAACTACCAATGCTTCTCTCCGACCACCCGAGATCACCGCTTCATCCTCGTGAGTTTAATTTTTTATAATGTTTGTATATTAATGTGTGCGTGCTGTGAATGGGTGTGTGCATGTGCTTGCGAGTGGTGGGTTGGAGTGAGTGTGCATGTAGATGGGTGAGTGTGAGTATGTAGGTGTGCTTGTTTTGCTCACCACTCCACGGCCTGCTCGAATTACTGGCTGCCACTGCTAAAGCGTGGAAAAATAACCAAGTTGTCATAAATATTTTGTTTCTGCTTATCACAGCTCAACTCGTAAAACGAAGCAGAAAATGAAAAGCCACATTTTGCTTTCGTTTTTGAAACTGCAGCTTTAAGTCTGCTCAATGACCAGCCTTTGCCCTGGGCTGCTGGCTTTGGGAGCAGGCATTGCAACATCAGACGTCAACTATAATAAGGTAGTAAAGTTGAGAAGCTATTTTCGTCCATTATTACAGGTGACAAGGTGTTTCACAAGTCACCTGTAATAATGAAATTATAGACAGGTTTTCAAACAGGGGCTGCAGGCTCCCATGCATTATAATGATTTAATATTTTCTTCAGCACTATACTCAGTTAACATTAGTATGACTAGACATGTGCAAGGTCAACAAGCTGTAGCTGTGAGGTGTAACACAGAGTAATGAGTAGACTAACTATAGTGGTGGTTAATGCTACCTAGTCTTATGAGTACCTGTGTTCTGGGGTTCGCACAAAGTGTAGTTGTGGGTTTAAGGCTTTTTTTGCTTAAAAGGTGCCAGCTCTTTGGATAACTTAGCCATTCACAGAGACACAGTGCTATCCACTAATGAATTGCCATTCTGCATTCATTTGTACTATTTCGATGTCATGATAACGTTGGATTTTCAGTTTTGTATGCTTTGTTCACAATATAAAGACTTGCACATGTGTAGACTGTATTAAAGATGCAATGACATTTCTGGCCTCTCATCAAACATATCTATTCAGCAATATTTTGCTGTGTTTGCTTTCTAAATTCATCACCTACAGCACTGACCTCCTCTTCTGACTTGTTTTCATAGCACTCATCTTTGAGGTTACAGCTGAGTTTGTTGATCAACATGCGGCTTCATGGTATTCCGTTCAGGGTTAGTGATGTTGGGTTAAGTAAACAAAACAAATTCAAAATCTTTATTCGGATTTAAAACAAAAATTCATAAAAGCGTAAAAAACATTTTAAATACATTCTTTACATCATCTTTTTACAAGAAGGAGGTCAGCAACTTAACAGGACAAATGCTCTGTTTTGTAATACAAAAGACAAGGGAGTTTTAGTTTTAATTCTCCTAAATATAGTCATAGCATTTTGTAAACAAGCACTTAATGATGATACAAAACTATATTTACAAATTTAAAATTGCATAAAAACTTCCCATGAAAGGACTGACAAACATTTAGTAAACGGACACTCTCATAGATAAAATCAGCAATATTGTAAGAACTAGCAACTCCGTTTGCGGATAGGAGTTTTCCTAATAAACTAATAAAAATAACAGACAGCTAGTATGTTAACAAGCTTTCAGAGTTTTAAGGCAAACTGTGATCGTATATTTAGGGCATCATGATCCTTTCCTACAAACTCTTATTATGCATAACTCATTCGTTTCACAAATTGATTTTAGTTTTGTAATACATGGCGTAGGCCAAGTAAAATTATAAGATAAACATGATTGCTATACAAAATCGGTATCCTGAGCATATATGAAAAAATCCCTTTCGATATTCTGCCTCATATAATATTCTTTCCAGATGATTTAGGAATTTCAGTCTCTTAACTTTAGACTTGACATATGTCAATATTATATAGCAAGCGCAACTGCCTTCAAGGTTACATAGAAAATGGAAAGCATCCTGGTAAAAATATAGCTTCTGATCTAAGAACAAGGGACACAGAACTCGTTTTATAATTTCCTTATAAAAGCTGCAAAATAGCATGAAGTGGAGTGTAGATTGGCCATGCTTCCATCACAGGGGCCATTAGGTAGTTTTTCCATCCCTACTTCAGATTTGGGGAAAGCCACCAAATGATGCAGCAAGCCTAGCCGCATACTTGTTAAAAAATATCCATCCTGCTCGGTTTTAATAGCAATCAAATAGCCCTGAATACCCAATTATAAAGGTCCCAAATAGAATCTGTTTGCAGTTGGCTTAGTCTTCTCTTTATTGGCTCTTGCATCCTCTCTGTTACCCATAAAGATCAATTTGAGGTACTTTTTGCTGTATTGCAGGACACTACTTGGAGTCTTCACACTAATATTTACATCAATTTCAAGTAGGACTTTATTTATATAAACTAGCCAGGGGCTTGACCCCAAGGTTCTAATTTCAAGCAATCTTCTACTCTTTACCTTGTAAATTGCATGCCTACTTTGCTCCAGTAACTATACCAACAGGTCACCAGGCTTAGCTTTATCATGTCTCCTATGTATTGAACATCTAGTTCTCTATACGTAACATACAATGATGTTGCCCCCAGCAACATAACCAACAGACCAGCAAGACCATTAGTCTACTCACTTTAGAGTTCTGTCTCTCAGGGCCAGCACTTTCGATGTGCACCTTATTTCTGCTGTTTGAAAACTTTATACAATTTAACACCACACCTAGTGGTGTGTTTGCTCACTGGGCTGTCAATCTTTTGTAGGACACCCAAAAGCGCTACCAATGATGGTCCTGATATAAGTATATTGGCCTACCCCCACTTAACCACCCACCCCCACATCTTCAAAGTACCTCCTCTCGTCACCAGGTCAGGCTTTCTCTCCACCTTTGGCCTCGTCGTGTGGTGCAGACAGCCGCACCCAATCCAGCAGCCTGGCCCAAGTCCACCAGCACTACAATCAGCACCGGGCTGAGTGGCCGCTACCTGCGTTAAGTGCTGCAGTTCCTGGTTGTGTCTGACTTCACCATTAGTCATGTAGCCTGAATGCAGTACAGAGCAGGTGGGGCAGTAAAATGTAAAAGGATCTAGGTGGAAACTTTAACGGCTTTGGTTTTAGGACGAATAGAAAGTTGTTGAGGTCTGACATATGTCTCAAGTAAGCCACCTTCTCCCCTACTTACTAATACCCTGCCGTGCTCCTCTGTGCTCTCAGCCCAGTCTCAAATTACCGCACTGTTGGCACACTGCACCACACAACATGTAAGGGCCAGTCACATGTGTTGCCTGCAAGTTCTCATGAGTGCTCCTAAACCCTACACCCACTGCTCCAGCACCAACAGCACCCAGCATACCATGTGCTCCCACTCACACAAACAAGCCACTCACTCATGCTTACACTCACCAAACCCCACCCATACAACACACCACATCACACTTGCATGCATGCTCCTCAACATCTGCTCACTCACCAAACATGCCATATAGATATGGGACCTATTGTATGACCACACTCCAGAACTTCTCTTCATCACAGAAGTATGGCTAAACTCAACCTCTACACTGGACATCACTAAAGCCAATGGAGCCGGCTACAAGATCACCAGCAAGACCAGCACACGCCTAGAGCTGGATTCACTACCATGTTCCAAGATACCATCAGCTACATCACTTACATAGACCTCACATTCAAGATATGCATCACAGCCAACTTCTGCCAGGGAGGAACCCTCGTATACAGACCACCAGGACCCGCACCAGTTTTGCCAGCAACATCACAGACTTCAACACAACTATCATCATCAATGCCAGCACCTTACTTTTCCTCAGAGACAGTAACTTTCACTTAGAAGACCGCTCTGACCCAAACTCTACAGACCTTCTAGAAAACCTCAGAAACCTTGGCCCCACCAAACACATCACCGAATTTACCCACACTGCTGGACACCTATTGGACCCAAATGTTCTCCTCAATCAGAAACATCACAGTGGACAAGCCAGCAACTGACCTGAGCAGACCATGCCCTTATCAGTTTCAGCATACCCACCTGCACCACTACAGACCTACTACCACCAGAACTTCCTGCTGCAGCGGGAAAGCATCCAAGAAGAGGAGTGAACTTCACCCCTCTCCGTGCACCGGCCCAAACACACCAGTAACTTGCTGAAAGCCATCAAGAACCTCACCAGCTTGATCACTGCAAGCGCCGACACCCTGGCTCCCCTCAAGTGCAACCCTATGGCAAGAGCATGACCAGAGGCCAGTTGGTACAGAGAGGACCTGAGGCTGACGAAACATCAATCAAGAGACCACACATAAATACATCTTCAATAAGCCCTAAGATGCTACTACCAACAGAAATGGAACTCTAAGCGCACAAATCTTGCAGATGGCATCAACGGCAGATCTAAAAGCAGTAAGGAAATCTTCAATCATAAAAGATTTCACTGTGCCTTCTGCCGCCTCCAGTAACATCACCAGATCTCACAATACCTTTGCTAAAAGCTGTCGGAATTCTTCTGTAACATAATCACCTACATAAGCAGCAACTTTGACGCTCAACCAAACTCTGCACTGTCGTAATTCAACTTCCCAGAATGAACCCTGACAACGTGGCACACTGTAACCACAGGCGAAATCATTGTTACAATTGTTACATCCACTCGGGGTCCCAATCTGACCCTTGCCCCCACCGCGCCTTCAACAAAGAACTCCTACTGATTGGCAATGCACTAACACCCATCCTCAATGCCTCCATCGACATATCCGGAAATCTGAAAACATGCCACCACCATGTCCCTGCTCAAGTATCCATTCGCTGATCCAACCACGCTTTTCAACTACAAGCCCATCTATCAGCTTCCATACCTAGCAAAAGTCCAAGAGAAACTAATCAACCTATGACGCATTGACCACCTTACCAACCAGCAGCTCCTCACCACAGCACAATCCAGATTCAGGCCCATCCACAGTACAGAAACAGCACTTATTGCCACCACAAATGAAGTCTGCAGGTTCCTTGATAGAGGAAACATGGCAGCCCTCATTCTCCTGCAACCCTCTGCAACATTTGACACGTTTTCACACCCCATCCTTATCAGGCAAATGCACTATATTGGCACTCAAGTTCCGATCTCTGCTGGACCTGCTCCTTCTTACTGTCAGCCTGGCACTTTACTCCTTGGAGGCCCAGAAACTCATCTGCGGAGTGCCTCAAGGTTTATTACTCAGCCCCCACCCTCTTCAATGCATACATGATCTCTCTGGCTAACGTCATCCATGAACAAAACATCAACATCCTCTCCTATGCTGACAACACGCAGCTCATACTCTCCCTCTTAGACAAGACCAGAAACACGAGAAACAAGTTCACTGCCTGACAAAACCAAAGTCACTAACTGGATAAAAGCCAACTGTCTCAAGCTCACCACCGTCAAGACAGAAGTAGTGAACTTTGGCCAGAACACCTCATCATGCGACTCCAACTGGTGGCCGGCGGAACTCAGACCCACACCCATACCCCGTACTAGGAACCTCGACATAATCATCAACAGCAAACTGTACATGACCGCAAAAGGCAATGCTGTCACTGCATCCTGCTTCCACATCTTGCAGATGCTGAGGAAGGCCTTCAAATGCTCTCACTCGCACTCTTATGCCCAGCAAGTTGGACTATGGGAACACCCTCAATGCCAGGTTCATCAAGCAACTCACTAGAAGACCGCTAACCATCCAGAACTCAGTAGCCTGACTCATCCTCAACCTCCCACACAGAACTCACATCACACCACAACTCAGGGAGCTCCACAGGCTCCCAATGCACAAACTGGAGGATAGCCACCTTAAGCTGAACACAGACAAGACAGAGATCCTCATCCTCGAGCCCAACCCCTCAGCATGGGATGACTCCTGGTGGCTCGCGTCGCTGGGGACACCTCCCGTACCCACCAACCACGCACACAACCTGGGAGTCATCCTCGACTCGAAACTCACCATGACCAAACAAGTCAACGCTGTCTCCTCCACATGCTTCAACACCCTCGGTATGCTCCGCCAGATCTGCAGATGGATCCCGACAGACACAACGAAAACAGTCACCCAGGCCCTAGTCAGCAGCAGACTCAACTACGGAAATGCCCTCTACGCCAGAGCCCTGACCAAGCTCATCAACAGACTGCAAAGAATCCAGAATGCCTCAGCACGCCTGATCCTCGATGTCCCGCGCCACGACCACATCACCCCCCACCTGAGGAACCTGCACTGGCTCCCTGTCGACAAAAGAATCTCCTTCAAGCTCCTGATCCACGCACACAAGGCACTCCACAAGACCGGCACAGCTTATCTCAACAGTCGACTCTCCTTCTACGTACCCAACAGGAAACTCCGCTCTGCAGACCTCTCCCTGGCTACTGTCCCACGCATCCGTAGAACCACAGCTGGAGGCAAATCCTTCTCCCACCGCGCCGCCAAGACCTGGAACACCCTCCTCCTCATCCTATGACAAACCGAAGACCTTCTAGCCTTCAGGAGACAACTCAAGACCTGGCTGTTCGACCAGTAGCAACAGCACCCCCCCCTCTACCCACCCTCAGCACCTTCAAACCCTTGCGGGTATGTAGTGTGCTTTACAAATTATTTATTGATTGATTGATTGATTGATTGATTGATTGATTGATTGATTGATTGATTGATTGATTGATTAAGATAACCAGGGTGTTTGACCATACTGGAGGATCGTCTAACATTTTCCGAACCATTAGTGTTTTCATCCATATTTGACAAAGAATGGTGATGAGCATCGAATTTGCCTCTTACAACAGCAACTCTGTTAAGATTCCAAATGCGATGGTCATGTGTCTTAACAGCATTTTGGAAAACTTTGATGACCATTAAAGGCTTCATGATTTTAGAAGAAGAACACCCAATGAGACCAGGGTGTTTAATCATAACTAGGGCTCCCGGTTTTCCGTTTAAACGGATTTTTACATATAAATACATACGGAAAACAAGTTTTCCTTTGTCTGTATTTATATGTAAAAACGGGAAAATACTAGCACATTTTGTGGCGCTGCCCTGCTCCAGCAGAAAGTTGCAAAACAGGAATGGTGATTGCTCACAGAGCAAGTATCGCCTCTGGTGTTATCAGTATTTATGGGGTGAGAAAAAGTCATTGAAGAAACAACAAGGCCTCGTTAAGAAGTGAATGGTCTTTTAAAGACCAGTGAAGTACTCTGTGTTTTTAAGAAAGAAAATTATGTCGCATCAGGTTCCTGTTTGGGAAGAGTCAGTGTGGAGCGGAGCAGAGTCAGAGATCAGAGCCGCCGAAGTCCCCAAAGGCCGAAAGCCTTCGGAAAATTGCTGAATGCATCGGGGCACGGGCTGTTTGTAAAATTATCAGCATGAACTAGGGCATATCATGCGCATGTTACCATAACAACTTTAGTGCAGTCCAAGTAAATAAAGCATTAACAAACGCCCACTAACTGTATTTTTGTCAATGCCTTCAATACAATGTATATAAGGGGAGAGTAGTGAAATAATATAGATTTCAATGTTAGAAAAGGCTCATTCCTAAACTATGATGCTCAATTGCGTGACTTATTTTAAATCACAGCAGGATTATATTTTAATGATAACGGGCCTTTCCATTCGCTGTATATTTAAGAATGTATTAATATGAACAATGAATTGGGACTTCGGGCCTGGTGCTAGATCCCCCCTCCTGTCGCCCTTCTGGTGTGATACAGCATCAATCACGCTTTTAACAATTCAACTTGACTTAAATCGGGGAGACAGTAAAATCAGCCCCGTTCGAACCTCTCATTGACTGATTGCCTTTCGTGACAGGCTAGCTTCCCTCTGTCCAAGGGTGGAGGTTTCTTGCTTACGTTTTTGGTGCACCCCCACCCCCCCCAGCTCTGGAAGGAAGTGCAGCGCCGTCACCACGTGCACTCGGCCTGCTCCCCTCCCCTTCTGCTCCAATTTCTGCACTGTGGGCCTTGCAATGATATTAGTTTTTCCCAATTCAAAAATGATAACATGCAGTTTAGAAAGCAGTGCTGGGCACAGACAGAAATGCTTTTTCAGGCAACATATTACTCTTGTCTAGTGCATAATTTGAATTGAGTTGCTTCCAGGTGTTTATAGTGGGGCACAATTGGGTTGTAGCTGAAGGCAGTGTGAGTTTTTCAGTGGGGCAGTATGGTGTTCAGTGTGGGAGAGGATGTGGAACTCTGTGCCGATGCAGAAACTGCAAGGCTCTGAAACAAATGGCTTTTGAAAGCACTTTTAGGCGTATTTGGGACATTCTGCGAATTGCAAAGTTTTCAGATGAATGTATTTTGTTGGCCAATAACAAACGAGTGCATGTGTGCATTGTCAATTTACATAAATGTGGAAAAAAACTAGCTGCAGCGCCCTCTTTAACTTGTAGGAAAAATAAATGTGGATAAATACAGATAAAACGCCCAAAAAATAAATATGGATAAATACAGACGGAAATGGCAAAAATATAAATACCATAAAACCGGGAGCCCTAATCATAACCCAATCTCCCACTTTTACAACTACTTTCTTCACAGCCTTTCTTGTATCAAAATAGCATTTCCTTTCAGCAGCTTTCAGCTCTTCCCTTTGCTGCACATCACTTCCAACACACACAGACTCCTTGCCCCTAGATAGTTCATACTAGTTGACCTAAGAAGGTTCACGGCAGGTGTTAGGCTGCCACGAAAAACCAGAAAGGGTGTTTTTCCAGTGGTGCCATGAGGATCCATCCTGTACTCTTCTACTTTCTTAATCACCTCTCCTTTCCACTCTAGAGATGACAACTTTGCTAAAGCGATTGTCTCTTCAAGAACTCTATTGAATCTCTCGACCATTCCGTTTGATTCAGGATGATAAAGAGAACATGTTTTATGAACTATACCTCTTGCGGATAGAAAATCCTCCATATCCTTTAAAACCAGTTGGACACCATTGTCAGTTACAATAGATTCTGGCACACCCTCCCTGGAAAATAAATCTTTAAGACACTTAATGACATGAGCCGGGTCAATCATAGATGTGAGGAAAACCTCAGGCCATCGAGAATACATATCAACAACGGCCAAAAGAAAAATTTGCAGGACACTGCTATGCACCGGTCCTAAAATGTCCAACGCAATATCTTACCAAGGACATGAAGGACGCCTTCTTACAATCATAGGTTGCACCCAAGGACATTTAGATTTATCACTTATGGTACAAGAAAGACAATCCCGCACCACACGCTCCACAAATTTGTCCATACCAGGCCACCAATAGGACATGCACAATCTTTCCTTGGTCTTAGTAAGCCCCGCATGAGATGCATAAGTTAAGTCAACCAATTCTCTTCTGAGATTACCGGGTGGAATCAATCTCGTCCCTCGAAATAACAGCCCACTCTCCACAGACAATTCATCATGTAGGTGCCAAAAGGGTCTTGTAAAGTCAGATCCCCCTTAACACCAGACCAACCTTTTTGTATAAAAGACATTACTTCATTGAGTGTAGAGTCAATAACCAACTCCTCACGCCACCTTTCTTCAGAGATGATGCTATTGTCTAACACACACCCATTCATTATTAGCATCCATATCATCATCCACAAGTGTCTCCTTAGGAATGAGACGTGATAGCACATCAGCAACACCATTATTGATACCAGGAATGTACTTAAGTGAAAAACTATACTCTTGCAATCATATGAGCCACTTTGTGATCCTACTAGAGATTACATCAAGACCTTTCTTGTTAAAGATCTCAACTAGGGGTTTATGATCAGATCAGTTCGGACCTCAAACTCTACACCCAACAGACATTTTTTTAACTTCTTGATGGTCCAGAAGACTGCAGGGGATTCCCTTTCCACAACCGAATAACGGGTCTCAGCATCTCTTAAGCTACAAGATACAAACATAATAGTTTGCATACCAGAAGGGCTATACTGCTGCAAAACTGCACCAAAACCTTTTTCCCTGGCATCGGTGGTAAGAATAGGCTTGATCCTGGGGTTAAAGCTCTGAAGAGAGAGGGCTGCACTCAGATTTTCTTTAATGCAAGTGAATTCCTTCTCACACTGCTCCGATCAGACAAAACAAACACCCTTTTGTTGAAGAGACCTCATGTTTGTGGTCAGATTTGCAAAATTCTTCACAAATTTAGCATAGTACTCCACCATGCCCAAGAATTTCATCAATTCATCTTTGTTGGTAGAAGAACTCAGATTATTGATAGTGGCAACCAGATCACTCTTAAGCTTAACTCCCTCACCAGTTATGATGTGCCCTAGATAATTTAATGAGTTAGATCTAAACTTACACTTTTCCATTTTAATTGTAAAATTGCAATCGTACAATTGTCTTAAAACAAGTTTTAAACAAGCATCATGTTCATTCACGTCATTACAAAATATGAGTATGTCGTCTTGATAAATGCAAACACCTAGAAGATCTTTAAGAACATTCTCCATGGCACGTTGGAATATAGATGAAGCCAAAACTAAGCCAAAAGGTATTCTGATGACCCTAAAAGTGCCAAAAGGTGTTATAAACTCTGTATAGTCTCTACATGATTTTTCTAACTTGATCTGATGGTACGCCGAGGTGAGACTGATGGTATTAAACACTCTTGCTCCACCTAGTAGAACCAACAACTCTATAATATTTGGAAGGGGATATCTATCAACTATCACACTTTTATTTAATTGTCGTAAGTCAATGCAGAGGCGTAAATACCCACTGGGCTTTTTGGCAGCAACTACTGGGGCCAACCATTCTGTACCTTCCACCTCTTCAATTATACCACAGCTTTTTAGTTTGGCTATGTCTTTTTATATATCATCTTTACCCGAAAGAGGTACATTTCTTACTTTACAACATACCGGAACAGCATCGTTCTTTAATTTGATTTTGTGCTGGTAACTCTTCAAACACCCCAATTAATGCCGGAAGACTTCAGGAAATTCCTTTTTGAGATCTTTCAAGAAATCGTTCTCACCAAGTTTCTCCAAATTACAAACCCTATCCTTAACCAGAATAGGAGGATCGGAATTGGGCTCAAGGAACACACCTAAGTCACTCTGATGAAGCCAACTGATGATGCTGTCTCTCCTTTTAGATACATACATTTTCCCAGTCACAAGTCTGTTCTTATATTCAATTAAACCAAGAAAATATCCATGTAGTTTGATTGGCTCACCCCCGTAAGCCAAAGGTGTGATTTCAGGCTTTATAAGAACTACCTTATCCTTTAATTTCGTCATATAAAATTCAATAGAGACAATAGTAATCTTTGCCCCTGAATCAAAAAGAACACGTGTGGTTTCCCCATCAACAGTTATACTATCAAAAGGACATGACTTTCTACCACCTGAATTCTGAACTTGTATCACAATTTGCCCACATTCAAAGTCATCAGAAATTGCCTCAGAATCATCACTCTCAAACACTTCAACACTCCTAACTCTTGGCTCTGATTGACTCCTACATGCTATAGAAAAATGCCATTTCTTTTTGCACGTGCTACAAGTTTGACCCAATGCAGGACATTTTTTATCGTTTCCGAGATGACCAACTCTACCACATCTATAACATGTACAAGTCTTATCCCTTTCTTTTTCAACCCACTTTGAATTTTTGTCGCTAACAATTTGATTCTTATCTCTAACAACCTGTATCTTGACATCCTCGTCGCACTCTTTTTGTATTACAGGAAAACAGGCTGCATTTCCCAAAAAATTGCTTTATTGAAAAGCAAACACAGACATGGTGGCCACCATCCCCATGATTTTTGTGATTCCTGATGGGTTGCAAACCGAGACCTACCTCATCAATAATAATGAGGTAGGTCTATTTGCGGCACACTGGAAATCGCAAAGTGTGTTAAACACATATTTGTACATTGCTGTTTGCAATTGCCAAATAGTGAATCGCAAAAATTTTCCATTTGGTAACGCAATCACTTACCTTCGTGTACATCTGATCCCTGGTGTTTAACATCACTAGAAGCATTTTTAGATAGATGGTTCCTGTGGGAATTTGGGAAAATCACTGTTGCGTGAGAGCCATAGGCCATAATAAAGAACAAGAATTTGCAATGCAAAAGATCTTGCATATTTTGAGAGTTTAACCTATTGGCATTGTAAATAAAAATGCCTTTTATTTATGTGTGTTTTTAAAACAGATAATTAAAAGGCGTTGTCATTTACAATGCCAATAGCTTAAAGTCTCGCAAATGCGAGACCTATTGCATTGCAAATGCTGCGCCAGTGCTATAAAAATAAAAAGAAAGTGGTAGGAGAGAGCGCGTCCAGCCGCAGGCAGGACAAAGCTATTTGAGAAAATAGTGCTCGGAGGCTGTAATTAACCTCTTCTGTGCTCATGACGGAATGGTTCCGTCATGAGCACAAGTTCTAGTGTGCTCATGACGGAATCATTCCGTCATGAGCACATGCTCAGGAAATCCCTCTGCTGCAGACAGCAAAGGGATTTCCCTTTTTTTTTGCCTGGGGAGGTGGGGAAGAGCTTCCCCAACCTCCCGAGGCATATTTTGGTATTTCATTGCAATGAATGAGGATTGCGCGCATTGCAAGGAACTCGAAACTGAAACTTAGTTTCAGTTTCTCAGTTTCGGTGCTTGTGGGGCTATCTCAGCCCGCCCGAGCGCGGAAAAAAATGGGAGGGGTATCGTTGGAAAGGGAAGAATCTCCCCTTTCAATGGTACCCTTCCCTAGTGGATCCCTGCTTGGGGATCACCCCAGGAGGGCGATGCCCAAGCAGGGATCCACCCACTAGTGCCAAGGAGGGGAGAGTGGCCCCTTGGGCAAGGGCCTTTGCTCCCCCAATATTTGTTTGGCCGCAACAGACTTTCTGCCCCCCCGGGGGACAGATGGGGGAGTAGGCCCCATCTGTCCCCCCGGGGGGCAGTAAGCCCACTAGAAACTAGGGATTTATTTTTTATTGACGTTGGCAATGCCCCCACCCCTCCCCCCAAAAAAATGCTACAGTCTTTCTGCTCCCCCCAGGGGCAGATGGGTGCAAAGCCCCTGAACTGCCCCCGTGGGGGCAGAGAGTTCACCAGGCTCCCACGCAAGCTTTACATTGCTGGACTCACCAGGGTGTCTAGTTTGCAGAAATGTGTGGGTTTGGTAGGTTTCCCTAGGTGGCCGCCAAGCCCGGGGCCAAAAACTCATGGGACCCGCCTTGCAAAACCAGGTTGTTTTGTGATAGGTAATTTTGATGTCGCCTCAATAGGTTTTGGCCCCTTGCCTGTCGAGGGTACTTGACCCACCCACGCGAGTGTGGTACCATTTTTATCAGGTGACCTGGGGAAACACTGGGTGGTAGGACATTTTTGGACCCACGTAGATTCAAGAACTTTCCCACAGAGAAATTTGAGAAAAAAGTGATTTTTTTTCAGCTAAACTTGAGGTTCGCAGGGCATTCTGGGTAGGAAGACGTTGGGTGACCCACGCAAGCTATACCTCGCTGGACTCCCCTGGGTGTCTAGTTTTCAGAAATCTGTGGGTTTGGTAGTTTTCCAAGATGGCCACCGAGCCCGGGGCCAAAAACCCAGGTGACTCCCCCTTGCAAAACCAGGTTGTTTTGTGATAGGTCATTTTGATGTCTCCTCAATAGGTTTTGGGCCCTTGACTGTCACGGGTACTTGACCCACCCACGTGAGTGAGGTATCATTTTTATCAGGAGACGTGGGGGAACGCTGGGCGTTCGGATATTTTTGCATCCACGTAGATTCCAGAACTTTCCCACACAGAAATTTGAGAAAAAAGTGATTTTTTTCTGCTAAATTTGAGGTTTGTTGGGAATTCTGGGTAGGAAAACGTTGGGGGACCCACGCAATCCATACCTTGCTGGACTCCCCTGCGTGTCTAGTATCCAGAAATGTGTGGGTTTGGTAGGTTTCCCAAGAAGGCCGCTGATCCCAGGGGCAAAGACCCAGTTGACCCCCCTTGCAAAACCAGGTTGTTTTGTGATAGCTCATTTTGATGTCTTCTCAATTTGTTTGGGCCCTTGCCTGTCGCGAGTACTTGACCCACCCACGCGAGTGAGGTACCATTTTCATTGGGAGACCTGGGGGAATGGTGGGTGGTAGGAAATTTGTGGATCCACGTAGATTCCAGAACTTACCCACACAGATATTTGAGAAAAAAGTGATTTTTTCATAAAAATGTAAGGTTTACAGGGGATTCTGGGTAGAGAAATGTTGGTGGATCCACGCAAGCCATACCTTCCTGGACTCTTCTGGGTCTCTAGTTTTCAGAAATGTGTGGGTTTGGTAGGTTTCCCTAGATGGCTGCCGGGACCAAAACTCATGTGACCCCCCCTTGCAAAACCAGGTCATTTTCGGATACATAGGGGGCATCTGAGTTTTTGGTCCCGAGTCGGAGTCCAGGGAGGTATGGCTTGCATGGGTCCCCCAACATTTTCCTACCCAAAATCCCCTGCAAACCTCAAATTTTGATGAAAAAATCACTTTTTTCTCAAATTTCTGTGTGGGTTAGTTCTGGAATCTATGTGGATCCACAAATTTCCTACCACCCAGCGTTCCCCCAGGTCTCCCTGATGTCAGGACTGGAGTACTCACTTTAGTTGTGCCTCTTCTAATAATACCAGAAGGTGAGGAGCCAGTATGTCAGCAAACTCCTTAAAGAATTTACCCAGAAAGCCATCTAGACTGTGCACATTTTGCCCAGGCATACTTTTAATGACTACAATAGTTTGTTATGCAGAAAATGTGCTGTGTGAGATGTTCTCTATGCGCATCTCCTAACCAGGAATTAGCAGTACCTTTTAAATATGCATTTACATTATCTGCAGTATAATGGGGTTTACAAGAAAATAATGCAGTGTAGCAGCCCGTCCAGGTGTTTATGATACCATCCGCTTCATATTCATCTGCCTTTGTGATACTCATAATGTAATTAGCAGGCCATGGCCGACTGATCAGAGTTGATAGTAATCTACCGAGTCACTCCCTCTCGCCAAATACTGTGTCGTGGCTGTTTTACCTAAATATTTGATTTCTCTAGAAGCGATATCATTACATTCTGATCATTTAGAATTTATTGTTGCTAGTATAGTGGTATCTTTGTTTGCATATTCTAATTCTGTCTTTAAGATCATATTCTAATGTCAAATGGTCTTTGAGTACCTTAAGGTTGCTAAGTTGTTTAGCTATGCAGTCTCTTATTATACGAGCTTTGAAGGCATCCCATACAGTGCACACACTGTTCTACTAAGCCTACATTGTTAGAAATGTACACCACAACATCTTTTTGATTTCACGGTGAAACACGCTATCAGCTAATGCACCTGGAGGGAGTCTCCAACTATGCATTCATTTTTCTCACACTCAGGATCCATATCTTCATAAATATTACAGTATCATTTGACTGAGTTCTGGACATAAGTCACAAATTTATCATCCTGGAGCTAGAATCTCTGATGTCCAGCCAGCAGTTCAAGGTGGACCACAGTTTATAAACTGATTGGGTGAATGGGCATTCACGCAACATTGAGGGGCAGATTTACAAGCCCCTTGCGACACATTTACGCCGCTGTTGCATCACTTTTGTGATGCAGCGGCGTTGTAAACAATGCGCCACGATGCGCCACATTTACAACTTGACACATCTAAGGAGATGCGTCACGTTGTAAAGCCCTGCATCACATTATACCTGGGTCAGGTATAATGTATGCAGGGTGGGCGTTCCCACCTAAGAAAGTCTCTTAAAGTGACTCAGTGAAATCTACAAGATTTCAATGAGTCACTTTTACAACACCACTGCGTCAAAACCTTACGCCTGCTTGAAGCAGGAGTAAGGAGTGATGCAGCACAATAAGTATAGGCCACCCCTGAGCATTGCTGGAGTTGTGTCGCACCTGAGACATGACTCTAGCAATGCGTTGCATTTACGCCAACAGATGCGTCACGCATCTGTTAATCCTTGCGCCACGGTGCGCCGCATTGTAAATGCGATGCATCCATGGTAGCGCAAGGGTTTTTTTACGTGACGCATATTAACTGACGCATCTCTGCTGATATGCAGAGATGTGTCAGTTCTTGTAAATCTCCCCCTAAGTGTCTGTTGTGCCACACACCCACCAAATCATGAGCTGCTGTGATGTGCTATACGGTTCCTAAAAGTGACTAAAGATCTATTGGGCTAGTCTAACCACCATACTTTGGTCTTAGAGACTGGGAAGCCAGTCTAAGTGTACAGGCTATCTTCCTTCACAGGATGAAGGTCAAGGTCAGCTGGGCTACATCTCAGTCACAGTTCGCACTGGTTCCATGATAATTCCAACATGAAGTGCTCTTCTCCTAGGGGTTGTTTGTACAATAAAACTCTGTTCTTATCTTGCTGTGACAGAGGTGCAGAACAGCTTGTTTGTTTTTCTGGCGTAAAGGAGGTGTCTCCTAAGGAGCACAAAATCAGACAAGGGCATTGCATGCTAGTTGCACAACCCTGGAACTGAATGTGCAGATTACAGGGTGACAATGCCACGAAGGATAAATGCGTATGTAGCACATTCTCATTTTAGAAAAAAAAATGTTAAAGGTCACCATCAGAAAAGATGTCACATCAAAAAGGGAATCTAAAATGGAGACTAAGCGAGGGACTTACAACAGATGTAATGAAGATTCGAGGCAGCCACAGGTACACTCCGATAAGGTGCATGTGATATATTCAAGTGTACATTTAAAGTTGTGTTGAAATGACCTTCCTAGATGATTGTTTGAGGTACAGGTTTTAGGGTTTAATTGCACACTTTCCTAAAAAACTATGGCTCATCAGTGTTTTGGCTGTGGGTGTTGAGAACTGTGATGTATTCACCTTCTAGTATGCTCTGTACAATAACACATTTTCCTTGAATATCTAAAACAGAGTGGGTTTGGTGGAACTGGACAGCTTTTCTGATGCGTATAGCAATGCCTCCGGTGAAGGATGAGTAAAACAGCATATATTGATGAACCACCCATCCTATGGCTCATGCAACTTCAGATGTTTTAGCTAACAGAATATCCTGGAGAAGACAACATCAATTTTATGCCCATCTAGATAAGCTAGGACCTGCTGGGTTTTTTGTGGGTTGTGTAATCACTGCATATTCCATGTCACAAGCCAAAGTGTTGCACCCACATCATCTTGCTGAGTGACCATGTCTGAGTGTGTTGGGTTGTGTTGTGCTAAGCGCTCTGCAACTGATTATGATTTTTTCAGTGCTCTCTGCCCCTTTAGTCCCTTTCACTCAATTCAATTACATTTTCTGTGATCGAAGGTACCACCATTGTAAGACATTGAGTTACTGGTTGAGGGGGATCAAAGCCTACTCAAGCATCAATCACAATCCTAGTCAAGGTGAAGTCACAAGCAGACCCTAAATTACCCTGTGCTTAACTCCTTGGTAGCTTGGCACAAAAGCAGTCAGGCTTAACTTAGAGGCAATTTGTAAAGTATTTTTGCAGCATTTCAAGCAGTAATAAAGTAAAACACAACATAAGAAAAATCCCACACCAATTTAGAAACATAGAGTCAAATATAATAAATAAATTAAGACCAAAACAACAAAAATCCAACTAGTAGAACCAGAGATGTGCAATTTTAAAGACTTAAGTGAAAATAGCGTCGCACTGCGGCTGGTTCCGACGAAGCAGTGAGTCCAATGTCCAGGGTGCCATTGACGAGGGCTTATGATGTGAAGGCCTGAGTCGAGGATGCATGGATGGTTCCAAAGGAGCTGCAGGGCTTGCTATGCAGAGTGCTGTGATGAGGATGCTCTCAATGATGGGCTTGTGATGCAAGGACCTGCGATGAAGGTGAATTGAGCACTTGCTCCAATGAAAAGTAGTTGCCACATCTAACCCCTTGGGCAGCTGTTATAGATGTATGGTCCAAAAGATTTCTGGTATTTCTCTGGTGCCCATGGCTAGTCCACCTCTACCACAGACTCTGAATACTTGACGGTCTTTTAGTAAGTGTTTTCATTAGCACTTTTTGTGGTATTTGTCGCCAGGTATAAAAAGTGACAATATCATTGTTCAATATCGACCTGAAACAATTTTCACTTTTCAACATCGACTTGCATTATATTGTGAAAGTACATAGATGTGGCACTAGAACAGTGAATCTATATTTTGTTACAGCAATTATCGCTCTTTTCACTCTCATTAACCACTGTAACTCCCTGTGCAGAAAGAAGTAACCCTTAGATGTCTGCCGCTTTCCGTTCAAGTTTCTGCGGATTCACGACAGAGCATAATAGTGATATATGTATTCAGATTAACATTTCACTTAATAAACACACACAGAATATTGTATTTTATTCTTTGACATTGCTGGCGGAAAACAGACATACCTGGACAGCCTGCATGGGAAAAAGAGGCAATGAGGGAGTGCACCTGGACACAGTCACCACTGCTTGTTTGGGAATCACTTGAAGGTACTTGAAGGTACATACAGGTAAGAGCATTTGAGTTGTTAGCTAAGTGCCCATCCCTAGAATGTCATCTGTTATACCCTCTTTTAGTAACAGTGAGGAAATGGGATTTATTATATTGCATGGTTGTGCAACTTCATCATGTAATACACTTACCAACCCCTTTAGGTCCAGTAGGTTTCATCTGTGAAACACTCAGCTTAACCCTGGGTAGCTGTGGCACTGAGCAGCAAGGCTTACACAGTGGAAAAGGTGTTAAGCATTTAAACAGCACCAAAATAATTGAAGAAGTAATAATTGAAGAAGAAATCAACACTAACTAATAAAATGGACTGTATTTTTAAAATATTTTAGACACTAGAATGAAAAAGAACCACAGGTAGATTACAGAGAAATAGATTTTACCAGCAATAATAAATCAATGCAATTTCACCCAACCACGAACAAGCCTTTGACAAAGTCAATGAATTGGTCGCTTAGAAACTTTTCAAGGAAAATTTAGGTGAGTGTCAATGCAGTCAGTTAGAAGAACTTTGGGACACACAACTCCAGCTGGGAGCTAGTCAGGAGAACCATCAAGGTCCTCAAAAACAGTTACCTTCACAGGAGAAACAGTCTTTTAACAGTTCCAGGCACTTTATCCCCATTGCAATAGATTTCTTTGGAGTGTTCCTGATTCAAGGAATGAGGGATGCTCCCGTCTCCCATCACACACTCATCAACTGACTACACCTGAGTGGAATCAAAGACGATGCTCTTAGATGGATGACATCCTTCCTCTCGGGGTGCACACAAAAGATCCATTACCCTCCCTTCACCTCACGGCCAAAGCAAACCAACTGCAGAATACGCAAGGCTCATACATGAGTTCCACCCTCTTCAACATCTACATGACGCCGATAGTAGATATCGTCAGAGCCCACGACATCAACATCATCTCCTATGCCGAAGGCACCCAGCTTGTCCTTGTGGGACGGCGGACCGGACAAACAGACGCGGAGGCTGTATATAATGAGCCAGTTGGTGTTTTTTTATTGACAAGGTAGGAAGAGCGCCGGTCGGTGCGGGTCTCAGGGAGTCCTGGCGAGGTCTTCGGGTCCCTTCTCGTTCCGCTGAGTCTGGACTGTCCCCTTCGGTGAACGACGTTTCTGGGATGGGCTGTGTGGGTTTCCCAGGGAGGCTCATGAGAGAGACAAGAAAAACAAACAAGAAGCCGTCAGGGACTCTGGCCTGTCTCGCCTATCGGCAACCATAGGTCCATCACCACACCCGGTAGGTGTTTAGGGGCAGTGCAGGGCGTAAGTTTTATTTGCGGGTGCTAGGGTTCTTGAGGGAAAAACCAAAAGGGTTTTGTATAGAGGGATTGCCGATACGTTTTACAAAGAGATCAGACCCGACCACCGGAGCCTTCCTTTGCTACCTGGGTGTGCTCTCTTAGGAGGGTGGAAAGTTGAGGAAGGGGCAAACACCAAAGAAAGAGAACCAAAACAAGGAAAGGAGTAAAGAAACCACTGTTCCCGTAACCACCCTCCTGCCCGTTACCCTCCTCTACCACCCACCTCCCTGTCCCGTTTTTCCCCGTATCTCAGCCACTCACCGGCCCCGCCGCAACTCTCCAGCCTCCTCCTGTGGGGTCTACCAGTCCTCACACCACGTCTCGTCCTGGGCTTCTTCCTCTTCGTTACTCAGCCTCTCCTCGCTCTCTCCGCGCCGTTCCTGCTCCGCTCTGCTCCTCTCCTTCTCCTCTTCACGCTGCTCCTTCTCCGCTCCACTCCTCTCCTTCTCCTCTTCATGCTGCTCCTTCTCCGCTCCGCTCCTTTCTTTCTCCCCTTCGGCACATGTGCGTCGGTTTTTAGTCTCGGTGCCCCTTTTCACCTGTGATGGAGAAGTACATCCGGGTTTAGTCCCTCCTACTTCCGCGTTCCTCATGGCTGTGTCACGGCCCGGCCTGGTCTGAGCGCGAGGGGGCGGGGCCGGTGTCCGAAACGTTGCGGCCATGCTGCGGGAGTACGCGAGGCTGTTCTTCCCAGGTAAGGTCCGTTCCCGGGTTTGTTGGGGTGGTGTGGGCAGAGGAAGTCCTTTAGCTCTCAGTGGACCCTACTGCGATGAAAAAAAAACAACTTTCACAACTGTATGAAGAGTGTCTCAGCCTTGGATGAGAAAACACTGCCTGAAACTCAACACAAACAAAACAGAAGTTCTGATCTTCAGCAGCCAAACCTCCCTTTGGAACGACTCCTGTTGGCCATCGGAAATTGGACCCACCCCCACTCCGAAAGATCACTCCTGCAACCTCGGCATCATCCTTGACAGGAAACTCTCCATGAAATGATAGGCCAATGCCGTTTCCTCAGCCTGCTTGGAACACCCTCCGCATGCTCTGAAGAATTTTCAAATGGCACACACCGGCACCAGCAAAACAGTGACGCTGGCCATCATCACCGCCCATTTGGACTACTGCAATGCACGCTATGCAGGCACCACCAGCGAACTTATGAGAAGACTCCAGACAATCAAGAAAGCAGAAGCCATACTGATCCAAAAACTTGCCCAAAAGGACACACATCTCCCAGCACCTGAGAAACCTCCACTGGATCCCCATCCAAAAAAGATGCCATTTCAAGCTTCTGACCCATGCCTTTAAACACACAAAGAGAGAAAAAATATATAAGTAGGAGCCAGTGGCATTGTGACTGGGATCATGATTGGCCTTTAGAAGTGTCTAATAGGGATCGAGGATTCCATTTAGAACCCAGGAAGTGTGCATCCCCATAATACATTTGTTTCAACAGTTCTGGAAAGCAGTATTATTCCCCATTGGCCACTCCTACAAGTGGCTTCATTTTGTGTGGTCCTGAAGATAGTGGTTTGGATAAAATAAATGTCTTCATCGAAACGTACGTCAACTGTTTTTAGGAGAGATCCAAGCTTACAAAACTATAATGGTTGAAACTGAACATCTCTTCTTCCTGTCTATTTTTCTGTGTGTATGTGTGGAGTGGCTGGGTTATGATAAGAATTGATGGTATGATATGTGGTGCTTTCTGGTGTATGTATGAGTGAGTGGACTGTAGAATGGGGTCAAAATAATTGTATATGTACACAAGTTTATTCCAATGTAAAAAAAAGCTGTTTATGGAAATATATGTCAAATAATTTGGATTTTTTTTATGGTGGACATGTGACTAATGTCTTTATTAAAAGAATCAAGAAGTTGTAACAATAAAAAATAATTAAAACATTTTTTTAAGTATGCACATTTTCTCAAGTCGTTGTTGGTTCAGAACATAAAGCACTTTTTAGGCACAGGAGAAGAAATACAGGTCATGTGGGATATTGTATTTTGTTCATTGATTTGTTTTCCCCCTCGTCCCAGACCTAAAATCACACTAGTAGGTGGTACCTTTTTTATTATTGTGTTGCTCTTTCCCTCCACCTTTGAACATCAACCTCATTTGGGCAACAAACTAGCCCCTGCAGGCTTCTTCAGCTGTTGTGCCCCTATGCTGTGAACAGGAGGCCAGTAGGGTGGATCTTGGAGTCTCAGGACTTGAAAGGGCTCTGGATACAACTCCTTATTTGAGCAGCACACACCAGTCACACTCCCTCTCTTCGCTAGCCACTAGGTGCATCAGGTCCAGTCGTCTTCGCTGAAGCCTCTCTTTGTTGGTTCCTCGGTGAGCAGAGTCGTCCTCCAGTCCTTCTTCCAAGTCGGTTGAGATCTGAGTGCTGGTTGTCAGGGATGCCCTATTTATCATCAGAACAAGGTAGGCTGTAGTTGGTAGCCAATGGGCTACTAGGTTCCCTCCCTGCTGATGACCACTTCCTGGTATGTGTGCCAGCTTTCTTTGTCAACATGCACCATTCTGCCCACTCCCAACATTGTGTGACCCCTCTCTCAACACTCAGAACTTCTTAGCCAACCCTGAGAGGTGTGGCTACCAAGGGGCTACATACCCTCCAAAAAAAACAGTTTGACAACTAGCTTCTCCTCTCCTGTCCTCAGTCCCAGCCTGTCTGCATGAACAATATAGCAACCCCTTTATCAAGTGTTACCCATTTGCCCTTCAAAGGCGGCTTCTCCTTTGAAGCCCGCTTGTTTGGCATCCTGCAGGAGAAAGATGAGGCTTCTTTGCCATTCAACCCCTATTGTGTCCTTTCCTGGTAGTCGTTAGCGTGTCTCCCCAGGAGGGCAGAAATCTGTCTGAGGACAGGCCCCATTTACATCAGTAAACGGACACTGGAAACCTTTGGCATCTAAAGTTGCAACTTCTAAGGTTGCACTTTGCCCACCAGTGGCATTAAATTCGATGTAGCCATTAAATCTGATTTAACACACTGATTCTCTTGATACAAAACAGTGCCCACTTAAGTATTCCCATTCAGAAGTTAGCAGGGCTGGGGTGCCAGTCTGTAACTCTGTACTTGCCAATGAGGCTACCTGCCTTTCCACAGTAAAAACGACAATCTGAGGTTTTTACCGCAGCAACATGTAAAAAGTACATGCTCCACTTTTTAATATGCAGCACCCTGTCTTAGTACTTGTTAGGCCTGCCATAAATGTGACTTACATGCATTAAAAAAGGTAAAGGTTTGTGTTTTGCCATTACCTTAAATGGCAAAGTCAAGTTTGCAGTTTTAAACTGATCTTCTACATTGTCCCACTCAGGGTGTCACAACAAGTGCTGACATCCCTGGTGGACACTCTGACTTACAGGCCCTGGGTACCCCTGGTCCCATATACTAGGCACTTACAAGTAAGTTAGGCTATACTAATTGGGGACAAGAGAATTAAACCTACACGATTTTAGGAGTCAGTGCGCATGCGCTGAGTCCTGTTTAGCAGAGCTTAATCCAGTTCAGAGCCACCACACCAGTACCTAGGAGTCAAAATGAGGGCAACAAGTTGGGGTAAACCTGCAAAAAGCCTGTTTCCTTACAGCACCCTTCAATTTAGCTTATTAATCCACTCACCCAACTTGAAAACCCTTTTGTTGAATTCTGAGCCATCTCGCTTATCGTACCTGCAAGATATAATTGTCTATTAAAGTTCCCTACTATTCACATCCGTTCTTTTGAATATTGCAGTTGCCAGTTCACTGTTATTCGCGTTGCTTCATTCAGCAATATATGTTCGCACACCTGCGGTATGTCAGTGTAAAGTAGAAGTATATATAAGCCGTTCATATATACGTGCATCACTTCACCTTGTAGTGTGCTGGTCGCTGCAGCCCTTCGTAAAGGCTGGTAACGCCTAGCACCCTTCGCGACAGTGTTACCGAATGATTAGGAACATTTGAGACCAAGAACAATCAATGAAATCATTTGAAAAGTATTCCTCGTCTCAGTCAAGATTCCTGAAGGAATATATGACGTCAGATCCGTGCAGGCCTGTGCTTCGAGCCTGCACACGTGTTTTCATGAACCAGCCGCGCTGGACCTGGCAGCGACCCTTCAGAACGAGGCTGTGAATGAGTTTATGGCTTCGATAGTACATTGTTCTGCAGCACAGTGTGCTCCTCGGCATTGGGGTTAACGAGGTGCAAAGAAATGTCATCTCCCGCAACGCATTCAACATTAAATCCGCTTCCCTGTAAAGACTGAAGGGGAGTGCTTTTGAGTTCATATTGAAAAGCCAATAATCCTACAGCCTCTGGAAGATTTCATTCAGGTCTCTTTTATTCTTCATTTTTTAATTTTTGGTCCAGTTGTTACCAATGTGAGTTCCTTTGTTAACTGAAAGCCACGTGGAACCTGAATAACACACGTTTCACTTTATTTACTCAGGTATCATTTTCATTAAGATAATTAGTAGTAATGATAACAGCAACAATAATGAAAATAATAATCACCGGTCGTTTATTAGGCGCAGGCTGCTCTCCAAAGGAGTGATTGGCACTACAGAATGCATGCATGAACTGCGACTGTGCTAAAACGAAGAATAAGCACTTAAGAAGAAAAGAGACGAGTATTAGGTGGAGGTCTGATCGCCATTCCAGAGGGAGGCTGTTCCACCTGAGAGTATCCTGGGTCTGAAAAGCTTTGTATTCTCGTGTTTTGTATCCTGGACTGGGGACTTCAAGCAGCCCCTGATATTAGCCTGCGTTTTGGCATGCCTTTGGTGAAGTTCTTGGATACAAATTTCCGGTCACGAATATAAAAGTTCGGATGTGTTTTTTTATAGGCAATTTTGAAAGACATTTTGTTTTAAACGAATGCATTTTTGTTGTATCCTATGAATTAAAGATAATGCGCTCTAAACGATATGTCTTACTTATCAAGAAGTGTGTTTAATAATGTGTTTTGTTGTGTCACATATTCCTATTTAGACACTTAGTTAAATGAATGTTGTTTCTGATGGGCTGTGCAAAGCTGCTCTTGCTCATTTCACCTCCCAGTCATGCCCCCCTGATTGCCTTTTGTCCCCCTGGCTCCTGCAGGCTTTGCAGAGCGCATAGGACACTGTGATGTAATTTGAAACTTTCCCAGAGCTCATGTACTGTGAATGAAACTTGTCTCTGTGTAATGTGAAGTTGATAATTCTGAAGGCTAGGTTCTTCGGACTGTAGCATCCTGACTTCAGGGAGTGAGGTCAAAGAAGACCATCCCAGTTACAAGGGTGGTTGTGAGTGAATAAGATTTCAATGTTAGGCCCACATTCGGAGGGGAAATCTTGAGGGGGCTGTGAATGAGAGTTACTGGCTCCATCGGCATTACAAGCTATGGAGTGAGAGCACTTAAACTGTCTTACTCATACACAGGGCAAAATTAGACAGTGCAAAAACACTGATTCTCACATGTTATTCCCCCAAAGCCTATAATTTAGAGTATTGCAACCTTTCCACCCACAGAATTACCGGTGCTTGTTGTACCTTTAATTCTTCAGGGAAGGGGGCAATAATGGTTACAAATCTGTTCAACTCATAACAAGGGCCATAACCATTTCTCCGTCCATTGCTGCGTAGTCTCCAGCACTAATAACATTTCCAAAAAGTGTATTCACAAGAGTGGGCCTCAGAATAGTAAGAACTTCACGTGACAAAAGTGTCAAGAAGAGTGTGTGAGAGCAAAACCTGACGTGCCATTCATAACTATTTCATGGTTGGGAAATGACATGGCTCCAGTCTTGAATGAAGCCGTTCCTCTTTGCTATCAAACTATCACCCAAAATCATACAGGCAAAAGAGGAGGTGGACTAGCTGTTGTGCTCAGACACAAAGTACACATCACTAAAGATGATGTCTCCTTAAAAGATTGTGAGGCCCTTTTCACCAGATGCAATCCTACACCATCTTCCTCCTGTAACTTCCTGCTCCTTTACAGACCTCCACCGAACAATGCAACATTCCCAGACACACTTCTAGACACAGTTTCAAACCTGATAACACTACACTCCAACCTATGCGCTCCGGGTGACCTCAACATTTGGTTTGACAAACCCAACATACCCCATCCAAAAACAATCATCGCTGGCCTAGATGCACTGAACCTGCATCAGATCGTGGAGCCATCTCAAAATGAATGCTTCCAAAATGTGTGGTGATTGGAAAAATGATGGCCCCCTTGCAGTTTGGCCTGATGATCTGGGAACACTGCCTAAAGTATCAAAGGAAGTAAGAAACCTCGGAATGACCATGGACTCCAACCTATCAATGAATGCCCAAGTGGACAAACTAGCAAGCTTTGTTACTATAAAAACTCTGTGGCGAATCTTCCCCCAACTGGAATTTCCACACAAGGTCCAGGCTCCCAACGCTCTTGTTCTGTCCAAACTTGATTATGCCAATAGCCTCTACCACAAATCACTTTAAAGGACTATGAAAAGACTACAATGGATTCAGAACTCGGCTGCCAGACTAATCTCCCCTGCCTTTAAAGCCCTGCAGTGGTTATAGGTTGCCAGAAGATCCACGTTCAATCTGCTTTGTATCACCACAAAGCGATACATGGAACGGGACCGCTCTTCATGAGACAGAAAATCACCAAACACATTGAACAAAGAAACCTCTGCCCTAAAGTGGCACCTCGCCTCAAAATCCCAGCCTACAAGAAAAAACCCATGGGTGGCACATCCTTCTCTGTTCAAGTAGCCAAACAATGGAACTCTTCCCCCCCCAACATAAGATCCATGGATGACCACCTTATCTTCAGAAAGCTACTCTAGAATTGGCTCTTCCCCACATAACCACCATACGTAAACAGAAATATACAACATATTCCTCTGTTCATAAGCATTTATTTGGACGATAGATATGGACCTATATTTGTGTATTGCTTTGTATAAACATCTATAATAATGATGGTTTAAAAAATATAGATATTCGTTAGTTCTGCTTAACAAATGTACATATTACTGAAAGTTACATTATTCTTTTTTTTAAATGTATAAAGGTAACTGCATAAATAAGTAAATCTTTTATCATAACTATTAATCTACAATTGCTTCACTATTGAATTACAAAAAAATCTATTTATTTATAAGTTTGTCTTCTAATTCAGCATATCCAATGCACTACCCTATTTCACACCCTATACCACTCTCGATATATCCTCTACCTCAACTCTCTGACTCATCTCAAACCTCATTCTTCTACTCTTTCCAATGCAATACTCTATTTCTCACCCTATACCTCCATCAATGTCCTCTACCTCCACTCTCTCATTCATCCCAAACCCCATACCACTATTATGATCTCCAAAATAGCCCTCTCTAGACTCTTCCCTACTCTGCCCCTCCTTGCATCATCTCATACCTCTTTTACTATTCAGATCTCCCAAACAAGCCTCTCTAAACTCTTCCCTCTGACTGTTACCCCTCCACCTCCCTTTTACACATCCCAAGCCTCCTCCTACTGCTATGGCGCTCAAAAAACAAATTCTCAATCCTTCCCTCTTCTATCCCTCCACTATCCTTTTTAATCCAAATAACAGCCTAACATGCCCACCACTCAAATTAATTTCATATTTCACTACACTAATTCACAACTAATCCTTTATGGGTTCCGGAGTAGCTTGCAACCCACCGAAAAAGTGCTTCAACACTCCATTGGGGTAGCAAGCTCTCTATAAATGCAATTACAATACAATACAGTGCCTGTTCTATGAGATTTGTGTTGTGTTTTTGTGGGTGGCCAGGAGATGTCGGCAGATGCTTTTTGCAGGGTTGAAAGAAGGAGAGGTATGATAGTGGAAGGGCTTTAGGTTCTTCTGACAGAGGGGATTCAAAGAGATTGTAATTTCCTCCCCTGCCAACAGATCACGCTGGAAAGGGTATTACGTTCATCCCTTTTTCTGGGCAGCTAGGCAGGGAGGCATTACTTGGGTGGAGTATCAGGAAGGCATTACTTGGGTGGAGCATGGTTGTTCCTATACATCCTGTGTATTGTGATGGAAACCCCGATTCAGTAATGTGAGTTAACCTGGGTTTGCACCACAATGGTGCACATAACCAAGGATGATATAAAGAGAAATAAGTCTATTTCGCCTAGTTACTTCCTCTTTGCATATGTGGTGTGTTCTGCAGCACACAGAGAAATCGGAATAAGCTTCTAAGGACTGTTTTTGTGCAAGAAGGTGCACAATAACAACCCTTACCATAGCGCACAGGTGTCTTTGTTAGTGCCATAGGTGCACCTGCACAAGGAGAGAGCAGAAGTGCACCATATTTTAATAAATTAGGTGTGTTTCTCCTTTCTCCCTTACATGCAACACAGTTCAGTAACTTCCCATGCTGTGTTGCATTGCTCGAAAGATTACTAAATCTGGGCCTATGCATGAAGACAAAGCTTGGGCTTAAGATGTGCTGCTTTTAGGTCTGGCATCGATCGAGCTTTAGCTCTCCATCAGTCAATCATCAATCAAAGGCATTTGTACAGCACACGGCTGCCTCACCTGAGGCATCCCGGCGCTCAAAGCAAGACTAAAGAACAGACTCGGCCATTACTGTCAAACTTGACTGAGAGCCAGGTTTTCAAATCTTTCACGAAACCGTGTTCGAACTTGGCCATGCAAACATAAATGGGCAACGAGTTCCAAAGCTTTACTGAGAAATACCTGCCGCCTGTCAGAGCTTTATACTAGACCCTCTTACCAACCGGAAGCCAATGGAGAAGCTCCAAATGAGGGAAGATATGGTGACGAAATGGGACCTGTCGAATGAG
The DNA here is from genome assembly GCF_964204655.1 of Triturus cristatus. NCBI lineage: Eukaryota > Metazoa > Chordata > Amphibia > Caudata > Salamandridae > Triturus > Triturus cristatus. Next base: position 572,184,522 of record NC_140588.1, read on the forward strand.
CTTGGCGCCGCATTCTTTATTATTTGGAGTCTATGGATCAAAAATATTGGAAGCCCCAGGTATAATCTATTGGCATAATCCAAATGCGATGTCACCAATGCATGGAATATGATCTTTCAAGTCTCTTCTGAGTGAAAATGCAGTAGCTTTCTGACAGATCTTAGCTTAAAAAAAGCAGGAAGAAGAAATCTGCCTAATTTGAGATGCGACAGAAAGATCAGAATCATACATAATTCCTAGATTTCTAGCTTAAGTAACTGGTGTCGGTGGAGGATTCAATTCAGAGGGCCACCAAAGGCTAGAAGAAGGGGGACCCCTCTGACTGAAAAAGAGCACCTCAGTTTTGTCCTTATTTAGTTTCAAAAAGTTAGTGTCCATCTATTTTGGGATATCCTTTAGACACTCTTTGAAATTAAGAATAGCTGCTTCTGAATGTTCTCTAAACGAAAACAGCAACTGCGTATCACACAAGACAACCTTTACTCTCCCAGATTCAATAAGGGTGGCAAAATGGCTTAGAGTATACAACAAGGTCGAATGAGCTACTGTGTCGACTGCTGCCGATCAAGCATCACTACCATAGTGGAGGCACCGCCATCCAGAGCCTCTCTAACAGTTTCAGACACTTCCAGTAGAGCGGTCTGTGTGATACACCCTGCACAGAAGCCACATTGCATGTCATGCAACAAATCATTTTCTTCTACAAAGGAAGACAGTTGGCGATAAACCAGCTTTTCTAAGATCTTCGCTGATGCAGGTGGCAATGAGATGGGTCTAAAATTGCTAAGCACCACCAGGGTGTGCATTGGGCTTCTTCAGAACGTCAATAGGAATGCCAGTTTCCATAAAGCAGGAAACATGCCAGATTTCAAAGAGGCATTCCAAATCCTGTTCAAAATAGGATTTACACTGAGGACAGCTGTTTAAACAAGCATTTGCAATGCAATCGGTTTCGCATATGGGACCTTATCTGTATTTAGCTATGCAGCACATTAACCTGGGTGCTGAAACATCTATAGTTCTTTAACATGGAGGGAAAGTAAGTTAAAACTGCGGAACATGGCAGGTATGGGAACACAAGGAGAGAAATACTGCCTATCAGTGGGAAATTGTATTGTGCAAAGCTCTGTTTTTAATATGGAATCAGCCCCTTCGGTGGACGTATCACTGAAAATACAAGATTTGAAAAAAAATATCATTGTCTACGGGTGCTCGTTAAATTCAAGTTTCTATGGGCTGGAATCTAGGAATGCTAAAGTGATTCTAGTATTTTACTGACCTCTGCTGGTTGTTTTCTATCAAGAAAGTTAAATGAAGGCAGTTGCCTGAAAAATAAAAAAATAAAGTCCCTAAGTAGAAAGCAATTCTGGCAGTTACTGACCTCTACTGGTTGTTTTCTATCAAGACAGTTGATGAGAGGCAGTTGAACAAGCAGAAAGCAATTCTGGAGTTTTACTGACCTCTTCTGGTCGTTTTCTATCAAGACAGTTAAATGGAGGCAGTTTAACAGAAAAAAAGTCCCTAACGAAGGCGGAAGTTGACAAGTCCTAGGGCTGAGCTCCGAATCCCACAAAGTACATACAATAGATCTTCCAGACAGCGCAAGCGCTGTCTAGGGTAGACCTAAAAATTGAGGGGGGAAGGGATAATCAGGGGAACCAGAATTACATTCCAATGGCTCCTCGAGCTAGTCCATTTCGGGAAAGCAACTATAGGGTTATCAGACAATGGGACAGGTCCCTCTAAGCAAGCTTCTGGTGGAAACGTTGAGTATAGTTTTTGAATTTTCTCATTAAAGAAATCAGAGAGGCTAGTGTAAAGAGCAGGGAATGGATGAAAGGCACTTTTAGTCACTTCCGGTGTGGTAAAAGATTTTACAATATTAGTAAATGTCTTTAGAAGAGTTAACAGCATTCTTGATACACCTCGAGAAGTGCTCTCTCATTGTCTGGCGCGTAACTTTGTGAAAAATGTTAAGGGCCACCTTCTAGGCGAGTTTTGCTATAAGATCATAAGACCTTCTCCAGCTACGCTCCAACCTCTTACATAGGCTTTTCTCTGCTCTAAGCTCAGTGGAAAACCAATGAGTGAATGGCTTAGATCTATTGGCTGTTACTGTTTTTAAAGGAGCGAGTGAGTCCAGCGCATTAAAGATCCTTAGATGAAAGTGGATTTAATCACTGTCGGGCTTACCTGTCATGTAAGGCAGAGTTGACTGAAGGACAGGCACAAAGGACTCCTTCATAACATATCACCAATTTCTCCTCTTTTCGGATGTTTTGCTTGTCTCTGGCTGGATGCCCACATTAGAAAAACAGAACGGGACAAGGAAATGATCTGTTCATCAGACGCAAGGGGGCCTCAATTTGAAAACTGGCGAAGTTCAAAAAAATTAAGTCCAAAGTATGGCCAACTCTATGGGTAGAGGTTGTGACTAACTGAGTCAGGTTGAGGCCTGCCAAAGTCTGAGTCCGCTGAGATGCCTGGGAACAGTTCGGGATATAAGCATGCTTGTTAAAATCTCCCTGAGCCATGAAGTTGGCGTATTGTAAAGACAAATGGGAAATGGCGTCACATAATTCTGGAAGGCAGCTGTTAGAGCAGGCCAGGGGTTTATATATCAGCAAGCTGGCGAAAGAAAAAGAGGGAGTAAGTTTAATACAAAAAATAAGGCCCTCAATGTTCCCAATTTGACCCATCCTAGAGGACGAAACGTCCCACGTATCCCTAAGGATAATGCATACGCCTCCTCTCACCCTGTCTCCACCCCGGTTGGCGCACAAAATCCAAAAACATGAAGGAATAGCCAGGACAAAATCAGGATTGTAGTCATTCCTCAACCACGTTTCTGTGAGAAACATAAGATCCCGGGTATTGTCTGATAAAGAAATCCATAAATCAGTGGAGTGTTTCATAAGCCTGATTTAGTAATACAATCATAAGTAAAAATAGAACCATATTAATCATATTAAAATACATAGAAGGACTTCTTCCACATCCACATCTTCCACATGAAGAACATCCATTGGTCTGTTCAGCTTTATTCACATTAGGCTTCCACTCTCCACAGCATGCAGTATGGGGCAATGGGTCAGCCCATTCCAGCTATTTCACATTCTTACACTGTGGGTGATGATGGTATTTTGCCTTATCACATGTGCCCTTCTTCCTACACCAAGAAGTGTACTTCAGTGCTGGGGCTGGTAAGCCAGAATTTTACATCAATGCTTTTTTCTTTTCATTCTTTACCTTTTTTATTTTTTTGTCATTGTTGTTTGTTTAAACTTTGTCTTCAAATTTCAGATATTTAAAGCCAATAGTACCTTTTATTTATGCCAAAAAGAAACATTTTCATCCAACGTGCATTAACATTTAAAATGATTTCTATGGCAGTACAAAGTGCACTTCCTTGCTATGAATTATATCCTATGGTAAAAAAAAAAAGTAAAATTTTTATTACAAGTTTAAGGCCGCCAAATTTCGGCAGTCAATTGTTGTACTGTTTTTTACTTACTTTTGTGGATCACAATTAAGGAAGGACACTCACCATTGACATTTGAACAATTTTAGGGACTTCTTGTTTTGACATTTGACTTCACTTCCCATATTGTATCCTTTAAATGTCTTATCAAACTTTTTCCTGACCTGTCTACATTTGTGTTTGTTTACCTGCATCCCTTCAAGGTTACTTTCTTGTCCTGCCCTCAGGAATTAGCTTACTTAAATATTTTTCTCCTCAAAGGCAGTTTTTGCCCTACCCTTCCTAGGTTTGTCTAGACCCCAAGTCCTTACAGATCAATTTTTTCCAAACGTCATATTATATAAAAAACACATTTTGAAATATAATGTTATTCTGTTTTCACTGTGTGTGGGAATACATTTTTATGGATGAGTATAATGACTTGGGATTACTTAGCACATATAAAAGATTTGTTGACGAACAACATTACAGCTGTAACATGCTATTATCATTAGACTTAGGTATGCATGAGAGAAGACACTGGAGAAAGATAGATGCAAAAGGCGTTTATTTTTCAGTTTCAGTTTGGGGGCAGTATTTGCTACCCATGCCCATAGGAGGGTTGTCCGCATTCCTGGAGATCCAACTCTAGGTACACATTTGCTTGAGGATCAGGCTGTGCACTGGTGTAAGGTGGGATAGAGAGGTGGTTTGCCTTGCAAGAGGATGTTGATCCCCAGTTGTCTGAAACACCTGATTTGGCCTTGCAGCTTGAGATTCTCACCCATGAGAGAAGACTTGTATGAGCTGCATGACCATGGCATGGCATCCTCCTCCCTTCATTACTAGAAATATTGCTGGTGCAACCTAATAAGACCACAAAGGCTTTTGTTTATGTTCTCCAAGAGCTGGGTTCGTCTCTCCATTAATATTTGGTGGTCTTGCTAGTGGGTGTCAATATTCCACAAGTAGGTGGAAATGCCATGCCTTGTCCTCCATTTCACAGAGTTCACACCACAAAGAGGACTGTTGTTAAAAGAACTCATCATCCCAGAGGGATGCTCTTGCCCATGCAATCCCCCTACATGAGTTGCCACCTGAGATGATTACCTTGTTGTCTTCCACGTTGAGAGATGACATCTAGGACCCTGTTAGGTGGAGGTTGTTCAGTGGGCGAGAACTCTGCCTCACCTGAGGTTTCATCTTTGTGTTAATATGGAGAGAAACCTGGAGTTGCGTATCTGGAGGGTGGAACCGGAGAGGCAGCTGGGGTACTTGCATTTTGTGGGGTAGGCGGAAGGGCGTTCCTGATCATTTTTTTCCCCTGGGACTTGCAATCCAGAAGACTACCCAACAAATGAGGTCGCTGGCCAGCAGTGAGAAAGTCTGTAAGATGGCGTACTGCATGTGGCCATGAGGCTGCTGAAATGCCAGCTTGCTGGAACAGGGGGTTCTCCTAAGACTTCCTCTGCTCATGAATGGAAAGGCATTGTAAAGCTGACTACTTCCAGAAGCTTCAATGTAAGACAAATGACAGCTGGAACATTAACAATGGAAAAGAGTGGCACGACATACCATCTTAGGCAGCAATACTGTTCTACTGTAACGTAAAGGCACAGATTACAATTTTTAATGTAAAGAGATGTGATTTTACGTTGGCATTTATGGGTGTGTGGTGCTTGGTAGGGGCCCTTGGACATGTAATAGGAGTGTCTACCCTGGCAGCCTCATGGCTACTCACTGTCTAGATGGACCCTCTTATATGAGCTGCTGACCAACACTGCCTGAAGGTGGCTGTGGATTTGTGTTGCTTGATGAAACAGACACATTTGAGTTCCACAGTGTGACTGAGGGCAACTCTAATAGAAGTCACAACTCGTTTTCATGATAAAAAAGGGGACTATGGCATATTTCTTTCACAGGGACAAATGGATATCATTTGCTAGGGATGAGAAAGGGGGTAAGTTAGATTCAAGTGGATGCACCAAGTGATCCATGTACTATGGAAACAGATATACCTGACTGACAGATAGTGGAGGGCTGCATTGTTACTTGCAAGATGTGCCCTGATCTGTGCTGATGGGTGGGCCATTGTGGGGGCACCAGAGGATTCTGGTCTCCAGTGGTGGAGGGAGAGATATACAGAGGATTTAAATATTACTTCACAAACAATATGTAGGTGTGGGATCCTGGCATTGTTACTCAGCGCCTGAACATCAACATACTCATGTTATGAGTAGGAGCTACTGGAAGAATTATGTGAGTTAGAGGAAAACATTTAAATGGTGTGAGACAATGGTAGAAACTGTGACAAAGGATGTATTACTCTATGACAGGGGGCAAATACATGTACTTACCGATGAAATAGCAAAAATCAAGAATGTGTTTTTGTGCATTAAGGACATAGATACAGTCATCAGATAAGTTACTTCACTTATTATAACTGTTGGTGATGGATGCACATATGAGGTCTTTATTGTGTTAATGATTCAATTCATCATTATTGTCCCATGTGTTCAGAGAGAGATGCATAGACGATTTACATGGATGTTGACTTTCCAGGCACTGATTTCCATGTAGCGTCAGAGGCCAGTCTACATGGCCGTGAAGGCAGAGCAGTGGAGGTGGGGGCAAGTGGTTGAGGGGCTAGCACCACACAGAACCCGCATAGAGAAAATGACAAGATCGGAAAAGTCTTATTTGAGGCATAGTCACTTGACATTCTCCTGGTGGTGTGAAGACATTTTCTTGGCATAAGCAAACAAGGAACATTTATGATAGTGCTGAACTGCGACAGTCAAAGGCACACAATAGTCAGCAATGTAGTTATGACAGTGGTAGCAGTGTGGCATGCTTATCTGACTGTGTGATAGTAATATGATGCCGATCCTGGTTAAGGCCATGCCATTGGAGGGGCTGGTGTCAATGCTTAATTTGAGCCGGTGGTTTCCCCGTGCTAGGCACCGGCACATAATTGCCAACATTGGTACTTATGACAGCTGCCACATGGTGGCACTGTTTATATAGTTTAGAGATGATCAGACTAACAACAATTGTTTATTATTCAATATACATTAAAATGACTAATACCTGCCACCAATGTCAATCTTATAGCTTTAGGGGACTCAAACAGTCTAATTTGTCACACTTTTAGCAGTGTGGTGGTTAATAGTTGTGTAGGTATTGGCATTGCCAGTGGTGGCAGTGGCAATGGGTGGTGCAAGCTGTAGAGGCCTCCTAACAAATTAAGCACTGGCTGGTGGTGCTGCAGCTGTCACCTGCAATGTAATAAACAAGGAGACCGTACAATGGAGGGTGAGAAGGTGTCCAGCTGTCCACATTAGTATATGCAGTCTTCACTCACATAAGGGAAAGCAGGCTGTTTCTGAGTGCTGTGTGAGATGTGTGTTTACATATGAAGGCAGATTCATCTTCTGTTTAAAGATAGTGAAAGATAAGTATGGAGTCAAGTGCTAATTCAAGCCTAGATCTTTGTTGCTTTTACCTGGCATGACTGTGGTTCTCCCAGGACCAGAGCACATACCAATGTATCAATGTCTCTATGTGTGACCCTCGGTTGCAATCAGCTGCAATATTCGAAATGGTGCTGTGCAGCAGGATTGGGGCCATGGCTGTGGTGTTGTGGCCCTGAGATCAGCAAGTGCTTGGCACCACAACAAAGGGAGCCTCTTCCTGCAAAGCAATGTTGCGGTCTCTGCAGTCAAATTAGCAGTGCAAGGTACTGCAAGATCGTGAACTGCATGGAGGGCTGCACTCAATGCATGAACAACAAAAGGAGAACTTGTCACAGGAAAATTCAAGAATACCGCTGACATCCCTTCTTTCAGTATCTCTTTCCATGCTCACTTTCAGCCCTGGTGATCTCAAGGAATGCTTTTTCCTGTGGGAGTGAGATGGTTATATGTGATGCCAGCTCCCAAGTCCACTCTGTGCTCTCCAACCCTTGAAACTGTGGTGTAAGCAGCAGGTACAGATTGCTCAGTAGGGGAAGGGGAATGGGACTAGAGAGTGAAAGAGAGCTCCTTCTTCTGTGTGTTGCTGAGTGTCTGTGCTGCGCCTACTATTTTCTGTCCTTTTTAGATCTCGCCTGAGCCAGCGCATGCACTGACTCAGGTGAAACATTTAGTAAGTGGGTTTTCAAAGGGCTACCCACGGGCATTTGCTGGCCTAAAGCTTGCGTTCACACATGCGTGAACGTGCACAGCTGCCAGCTTTCAGCGTCCGAGGCGCCATCTGGAGCAAAATGACTTTCACTTTTGGCGGTACTGCGCGCGCACCACTCGCGTGTTTGCCAGCGCACGTGCGCGCACCCCTGCTTTCACTTTTGCCGTAATATTTTTTTTACTTCTCGCTCTTCAAATGCAAAGCACCTTGAAGAGATCTTGTTATTTTTTATTTTGAGCGCTCACATAGTCTCACTTGGCTCTAGGAGTAGCTCACCTTCTATCCAACGTGTAGTACCTAAGAATAGTTGACTTCCCGCTGCTGTGGTATGTAAGTGTTCTCACAGTTGCAAGAGGAGTTGAAAATGCTAAATGCAGCCTCCTCTTTACACAAAAGGGCACCGTTTTTGCAGTGACAGACCCTGGTGGCAGGCAGGGTGAAAACAGTGACCAAGGAAATCTGTACCCATTTCACTCTACCAATGTGAATAACTGAGCACAACGTGTGCACACAATTACCACCGGCTTTAGTCTGACAGACGAGCTCATTACTCAATCGCAGCTGATCACTGCTATTATTCATAGCTTTCTAGCCATGAAAAAAGGTTCTCTGGTTTCTTTTTTTGTAAACGTTTAACATTCTCAGACTTTATGATAACAAACGGATTTCTATTACAAGTTCCTGTCTGCTCTCCCTATGCCCCGTACCTTCTCCCTTAGGCTAAGGGAAATGTATCCCGTATCGATCATCACACCTTCCGTTTCTTCACTACATGTACCCTTTGCTTCTACAATCTTCCTTTACTATGAATCTATACTTGTTCCTCACTCGTCTCTTAGTTTCACAAGTCTTGCGGGGCCATTTATTTTTCCTTTACTCCTTTCCAGAAGGTTGACACTTAAAAGAAAATTTGGAAACGAATAGCATTTGTGTCCCCTCGTTAGGTCTGTCCTTGGCCCTTCAGAAGTCTTATCAGAGGTGCCATAACCTGTATGGGCATGCAGTCTGAGTACAGAGGAGACCTTGGCTGCGAATGTTGTAGATCCTTCATCCAGGTCGTCTCTCTAGTAAGGCTCCTTCCCCGTATGAAACTGGGCAAAAGGGACACTCATTTGTTTAGCTCTTGATCTTCCAAGGGGGATACCACTTGGAGAATAGTCAGCGGCCTTGGAGCGCCTTGACTCCACAGATCTCTCCTCCTCTGCCTGCAGTGGCTGGTGAGGTCGTGGCATGCTGAGGGAGGCACTCACAGGGACAAAGAGGAGTCTGGTCGGCTCTCAGTCAACTCTACATTTAGATACATGCCAATAGATGTTTCCTTTCTCTCGGTGCTTTGAATACGGACTCTTGACAACACATGTTCTGCTTCTAGGATAAATGCTATTAAAAAAGCACGAATGTTCGGTTTGAAAGCGTTGGGATTTTCTGAGGACTCATTAGCCGGTGCACACTTTTGCATGCCGCCGCCGCCGTACCCTCCTGACACACGGGTGTGATCTACAGAATGCGCCAATGCCGTCTTTGTTGTATGATGCTTCTCACCGCTTGTTACTCAGTTTATGAAGGGGTTCCGGAACAAATTACAGTGCGCGCTACCGGAGGCTATAGCGCTAGAGTCCTGTGGCGACTGGGGCTCGAGGTCAGGCAGGGTCAACGGTGTGCCCCGTGCCCCTTGACCACTGTAGCTGGAGTTAGAATTCTGAGATTGATCAAGGTTAACCGATTGCTGGCTTTGTTTCTGATTAGGATAGCACAGGGCTCCTGTATTATAATACGGGCCACTTGAATTATGTTATTGTGCATCTGTGTCGATTTTCGTATAATTATAGATTTGCCGCATTTGCCACCTAACCCACCATCTGCTGCATTATCTGCCGCATTATAACAACAACAACACAATTGTTTCTAGCTCAAACGGTTCAAATTTGTTCAAAATGCGACACGTGTTTCAGCACAATGGAAGGACCTTTGCAAGGGTGGTCTGGTAAATCTTCTGTGGCATATTGATATATTTGAGTGTTAAATTTGTACTAAAGTAATGTAACCAAGGCCCAGAAAGTGTTACCAAGTTTAACAAGCATTTGCAATGCAATAGGTCTCGCATTTACGTGAGTTTAAGCTATTGGCATTGTAAATGGCAATGCCTTTTATTTATGTTTTAAAAACCAAAACATAAAAGGCATTGTTATTTACAATGCCAATAGCTCAAACTTGCGTAAATGCGAGACCTATTGCATTGCAAATGCTTGTTCCTTGTTGCTCTCATTACTCTGGTGTGTTTTTTGTGTCTGTTCTGTTTTGGAACTGTGGACTTTCTTGTTCCTTGAACTCTCCTGTAATACTAGTGTTTTTGCGACAAAATACATTTCTGGTCACTCTTTTCTATTACTACAAGTAAACAATTTCACACACTTATAGCATACTGTTGTAATGCACTTAGGCAGTCTCAGCTAGCATGAGGCTGCAATCCATTTTGATGTAGCTGTGTTCCATGATGATGTAATAGGGTTCTTTGTGGGACCTGGCAGTTGATGGTCCAGCTGTGCCTGGCATGACTGTGGTGGGGTTTTACCTTACATTGAACTAAATACTTATTACAAAGGAAAGCTGTGTTCCTGTGTGAGTTTCATCACAACATTTATGGTGACGATTTAGGCAGGCACAAAGCGTTTTTGTGGTAGAAACCCCAAGTGTGAACTCACATTTGCGTTAGGAGCAGACCGAAGGATCCTGTGAAGAGGAAATCACAGGTCTGTCAGAGCTGGATAAGCTCTCACTTTCTACGAAAAACTGTGCCTGAAGTTAAAAGAGTGAAATTGGCAAGGATGAGGCTGCCTATTGACACAAATCTTAACAGCAATGTAACAAGTGTGTGAGGAGAATGAAGAGCGTTGGGGCTGAGTGGCGAAGAAGCACATAACTGGCCATGCTGTTTGCAGCTGACTAGAAATGAGTCAGGGGTGTTAGCTTTAAAAGGAGAGAAATAGACACGCTCGTTAATGTCAGCCGAGAGTCATTAAAGCCCATCGGGAGGTTGAGTGCAAGCCGCTGGCAGAAGAGAGGGGAGAAGGAGACCAGCCCTTGCACAGCTGATACCCCAGTAGGAGGTTGAGTGAAAGTAGCCGGCAGCAGAAAAGGAAGAGTATGACGCCGGTTGCACAGCTGAGGGAACGGCGATTAGTACACATGAAGTAAGTTGAGACAGGAACACTCCGTAGCTTGTAAGTATTGCTTGGTTTAATAAAACAATACACCCACAACCAAACGCTTCCGCCGCATACCAGGATCTCTGACAACTGAATAACGTTGTCAGAATCCTGGCACACAACGTTCAACATTAGATTATAGAACAATGCTCAAATGATAACAAGCTCGAGCCAAACACTCTCGAGCCAAACTTCCGACACGAGGATGCCGGTCAGCGTCACATTACAACTTCTCCCTCCCCACAAGGAACTAAACAGAAAGAATAACTTAACCAAATGTACAAAATTCATCATAGCACAAAAGCATGAACTCGATAAAAACAAAAACTCATAAAAACAATAAACCATGACATCATGACAAAACATAGTCACTTAATTTCGTGGGCAATCTCCTACAACGAACTCCCAATTCTGATGAAGAAGAACAAGCATCCGAGTTGGAAACAACAGTGCGAGTACCTGCACAAAGTTCCAAACTGGGATGTGTAATGGGAAACGGAGTAGAAGATTTTCCAACACCAGAAGGTAAATCATTTAATAAATGAACCCAATCAGAATCCTCTAATTCTTGACTGGAAAATTTAAGTAAAGAATCAGCCTGAGAATCAGAGAGATGAACCAGCGATCTTTTACTCCACCATCCTTCATGCCCAAGCAAGGCTGATGCACAGGAGGAGAAAATCTTGAAGTCCCCTTAGGTACTTTTTTGGGTTTCTTAATAAGAACCCAACTACCAACTTCCAGGTTTGAAGAATTGAAAACTTTACCTTTATCATGAGTACTCTTCAAGAGACTCTGTTTTTGAGCAACTCTAGAAGCTACCTCACCGTTGCAAGGCACATTTTTGTCATGTTTGTTAAACAACCACTTAGGACATAAATTAGTGTGAGCAGTTCTACCTCTTAGGAGTGAAAATGGTGACACCCCAGTGGTACAATGAGGAGAGATGTTGTAAGCCCATCATTTTGCTTCAAGGAAGTCTTGAACATCGTGTTGAGAGGACAGAGCTGTATGAATGGCATCTTTAACTAATCTATTTGCTCTTTCCACCAAACCATTTGACGTTGGTGAGTAAAGAGCAACCTTAAAATGAGTAATGTCACAATCAGAATTTCTCAGAAATAAAATGAGTGCCATTATCAGAAACTAACACAGAAGGCGAACCTTCAAGAGAAAACACTTTCTTCAAAAACTTTACGGCATTAAGAGAACTTGGTGAATCACAAAAAATGTGATAAATCCACTTAGAGTGGTAGTCAATCAACAAAATGATATACTTTAGATCATGTTGCAAAAGGTCATATGGGCCAGAAAAGTACAAACCAACTTTGTCCCAAGGTTCTTATAGGATAAGGAACAGGATGCAGTGGAGTATTCATAACTTTCCATTTCTTATCTGATAATAAACACTCCGGGCATGAGTCAATAACATATTTGACTTGTGATTCTAAGGATGGCCACCAATAGTACAACTTAATGAGTTGAGAAGTTTTCGAAATGCCTAAACGACCTTTGTCAAATTTGATAATGTCATTCCTAAGATTGGCACGGGGAACAAACCAATCATGTCTCATGATTATGTTGTTGACTAAGGATAACTCAGGTGCAACTATGGCGAAAGCTTTTAACTCATTTGAAAGTTTCCTATTTTCTGGCCAACCTTTAACAATGTACTCAGATACAAGTTTAAGAGTGTCGTCTTTATGCTGTGCGTCTATCCAAGATTCTTCAGTAATATTTGGACAAGAATATACAGCATCAAGAGTCGCAATAACACATTCCGTATCCTCTGAATTCTCAACCTCTGAGGGGTCATGAAAAGCCATGCGAGACAGGCAATCAGCCGTAAAGTTGTTCCCACTAGAAATATGTTTAATGGAGAAATAAATTTCTTGCAATTTAGACAACAATCTAACCAACCTAGCCGATGCTTTGCCAAGACCATTTCCAGATAATAACTGCGTCAGAGGCTTGTGATCAGTGAAAAGATCAAACTGACGTCCCCAAATGTAATTCCTGAATTTTTCAATGGCCCAAACACAGGCAAGAGCCTTGCGTTCTATAGTACTATAATGAGTTTCAGATTGCTTTAACATCCTAGAGGAGAAAGCATTGGTGTGCTCTTTACCTGAAACCCATTGACCAAGAACAGCACCTAAACCAGTAAGGCTAGCATCAACATTTCGAGGAGTCCTGAAAAGGGTGTAATGCAGGTGCATCCATGATAAGTTTCTTAACTTGAAGAAAAGAAGAAGAAACTTCTTCAGACCACTCAAATTTTGAACCTTTACGGAGGAGAGCACGTAAAGTCTCCACCGCTTGTGCATACCCCTTAACAAAACGGGCATAATATTCCGCCAAGCCTAAGAAGGACCAAAGTGCCTCTTTGTCTTTGGGAGGAGTAGCATGGCTAATGGCTTTAATAGGAGACATTTTTGGCTTGATGCTCTCCGGAGAAAGTGTATGACCCAAAAATTCCAACTGTTGAGTTGCAAATCTACATTTTTCTGCTCTAATTGTCATGCCTGCCTGGTCTAATATACTTAAGACAAAGGATAAATTGTTCAAATGAGTCTCCCAGTCATTAGCATAAACCAGAATATCATCTTGATAGGCTTGTACACCTGTGATGTTTTTAAACAGACTGTCCATGATTTTTTTAAATACGCTGGCAGCAGAGGCTAAGCCGAAAGGTAACTTAAGGTATTTAAACACACCAAAAGGTGTGACAAAAGTTGTGAACTCCTGAGAATCAGCTGTTAAGGGAACCTGATGATAAGCTGAATGCAAATCAATAAGTGAAAAAAACTTGGCCCCTCCCAAATTGGCCAGAAGTTCATGAATTTTGGGAAGAGGATGACAGTCAATGAGAATGTTATTATTCAAAGTGCGCAAGTCCGCACATAATCTGACCTCACCGGATTTTTTGCGGACAATAACGGTGGGAGAAACCCACTCAGAGGAGTCACAAGGAGCAATGACGCCATCATCACATAGTTTTTTAAGAACAGCTTTGAGTTTGTCCTTTGCACTCAGAGGCAAGGGACGTACTTTCTGAACAAAAGGTACCTAATCTGGTGTTGAAAACCTTTAATGGTTCCTAACTTTTCAGAAAATAATTTTGGAAATTTATCTAAGAGCTTTTTAATGTCAGAATGATGGTCTGTAAGACATAAACAATCAGTAAAGGGATGCGAATCGTTCCTGGAACCAGGAGGGCTGTAGCCCTGAGGGGGATCACCAAGAACAATTGGGTTATCAGAACCTGGAATAAGACGTAAACCCATTTTCGCCAAATACTGCCAGCCAATGATATTGCGACCTCTAACTGCAACGTAAATCTTAGTAAAAATGTATCTTCCTAAGCATTCCAGTCTGTAATTAAAATATCCCAACATGTCTATGTCAAACTCCCCAAAAGCCTTTGGGTTGATGTCAGTTTGACATAGAGTCATTGAACCTTTCCATTTATCATGAAATGTAACATCTGATAGAATGGTTATAGGAGACCCAGAGTCTGCCATGACGGGAATTTCCACATTACCAAAATATGCCGTTCGTAAAGGGCCTTTCACGCAGTGAGGGGTAGCAATGGAATTGCATTCAATAGAAATTACCATATCTTGAAATTGATTTGAACAATCATCAACGGCTTCAGAGTAAGCTACACTATTTATGGTGGTGGGTCTTTTTGAGGATCTGCATGAACCTTTTAAATGACCAATATTTTTACAAAGAACACATCTTTTCCCGATAGCCGGGCACATGGGATAATTGCTTAAGTGTGATTTGGAACCACATCTATAGCAGAATATATTTCCTTTCTTTAAAAATTGCTTAGTAGGTCTATGCGTAGAAATAGCATTCACAGAGTTAACAATATCTTGTGTAGGAGTCTTAAATGAGTTGAGGGATTGATCTTGTTGAAGAACCTTAGAGGTGACGATGGATCATTCAATACTTTTGGCGATGTCGATTGTCTCTTGGAGAGATGGTTTTCTGCAACTAAGAAGGCGTTGCTGAATTTTCTTTGAGAAACAAGCAAAAACAAATTGATCGCGAATGTAAATTTCAGGGTCAGCTTCAAACTCGCATGTTGACGCTAGAACTCGCAATTGTGCAATATACTCTTCCACAGATTCATCTTCACCTTGTTTTCTTCTGAAGCAATTATGTCTCTCAAGCATAACGTTTGACTCCTGATCGTAGTTTTTAGCGAGTCGTGATAACGCCTCCTTATACACGTTCCAATGGTCAGCATCGCCAGCTTCACCAGCCGGAGTTGGAAATTTAGGTAAATTCTCGAAAACATGCTGTGCAGCAAGACCAAGACAACCATAAAGAATTGCTACTTTACGCTGCGGAGAAAATTTGACAGCATCAATAGCTACTATGTGGTTTTCAAAAGCTTTTACCCATTGGCGCCATGGAATGCTGGGTTTCCCAGGTTGCTGCAAGAAAGGAGGCGGTTGTGCAAATTGCTTAGACGAAGCCATAGTTGTTAGATCAAATGACAATGAAAACGTGGAGAAGGTGTTGAAGTGACGACAAAATGATTTAAATAATAAAATAAATGCACTTGCTGATGAAAAACGATGTAAAAATCAACACCATAAGTAAGTATAAGTAAGTAAAACCATGTAAATTAATGCTTTGAGGTAAGCCTATCACCGAATCGAAAGGCTCAAGTGCAACAAATAATCACACTATAAGTAAGTATAAGTAAGTAAAACCATGTAAATTAATGCTTTGAGGTGAGCCTATCACCGAATCCAAAGGCTCAAGTGCAACAAATAATCAGAACTTTGAAATATATAAGGTGTGCCTGTCACCGTAAAAACGTGCAGGCTAGATCCTACCTTGAAGCGAGTCAACGATGAGATCATTTACGAGAGTCAGCTGCTCTCCACGGCGTAGCGTTGTGTCTTTGTGGTTACTAAGGTAACGAGTAACCAACCTAAAAATGGCTGCCAGCGTCGTTGCGCGTGTGCATCATGCGTTAGTGCGCATGCGCGAGGACGCGCGTGAGATTTGCCGAGCGTAATCAACTCTGGGAACACAGCAATTCGCCATTATACCAAAAAAATAAATAAATGGTGAGAGATGGGACGGCAAAATCGTCACGTGCAGGAACTTCCAAAGACCTCCGGTTGAGTAGACGCTGGGCATGAAGAGGTGAACGCCGAGTAAATCCACTTTTTTTCAATAAAATTCTTGGCTGGTGGGAGTAGGACGCGCAGCTTCGTACGGTCGTCGCCAAATGAAGTAAGTTGAGACAGGAACACTCCGTAGCTTGTAAGTATTGCTTGGTTTAATAAAACAATACACCCACAACCAAACGCTTTCGCCGCATACCAGGATCTCTGACAACTGAATAACGTTGTCAGAATCCTGGCACACAACGTTCAACATTAGATTATAGAACAATGCTCAAATGATAACATGCTCGAGCCAAACACTCTCGAGCCAAACTTCCGACACGAGGATGCCGGTCGGCGTCACATTACAACACAGCTCACCATAAACCGGCCCTGCGGTGTCGGCAACGTTTCTTCACTCGGCACAGTTCACTATAATAATGTGACTTTGTCTCCTAGAGTGGGAAACAAAAAAGAATTAAGAAAAGAGGGAAATTTTACAGGTGTATTTACGCTCTAGCAGGAATTGGAGGAGCGCCCTTTATTGGGTGCAGAGTGCTCCTCTGCGCATTATTTGTTTTTGGAATGAGCACACATCTTTTGTCTACCACATGGGAGTACCTTGGTTAAATCTATGACTATGACAGGCACACCTATGAAAGCCTCAAGTTGTCTGTGAACATATTTTGTGTGCACAGTCAGTTATTCAGAGGGTCAATATTGCATATCAAGCAAAACAACATTGTCAACCACAAAGTGAAAGTCATAATTTATAGGTAATTTCTTAAACAAACATACTTCTGGAGTGGAAAAGCATTTATTTTTGTTTTTCCTCTTTGTGTGGAGTTCAGTGTGACCAACCTGCCTTCTTGTGCTAGGCTTAGGTAAAGCTAATTTGTCGAATATGGATCTAAGCACAGCCATAGTCACCCCACCTCCATTTCTCATGTTGCCTGGGGAGTCACCCTTCGAATGGGAAGACTGGATTTATTGTTTTCACAACTACATTGTAGCGTTAGATGGAGCCAGATTTTCATCAGTGAGGAAAAAAGCATTACTAATGGGATCCTTGGGTAAAGAAGGGCAACATGTTTTAAAATATTTGCCGGATATAGGAAATGCACAAGGGGGGGTTGTGGAGGATGTTTACAAAGAAGTGGTTTTACCCTTACAAACAAGATTTGCAAAACAGATTAATGTGGTGATGCGCTATCATAAGTTCTATACACAACCACAATGTATCAATGAATGTATTGATGAATTTGTAGCCCGTTTGAGAGAGCTTTCTGCAAAATGCCAATTTGGGGCAATGACTGATGAGATGATCAGGGACCAGTTAATTGTTCAGTGTAACAGCAAAAAAATACAAGAAAGGTTGTGGGCTGCAAGCAATCCCACACTCAAAGATGCTAAGGTCATTACAAACGTTGTGGAGAAATCTGAGAAATGTATGCGTGAGATGAAAATCACAAGCTGCGACAAGAAGGAGAGCGACGTCGCTGTTTCAGGGGATGACATGGAAAATGTCAATATTGTAAAAGGAAAACATCCAATGGATGGAAGTAGTAGTAATAAAAATGGAAATGCAAAGGGATATGGATTAACACAAGGAAAATGTGGATCCTGGTAAGCCGTAGGTGTGGTAGTAGTTATCACATGGCTGAGTCTAAACAATGTTTTGCTATTGGCAAAGACTGTTGTATTTGTGGCAATAGGGGACATCTAGCATGCATGTGCAAGTCAAAAGAGAAGAAAGTTACCATCATGGAAGAAGAACAAATTGGGTACAGTGTGCTGATGATAGAAGAGAATACTGTAAGCAAAGCGGATGATGAAGAAAGGAGGCGGAGACATCCAAAGGCTATTTTTGACATTAATGGGAAGATGGTATTCTTAATGGTGAACACAGGTTCACTATACACCATTGTTTCGCAAGTGTTATTTGATGCCATGTGGTCAAGGGAGGAGTTGGTGGGATCAGATGTCATTCTGAAAGGTTATCTGGGAGCTGATGTTGTTGTTGTTGTATGATTCATACATGCACAAATTAGATTTGCAGGAAGAGAGACAACAGGAAAAATATATGTGGCCAGTGAAGGGCCACCCATATTGGGTTGGAGTCATCAATACAACCTGAATAAAATGGTGAATCCATGAGCTGTGGATCAGGTGATGGTGATCAATGGAGTAGGATTGGAAGAGCTGTTGTATCTCCATAAAGACATTTTTGAAAACAGGGTGGGTGAAGCTGTTAGCTATGAACATGTCATCAAACTTAAGAAGAACTCGGTTCCAGTGAAGCACATTGCCAAGAGGGATTATTGATTTAGCAACCGCGTGATCGTTTCCCTTGGCGGTAATCACTATATGCCGCCAAGGCATTTGATTGCGTGTATTGGGTGTTTCTGTGGGCGGTTTTGGAATCAATGGGCATTAGTATGGGCTAAATTACGGCTATAAAAAAATTATATCAAGGACCTACAGCCAAGATTCTGGTTAATGGAGTTTTGACTGAGCTTTTTAAGATCACTAGATGTACGAGGCAGGGGTGCCCACTGTCCCCCCTCCTCTTTGATATTTATATTGAACCCCTACCCCAGCTCCTGTGGAAGGATGACCAGATAATCCTGATTCACTCGCTATGCTTTTGTAGTGAAATAGCCCTATTTGCAGATGATCTTATAATTTATACCTCCGACCCAGATAGAACGGTACCAAGGATGGAACAGTTAACCAAGGAATTCAGGGAAATCTCTGGTTATTTAGTAAACACTAACAAAACCGAGGTGATGGCTTGGAACTTAGATGGGTGGGAAGATAGAGGGTGCGTAGAGATGAAATATCTAGGGATTAATATAGTTAAACAGATCAGTGATATCCCGACCCGAAACTTAATTAGAGTGGGAAAAGAGATAGTCAGAACCCTTGCCAGATGGAAAAACCTCCCGCTTACTATCGACGGGAGGGTGAACTTGATAAAAATGTCCATCCTTCCCAAATTAACATATATATTTAACTGCATCCCGTTAAAATTCCCTAAAGAAATGATAAGCAAAATACAAGGGAAAATAACTAGCTTTATCTGGGCCTCTGGAGGAATACGTCTCTCATGGAAGAAGCTAAGAAGACGGCTCCATGGGGGTGGTTTAGCCCTGCCAGATCTCAAGATATACTGTATGGCTTTCCAATTGAAACACTTTCTAATGCTTATAGGTGACCCCGACTTAACCACGTGGGGCTCAATATTGCGGGAAATGATAAATGAGTTCGGAACAGCTTTTTTGTACAAGTTTGGGGCTCAAAAAGTTTTTGAGAAAGTAAGATTAAAAGTTTTAACGGCATCCTTAAATTTATGAGGACAGGAAGATGCTAAATATAGGATACTTCTCGGAATTTGCCCCTATCTGGGACTCTCCCGGTACACCGGAAGGCCTAAAAGATTGCTTGGCGTCACCATCGAAGCAAGCCGGGAAGATTAAGTTGGGCGAAATCTTATTTGAAGGCAAATTGGTCCCCTGGGAAGTATTGAAAGCCAAAACCGAAAATAGATTATCGAAATTTAAATTTATTCAGCTAACTTCATGGCTCTCCACAATACCTCGAGAGATAGGGTCACTATGGGACTTCGAGAATGATATTCAAGACACAAGGGCAAAGAACAAAGAAGTCTCCAAGTGGTATATGCTACTGATTGAAGTGGAAGAAAGGAAATTAGACCCCCCATATACCATCCGGCAGGATGCACTCCAGGAAGATGATTTGCAAATAATTTGGAAGAGCTCTCTAAAAATGCTATAGTTACACCAGCAAATTTTAAAAGGCATCACTTTTTTACAATAAATAGACTGTACTGGACACCACAGAAAATAGCCAAGTTTGTATTTCAACTGATCCCTAGATGTAACAGATGTAAAATACCAAAAGCCAATGATATACATATTTTTTTTACATGCCCCGAAATAGAGCAATATTGGAAGGTGGTGGAATCCACTATCTGTGACATCTTGAAGATACCACTAACATTGACATCGGCTCTTGTGCTTTTCGGGGTGAATCACGATCTGGAAACAACGCTTGATAGTAAATCGAGGGGGTTGCTTTTCTACTTGTTATTGCTGGCCAGACGAGAGATCTGCAAACACTGGACAGATTCTGCACCACCACACCCAAATGGCTGGTTGGCAGCAGCCAGGTGGACTTGCAAGATAGCAATAGAAGGCAATACACCACAAACAAGGGACTTGTGGAAGGTTTTTGCAGATTGGTTGAGTTAGCTGAGATGCCGTCCCTCATTTTTTCTTTTTTTTTTCCGGAATCCTATGATTACAGCAGAATATGGGGGAGGTGTCTATCCTTCGGGATGAAAGAACCTTCTTTAAGGGTCTGGCTGAGAAAAGGCAAGGGTCCACACGATATAAGGGTGCCAGGAAATGGTCCTTGACTTGTAGGATGCCATGCTGACATAATGACAAAAAAAAAAAGGAGGGTGCCCATGGCAGCTAGATCAAGCGTAAAAGAAATATTGCAACAACTTTTTGATGACAAAGTAATAGAACCTGTGGAGGTAATAGAGTGGTTATCTCCAGTGGTTATTATGAAGAAGGCTGATGGCTCACTCAGGTTCTGTGTTGATTTGCACAGTGCTAACGAAAATGTAATCATGGACAACTTTTCCTTGCCAAACATGAATGAATTGATCCACATGCTGTCTGGTGGGTAAATATTTCACAAAACTTGACTTAAGGAGTGTATACCACCAGATGAAACTCGATGAAAAGAGGAGTTGGCCTACCGGCTAGGGCTGTTGACCTTGAATCTGGGGTACTGGATTTGAGTCTCGCCAATGACGCTGAACATCCTGTGATTCTGGGCAAATCCCTTAATCTCCCCGTGCCTAACAAAAATGAATGTAATGCAACTGGTGCCATGTAAAGCGCTCTGATACGCGATTCGGGTCAAGTTCGCTCTATATAAAACTCTGTAAAATAAAAATAAAAATAAAAAATAAATTAACACTCCAAGCATCTCACAGTGTTCATAACAAATGAGGGAACATTCCAATTCTGCACACTTCCATTTGGATTATGTTTCGCTGCACGTGTGTTCCAGCCATTGCTTTCCTGGTATTTGGTGGAAATGTTGAGTAGCACAACCAAGTTTTGAGTGAGGTATTGCCTCGCATTGGTAAGCCGGGTCTTACCCTGTGAAAGGAAAATTTTGCATTTTTGCTTGAAGAGGTTGAGTACTTAGGGTATCAGGTGACAAGGGAAGAAGTTAAGCCAAAGGTGAGTCTCGTGAGTGCCATAGTCAATGCTCAGACACCACATAACAGAGACACACGTAGGTCCTAGATGGGGCTGGTGGAGTACTACTCCAAGTTTGTACAAGATTTTGCACACAAAACAGAACCATTCAGGGAATTGCCGAGAAAAGAGAGAAAATTCAAATGGGAAGAGCAGCAGCAAAGAGCAATTTCTATGATCGAAAATGACATTGCACATGCTGGTGTATTGACACCTTTTCCAAGTGGTGTTAAAACGATCATTACTGTTAATACGAGTGCTGTTGGACTGGGGGAGGTAAAGGAAGACAAAACAGTTGCTTTTGCTTCGCGCTCATTGACTGAAACGGAACAGAACTACTCAGTGATCGAAAGTGAAGCATTGGCAGCTGCCTGGGCTACCAACTATTTCAGAGTGTTTTTATGGGGGGTGGGTACATTCTATGCACATACCACAAACCTCTCCTTAAGGCATTGGGGCCTGGGGGCATCAAAAAGGGTTCAGGAAGACTTGCAAGGTTGGCTATCAGGCTACAAGTTTTGAATGCAGAGTGGAATACGTGCCTGGTTGGAAAAATCAGGTAGGTGATTACCTGTCTCGGTTGCCTGATGGAGCAGCTGAAATCAGTGATTTTCCCACAAAGGAGTTAGTGTCTAGTATTGATGATGCCACAGAGCATTTTGGAAAACATATTTCTAAGAGGGATTGGGTTGAGGCAATAAAACAGGATGCCTCACTGATACTGGTTGTACAGTTAATCAGGGGTGATGTGAGGAGAGAGTGCAATCTACCAATGGGAGTGAGGCCTTTTCTCAAAGTTGTTGATGAACTGTCGGTTATTGATAATAATCTAATTGTGAGAGATGAAAGGTTTGTGCCACCTACTTACCTTCGCAAGCGACTTATGAACCTAGCACATGAGGAACACATGAGACAATCTTTCACCATCAAAATATTGAGAGAGAGATATTGGTGGCTGCTCATGGACAGTCAAGTAAAAGATTGGGTAGAACGGTGCGAAGCATGTAAGGAGTCGGAAAAGCGCTTAAGAGTTGGATTAGGCACTTTGCGGGAGGAACAACATGTGGCAGAAGCAATGGGTGTCTGGGAGAAAGTATGCATTGATTTCATAGGATCCTTTGGGTTTCTTCCAGAACAAGAACCATTTACAGCTCTACTAGTAGATGCAAAGTCGAAATGGGTGGAGGACTTATTTATGAAAGGGGTCACCACTTCTGCTACTATTCAAGTCTTAAGTGAAATATTCAGAAGGGAGGGGATTCCTCTGGTAAGTTTGACAGATAATAGCACATAATTAACTTCTCTAGAAATGAAGACTTTTCTTGACACTCTTGTTGTGAGGCACATATTTTGCTCACTGTACAACACGCAGGGTAATGAATTAGTAGAATGAATTAATAAAATGGTGAAGGGCACGATGCAACTAGCATTCAGCTCAGGGCTCCATGTGCAGGATGCGATAAAAGACATGCTGTGGGCGTATCGTACCACCACGAATACCACCACTGGAAAAACTTCATTTGAAATGAGGAGGGATAGATCAGCTAGTAGCAAATTGTTACCTGCTTGGATGAGTGAGGTGATAAAAAAAGGATCGAAGGGTGGGTCGACTGAAATCAGTCCAGAGAGACGCTTGATTAATGCGTGAAATTGGGTGAATGTGAAGCCTGGAGAGGGTGGTAGATTTTTAAGAAAATTCATGGGGCCCTTCAGAGTAAAGTCAGTGCTAGGTAACTGGGTCAAGTTAGAAAACGGACAAACTTGGAATCTCAGGTGCGTTGCTTTGTACAATAGGAAAAGTCCTGTAGTTGAAAGCACTGAGGAATGGCATGGTGTAGGTGACTCAATTTCACCGTGGAAATTGATGGGTGACAGGAATTTTACTAACAGGTAAGATGGGCCTGCATTTTTTGGGGGGAAATGAATACATGGACATAGTGGGCCTGTTGTAAGCAGACAAGATGAGTCCAGTACTGCGTTACAAGTTAGGGGGGCAGCAAGGGCAAGAAGGCCTATTAGGGTGATTATGTGTGTGAATAGTATAATCTTATTTGTTTTTAGCTTTCCTATTACATAGCAACCAGTGGTTGTGTTTAGGGTATCTCACCACTATTGCTCTTCTAATTGTTTTTGTGTATCTGTTTTCATCTTCTTTTTTCTTTACCTTGTCATCTCTCTCTCCTTCTCTCTCTCTCTCTCCCCTTGCATCAGAAGCTCCACTCTTATGTTACTCTAGCTTGTTATGTTCGTTAAGCAACACCTATGGACAACAGTGTGTTTTACACTGTTTGCGATTCCTAATGGGTCGGAAAGGACCTGCCTCATTATTATTCAGGATGGAGGCCTGCTGGGGTCAGCAGACCACATGTATGTGACTGCTTTTTAAATAAAGCAGTTTTTTATTTTGAAATGTAGCCAATTTTCCTTAAAGGAAAATGGGAGGTGTTTAATAAAGAAAAATTAAAGGTTTCCATTGGACCACTGCCTGGTCTTTGAAATTGTTGCCACACACATTTACTAATGGGAAGGGGTCCTTTTGGGACCCCTTCCTGTTAGTGAATGGGTTACCACCAACTTGAAGCTGGTGGTAACTGCAAATGTTTTGCCGCCACATTCCAGATCACAAAACACTCCTACATACCAGTGCGGCTCGCTGTTGGGAAGGGATGCCCTTGGCATGCCCCTTCCTAATTGTGACTCGAAAATTCGATTTGCGATTCAGTATTAGCTTCCCGACTCGCAAATAGGACTTTGTACAATTAAAAATGCTTTTTTCAGGTCGCAAACGGCCCTATTCTGCGAATCGGCCAGTTTATGAACTGAAAAAAGCTGCGCACATCTGGCCCTTAATGATGTAGGTCGATTTGCGACCCAGTAGGAAACGCTAAATGAAGCTCATGAAGTTTACATTCAAATAGCGATTACCTAAATGCGATTTTCAGAGAATTGCAATTAGGAAACCGCTATGTCTAATAATGATACATATGGCCCTTAGTTCTTCGGGGCTCCAAAGTAGCAGACAAGTTTTTGAACCTTGCTATTCAAGTCAATTGCTACACCCTTACATTTCTGCTCCGGAGCACATTATCTCTTTAAAAGTCTTCAGTGACAGATCTTTTCCTTTGCAGGCTTCAACTGATTGCATAAAGAACTATTGATGGACAGAATGCAGAACAATGTCATCCATTCACCGCAGTACAGAGATCTGTGCCTAAATCCATCGTTTTTTTGCTCACCATGCCATTCCAGTTTGAAGGGTATGCCCAGACGTGGGTCCCGTGCTCACTACGCCACTGGAGTCAAGCTATCCTGGCTGAAGAGGGGTGAAACCCCGAAACCGGTCCTAGGATGCTTGATTCCGGTCCAGGGAAGACATGGCTTGGCAGTTCGGGATGGACTGTTCCCATGAGGCACAGGGTCAAGACTGATTTGCTTATGGCCATGTCTGAACTGGGGTGGCGTGGTGAGCAAAATAACGATGGATTAAACCCAGATCTGTGACTGGGGGTGAATGTTTTGCCCATGTGCAACATTCCGTACATCATCTTGTGTGTTCAACTGATTGCAGCCAACTTTATCGCGCTTGCGAAAAAGGTGGCCAGAAGATGCCTTCAGGAACGTAAAGCTGTGAAGGGCAGCAGGAACGGACCGCGAGAAGGAGAGCGGCTACCCAGGTAAGTCTTCACAAAAGCAAGCACATGAGTCAGCCTGGGTTTGGTTCTTATGGCTTCCGTGCCCAAGATGGCTGATGCTCTTGCAAGAGATTTAAGTCTTGCGAGGGTGTGGCTTCATCTTTTGCCTACAACCTGTGTTAAATGATGGAGTGCTGTGGTCATAGTTTTTCCACTGACGCTTTATGCAAATCAATGTTAAGCTTTAAATACGTTTGCCGCATGTTTTCTGATTTTCCAGTTGTTTGGCAGAATAATTTCTAACAGTGGGTCTTATGATAACCAGAGAAAGATTCTATACTCCTGGTTTAATGATGGTATCTGGGAATTCCATACAAGGGAGATTGGTTTTAATGCTTCTATACATGATGCCTGAAGTGCTGGCCTGACACTCATTTATCAGCTAGGTTAGAAATGTGTTCTGCCTACTGTTTGGGAGATATGGAGAGGGTGGACGGATACACTCTTCTTATATGCGCCCTCTGAGAGCAACCCTCTGGATGGAGGAAAGGGGGTCCTGTGCACCCACCGGACATCTCCTTGCAGGCAGGTGCAGTCACTGGCTGCACCCGCCTGTAAGGGGATCCCTAACCCCCCTTCAAAGTGTAGGCAGGTTGCTGACCGAACTGTGAAAACACGGAGCAGCTTTAAAGCAGCCGCTCAGTTTTTCACATGAATGCCCTGCCCTGGGAGCAGAGCGAGTTTGCGGCTGCCCTGGGGGCAGTGCATCCACCACAATGCGACACATTTAGCTGGTTAGCTCTGGGTGCACCTTCTGAAAGGTGTGCCCAGCACTAACCAGTAAAATGCGCCAAATACATAATACACCCCGAAGTGTCCGATGTGTTGGACAGCTGCTGGAAGTCCATGGTCAGGTAGGTTGGGAGCATCTCTGATCATTGCGCCCAAGGGCTTCCTTACCTTCCGAAGAAGGGGCAGTCTTCACAGACAAATACACTCCCTGAGATCCATGTTTGTGAGAAGTGCTGGAGGGGCATCAACACTAAAGATGC
The DNA here is from genome assembly GCF_964204655.1 of Triturus cristatus. Taxonomy (NCBI): domain Eukaryota; kingdom Metazoa; phylum Chordata; class Amphibia; order Caudata; family Salamandridae; genus Triturus; species Triturus cristatus. The sequence goes on from NC_140588.1 coordinate 572,210,498, forward strand.
AGGGTGCCAAGTTAATGAGAAAAGCAAAAGGAAGACAGTCTATCAATTGAAGCATAGAAATAGTGTCTGCGACGAGAAAAAGTGGGCTTCATGTAGGTGTTGCATGGGGATGATGGAGATCCAGCGCACTGCTTTGCCGAGCCTGAAAGTGTCTTCGGGTTCCCAGCTTTGATAGTGAGACGGACACCTGCACCAATCACCACTGCAGAATATAAACCTGTGCAGGACTCCTGTGGGCTGATGCAAGATGTGAAAGACACTTCAAATAAGCAATAGTTGAATGGGGCTAACCCACAGCGACCGGTGGCTCATCTAGGCTGACGAAGCCCTTTTCTATACTTTAGGTTTGGGTTTTGACAGCGATTCGGACACGGCAGCTGTCAGAAAGACCTTTTGCTGACAACATGAGTGTCAGTCCTATTGCTGAATTCAACCAGCCCTTTTCAGCTATTGGCTGAGCATCTTTGCCAATCATGTCTTAACTCACCACACTGGAGTAGTCATCTCTTACGCAATGCCTTTGGCTGTTGAGGGCTGCTAGGGTGTATCCTTCCATCACCACCCTGGAGTAGTCATCTCTTACGCAATGCCTTTGGCTGTTGAGGGCTGCTAGGGTGTATCCTTCCATCACCACACTGGAGTAGTCATCTCTTACGCAATGCCTTTGGCTGTTGAGGGCTGCTAGGGTGTATCCTTCCATCACCACCCTGGAGTAGTCATCTCTTACGCAATGCCTTTGGCTGTTGAGGGCTGCTAGGGTGTATCCTTCCATCACCACACTGGAGTAGTCATCTCTTACGCAATGCCTTTGGCTGTTGAGGGCTGCTAGGGTGTATCCTTCCATCACCACCCTGGAGTAGTCATCTCTTACGCAATGCCTTTGGCTGTTGAGGGCTGCTAGGGTGTATCCTTCCATCACCACCCTGGAGTAGTCATCTCTTACGCAATGCCTTTGGCTGTTGAGGGCTGTTAGGGTGCATCCTTCCTTTTCCACTCCACTGCTTGCATTGTACTCTATGAGTGACAACAAGTATAGCCCTCTCTGTCTGCTCCCTCTCGAGTGTCTCGCTCTACTATGCCAACTACCACACCCAGACCTTTTGGCTTTGTTAGCAATTGTTTTGTAAGGATGGCATATGCTCCAGCACACAGCAAAAGCTGTATGCACCCAAAATTAAAAACAATGAACTGGATTTCGGTCCACAATAACTGCCAGGGACTGACATTAATTCAAACATTACGTCCTTCTATTTTTGTTCTTCTTCCTCCAAACAATAAATGATCACCAATCCCTGACTTTTCACGCTGGGATCTCGGTTTTCGAATAGTTTTCTGCCTTCTTCTTGGCACTTTGCAGTTGTTGGCATTCCCCCTCACACATGGCAAAACCTACCATAGGGGAGGAGGGAGCTCTCCTCTTCTGCTGTCATTCGAAATCCATAAAAGGTAGGATCGGGACAGCCATTAGTTCGGTGTTGACTATGTGTGTAATATGAGATGGCGATCGGGCAATATAAAGGGCAGCTCGCGTATCTCAGTCCATTCAGCAGGGCTTCGGATACCGCGCAGTCGCAGGCAAGAAAGTGAGGGGCTCTGGCTGGGAGCAGGCTTCCTGCCCTGGGATCGACTTGGTATGTATGCTGCTGCACCCTTTCTGTTTTGCAATAAGTTGCACGTTCGCGGAATGCACGTTTTTCAGATGATTGCCTTGTAAAAAGCTGCATTGCTTCAGGGACACTAGATCAGCGATAAACGACTGAAAGCTTGATAGTGCAGCTGTGCTGCCTCTAGGGCCAAATGCCTTCCTCACACCAAGAGATCACAAAGCATTTCTAACTGGCGTTATTTGCTCTAAACACATTTTTCCAGCACATTATAAAAACAGGATTCTGGAGGCGGTCATATATGTTTAACGTTTGTGCACATTGGATGTATCCCATTTTCTTGTTCTGGTGATGTGTTCTGGTTTTTGTGCTGCTTGTTGTGCAGCATCATTGCATTTTATTTTTGCTTTGTTGTACTGCAGTTTTTGTGTTACCTTCTGTTTCAACAGTTTTGTTTCCATGTCAGTAGTTTTAATTGTAGTGTTATGTTGCTTTGTGTATGTTATTATGATGCATTTAGTTGCAATATTTCCAACCAAAAGCAGCACATACCTTAAAAGTTCCTGTGACAAGCAACAATGTACCACTGTCTACTATGCTAAAATAGCACTGACCCTCCAGCTCTTCAGCCAGTTAAGGCGTCTGTCAGCCCAGAACTGTGGCCGGTTCTGGCCGTTACTCTGTGAGCCCAAAAGTGCTACTTATGACGCAAGCTAGCTCCCCATAATCCCGCTCTCCAAATACCTATTGATTAGTTCATCGCATGCATGCTAATAGACTTGAATTAGGCAGGAGACTTCTGATTTATTAAGTAAAAAATTGCTTTTTTTTAGCTGTCTCCCAACTGAAATTGCCAGTGCTTCAATAGAAGTCAATAGGGAAAATACATTTCATCCATTATATTTCAAAATCTCCCCCTTTCTTGTTCTGAAATGTTGCCATTTATGGCATCTCTAAATGCTAAATGTCTTAAAGAATTAGAGTGGATCTATTATTTATGGAATAGTGCTAAATTTGTTTTGAAAAAAAGTTGTCATTATTTTCTCGGTGAAATTACTTCGCACAGTGTTAATGTTCTTAAGCCTGCAAAACTGTTGTCAGTTTAATTCGAGTTTCTGTTTCGTTAGGGAGGTATTGCTTTTCCCATGCTGCCTTATTGCCTTTTTTTAAGTTTTAGATATGGAGAAACTCAGTGACCTCTCAATCTCACTTCAAATGTCACTTCAAGCAAATTGAATGCGCCTCTCATCTAACCCGCTCATCTCGTAATGCTTACCATATTATTATTTTATGGTCTGGCGTGACAGCGCAGGTGCCGCCAGACAATTATATGTGCATTAATAGAGAGGGGCTTTGCTCCACCCAAATGTTGAGTGCCAGGAGTACATGTTTTGATTAGGCAGAGTTGTGTGCTTCCACAAAAAAGAGCTGCCCCTCAACACAGCTGTGATTATTTTGTTTATCCAGCTGAGTAAGATTGAACTTTCAGGGGCACACACATGACATTGTAATGATATTAAAGTGTTTTAGATAGCTAGATCATTTATGTTGTGTTTTTTCTGCCAGCAGCACAGATTGGCAGCAGGCAGTCATTATTAGCCTGTATGGACATTTAAGTGTGGCTTGACAATGCATCTGTCATCTGACCTTTTAACCAACACTGATTTTTTTCTGCAGTTCTTAGCTTCTACATAAATACATATCTATTCCCATGCTATTTACATACAATGCTTCACATTACCAAACAACATGCCTTTAAATAAGGGTAAGTGGAACACGAGGAGTTGAACACCTGCGGAATTCCGTGGAGTTATATAAAAACTAAGTGGGCCCGATTCACAAAAGTAATCTGAGACAAAATCCTAACTTTACAACTTTCGGCATTCACAGAAGGCATTTAGGAGTACTAAAGTTAGGATTTATTCTTAGTCAATCTTAAATTTTGGTCTTAAATTAAACTTAAGACAAACTTAAGTTTAACTGAGACAAAATCCTAACTTTACGACTAAGATTTTGGCTCAGTTAAACGTAAGTTTAAAAAAATCTTTTTTTATCCTCATTTGCCTTGTTGCCACCCTTCTTCTAACAAAACCACCCTGGGTTTTCAACCTCATTTACTGGATAACGGGGGGTAGATAAAAGCTTAGAGAACAGAGGCCCCCCCAAGTTCATCTTAAGTTTAACTTAAGACCAAAACTTAAGTGAGACAAAATCCTAACTTTAGTACTCCTAAATGCCTTCTGTGAATACCGAAAATCGTAAAGTTAGGATTTTGTCTCAGATTACTTTTGTGAATTGGGCCCATTGAGATTTTGCGGAGTTCTGTCCAATCGTGACTTCTGCCCACCTCTATTCAAGGCTTCCTTTGATGTCAAAAAAATATTGTGAGAACTTCATAACATGTCTTTGGGCATCAAAGTAGCGCAATTTTAGAGTTGGCACTTGTTTCCGGGGTGGTGGTGGTGCACCTCACTAAGCCGGGCATCCAAGCACAACCCTCACCGTGACACTAACACATGCTGGGACTCCGACAACCCTGCAGCGGCCAGGGCTTTCTTGTGAGTTACAGAAATGTCGGCTGTACTGAAGAAACATAACCGCTCTGTTTCTCCATCTCTCTTACACACAGTCTCACGCAAGCGCACACACAGCCCCCGGGACACAGTAGCACACAGGCAAGCACACAAGCATTGACACAACAGGAATTACTGACACTGTCACTAAAAATATTTGCGGACATGAAACACGAGGCCAGGGAGTCACGTGTGCCGTATGGTGGGCAGAAGATCTGATGAACATGAAGTTGCCACACAATGACAAGGCAGTGACTTTTGCTACAATGGTGATGCAACGCCACAGGCAAAAATTTACATATTCTCCCTATGTCACAGATTCGTTATCACAACAACTCATCCGTACAATAATTCATTGGTGGGGCCCATAACACCAACACACATTCATCTCATTCGAATCCGTTCATAGGAGAAAAAGCGCTGGACATGTGGGTACCTTATTACCTATCAGGATACATTTTCTTACATTATATACATTTCATACATATGTACCTACCGAATCCTGACCTTAACATCAAGGAACTCCACCACTTGGTCGATGGACCAATTAGTTGGACTTGTTGATGGTGAATTAGAACCAGCTAAAACACAATTAAAGCCTAGGAACATTTGATTATTTTCGGTAATCAATTAAAGAACCACAAACTCATTTCTTATCAATTCAATTTTTGTTTATCTAATCATCATTTTCTCAGCATTAGCATTTATGCACTACAGATCATAATATAAAGTCAGTTTATTTTCAAAGAGAAAATCAGACATTTAGTAAATAAGCATAAATTTAGTAAGCGCATTTAATTAGTTACCAATTACCAAGTGACGGCGACTTTATGAATAAACAGAGAGTTATCCGCATTCTCTGGTACAAAATCCAGGATGAACTGTTCGACCCCAGCAAAGATCAAACCGTCAGATGAAATAACTTCCTGAAAATCAAAGAATCCAAAGGCAAACCATGGAAATCTTCACCAACTCCATGCAGACCCGACCTCATGAAAGATCAGCCCAATGTCCACCCCCCTTTGGCGGATGAGAACCTTATATATCCTTTTTCCCTATTACTGCATGCTAACGTGCAACAATTTAGGGGTAGAGAAATGTTCTGATTGGACAGTTCGGAGTTATCTGATAGTTTTTCTAAAGTTTTCCCAGGGAAAACTGGTTCTCCATGAGACTTGGCATAGGGAGGCACAATTTGTATAATTTCCTTTTTCTCCAGGGCGAAAGTTGCAAATGTAACATTTAGAATGAGAGAAGACATTTCTCCACAGGTTCTGTATTGTCTCTTTCGCTGTTCTCACAGCATTGTCAGTTGGCAGACAAACACGTTCATCCTTGACAAGGAACACAGGGTCACACGTCTGAGGTCATTTGGAGATCTCCATAGTCATCCGATTCTGCGCAGAAACTATCGCTGACATGGTGGCGATTGCATTAGAGACTCCATCTTGGGTACTGCGGCCTAGTAGGCCCGAATCCCAACTTAAGCAAAAATAGACATAACAGTAATTAGAATATGGAAATGAAGATTCTAATGTTTAATCCCACACTAATACCATTATATATTAGTATTTACCTAGCTGTGGCAACATTTAAAGCGATAATACTCACCATTTCGTTATCCTGGAAGCGCAAACAATTACAAAGCAACATTAATTTTCTATTTCACCACAATCTAAAGTTAGTTTTCGTACCATAATTAATTAATTAATTATTCTACCATGCAATTAGCATTTTAGTCCCACGTGTATCTCGTGTTTATCAAGGTGTAAAGGTTGATTAGTAAATTTCACTGCAAACCCATTAGTGCAAGTTAGATTTAGAATGATTACGTAATTACTTTCATGCAATTTAGAGGAGGTATACAAAAATTAGTTTTACCTGCTCCATCAATGGCTTCCCATCTCTACAGCAACCGCATTAACCACCTGAGCTAGCTTTCAAGCTGCACTGTGAACAACACTGTGCTCTCGAGCTTGCCTTGGTGGGCACATGGAGATCAGGACATTGGCCAGGAGTCTTGAGTGGTCTTGAGGCCTTTCAGCTGTGTCTAGTCTAAAACTGGCTCTCCCTGACGACACAGGCGCTGGGTTAAAACTGGCGCTCTCTCCCAAATCACAGAGGCTCACTGTGATGTCAGAAACTCCAGATTATAGCTGTCGTTTACTGTGGCGTCACAGAAACTAGATAAAAACTGCCACTGTCGGTGGCGTCACAGACTCTGGGTAAAAACTGGTGCTTTCTGACACCACTGGTGCTGAGTTAAAACTGAAACTCCTTGTGATGTCACAGAATTTCCCAGATGAAAGCTGGCACAGACTGTGTCAGAGGCTGTGTTAATTTCGTAGTTCTCTATGAAAGCACCAAGGGCCACATAGCCACTTGATGACGGTATTAGGTGTATATGTTATTCTATTCCAGGAGGGGAATATTGCAAAATAATTTTCAAAGTGCAGTAGAGCACTTTTTTATTCAAAATATAATGTTTAGTTTTCAAAGGTTTCATTAAATCACTTTAGCTATGAGTTCTGTAAATATGTCTTTAGATACATTTATAAAATGAAATCCATCTATTTGCCGTTTTCTTGAGAGAAATGCTGTTTAAACAGAGCAGCACTATCGCGGGTCACCACCTGCCGGGCCTGAAAGGCCTACTCTCCGATACATGTGATTAGGCTTTGTGGGCTCAAGCAAGAACACGCTGCTACAGGATTCTCATTTTCATCATGCCCAGTGGAAGGGGAAAGTTTATGTTTTTTCTGTGCGCAGAGCAGAGAGGCACGGGAGCCTACCATGCTCTCCAGTGGCGTAACGAAAATTGAAGGGGCCCCCCTGCAAGGTACACAGAGGGGCCCCATTCCGGATTTAATCTGGAGCTCTCTGGTGTGAGTACAGTGCTGAGGGGACCCCCTGCAGCTCGGGCCCCCCGCACTGCAGGGGATGCGGGTGCCTGTGTTATGCCCCTGATGCTCTCTTTCTGCACCCAGTGTAAACTAAAGGGAAATGTAAACTCAAGACCCAAACCATTTGCTCTAACCTGACATGGCTAAATAAAAGTGTCACGGCCTGAAGCAACCCCTACAAGTCCAACTACTAACAGCACATATAGAGGGCAGGATAGAGGGCAGGCAATAAAGCCTTTAACCCCCTAACCGGACAGGGAAATTAGATCATAGGGGAACTTGCTACCCCGTCCCCTTCCCCTGCTCATGTGACAGTTACATAAGCCTGAAAACTGAAAGCAGTTAGTGGACCCCGAAGGACAAATGAACGCTTGTACCCAACCACTGTTTAGGTCGAGCCTAGCGCAGCGCGCATGGCCTGCTCTAGGAGAGGGCCTCTTCGAATCTCTCCAGACTTTAATAAAACTCGTGCGTGTGGCTTTAGTTTTGCCACCCATTCTGTTGGCCTTTGCGTGTGGCTTTCAAAAATTGAAAGCCCGCAATTGGCCAAAGGCGGGTGCATGTCCCGCCTTCTCTCTAAACGTTGACTCCCATGGCCTAGGGGTCTTGGGAGCGAGCAGCAGCGCAGCCGGGTGCCAGCTGCATACCTGACATTCTTTGCAGTGTGCGTGCACCTCACGCGGTCTTGTTTTACCTTGTCCCTACTCACTATTTGCTGATTCAGCAGTAGCCTCACATACTGAAAACAACAAAAATAACCACTGGCCTTGCACGAACACCCCCACCTCCCCCAACCCGCATACCACCTTCTTCAGATTTCAGAGTATGGAAGCAGACCGGACAGAACAGGTTCTCCCCCCACCATCCTACATAACAGCTGAGTGAACTGTGACCTACTTTTGCAAATCAACAAGGTCTGCATCGTTCTGAGCCCAGCAACACCAGCCAATGGCGAGAGGCCCCTTAGCACCCTGTATTTGCCTGGTTGTCCTTCCTAAGGTGGCCGTGTCACGGCGACAGCCGCCGGCGCTGCCTCTTAGGCAATAGAGCTGATGCCAACAAGGCAGGCTGGAGATACGAATGAGACGCTTACGTTGTGTTTTTTTTTTTTTTATTCAGAGGTTCACACAATAGTGTTGCAGCCTTTAGGCTCTATAAACCGCAGGTCCTCCTGGATCACTGACAAAATATCGAGAAGAAGAATATCGAATTGCCAAAATATCGAAGTAAAAATATAGAATGCCAAAATATCGAAGCCCTATCTCCAAACAGGTAAGTACAAAAATATAGAATCCTAAATATCGTTAGTCACAATATCGAATTATTGTAAATGTCTTAAAATTAATGTAAAATTAATGAAATAAAACACGTAATTAACTGAAACATACTTAAAAATACTTAAATTACTTTAAAATTAATAAATAATTAATGTAAGTAAAAAAAAATAATAATACATATATATTAACGTAATATTAATTTAAAAAATGCTATATTTTTTGCGTAGCATAGCGGGCGGGTAAAATTCACTATTACCACTCCAGTAAGTGCAATAGTAGGGAAAACGTTGGATAGCGGGAGGGTAAAAATTACTATTCCCACTCCAGTGAGTGCAACTGTAGGGTAAGCGTTGGATAGCGTAGGGGTAAAAATTACTATTCCCACTCCAGAGAGTGCAACATTAGGGAAAGCGTTGGATAGCGGGAGGGTAAAAATTACTATTCCCACTCCAAAGAGTGCAACAGTAGGGAAAGCGTTGGATAGCGTAGGGGTAAAAATTACTATTCCCACTCCAAAGAGTGCAACAGTAGGGAAAGCGTTGGATAGCATAGGGGTAAAAATTACTATTCCCACTCCAGTGAGTGCAATAGTAGGGAAAATAATAATTTAATATTTTATTAAAAATAACGAAATTATTAATACCAAATAAAAATATTAAAATTAATTACCAAGCAAACAATATTTAATAATTACTTTATTATAAATACCAATATGTGTTTTATTAATAACCTATTAATAATTAATTAACAACCAATTAATTTGCAATACCAAATTTAATAAATAAAATTAATACCAATTAATAATTAATTAAGAATAAATTAATTAGCAATATACAAAAATTATTTCAATAATTAATTATTTACAATTAAATTAATTCCCACCATATTCCCCTATAAACCCACAACCCGCTACAGATAATAAATTAATACAATTAACATCATTATCAATTAAACAATTAATACTAATTAATTACCAATTAATACACATTATTTACCAATTAATAATTAATCAACAACCAATTAATTTTCAATACCAATTAATAATTACCTAATAACAATTAAATTACTTCCCACCCTATTCCCCTATAAACCCACAACCCGCTACAGAAGTAAAACGCAAAATTAAATTAAAAATAATTAATAATTCCTAAAAAATTGTATTTAATGTACTATAATTAAATTACTTCCCACCCTAATCTCCTATAAACCCACAACCCACTACGGAATTAAATTACACAAGAATTCAATAACATAAAATTCATGACTTTAAAAATATTCAAACATACATTCCAAAATTTATACATACTTTTAACACATATACTAACACTTAAAACACTATAAAAAAATTCGATATTTTTAACAACTATATTATGACTGTCGATATTACTTACTTCTATATTATTTAAATCGATATTTTATTTCTTACCTGATTTTCGATATTCTTCACCACTATATTTTGGCAATTCGATATTCTGTCCATTCTATATTAAAAACTCGATATTCTGTCCTGTCGATATTTTGAATTTGATATTATGTCTGTTTACCGTCCTCCTATTATCCAATGTGATGGCACTTATCTTACTGACCTCAGAAGGATGGAAGGCGTTGGTGGCCTTGCCGAGATTTTCGCTTGCGACCTACACAGTCGATGTCAACAATGACTCTTAGCAGACTGCGCTGTCACGCCGGCTTGGCTCTTTCTAGGGACCGAGGAGGGCTCAAGTGCTCCTCTCTGACAGGGGATAAGGTGACTGCTGAGAGGTGAGTTCGCCATGTGCTCAATACACTTCGTTTGTGTTAAGAGTGTGGGAGGGCTTTGGGGGATTCTAAGGAGCTACAAGACGCTCAGTTTTTTGGGGTCCCCGGGTATACGCCCTCATACCCTGAACCGTCAGATCCTGGTGTATGTAATTATAGAGGGGACCTGACTCCCGGTCACATCCGCTGAGGCCAGAGGGATGCCACGCACGCTAGACTCCACAGCTATGTGCAAAGCTGGCTTCCAATGCAGGTTATTGGCAGGGGGTAGCTACCAATGATGCAGCAGGTGCAGTGGCAACAGGGCTCATTAAAGCCCCAAAATGCTATAATACCACCACAGCAGTCGAATGGGCCATTTTCTTTGCGTGTTTCAGGGCCCATGGCACCCTTACTACACTACCGTGGAGTGCCAACGAACCAGCGCATGACACCCAGCTCCCTCCCCTGCCTTCAAATCCCAGGATGTGTGAGGAAGACTCAATGGGTTAATATCAGCTTGTTTTTATATAGTGCCAAATCATACATTCTGCCATTTCTAACCGCTGTAAATAACGCGTGTTACTATTAACCAAGTCAATAATAGCGAATATACTGGCATCAAAGGGTGGCAGGCTGCTGGCCAGGCCCTGCTAGGATTTCATATCGCCGCAGAATCACTCAGCTCCGGGCAATCCGTCGCACCGACACAGGAAGAAAGAGAACGCGGATAAATAGCTTGCGCTTCAGCAAGTCAGAGATGAATGGGTTCCCTCGTTTAGTCTTTTCACACTTCATAGTCTCTTCCTCCAGGACTTACAGGACAGGGAGCCCTCCCTCCCTGCTGGTCAGGCTCGCCAGCCAAAGCAACGTGAAAGGCCCTAGCCAGACCTCTGGCTTCCTAACTGGAATTATTCCTATGGCCCTGGCGATGCTTAAGTGGAGAATACTGTATTTTCAGCTCACAAAGATAGACGCATAAAAACAAGCACGGCAGGAAGCAGGATGTGAGCACGCAACAGATATATCTGGGCTTCGGAAGCATGACTGCGATCGAGTGACATCACAAGGATACAGAGTGGGTGCCATGAGGATGTAAGCACAAACTCTCATGAATGCAGCCTGTACATGCAGTCACTGCAGTTTGTCTGCACAACGTCGTACACAAGGTAGACACACAGTACAGAGATGCCAGCACTGGATTTACCGAAGGCTTGGTTATCATCTCGAACAGGGATACAGGAAACCATCTGCACCTCCACTATCTTCAGTCTGTGCCACCAACAGTCACCCCTATATGGCAGGTAGGATACCACTAGGATGATGAAAGGTTCAATAATGAGGCTACTCCTCTCCCAGGCTGTACCTATATCTGCCCTGGTATGCAAAAAAGTGATCAAGGGAATACTTAAATAATCTCAGACACTGGTAATTACTCGGTCATTACCATCATTATTGTGCACACCATGTCAGCTCAGTTTGGACCAAGCCATATGCAAGTCAGTCTGGACTCTGGACCACTGGGAACAGTCCAGCCCAAGCTGTCAAGCCAGGTCCTCCCTGAACCGGAACACATGCAACCCAGGGCCAGATTTGCCCTAATTATGGCTCATGAGCCAGCTATAGCTTGGTTTCAGTGACACAGTGTGCACGGGACCCACATCTGGACATACCCGTACGGCTTATGGCGACTCGCTAAAGTGTATAAACAAGCATTTGCAATGCAATAGGTCTCACAATTGCGAGATTTTGAGCTATTGGCATTGTAAATGATAATGCCTTTTTATTTATGTGTTTAAAAAAACAGCAATAATAAAAGACATTGTCATTTACAATATCAATAGGGCAAAGTTTCTAAAATGGGAGACCTATTGCATTGCAAATGCTTGTCTTTTAAGTTTCTGTTATGAAACTCGAGGGTGTGAGCTTCATAGCTTCACGACGACAGAAACAAAACAGCTACACTTGCTGTGGACAGCCATGGGTAGCGTGCAGCTTCACATGTGATATTAGATCAGTGGGCGGCATCTGCGCTTGTGCCACTCATTCCGCTTCTTGACATTGTTCGTACATGCATGCCTATTCTGCCATCTTGTGGGTACATGTGGCCTGTAATTGGAACAATTAAAGAAGTCTGCTGCATGGCTAAACTTATAAGGTCCCAAAGGCGAGACCTATTGGCTATGCCAATGCTTGTTTTCTTAGCTGGTTCTCTTTTGCTGGCCCACATGCCAGCCACAATTAACAACAACTTGTGATAAAATGCTACAGAAAGTAACCCTTACCAGGTCAAGGGTTGCTGGGTCTCAAATCCAAAACAAGCACTATCCCCCTTTAAGTGAAGCCCAGGCACGTCCACGTTCTACTAAAACACGCCCAACACTAACAAACGTGAATGCTTTAAGATAGGCAACAATGAAACACAATGGGCTCTTCTGTGCCGGTAAACTCCGCCAGCGGAGTCGGAGTTTTTGCTGAACTCTACACTCCCAGAGTCGGCAAACTCCACTAATTCCGCCAGCGGAGCGGAGTTTACAGCCCACCCTTACTTTAAAGCCTGTTTTCTTGGCATTGTCAATGTTTTTTTTTTTAATTGTCATCATGTGCCCCCCTCATCTGTGTTCCATGGTTCTCCAGTCACTGTTTGTTTTGCAAGCTGTCTCTTTATCCACTTGTTCTGCATAGCTGCATTCGACATAAAAAAAGACAAACTATTCTACTTCTCACTCATGGCATGATTCGCAAAAGATTCTGAAAAGAAATCACAAATGTACTCCCATGGTTACTTCTGTCTGGAATAAACGTTTTTTTATTTTGTATTAATGAGTTTATGAGTTGATATTATTTGCAAACTTTGCAGTTGCAGTTACATAATGCTCCAAAATTGACCCTCTTTTCTATGGGTATCCCATGGATGGCCCGCCATTCCTCAGAAACATGATGAGATTTCCAAAGAACAGAAACTAACCTCACCACCTCGTTTTGGATCTTTTGTAGGAATTAATGGCAGAGTCTGAAATAACACCATCATGCATATCCTTCCTTAGAAGCACCCACCATCACATACAACACCCCAGCATTAAAAAGACTTCAAAACTACACTTTGAGAAAATAATTGTCTCCTGTGTCTAGTTGAGAGTTTCCTGCCACACACTCCTCAACACATACTACAACTCTCAGCTCTAGTCTAGTTCACTACAGCTCAAATCAATGACCCTGGCCCAGAATCACTCCCCTACCATTACATGGAACACACTCACTTTTATGGGCAACCATGTACCCATTGAGCTGGTGAGAACAGCTATGGTACAGAGATGATGTACACCCTACAACAGTTACCACAGACTGGTGCCATGAAGCATGCTCAGTTCCACCACCCTATACAGTAGAGGTTTTCAAACGTGTTGATGCTGAGACTCCTCTGTCAATATCTTTTAGGCGTGATGACGCCCACCTGGCAAAACGTTCTTTAACTTGGTACTCCTCATCATTGACAGCTATCGACAACCATAAACACCCCCAATTCCCACAGCAAATCATTTTTACAGTGGGGAAATATTATTAAACAGTGTTAAGCAAACCAAAGGTCAGTGAGCGTGGGGGCGTGGTCAAAGGTGTGGTTAAAAACAAAGGGACTCATTTATGAGGAATTAGCGTAGGGCAGTGCCGCAAGCCTTCTTGCTGTGCTGCCCTACGCCAATGTGAAAGGGCAGGAGTGCACCTTATTTATGAAATAATGCATTCTTGTCCTTTCCCCCTGCATTGGCGCACAAATTGCTGCCTAGCGCCAACATAGGCAGAATTGTTTTTTGTGCAGAAAGGGACAACCTCCTGCACAAAAACAATCCTGAGAGGGGTTTTCCTCTTTCTATGTGTGCTGCAGAATGCTGCACACATGAAAAAGTTGTTACTCAGTGGGAAATGCGCTGTAGTACATTATGAAACCTCTATTAGTTAATGCACTGCAGAGGTCTGCCTGTAACCAGAGAGCCACAGAATTAAATTTGGTAGGTGCAGTGGAGAATACTGATGTGTGTATTTTCAGTGCTACGAGGTCACATTCTGTGAAAGAAAGCACTGTGAATGTGTAAGTCATTATTTTATACTTGAATTACACACAATATAAGATAGACTGATACAAACTGTGCAAATAGTTTTAGGATAAAATAGAGCTTCAAAAATGTAGATTATAGTAATATCGTACCATAAGTAACACAATTTTTCTTTTTGCGTAACTGTCCCTTCAACACCTCCTCAGGGGTACTAAGCGCTGTGTAAATACAATGACAAGCATGCACTTCACATCCCAGTTGTTGACTCTTTGCACTACCACTAAAAAAAAAACTAATCTTTGACATCACAATGCTTGGATTGATTCGAGCTATTAAAGCCAGAACCGAGCACAAGCACCCTTTACATTTGCAGATTAACTCATAGCGCACATTTGCATTTCATTCAGGCAAGCAGGCACCCTGGCACATAGGATTGTTTTACCTCTCTGCTCGGCCCCTTTGTTTCATGGCACAGGAGACTCAATTAACTTCAGCTGAAGCATTTTAGCGAGCAAAATTAAGCGTCCTGGATGGTTGTCTTGTCCAAAGGTAAGAGCATATGTTTTGGATTCCAAGAAGAAGTGTGGCCTGGAAATCCATGACCCCCTTCCCAGGACTCGGCTGCCCCCCTGGGTGCCACGCCCCACAGATCGAAGACCTCTGCTATACAGCATAGGAAAGCAATATTAAGAATCTCCAAGACATCCAAGTTCATGCTATGTCAAATTGCTGACGGCAGGCTTCCATATGATGAGATGTTCTACACTGTAGACTAGGTAGATCACAAAAACTGCTTAGAGTGAGGAGCATGAGGAAAAGGAACCAAGGGAGGCAGTCAAACTTGAGAACTGGTGACAAAAGAACAGGACCAAACCACAGCAGACCTGAGATCTGAGTCTGAGCCCTGTAGTCAGCCATGGCTTAGTTATGTTATGTTAATGTTATATTAAAAGAATTGTTATAAAGCGCACGGACACCGTTTGGTTTCATGGCTTAGGTACTAGGGGTGTTATGTAGAGCTTGGTATATGTTCCATGACGACGCAGGTCAACGTCGTCTCCTCCTCCAGCTTCAACACCCTCCGCATGCTTTGCAGGATTTTCAAGTGGCTCCCCACCGAAACAAGAATGACGGTCACCCAGGACATACACAACAGCTTCAGCACTCCACCGACGCACGCCACGACCAAACCACCGCCCCCCACCACCAACCTCCGCGCCTGGACCCCGATCAGCACCAAAGACACCGTCCGCACGATGAACTCCATCCACTGCGGATCTCCTACCGACCCCTGCCCTCACCACGTCTTCAACAAGGCCGACGCTGTTATCGCACCCCACCTGCGGGACATCATCAACACCTCCTTCAACACCGCTACCTTCCCGGAGAGCTGGAAGCACGCCGAACTCAGCGCTCTACTAAAGAAGCCATCAGCCGACCCCACCGACCTCAAGAACTACCGCCCCATCTCGCTGCTCCCGTTTCCTGCAAAAGTCATCGAGAAGACCGTCAACAAGCAGCTGGCCGCCTTCCTCGAGACGAACGGTTCCCTCGACCTCTCGCAGTCTGGCTTCCGGGCCAACCACAGCACCGAGACCGCCCTGATCACAGCCACTGATGACATCCGAGCATTGCTTGACAACAGAGAAACAGCAGCCCTCATCCTCCTAGACCTCTCCGCGGCCTTCGACACTGTCTGCCACCGTACACTAGTGCAGCGGCTCAGCAACGTCGGAATCCAGGAGAAGGCACTAGAGTGGATCATCTCCTTCCTCGCCGGAAGGACACAGAGAGTCCGCCTCCCCCCGTTCAGATCTGAAGCCACCGAAGTCATCTGCGGCGTTCCTCAAGGCTCCTCGCTCAGTCCAACCCTCTTCAACGTCTACATGAGCCACCTCGCAGACATCGCACGCCAGCACAACCTCAACATCATCTCCTACGCCGACGACACCCAGCTGATTCTCTCCCTCACCAACGACCCTGCCACCGCCAGAGCCAACCTTCACGAAGGGATGAAAGAAGTAGCCGAATGGATGAAGAACAGCCGCCTGAAACTGAACTCGGACAAGACGGAAGTCCTCATCCTGGGATCCTCACCCTCTGCCTGGGACGACTCCTTGTGGCCCCCCGCCCTAGGCAGCACACCCAAACCAACAGACCACGCACGCAACCTGGGCTTCATCCTGGACTCCTCCCTCTCTATGACCAGACAAGTCAACGCCGTCTCCTCGTCGTGCTTCAACATCCTGCGCATGCTACGTAAGATCTTCCGGTGGATCCCCACCGAGACCAGGAAGACGGTCACCCAGGCCCTCGTCACCAGCCGTCTGGACAACGGCAACTCCCTCTACGCCGGAACCACCGCCAAACTCCAGAAGAGACTCCAGCGAATCCAGAACGCCTCAGCACGACTCATCCTGGACATCCCCCGTCGCAGCCACATCTCCGGACACCTGAGAGACCTGCACTGGCTCCCGGTCAACAAGAGAATCACCTTCTGACTCCTCACCCACGCACACAAAGCCCTACACAACCAAGGCCCAGGATACCTCAACAGCCGCCTCAACTTCTACGCTCCCAAACGCCAGCTTCGATTGACCGGCCACGCCCTCGCCGCCGTCCCCCGCATCCGAAGAGCCACCACAGGGGGACGGTCCTTCTCCTACCTCGCCGCCAAGACATGGAACTCCCTCCCGACCCACCTCAGCCTGACCCAGGACCACCTCGCCTTCAGGAAGCAACTCAAGACCTGGCTGTTCGAGCAGTAGCGGACCCCCCCTCCCCCAGCGCCTTGAGACCCTCTGGGTGAGTAGTGCGCTATATAAATGCATTGATTGATTGATTGATTGAGGCCCTCGTCAGCAGTAGACTGGACTATGGAAATGCACTCTACGCAGGAGCCCCGGCCAAATTTCTGAAACGGCCTCAACGCATCCAGAACGCCTCCGCACGCCTGATCCTCGACATCCCTCTCGTCAGCCACATCACACCCCACCTGAGAGACCTACACTGGCTCTCTGTCAACAAGAGGACAACCTTCAAACTCCTCACCCACGCACACAAGGCACTCCACAACACCGGACCAACGTACCTCAACAGCCGACTCAGCCTCTACACCCCCACCCGCCAGCTCCGCTCCGCAGACCTCGCCCTCGCCACCGTCCCCCGCATCCGAAGAGTGACCAGCGGCGGCAGATCATTCTCCCACCTTGCCGCCAAGACATGGAACACCCTCCCCATCCGCCTACGGCAGACCGAAGACCTTCTGACCTTCAGAAGACTTCTCAAGACCTGGCTCTTCGAACAGTGGCAGCTCTCCCCCCCCCCCCCCCCCCAGCGCCTTGAGACCCTCGCGGGTATGTAGTGCGCTTTACAAATGCCATGATTGATTGATTGATTGAAATGTTCTGTTTAAACTGTTTAGAGTGTGATACACTGCAAATAGCCTAGATTCATCATCTGCAAATTTTGGTGGATGCTGCAAGTCCACTAAACTTTAAATAACCCCCAGTACCTCAGAACAACCATCCACATATCTAGACGCTAAGCATAATATCAGGAATTCACAGGTGGGAAGACTCTAGGTTGGATACATTTTGATTGAAGTAAGGCTGAAGGGGTAGGTGGAATTTGAAGATCATAGTGGGTCAAGCATGACAGTCACTCTCTTTATATGTATCAATATTTGTGGTTGTGCTTCTAGAAAATCAATACAAAATGTATATAAAAACATAAAATCATAATAAATTACTGATAGGAAATTAGAAGCTGCATTTATGGTCTGCTTGTGTAAAATGAAGGAGAGTAGCTCGTCGTCACCAGATTAGAGGGTTGAGTGTTGAAACCACAACTTGGTGAGTACACACAGGAAAATATGATTGTTACTTTGTCTTGTTGGGAACTTATATAGAAGTCTACAGCATAGCTCCAGTGCTTGATTTGTTTCGGTGGTTTCCAGTGCTCGACACAGCACTTCATTGTGAGCACCGGCTCTAGTGACAGTCCACTACATGGTGGCGCAGTGTTTTTTAAATTTTGAGATGAGCTCAACAATCTTGTTTATTAAGTCAATATACATTTAAAACAAATAATACCAGCCTCTCATGTCATTACTATAGCTTTGTGTGGCCTGACGTAGTCACAATTGTCACACTTGTAGAAGTGCGATGGTTAGGTGTTATGTTGGTACTGCCTTTGGTAGGCTATGGGTGGTGCAGGCTGCAGGGGCCTCTAAGAAGGGCCCTGGCACTTAATTTTTTTTTACAAATTAAGCACTGCATAGCTCAAAGGGCCCTGCTGATTTGTTATTCTAGTTTACTGCATATCTGTCTCTGACACATCAGTGGTAGGGGGATCCGAGATTAAGACTCATTGCTGAGCTTAGGATTGTCAGGTTCATTTGAGTCCCTTAAGGTCGCTGAGCTCAGCAGTCAAAGCCAGAGTCTAAGGCTACCCTCAAATGTTTGCTAATCAGGGCTGGATGAAGACGGGAAGACCATAGACTGGTCTTCTCTCTGGGCGTCTGTAGAGGCTCACAGTTTAATAGCTAATTAGTGTGATGTCAAAGCCATCTTGCTAATGGTTCCACAGTCTTTGCATAGAAAGATTAGGCAAAGGCCGAAATTGATCATGTGCCATCTGTTAAATTTAAAGGCTGATTATTCAGAATGTTATTTGGATTATATTGCAATATTTTCAAGTACATAAATATCATATTGCAAAATATCTGCATTTCATTCGCTGTATTTTCTGTCTACGGTGTGTACCTCTATGGTCACAAAGAATGAATAAACTCTTCGTCTTGCTTTCCGTGTGTGTTGGCATCGAGACCTCTGAAATGTAATTTTTTTCATTATGATTCTAACTTTTGGTTCTTCAGAGTTGGGCCGTTGATGTGACAGGGATCCTCCTGAGCTCTCCCTGGTAACCCTCACATGTTGTTCACACAAACACCTCTCCTTCTTTTAAACAGTTTGTTTACAGAATCGTATGTTTAACTTCCCCCATTCCCCAACAAATTTGAAATACAAAAAGCTTTGGGACTATCATGCAACAATCCTTTCTTAACTTACAAGATGGCTTCCTGTATGGGTACAGACTGTTGCCAGTGTCATTGAAAACTGAGTTGCTGTTGATTTTTACTAGCATGAGTTGATATTTACTAGCATGGTGCGGCACTAACTGTAACAAGGTCAGGACAATAGGAACAAGCATTGGCATAGCCAATAGGTCTCGCCCTTGGGACCTTATAAGTATTTAGTTATGCATCACAATATCCTTACTGCAACAACATTAACTGTTGCATGGCTAAACACTTATAAAGTCTATGGGCTATGCCAATGCTTGTTAATACAACGGTTGTAACTGACACAAATATTTTAACGGGTGGTAAAATGGGAAACTACTGAAAAATACACATTTAATATCCTCATGAGAAGTTCTGGGTAGGTGGGGAAGCTCACAACTGAGATTTGGCACTTGGTCTTGGCATAGTGTTGAAGCCTTACTTGTGAGGGAGATACATTCCCACCGAGGCCTTTGCACTTTTCCGCTGAAAAAAATACATATTTATGGAGCATGCTATAAACATGGTTTTCAAATATAATCATTCTTGAGCAATGATCCTGTAGCCGAGACGGGATCTGCATTATTGCTCCGTGGCCTGGCTGGTATCTGTATGATCTTCCAGTCCTGTCATTGTGCAGATGCCAGTTTCATAAAGAACAGATGAAGTCAGTATTATTTTAAGTAGAGTGATAATCCTGATTGAAATTCCCATACCCTTGTCATCAATCAGAGCCGTGTGTACGCAGTGCCTGCGGTTCATTAGAAGTTGGCCCTATTAAAATATTTTGATTGCACCAGAGAGATGAAATTTACCAAATGTAATGCGTGAGCTTCACAGCTATTCTGTCTTATACTCTTATACTACTCCACATCACAGAAAGGTGTAAATATATGTATTTATCAGCGGAATTAGCGGGCCTGTAACTGGGTACTGCTCCGGCCCATTTGGGTATCTCGCAATTATCTACTGGAACCCACTCTGGTCAGATGGACCTTTTTACTTGCCCAATAGCGTGGAGGGAAAAACACAATTATCAAAATTACTGTCCGCAATTTGCCATAATCAAGGACTCGAGACTTAATCTCTTGGCTCTCTGGTTTTTATTATCAGCATGAAGATTTGCAGATACAGAGTCCTCAATACGAGGCACAACATGTACATAGGCACTAACACAAAAGCTACTCTACGGAGAATCCGCATACGGCTAAAAATAACTAAAAGTACAATCTCTAAAAGCATGAGGTAGAAAACCACCAAGCAAATGTCGATACTAGGGACACTGAACCATACCATCTCTGTCCCTACTCTGCACTAGATGACATCCCTACTTAGCAATCCCTTGAGACCCTCATCGAATAAAAGGTGTCAGAGTGAAACTTCATAAGAAGACTTCACTTAGAGAGCTGGTCTAAGTTGCCCCCTCTATCTCTTCGCCTAGCCTTCCTCTGCTCTGGGCTGCTCTGATCTGCCTCCACCCTCGGGGCGCTGTCCCTAATACAGAACCCCAAATCCCAGAACACGCCCTTTGCGCCTCCTCTTCTCCGGGGTCGTCTTTCAGTAAATTTCCACAGAGCGCTGTCCAGTTCCATCGTCCATCGCTTGGCCTTGAGTCCCAGACGCCATCCGCACTAGGAGTTACGATTGGCACATTCCAATACACTCCCATGTCTGGCTTTTACTACATAAGTCAAATTGTGAACAAAGAGCTTCTCTACTAACGAGCAACTTTCCTTGCACCTGGGGTGAGATCATGCAAAGCAGACATTCTTCACATCTTTTAAGTTGCAATTTACTACAGCCTAAAACCTCTACTGGAATAAATCCTTTTTGGCCTATTGCCCTTGGCTAACATAAGAAAATACCAGGCCTTTCGCCTCAACGATATATGCGAATTCTGGCCACTACTTCGGTTACACAAGCAGGTTTCAATCACAGTATTGACATTTACGTCTTTCTTTCATGTGTAGTCAAGCTAAACAAACTACAGACACGGAGTCTAGGGTGCACATTTCTAACACCACATTACATTTCTCATAAACTAAACTCTATACATTTCTCCAATACGTTTACAATGGGCTTGTACATAGCTAGCACTTCTATTAAAATCGATATAGGTTATACAATTCGTAATACACTGCACACAAGATACCTGGATACACATTTGATTATATGCGGGTGCCGACTAACAGTGAGTATAATGCACCCCTACAATTTTCAAACTTTTAAGCGCTACATCAGTTCCCCCCTTTGATGACATCCGTCATCACACCATTACATTTCTCTTCTTTAGAACTGATTTAAACCGCGCTAGTCATAACTTTGCCATGTCGAACTCCCTCTAGTTTCTTAAGACTCTCATATTGCTGCTCCTGGAGCTTCGCCATCCTTTTCTCGTTTGCCTTAAGAGCCCTCTCAACCCTGCCTCCTTGATACCACTTCCATGCCTTCACGCATCCCCACAAACAAATCACGCAAACCACAGCAATGATAATTGGCTTCAACACTGATCCTAGAAATCCTCTTCCCAAATTCGCAAACCAGGTTCCCACTCTTCCAAAGCCTAATCCAATCTTCTCCCACACATTCTCCTCCGTCAAATCCATAATCTCCTTGTGAATAGTCGTGATGTTGTCTATGTACTTCCCTATCTCCTTCGTGTTGTCTGGAATATATGTGCAGCATTCCTGAACCTTCAATAATTTGCAGACTCCGCCTTCTTTTGCTAATAATACGTCTAAAGCAAGGCGATTCTGCATAACCATATTCCGTATCGACAACATCTCTCCAGCCACCAACAACAAAGATCTCGCCGTGTTCATAGACAACTCATCAACCACAGTCGCCAACCTCCTGATCTTCACATCATTCAACACCACACCCATACTAGGTATCATTGCTCCGTATATGTCCCCAATCACTGCACCAGCGTTCGTAGCCCTACGTTTCCTGGACTGTCGCTTCGTCTCTAACAACTCCAAGTCCTCGGTGTGATAGATCTTCGGGAATATAATAGCCAAATAGCATATGCCATACCAATTCGCAGGTAGCCTGACATAAGCATTCTTCCCACATACATAATACACTGTCGGAATTACCTCTACTGGACCTTGCATAAAATTCTTAGCATTAGCCTCCACGGTGAAGGTCTGAGAACAAGTGCTATGTCCTACTGCGACCTTATCCGTCTTGGATTGAGGCCGTCCAATACACAAATTCCCTCTCTGTACCTCATCTAACGCTATTGGTCCATAACTTCCCTTGGATCTGTGAGCTCTCTCCTCGTCTGTCCAATCTACTGGGCTATCTCCGGTGTGTCGTGTCTGGGTCAACCGTCTGTATCTGTCCTCTACCTGGTCTATGAATTTCTTCTCTATCTCAGATAACGCACATGTCAGGTTATTCCTGTGAGCATGCGCCGTATCCAACTTCATAGTCGGTCTAAAATACTTCAGGAGTCTGTCCTCTTTCTTATCCAGATCATATCTGTTCAAATGCTTGATCGCTGGAACTTCAGGAAGTACCGTGTCAAAATTTGAAAAGAAATACTCGAACTGTCTCCTGTCATAAAATAAACTGAGTAATAAACTACAAGAAATCCCATATGTCAATGGGAGATGATGATACTTGATACCCTCATCCACTGAAGCAGGCAACTGCATACACACATAGCAATCCTTCACATCCATCGCATCAACATACTCATACAGCAACCTTGCATACGCATTAAGCTTGAAATCACCCTTCGATAAATCCATGTGTAGTCTGCGATCATCCCTCATCTTCGATGTTTCCTGTTCCCTGATACTGACACCACTCTGCCCTGGGGTAATAGGTGTGGGTGCTCCCTGAACCTTCCCCTCTTGCCTGTGAGCCACCATGTATGAACTTATCACTACCGCAAATATGGTGACTATCACAACTCCTACCAACGTGCCTACTATCAATTTAGCCCTACGATGTGGGTTTGCAGGATCTGCCATCTTCGGAATGTACTCAGCGTCCAATACAGTCTCTGAAAGGGTATGTCTCTTTCTCATCAGTGTCTCTTTCGTGAACTTTTAGGCAAACCTCCCTAACTTTTCTTCGTTCTATAACGGAAAAATCCCTAAATTTGTTCTTCTTCCGCTCGGATCTAGGTTATCTTCTTCTCTGCTTGCAACCTTCCCAAATCAATCTAACATAAGCGCTGGTCCCAACAGCTCCAAGACTCCCTGCAATATTTCGAGCTTAAGAATGATCAGTTCTTGTGGATCTGGCACAGTCGTGAACGTCGGGAACTCCAAATTGTCCAAGATCATACCTCGAATGACACTTAGGAATGGCGGACTCGGAATATGAATCGTCAAAATTCCTTCGATCTCCAATCCCGGAACCTTCAGCAACACTTCCACCCTCTGGAGCGGGACACTGTTGACCAATGTCATCGACCTCAACCTTCCCGTGCTCGGTAACCCTGGCATCAGTCACTTGATATGCCCACTCGGGTGAAGCGTACTTCCGACTTGGCACTCTTGTTCTCTTTGATCTTCTCACACCTTGAGGATTCTCCTCCTCCCCTGATTCTTCTTCTGGTTCTTCCGAAACTGGTGCAAGGTCTGTGTCCGGAGCCAACCTCAGGTTTACCCGGTTCTGTCTTGCGGGCCAAACCCTTTCTGCTTCGGTGGCACCTCCGGTCTTCTCCCCGATACCCTGTGCACTGACTTCCTCTTCTTCGCCCGAACTCGATTCTGTACTACCCACTGCACCTCTTGCTATTTCGCCGGTTTCTGGGTCAGTACTTCTTTCACGTTCTTCCTCAACTCGATTCAGTGCACCATCAGCCGCTTCAGCAACCCTTACAGCTTGACTGGCCCTCTCAGGAGGCTCTGTCGGCTCACTGGGATCCTTGTTCTCGAGAGGGGCTGTATCTTCCAAGGGTGCTGGAACTCTACGGGTATGAGAAGCATGCACCCAGTTCGGTAAACCTCCACACTTGACAGCGGTGTTCGTGACAAGGATCACTTGGAACGGGCCGCGCCACCTAGCATCCAAACAACTCTTCCTCACGTGCTTTCGGACTAGGACCCAATCGCCTGGGTCCAAGTCGTGGCACCGGTCACTCGCAGCTGGAACCGTTGCTGTCTGCACCTGCTGAGACACAGAACGGACCACGTCAGCAAGGCCTTTACAATAGTCCAGGATCATATCATCAGTGATATTTATCAGAGCAGTAGCAGGTATTGCAGGCAAACGCATCGCTCTTCCCATGAGGATTTCATGGGGTGACAACCCAGTCCTTCTATCAGGCACACTTCGGAGGCTCATAAGGACCAAAGGTAATGCGTCAGGCCATTTCAGAGACGTAGACGAACACACTTTCGCCATCCGAGCCTTCAGAGTTCCATTCACCTGCTCCACTATCCCTGAAGCTTCCGGTCTATAGCTACAGTGTAACTTCTGGTCTATATTCAAAGCAGCACAAAGCAACTTCATAACTTCGCTGTGGAAATGAGTTCCTCTGTCCGATTCAAAGGACGTCGGGAACCCGTACCTTGGAATGAGTTCTCTCAATAATAGTTTCGCTACTGTGAGTGTGTCACATCTGCGTGTAGGGTACGCCTCCACCCACCTGGAAAAGACACATACTATCACTAATATGTACCTCAACCCATTACACTTCGGCATTTCGACAAAATCCAACTGCATCCTATTGAAAGGTCCCCCTGACCTCCCTATGTGGCTCAACGTCACAGCAGTTCTTTTCCCTACATTCATCTGTTGACAAGTGACACACCTCTGGCACACAGTTTCAGCCACTGCACGAAACTTCGGATTGTACCAAGTCTGACGAAACACTCTCATCATGGCATCCCTACCCAGATGTACAGCACCATGTATCAACCTCGCCATGGGATTCAACAAACTTTCCGGCAACACCGCTCGTCCATCATTCGAAACCCATATATCCACATCTCCCTTCTCACATCCAGCTCGTATCCAGCTGTCACGTTCCTGATCCGAGACCCCCTCCTGAAGCTGTTTCAGTTCTTCCCATGAGTCGGCCATTGCTAACATCTGACCGTACACCACCTCCTCCCCAGTTTCCTCGACGTGGGTCTCAGTGAAGTTGCATCCCTGTTCTGCACAAAATCGGGCTACTTCATCAGCATAGTTATTTCCCAACGAGACAAAATCGTTTCCCTTTGTGTGTGCAGCACATTTAACAACAGCAATTTCATCAGGACCTTGCAATGCTTTTAACAGTTTCCGTACATGTTCACCATTTCTTATGGGTGAACCTGAAGACGTCATAAACCCTCTCTGGGACCATAGCTGTCCGAAGTCATGAACCACACCAAACCCATACTGGCTGTCCGTGTAAATAGTTACACGGATCTTGTCGGCTGCCAAACAGGCACGAGTCAAGGCAATGAGCTCAGCCACCTGCGCGGAGTGTACTCCTTCTAAACAAGCGGCTTCAACCACACCCGTGATGGTGCATACAGCAAACGCTGCTCTCAATCGACCGACACTGTCTCTTAAACATGAACCGTCTACAAAGAAAATCTCATCTGACACTGGGAGCGGTTCATCGACAATGTCAGGCCTCGGTTTGGTGCATAGTTCCGTAACGTCGAGACAATCATGGTCCTCACAATCTTCATTATCATCTATAATTGGAACAGGTAACAATGTAGCAGGATTTAAAACAGCACACCTCTTCAGTGTCACATTATCGGCTGCAAGGATAACTTGCTCATAACGAGTCAGCCTATTATTCGTGAGGTGCTGCGTTTTAGTCCTAGTCATCAACAGTTCAACAGAATGTGGCACATGTACAGTAAGAGGATGACCCATCACAATGCTCTCACATCTCTCGATGCTGACACCTGTTGCCGCAACGGATCTGAGACATCCGGGCAACGCAGAAGCTACTGGATCTAAAGTAGCTGAGAAATAAGCAACTGGTCTACGGACACCTCCATGATTCTGGGTTAACACTGCTAATGCGCAACCTTCTCTTTCGCAGCAGAATAATGCAAATGCCTTGTTGTAATCTGGCATTCCCAACGCAGGAGCGCTACATAAGGCTTCTCTCAGCCTCAGAAATGATTTCAAACAGTCGTCGTCCCATGGTACCGGATCACTTACATCCTTTCGCGTCAGCCGCTGTAAAGGCTTCGCTTCAAAGGAAAAGTTTGGGATCCACTGGCGGCAATAGCCCACCATTCCCAAAAACATTCTAACTTCCCTCTGCGTCGAGGGAACTGGCATCCTCAGAATCGCATCAATGCGATCTGGAGACACCTTCCTTTTACCCCTTTCAATTCTGTGCCCCAAATACTGTACCTCGGGTAAACAGTATTGCAGCTTGTTTGGAGACACCTTGTGACCGTTCTCTCCCAGGAAATTCAACAACGCAATGGTATCGACCCTGCAAGCGTCTTCTGTCTCTGACGCAACAAGCAGGTCGTCAATGTATTGCACCAAAACAGAGTTTTTCGGCAACACAAGACCTTCAAGATTCTTCTTTAAGAGCTGATTAAAAATTGACGGGCTCTCCGTATACCCCTGTGGGATACGACACCACGTTAATATACGATTCTCTAGCCTAAATGCAAAAAGAAATCTACTCTCTTCATGTAGGGGAATCGAAAAGAATGCCTGACACAAGTCAATCACTGTGAACCATCCAGCTTCGCATGGGATCTGGAACAGTATCACAGATGGATTCGGTACCACTGGACAACATGGAACAACTATGTTGTTTATTTTCCGCAGGTCTTGCACTATCCTGAACTTCCCACTTGGTTTCTGCAGTCCCATAATGGGTGAATTACATGGACTACCCATGATCTCTACCAGTATTCCCTGCCTAATCATAGACTCGATCACAGGTTTGATCCCTGCAACTGTTTCAGGCGACAGTTTATACTGGGGTGTTCTCGGGAATTCCGCGTTCGGTTTAACCTGTATTTTCACTGGTTCCACTCCCCTGACTAAACCGATCTCCTCTCCGCTTAAATCCCACACGTCAGACGACACTGACTCCCTCAAATCCTGTGGAAGCTCCTCCATTGTCAAAGCCGGGTACATTTCCACGCACACCCGCTGATTTGCAACCTTAAAGGTCGCGTCATCATCTCTCGTCTGTACCTCTACTCCTTTCGGGGTACAGTAGATTGTGCAATTGAGCTTACACAATAAATCTCTTCCCAACAGACAAACAGGACTAGAATCGCACACCACAAACTGATGTCGATCCCTAAAGTTTCCTATCCTGACTGGAATCGGTTCCGTTAAGGGGCTCACTAGCCTCTTGTTCGCCACTCCAACCACTTGTATGCATTCCCCCGAAAGGGCTACCCCCGGAACTACTGCTGATCTTATAGTTGACCTGGTAGCCCCCGTATCTACCAAAAAGGTAGTAGGGTGTCCATCGAGTTCTGCTTCCACAAAGGGTCCTCTCTGATCTACCTCTAGAATAGCCCTAAGTATGCAATCATCATCCTGACCTAAACTTAGCTGCGCCAACAAGTCTGCATCCCTCGCCTCTCCCACTTCGAACATGGGCATCTGCAAATAAGTCCGAGCTCCCTGCTGTATGTTCTGCATCCGGGGTGGCTGGGGAACCTGCACCTGCGAGACGCCGGTCCCCCCTTGCATCATTCTCGGTACAGTCACCGTCTGTACCTGTTCCGCCCCAGGGACCTGACCCATTCCTCCCTCCATCTGCGGCTGATTATAGGGGTTCAAGGGACACTCGCGCCTCCAATGTCCCACCTGGTGACACTGGTGACAAGCTGTCGTCTTCTTCAAGATTGCTACATCTATGCCTGTCCTAGGGTCAACGGGCCTCGGCCTTCCCTGACCCTGCGCGTTCTGATTCCCTGTCTGATAGTTTCCCTGTCTCCGCCCCACCGGACCCCCATTCGGCGGTCCCTGAGCAGCTTGCATCTGAATGAGCAATAAGTTATCCTTCATCTTCTTGTGCTTGGACTCAATCTCATCCGTGCAGTACCTGGCGTACCGCAAGATCTCATCTACAGGCTTATTCTGCCAACAGATCAAATGCTGCTGTATCATAAGACTGACCTCGGGCTTCAAACCCAGCACGAACTTAGACACAAACTGTCCCATGTCCTTCGTTTCCAACTCATCTAAACCACTGTCCTGCTTAAAAGCCTTCAAGAGTCTCTCATAAAATTCATGTACTGTCTCCTTTGGCTCCTGCACTGTCCTGTCTATCTTCACCCAATCGATGTCTTGGGGTGAAACCTTCGATTTCAACCAGGTAATTACCTTATCGTACAGCCTCATTACCACGGGCGACGGACCATTTGTAACTATGTTCCTATCAGGCTCATAGTCCGGCCAATCAACAGCAATTTTACATGCGTTCCACAGATCTCCCGGAACCACGATATCGAATAAGGTGTTCAGATCTATCCACAACACCTTCGAAATCTTAACGAAACGCTCAACTTGCTTATACCACTCTGCAGGCTTCTCCCTGAGCCTGGGAAAATCATTCGTAAATGATGCCAAATCCCCCCTGCTCCATGGCACATGCACATATCCTCCATTCGCCACCTCTCTCAAGGGAAGGATCTTTACCTCCTGCAAATCTCCTTCAGAGCTCCCTCCTTTCGCTCCCCTAGAATTCTTTTTCCTAGCCCATTTCTCTTGCCATTTGTCAAGCATCAGCCATATTCTCATAGCTACAATCAGTTCCTTAGTATGTGACCTTAGACCAACAACTCTTTTCTCTTCCAATTCCCGCTCGGTACAATGCATCCTATGGCTCCCTTGTAATGCTCTAGTCTTGGATAGATCCACCCCATATTCTCTAGCCAAACCCGCCAGTTTCTCATGTGCCACTCGTGCTTTACGAGTCACATCCTTTGCTACAAAAAGCAATTCATCTGGAGTATATGTCACTACTCTCTCAAGAGGTAGATTCCCATGTATTATTTCATCCGCCTCTGCTTTAAGTCTTACTACATCTATCATTCCTGCCTTCAAGGCCCCTTTCAACACCTGACAACTTGCTCCACGTCCCTCATCATACTCGCATTCCGGCTCCTGCTCTCTCCTTTCTTCTGGTAGTTCTATGGGAGCAGAATGGCTCGTAAAGGCAACTGGGGTTGTCCCCGCTCGGCCCATATTCCAGCTCATTTGCTTCTTTGGCGGTACCCATGACCCTGAATCTGATCTCGACTCCATCAGAGTCCTCGGCCTCACCGGTCTCTCGTCCTCTTCGCCCCTAGATGTGTCCGACACCGCTGCTAATGGTGTACTCCATTGTACAGGGCTTGGAGGTCGGGCCGTTGCCCCTTCCAACTCACTTTCCCCGCTTTCTCTCCTCGTTCTTTCTGCCACTCGTTCTGACCTCTCTCTTTCCTCTGATTCCGGACTGTATATCGACACAATCGGTCCAATGGTGACCGGTACCCTCAAGGCATCTGGTAACCTCATCTCTCTTCCAATCCTTCCACTGGTCTCCGACTGACCCTGTGAACTCGCTGTTTCAAACGAAACCAACCCTTCCACTCGGGTCTCAGGCTGGATTGTTACCCTCCTAGAGTCTCCCCTCTCACCCCACCTATCATCCTCTTCATCTGGATTATAAGGGGGTGGTCTTTCGTCTAGCAATCTTTGCAATACCCCATCATCGGAATCACTATCTTCCTCTTTCTGTGCTCTCCCATGCCTTATCCCAGTCTCCTCCATTAGCGCGGGATACAGTTTCGCTTCCTCAATTGTCTGCACTCTCCATCTTTTCTCCGCTGCGTCCCACTTGGCATCCTGAAATGCCCTAATCGACTTCCTCATCCTCTCCTGACTTCTTCCCTTTTCCTTATCATGCGCTGCTCTAATCCACGCATGTAATGCTTCAAACTGTGCTGGTCTGGGCAAGGGTTTTAAGGACCCCATCACCGTCTTCAGTTGGTACAGCACTGCTAGTCTAAATGAGCCATACCTCGGGAAAGCTAGTTCCCCTTCGCCTTGTGTAACCTTGTGCCAATTCTCGATCCAAACTATAGTATGTAACCCCACATTCTGTGCCATGTAATGTGCCGGGGTATCCTCGGGAGGGGCTTCTTCTCCCCCACGAACCACCACATGCTTATCGCCTCTACACAACTCTCGCAAAGCCCTAAGGCACTTCATAATGAGCGAATTCGATCTCGCGCTCTATTTACTTCTTGTTCTCGAATCCTCCAATAACAGCGCGACTCACACCAACCGACCTATCACAGCGCGACACCCTCTGACGTCACCTTCCTTCGCTCGCAGCAGTTCCCTTCTCCAAAACTCGTTTCACGCTTACTCACGTCCCATTCACACACTGAAAGAACTAATTAAGTTACTTCTCTGGCTGTCCGTCCACAGCCTCTGACTGTTCGTCCACAGTCTCTTGACCTTGTTGACCTCGATTGGCGCCCGTCTGCCCCCGTCCGGCCAGACAGATCGCCTCTGATAGGTTACTAACACTCCAATCTACACACCACAACCCACGACCAGCGTTAAGTTGCCATACACACACGCATTCGCTCCCCCTATCTCGGTCCAGGTGATCGATGGTACCTCACGATCTCCTTTGGGTGGTCAACAAAATCTATCTCAGGTGTCTTCTACACCACAATTCCCGGGCTGCGCGCGCTCACAGCCTGATCTCACAATCACACGACATACACAACAACTCCGCAAGACATCACACAACAAATCAACACCGCAATCTACAACCACTCATTATGTTCATACTCACTCCTGGAACTGCTGCTTTCTGCCGCACCGCTACTCGCCGTCGATGCTCATCTGCTGCCGTCTGCTGCTCGCCATCTGATGATTCAGCATCGCTTATCGTCTCTTGAGCCTCAAGGGTCACTTATCCTTATCTAATCTTCCCTCGCTATCAGTAAGAAACCATCCTCTGCTACCAACTGCTCCGGCCCATTTGGGTATCTCGCAATTATCTACTGGAACCCACTCTGGTCAGATGGACCTTTTTACTTGCCCAATAGCGTGGAGGGAAAAACACAATTACCAAAATTACTGTCCGCAATTTGCCATAATCAAGGACTCGAGACTTAATCTCTTGGCTCTCTGGTTTTTATTATCAGCATGAAGATTTGCAGATACAGAGTCCTCCATACGAGGCACAACATGTACATAGGCACTAACACAAAAGCTACTCTACGGAGAATCCGCATACGGCTAAAAATAACTAAAAGTACAATCTCTAAAAGCATGAGGTAGAAAACCACCAAGCAAATGTCGATACTAGGGACACTGAACCATACCATCTCTGTCCCTACTCTGCACTAGATGACATCCCTACTTAGCAATCCCTTGAGACCCTCATCGAATAAAAGGTGTCAGAGTGAAACTTCATAAGAAGACTTCACTTAGAGAGCTGGTCTAAGTTGCCCCCTCTATCTCTTCGCCTAGCCTTCCTCTGCTCTGGGCTGCTCTGATCTGCCTCCACCCTCGGGGCGCTGTCCCTAATACAGAACCCCAAATCCCAGAACACGCCCTTTGCGCCTCCTCTTCTCCGGGGTCGTCTTTCAGTAAATTTCCACAGAGCGCTGTCCAGTTCCATCGTCCATCGCTTGGCCTTGAGTCCCAGACGCCATCCGCACTAGGAGTTACGATTGGCACATTCCAATACACTCCCATGTCTGGCTTTTACTACATAAGTCAAATTGTGAACAAAGAGCTTCTCTACTAACGAGCAACTGTCCTTGCACCTGGGGTGA
Organism: Triturus cristatus; assembly: GCF_964204655.1. Lineage (NCBI taxonomy): Eukaryota > Metazoa > Chordata > Amphibia > Caudata > Salamandridae > Triturus > Triturus cristatus. Next base: position 572,242,455 of record NC_140588.1, read on the forward strand.
GATCATGCAAAGCAGACATTCTTCACATCTTTTAAGTTGCAATTTACTACAGCCTAAAACCTCTACTGGAATAAATCCTTTTTGGCCTATTGCCCTTGGCTAACATAAGAAAATACCAGGCCTTTCGCCTCAACGATATATGCGAATTCTGGCCACTACTTCGGTTACACAAGCAGGTTTCAATCACAGTATTGACATTTACGTCTTTCTTTCATGTGTGGTCAAGCTAAACAAACTACAGACACGGAGTCTAGGGTGCACATTTCTAACACCACATTACATTTCTCATAAACTAAACTCTATACATTTCTCCAATACGTTTACAATGGGCTTGTACATAGCTAGCACTTCTATTAAAATCGATATAGGTTATACAATTCGTAATACACTGCACACAAGATACCTGGATACACATTTGATTATATGCGGGTGCCGACTAACAGTGAGTATAATGCACCCCTACAATTTTCAAACTTTTAAGCGCTACATCAGTACGCTCATGTAAAACAACCATTTGCTCCCTGCAAACCAGTTGGTCATTCTGTATTTGTCCCGGTATACAACCATCATAAATGTATAGAGCAACAACGTTAACCATGGTACAACCATCGTACAACCCTAGACAGGCTAACAAACACATCGTACAGTCATCACGCAATCACTTTGATAACTAAGCGTATCCAACATATATCCTTGTGCAGTCGTCACGAAAGCATCAGTCTTGGAGTTCACAATCATTTTAAAATCCTAGCGTGGACAACCTACGCCATAGTTCAAGCATCATACAAGCCTAGCTGCAACAACATGCTGACCTCTCATCGGTCGATTTACAAGCATGTCTAGAAGAGGCGTGGCCGGCATCGGACACGCCGATAATATGGCGGTCCTGCTGGCCCCCGACGACCGGGGAGGCAGGGCTGTCGTGCACAGCAGTGACGCGACAGGCGCAAGTCTTCTCTCATTGGACAAAGCTGGGTCGTGACCCGGAAGTGAAAGGAATCACTTCCCGGTCACACAAGTTGCCAGCCCCCCAGAACCGGTCTGGGGCTAGTAGTAGCCATAAAAGGCTGGGGAGCAGAGGAATCTTCCTCTTTGCCTTCCGCGCTCCCCAGCCTGTAGTGCACCCTCGCTAGGAGGCTGCAATTTAATTTCTCACACTCATGCGGGCTTTTGTGGTTCCCCTGGCGCCGGGAAAGACAGTTGGACCAACAACGATAGAATTCTAAGGTATTGAGTTAGATTCAGTCCAAGGGTGTTTCCACTTGCCGGAAGATAAGATTAAAAAATTCAGGACAGCTTTACAGCAATGCCTGGCCAAGGATTAGGTTACCTTGCATCAGTTGCAGCAAACAGTAGGACAGTTGAACTTTGCCCTCAGAGTGATTCCCATGGCACGCCCATTCTCGCGCTCCATTGCCTAGGCCATGACCGGGATTCAAGAAAAGCACCATCACACCAGGCTGTCGGCTGAGGTTAGGCAGGACATGCGGATTTGGATGGCATTCCTGCAGGACTTCAACGGCAGGGTGGTCTGGCCCGGTCCACCCACTACCTCTGCAGAGTTAGGTTTATGGACTGATGCTGCGGGTAGTGTGGGGTTTGGTGCCATACTTGGCAATGAGTGGGTGGCGCAACAGTGGCCAGACGCATGGGTGCAGAATGGATTAACGGCTAACATTGTTTTTTTAGAATTGTTTCCTATCTGGGTGGCCTTAACGGTATGGCCTGACAGACTGCGTAACCAATCTGTAGTATTTTGGCCTGACAACATGACTGTGGTGGAATGCATCAATCAGCAAGCAGCGAGATGTAAGATGATCCTCCACCTGTTAAAAGAGATAGTCCTGTTGTGTATGAAAGAGAACATACTGTTTAAGGCTAAACATGTGCCAGGTGTGTTAAATAATGCTGCTGATGCAGTCTCTCGCTTCAAGATGCAGGTCTTCAGAACACACCTCCCTTCTGCAGAAGCAAACCCAACACCCTTCCCAGAAGTACTTTGGCTGATTGGTGCCCCCAACTACCGAACCTCATGGCAGCTAGCCTAGCTCCCAGGACCAGGAAAGCCTATGAAGGGGCGTTTTGGGCATATTGTACTTTCTTGGGAAAGGATTGGGCAGAAGAATGGCATGCCACAAGGGCACTGCTATGTTACTTAGGTGTTTTACATGAGGAGGGGTGCTCAGTGGCAGCAGTCAGGTGCCACGTGGCCGCAATATCTCTCTTCGCCCGAACCAGGGACTAGGGGGATCCCACTGATAGCTTCACAGTCAGGAAGGCTTTAAAGGGTTGGCAGCGCATCCAGGGAACAGCACCCGACCCGAGACGTCCAAAAGGAGTGGAGCTGCTAGCAGTCTTACTGGGGACGCTTAACGCTGTCTGCAACACCAAAGGGGAAGCTTTATTATTCAGGGTGGCTTTTTCACTAGCCTTTTATGGCGCATTTCGCATTGGGGAATTGGTGGCCCAGAATAAACAGGATACAGAAGGGGGTTTGCAGTTATACCATGCAAAAGTACATGGCGACGCCCTACTAATATCCATTAAGAAGTCCAAAACTGACCAAGAGGCCGGCGGTGAGTGGTTAGTTCTGCATCGAGCACATGGCAATCCGTGTTGCCCTGTAGCACAATTGGAAGCATTTTTGCGGCATAGACCTTCTACAGGGGGTGGGACACTATTAATCCATACAGACGGTACACCTCTCACCCGGTTTCAGTTTAAAAGGGTCATGGGTATGGCAGTTAAGCAGGCAGGTTTAGATCCTGGTTGCTTTGGAACTCATTCTTTTAGAATAGGGGCTGCGACAGAGGCAACAGCAAGGGGCTTACACAGCAGCAATGTCAAGAGAATTGGGAGATGATCCTCCAATTGTTACAAACGCTATGTGCGGCTGCACATGTTGTAAGTGGGCCGTGTGCACTGTACCGATGCGTGTCTTTTTTCTGCTTATCTCGATAGTTTCTCGAACCTGTCACGCAGGGGGGAAACTGGCGTCGGATCATCCACAACTAGCGAAGCAAGGACATGCACCTCTTCCAGAGTCGGGAGCAAAGGTGGTTTGGATTATAGGCCATTCATATGTGAAACGTTTGAAGGCATTTTTCTTTTCAGGGAACTACATATATAGGGCGGAGCAGGCTGGTTTAAAGGTCTCATTCCATGGGAGAGGGGGCCTTTGTTTGAGTCAGTGCAGGAGTTTTGTAGGGGATTTATTGAGCAAAAGAGGTCCCCGCCCGGATATCATTATCTTACACCTAGGTGGGAATGATCTGGTGAATCTGGGTAGAAGAGGGCTAGTGGAATCCATAATAACAGAGGTGGGTTGGTTATCAAAAACATGCCAGGGATGCACCATACCATGGCCGCAAATGGTACCTAGATGTCAATGGAGGTGGGGGGAGTCTGTGAGGGCACTGAACCACTCAGTAAGAAGGATCAATAACAAGATAGAGAGGTTGTTTAGGTCTCCTCAGTTACAGACGATCGCTCACGGTTGCATCAGGTGTCCACTTATCAACAGTAGGTAATTCAATCCTCTCGGAGAATCTGCTGGCATGGTTAGTGGGCTTGAAAAGCAGGGCATGACCTCCTAGTTAGCATGGTGGTGGGGGGGGCCAGATAGTCGAGCAACTATGCTGGCCTGTGGCGGTAAGGTCATGATTGGTGAGCAGTAAATTTAATGTTCAAAGGGGGTGGCGCCATTCTTGAATGGGGTCGACCAAGGGGGAGGGACAAGTTTTCCCTCCTAGAACTCCAGGGACAGTTACAGCCTTTTTGGCTGTATGGGTGCGGGGGAGGGGGGAGTTAAGCTTTTCCTAGGCTGGTTGGCCACCCCGCATGTGCACAATGGCGCCAGTAAAGGGCGCGGAACTGCAAGGGCTCCTGATGGAGATAGTATACAGAGCGTACAGGGGTAACTGGGGGGGAGTACCCTCACGGGGGAACCGGCCCTCAGCGCATGCGCACTCCGGCGGGAGGGCGGGGCTTCATTGGTAAGGATCTGACACCAGTTATTGACCTTGCCGTAGGCTCAAACATGGATACGCAGAAAATAATTGCCATTATGATTATGGATGATGTTATGCTTAGATTCGGATAGGAATAACTTGTATTAGAGTTATGTTAAGGATAGCCATCTGATATCTGTACATATCAAAATGTAATCAATGTAAATTATATGATTGTCTGCGTAATTTTGTAAATATTGTTATTATTTATTGTTTGATTAATTTTGTTAATAAATATGGCCGGGGGTTATCTACGACCCCCTTTTCCAACTAAACTCTTGTCCTTGATATTGTGTGTGTCTTGACAAGGGAGGAGGGGGTATAGGTAGTACCAGGCCATATAGGTCTATTTCAATTTAGGTTTTTGAAAGTAGAGTGGCGCATTTCAGCTGTACATGTGGTAATCTCCAAGAGAGCTAGAACTCCCCCTCCCGCCCCCAGGGAGATCTCTTGGTCTCCGTCTTTGCTCAATTCTGCTTTCCTTCACTTTGACTGTTTTTCAGTTAATTTGAGCTCTATATGTATGGAGACTTGTAATTGTTAGAGTTGGGTTTTATTTGGATATATTTTTTATAATCATGGCCTTAGAAATGTTTCCACATTCACTTTTTTTAAATCATTAGTGTGATGTAGCACCTTTTTATGTCACTAATGAAATACGTTTCAAAATAGTATGTTCTACTCCTTAATAAGGCTGCACAATAACAAACACACTTCAGAGGCACCGTATAGTTGGACTTCACCGAATTCACACGAACACTCTAGTCTTCATAAAACAAGGGAACACTGGATGACAACACAACACACTAAACCAATATCTGCAGCAAAACTGATTTAAAAACAGCCCTTGACGAGTCTTACGATCACCCAACTCAAAGCTGCTCTTTCTGCCCATCTTTGAAGGAAGCAAGGCTCAATCTGCCATGCTGATATTCAGACCTGAGAACTTTCACGTTTCACTCAGATTTCAGCAGCAAGCATTTAACCTGATGGACTATGTAGGAGCAACAACCAGACTCTTAAACTTGAGAACTAATTCTAGTCCAAAATCAAGAGTTTAAATCATAAGGGAATCTTCCTCTGATGAAATTGCCTTGCCAGCCATGTGCTGAGAGTGTGAGAAAGTTGTGAATTTGGTGCAGGCTGACGTTTCACTCTTACAGTAAGTGCCCCTGGTGGCCTCGCGCATGGGTCAGAGTAATGAAAAGGCTCTGTGGGGGTCATAGGTCCAGTCATTGACCCTCCTGTCGCTTTGATAGCAGGCTCCTCAAGCTGTCTGCTTCAAGCTGCGGTATCTGGCAGCCATGTTCTCTGCATATTTCTGTAATGGCGTTGATAGGCTACGTTGCCAGCCTCGTAATACGAGCGGCCGCACATTCAGCCGAGAAGTCGTATTGTTCACATTTATTTCAGAGTGCCTTTGACACTCAGAGAACAGCAGAGAACAGCAGAGAACGCAGAGAGCATTTCTTACACGTCGGCTCCTGCAAGAGCCATGATTATTTATGTTTATTAACTATAGCACTGCATCTTTATTCAGGTGAAACGCGGGTGTAAAACATTTACACTATTAAAACGCCATTCATGACGAACTCCTGTTACTTTTGTTAACATGCGCTTTCAAACCCTCATTGGATGGAGTCGGCTAGAAAGAACTCCCACTTCCTGACAGAGGAGGTATAAAGTTTTCTTTCACACCACATGCGAATAAAGGGAAGCAGCAATAAATAATCCACTGCAGAATTGGCGTTCTGATAAAAAGTTTTATTTGTAAACATTAATTTAACAGTGGTCATGGCAGCCTGTGTTTTTAAATAATTTTATAAATGGTGTATTGTGTGGCCTGGGTCAGGTTTCTATTTCCGCCTGGGGCAGAAAGGGGATCCAGCATTCCACCATTTATTGTATGTGTTATTGTGTCTTAACTGTTTAACGGAAGTAATACTAAACAAGCAATTGAAACTCAATCAAGTGTGAACTTGTGCAAGACGAGGGTTCTGTTTCCAGGCCCCTGTTTATAGGGTCTCACCCATTTAGTATCCGAGACTCCGGAAGCAGAAATCCATTTTCTGCGTAAATAACCATTTTATGGTTTTTGCCTGTTCATAACATTAAACAAGCGGGCGCGCAACATATGACCCCTGCGCGCAATGCAACGCGTGCACGTTTTTCGCCAAAAAAGCAAATCGATTACAAGAGGTCCCTTACGCAGCGCATGCGCGCTGCGTAAGCGAGACCTAAAAACCGGATGGAAAAGATGTGACTGCATTCGCAAGCAACGCACACTTGTCCACTTATTCATTATCAATATACTTGATATATAGCGGCCCTTAAAAATCTAAGCATATACAGTACTGAATCACATGAAAAGAGTTGTAAAAATATAAAAGCAGGTCTAACCCTCTTAAAACATACTTTTTAAAGAATAAGAATAATAAAAGATTTTATACGACCCTCATAAAAAAAAGTGCATTATATCCTGTTGAGTCTGTCCGTCGCTGCCACAGGGTATGAGACACTGGCCTCTATGGGCGCCGAGTGGTTAAGCCAAAAGGCAATGAAAAAGATCGCACCGAAATCTATTAAATAAAAAACGATGATGATTGCTTTTAACCCATAGGAGATATGGTTTAGTGGTTGCCACAGTTTTCAACACAATGTACCTATGCGTATTTGGCTTTCTCAACTCTGCTTCCCCTCTATTCCAACTACGCCTTTTAAGGAAGCACTCTTTCAGCCAAGTTAAATCCCCCCTACAAATCGCTTGCGGATTATCAAATAGGTCTGCCCTTCCTAGACTGCTAAGATATTGCCTTGCGTTCTTTATCCAACAAATACGGTTAACATGATCTAGGGAAAGACAATCCCTTAGGGTGTCCTTACTAAGGGAGTTTTCATCCTTGATCCATGTCTTCAACCACAATGCTAGGGGGTGGAAAGCCAACTCATCTGAGAAAAAGGCCAGTCCCAATTATTTGGGCACTACATACGACGGGATGCACTGTGGTACAGGTAGTAACCATCTCAAAAAGGTATTTTCATCAATTTGCAGTGCCTCCTGCCCAATGTTACCCCATATAGCTCTCCCATCGGTAACCTTTGAGAGACATTTTTCTCTGCAGATCTGAAGAAGAGCCTCAATCGGTTTTCCGCCCAATCTCGAAGCAAAATTTAAAAAAGCAGTGGTCGCTCTAACCAGGTCCCTATTCTTATGACTAATCAAGGGGCCCCAGTGCAGGGTTTCATCAAACACAACTCCTAGGTATGAGATGACATTTGTCCTAAGAATTAACATGGTTCCTACCTTAAAAGTATAAGGCTTATCTGTGCGAGGTCCCAACTGCATTACAAATGATTTACTATGGCTAACCAATAAGTCCAAGTCCTCCATAAATAGTACAAAAGAATTCAACAAAAGTTGTAAGCCCCTAGCTGTCCTCGCCATGAGGACAGCATCATCTGCATACAAGAAGACAGGCAAGCTGGGCTTACCCACATGGCGGCAATCAACTTTTAAGTTCAAGAGGACCTTCTCCAGGGAATTAATGTACAAAATTAAAAAGGAACGGAGCCAAAATGAACCCCTGGCAGGCCCCTCTCCTGATGGGGAACTTGCTGGTCACATTAAGATCTTTTGAATAACGGACAACTGCATTACAATCTCTATGGAGGTCCCTTAAAAACAAAACAATGTCCCTTTCGATGTCAATAGAAAGCATCATCTGCCATAGCTTTTATCTGTTTGCGTGATCAAAAGCTGAGGGCAAGTTCATAAATGCTATGTGGATAAAGCCAGTGCGAGCCACGGTGTACTTGTTCAGGACCATATACAGGTTTAAACGTTAGCCAACTGTTGAAAGACCCGGGCGGAAACCATATTGAACCTCAGCTAAGATGTTGTTTTCATCCACCCAAGTTACAAGCTGATTTAATATCACACGACCCACCACCTTTACCACGGAGTCCAAGAGGGAGATGGGTCAATTGCAATGAGTGCTATCTCGGTCCCCCTTTTTAAAAACAGGGACAATAGTCAATAAGGCCCATGAATCCGGGCGGCCAACCTTGACTGCCTCATTTATGATTGCCAAAAGTACAAGCACTCAGGTGTCCATGTTCGCAATATATAGGTCTGGCGGGATCCCATCAGGACCTGAGACCTTACTTTTCGACACTCCCATGATACCTGCTCTGTTCCCCTGTGCTGTAAATATGGCCTCGGGTTTACCAACCACAGTTTCCTGTCCGTACCTGGTGGCTGGTCAGGACAGACTGGAACATGCAATCAAAGTGCCTGCACAATTATCCTCTGAGATGTAGGCCTCCATTTGATTGCCAGTATCGCCTGCTAGAAAAGGGCTATTGACGATGCTCCAAAACTTGGAACTATTGCCCAAGCTCCTGGCCTCTACCAATTCTGGCCAGGCCTCCTCTTTCAGAGCAGATTTGCGCTTGGTCAGGGCGGCCTTAAAGGCTCTTCGATGGCTCTTGGCAGCCAGAGGATCTCGAGGTGTCATTCCCAAGACCTCTTTTAATCTCCTGGCTGCACGGAAGCACTCGGAATCAAAACATCTTGGTCCTAAGTGGGTTAACCACCTGCCCAGCACCCGCAGTAAGTTCACTATGGCATCTGACATACTGCGTAAGGCCTTCATAATGTCCACTGGGTTGGTTTCACTGTCTAAACAGATAGCAAATTCCCTATTGCACCGGGATAAAAGGCACTCATGGAGCTGGTCTGGAAGAAATTGGCCCCCCTGCAGTCTTCTCCCCCTTACCAGGTCTTTCACGGGAACCCCCAAGCACACCTTGATATGTTTATATACCCAAGGACATCCTGTCGAAACACACACAGGATTGTGATCACTGAGTGCGCTTGCCTTCATGGAAAAATCCATAATATAAAAATAGAACGGTGTAGAGACAATGATGATATTGATAAAAGTCTCACACCCTCTCCCAATAAAAGTAGGGGTGATATTGTTTTTTCCCGGTGGCAGCTTGTTCATGGCAGATGTTAGGTCGAATTCCTGCAGAATAGCATTTAGCAAGGAGCCCTGAAGAGTGTGTTCCATGTGCAAGCCAGCATGGCACGCGCAGCCCGTATTATTCACCCCTCCGTGCCTTAAGTCCCCACACATATCAATGTTAAAGTCCCCTGCTATGAATACATTGGAGTAATTCGGCCTCCTCGAGGTGATATTCCTCAAGAGGGAGCCCACCCGTGTAATGTTACATACTTCTATTAGGAGAACTCCCGCATTGTAGAAATTTAAAAGTAGGAGCTTGTTCGTCCGACTAGATAGTGACATTGCCTATAGAGTGGGGGAAGTGTGGGGTAATGTGGCAGAACTGCCACATACTTCTAATGAGAAGAAGGTTACTAGACCTTCTTTAGCACTTCCTGCCATAGTGGAGGTAGCTGGCACAAAGAAAGCTGTGTAACCATCCAGATAAAATCTGTTCTCAACAACCCATGTCTCCTGAAGGCAAATCACCTCAAAGCCTTTAACAAAAAGCACCCAATCCGGGTAATCAAAATTACTTGCAAGCCCTGCAATGTTCCAGGAAATTAACTTGCACCCCATACGAGTTGGAAAGCCTGTGCCCAATGGCCCTGCCAAACCCTGTGGTGGAGAGACACCTAATTCCTGTGGGCCAGCACCCAGTCAATCACAGCTTTCTAATGATCTCAGGGGCGTAAACCTGTTTGACGTGCATACACCCATCATTGCCTCCTGCTGGTTCAAGCAATTCACATCTTGGGAATGCCCCTGTATATTTCCAGATAATGGCAATGGTTCAATGGCCTATAAAAGTAACCCAGCGGTAAGTGCCACGATGGCCGAGTTTTGTCTCCTATAGTTAAGTTGCCCAACTGAACACAAGATACTATTTACCAGGATATGACTGTTAAAGTTAATGAAGACACAATCCCCAGCCCAAACTTTTATTGCAATGCCTACCCAAGATACCCTGCGCACCGTGATGATATGATATTCCACCCTTGCCGCTGGGACAGTATTCAGGCTTAGCCAATGTACAACCGTATTCTTCAACTGGTCAAAGTCTTCCTTGATACCCGGGTCTAGTTGGGGGACATTAGCGAAAACCACTACAAGTGGGGTCGACTCTGGTGGCAGGTAAACAGTTCACAAACTCTGGGCAAGGTTGCTAGGATCCCCAGGGCACATCCCTCCCTGCCTTTCATCAGGGTGACTGTTTGACCTGCCTACATCAAGACCTTGATTTTGATGGTGCTCCAAGTTTGAATAACCCCGCGCCGTACAGTTAACTGTCCGAACCGATACCAAGAGTGCTGTACTGTTCATGGCTGGAGCTACTGTTGTAGGGTGGGCTGTGGACACTGGATGGCTCGTCCACAGCATGACTGCCTCTGGCACAAACCTGGGAGAAGACCAGGGGCCAGGCACCACATCATCTCCACTGGAACTGTCAGTCATAACCTCTAGAGTTATGGGACATGTGGACAGTAGTATATTGCCCTATTACAATGAAGCGGACAGTTTAGTCAAGGTGCTTTTAATCTCAGATAGACGGTGTAAAGTTGGGTCCAGTTTGAAGTCCAGCGCTGATAGCAAAGCTGCCTTAAGAGTATCAAACAGGAAAGTCATATCTATACTAAGCTCTGCAAGGGACCCTGAGGAGTTTGGCTGTGATCCAATGCTCTTCCATCATTTCGTGTGACCCGCCATCGAGGGGCCCTTCCTCTTTGAGTCCCCTAATCCCTTCCCCATGCCAGGGCCTGCCCCATGGGCTGTACATACGGGCCAAGGCGCTGATGACTTTGCACTAACCTGTGGGGGAGGAAATAACGTACACAGGCAAACACCCTCAGTCGGATCTGGTACCATGTCTGTCGAGCCTGCATGAGAGATTTGTGCCGATGACCCTAAATGTAGAGGGGCAGAGGAACTCTGGGAGGAGGGAGGAATGGGAGATTGAGAAAAGCGCCGATTGGCGAGCTTAAGTTCTTTGTCCAAAACCCCAACAGCTTGCTGCAGAAAAGCATCCATAGTGATCACCGTGTTCACAGAGTCCTTTGGGATGGGCACCACTGCCCTGCGTTTTCCCGTTGCAACAGCTCCCAACAAACCTGCAATCCAACATCCCTACAAAGTTGACCAAACTATGTCTGACAGGTTGTCAAGTTCTTAGGGTGAGGAATTGGAAAATTGAAGAGCCACCACTGAAGGGACTTTCCACTACAGTAACAAATCAGCGAGAAGGGGGTACAACCAACAGGTCAATCACCAGTCAAATGCAGAGCCCACACACATGTATGATAGAAGGGCTCTGACCTGCGTGCAATTTCCTGATTCCTTCCAGTCCAGTCCTTCAGGTATTGATCTCCAAAGACTTTTAGGGGTTTTAGCTCCCAGCCCAGATTGAAAAGTTCCATGGGCAGTAAATGGAAAATACCGAGAACCAAGAGGAGGGGCCCAACCCGGCCTCCTCCGGTCTCTGACGGGCGCAGTTGGGCCCGCCCTTGACCCAATCTTTGCAAGGGCACAGCCCGCGCGTGTCCCGTGCCGTGGTAGATGACTTGCACCTTTACGGTGCACTCTGCGTGATGCATCTCCACCTCCGTCCGCTGGAGAGATTATTGTTGGGACACCGAGTCCCTGGGGTCCTTACGGCAGCCGATAGCAAGCAGGTAACAATAAACAAACACGTCCACTTAGTCAGTGACTGGCCGTGACCACCGTGTGGAGTTTTTGATCGAGAAACACAGTACAATTTCACCATACATGCCTGGGTGGGATGATCTGAGACACAAATGAGGTAGGTAACACATTTGACTGGGCAAGTCCAGCCGTTGCCCCTTCCACTAGCTTACTACATACTTCATTTGGTTCTATTATGTTTGATTTACCTCCAATATGGAATCTACAATGTTTCCCCTACTTCAGGTTTTACTCTACTGAAGGGCTTGGAGAAGAGTCCGACTGGCATGGCTAATGTATCTTCGATTCGAAGGCCCTTTAACGTCAGGTGCTTGTTTCTTCACAGATCAGTTATGCCTTTGTTGGCCCGAAATTTTAGCTGTACGGTAGGTTCATTTGTAGAGCATAGATATCCCATTGCTCTCCTTAGGCAAAGATTGACAGTAACCTTGTGTTATTATGTTCTGGCCAATACCCACTCCTTGACTGTAGACTGAGGATCTCCACTTTTAAAGCAGCTTGCTCATTCTCGTTTTTATGACACAAGAAATCACCATAGAAAATTAACTTTAATGAATATATTATATTGTAGAATTATACAGAAAACTGGAACACAGGGAAACAATCAAGATGAAATCTATTACAATAAAAAATAGATGAGAACAATAATCAAATGAATACATTAAGAATCTGTTTTCAAGAATGAATAAAGTAATACTTAAATGCAATTATTCAATTCATAAATATACAATTGGGTATATGTTATAAGACATGCTATAAAGAAGCAGGGAACTTGGCGTAGTTCACAAAATTTAGTTGGAGAGCAAAGCCTTTAGCCATATATGTAGCGCAGTCTTTAAGCACAGGGCTTTCTAGGGCCATCCATGTCGATCTAGAAAAGTGACAAAATCGTTTTTCCATTCCAGACACAGTAGTACAACTTTGGATTGGTAAAATGATATCCAAGCCAACCTGGAATGAATAACAGCAGCCCCTGACACGTGTTTCACTCTTATTGGAGTTCATCAGAGAGGCATAGCATTGTCCAGACAAAAGGGAGCACCCATTATAAGTCAAAGCAATACCATTTCAAGGCAAGATTGTGCTGCAAAAATTATGCAAAAAATGAAGGAGGGAACCCTATGTAGTTCCCAAGTTTTAGGCTGAGAGAAGCTCCTTCATATGGAGCAGTATACCACCTACACTCTAAAACTGCTTACCTCAAATGTCTGTTTTGTCTAGCAGAGGTTTTAAAGCCTAGGGCTACCCATGTCAAGCTAGAAAAGCGACAAAGTATTTTGCCATTTATGCAGCAAAGTCTTTAAGCATAGGATTAGCTAGTGCCATCCACATTAAGCTGAAAAATTGCAAAATTCTTTTACCATACCAGGCATGGATTTACAGCTTTGGTCTGTAAACCCAAGCCATCCCAGAGTGATGAATAAAAGCAATACCAGGGACATGTGTTCCATGTTGACTTGGATAGTCTGTGTCCATCTAGGGTTTTGGCTATTGAAATGAAAGACGTTTTAAGGCATTGGCAAATTGCGCTGTGGCCCAGGGCCCCATACTTTCAGGTGGCCCCCTGATAGAGCCAGTTCTTTTCTGCAGAGAGTCTTGCCCTGATGACCTTGAATAATTTTCAAACAGAATGTTTTAAATATTGATTTCCATTAATTTATCTTTAATGTGGGTGTTGTGTGAGAGTCTATTACAGACATTTTGCATAGAAATGCGTTTATGTTTCATAAAACATCAATAAAAATTTTTTTAGTTCAAAACAGGAGCTCACATATGAGAAGGGTATCACAGAGAGTATTTGAATTACTATTAGTGAGCTGCGTAACAGTATTAAACAAAATGTCAGTATTCCTCAATATTAGATGTAAACACATTTGGAATTTGGAGGGTTGTGCCTGTGCATTGTCAGTGACCTGGCCAAAGAGGGCTTGAAAGAGCTGAAACTGGATCATAAATTTAAAGCTGAACAAACAGGGGCCCTCAAAATACGTTTGACTCAGGGCCCCATAACTCTTAAGAGGATCCTGATTGAAAGTCTGCAGTAGAAGCCAAAGATTGCTCTTTATTAGCTCCCTTGTGTATTCAGCAGTCTAAGAGACTTGAGGCACTGGAAGTTTATGCAAGAGAGTGGCAAGATTTCAAGAAATTGTGTTAAGGCAAAGCTTCATCTTGCATTCCTACTTTAATATTGGACTTTTTTGTGAGAGGGCTTCCTTTTGGGTTTAGCAGTATCAATCGTAAAGGGCCAATGGACTGCCTGTGATTAAGACCTTTAGTGCAGGAAAGGTTGGTGCTATTGATGTGAATGTTAATTAAATTTCTAAGTAACACACTAGTAAGTATCGGGGGGGGGGATAGAGGCACGTGGCGCTTGGAGCAAGCTAGCCTCCAACATAACATGAAAACACAACAGAAGATGCTCCAAGGACAGGGAATGAAACCTAGAGAATCCTAAGTTAAAGAGGGTGATGGCATCTCAGAAAAAGTGAAGGACTGTCCTCACACACCACCAGGTTTCATGCTTCATGGTTTGGTAGAGAGTGGGCCTACACCTGGAGACAGGGAGGCACTTCTAAAACTAAGTGTGGGCCCGTGAAGTGAGTGAGTTTAAAAACCTGTATAATCGCCAGAATGCTTTTTTTCTGAATAGGAGATTATATGATATTAAAATATAATGACAGTGAGGAAGGGGAACTTATTGCCTCATTACCGTAGTGGTTGATTTTGTCGACATGTTTCTGCCTGTGTGGCCCAAAGGGTCTGCGTCATTCATCAGGACAAGGAAAGTGAAAAAAGGGCTCCTATCTTACCCCAGAAGTAGCTAGATGACACCACTTTGTAGGTTGTCCTATGTCATACTCCATCTAAGTTGATTTCCTGAAACCTGGATTGGTGACAAAGAGAAAAACAAAGAGAGAAGAGATTGCCATCAAGAAAATTCGGTCACGAAAAGAAGAAGATAAATAAATAAATACATGCATCATAAACACATATAGTGGTTGTTTGTGTAACACTGCAAACGTGGAACACGGGCATTTGTCATTTAGCGCTCAATGTGAGACTAGCTCACTACCGTACCCTGCTTGGGTTTCCTACACTCCCTATGGGAGTACATTGAGGGAGAGACCCCTGTAGTCACACTCTGAAAAAAGAAATTAACAAATAAAAGCGTAAACACAAGTCAGCTTCTATCATCCACTCTTTCCTTGTGGGGAAAAAGAAAAGAGTACCACAAGTAATCATTCATACATTCAATCATGCCCTTACTACATCAAGGTGCGTCTCTCGCTGTAATCCCAGATGTGTCTGCTTTGCATCCCAGAGGTAGAATGAACACTGTGTGATTCAGTCTTTAAATAGTATACTTAATCATAGGCAGATGTAAATTGGATGCATATGTGCCCTCAATTAATATTAACAGCGTATCAGTCAGCACTGCGCCCTTATTTGGTATAAAGAGGGCATCCAGTGCCTGCACCGGGTGCTTGAAACCTATTTAATAGACTCCTGATCTTTGCATCAGCTAGCAAATGGGACTGCCGGTGCTGCTGCCGCGCACCTGAGAGTTCCCAGTGTCACGGTGAGAGCAGCCTGACCCACCTGGATCGCGGTTCACACTGCAGTGTGGGCGGTGCCGTCTGAAGGTGCTCATATGGAGGCCCCTCGCACAAGCACCCGGGAGTTCCCGGTGTCTCAGTATAAGGAGCCTGACTGCGCCTGGATCGCGCGTCGGTTCTAAGGTGTTGGTGGTAGTCCGAAGGAGTGCCAGTGTGCTAGTGCCCTTGCCTCGTTTGTAGTGCTGCCTCAGGATACAAGCGTACTTGTGTGGAGGAGAAATGCATAGAACGGACCTTGCATCCATATTTGTAAACTTGAAACCGGTCAAGGGGAGAACAAAAGGTGGAGTGTTTTTTGAGATAAATAAAATATGATATTTGGGACAAAAGTGACATATACTGGAAGGTGTCATGACTCAAGTGAAACAGTTCTGATAAGAGTTTCTTTGCAAATACATCACCAACCTAATTCTATATATATCATACATTTGGTTTCGGGTAACAGGATGCACAGATTTTGGATGTTAAAACCGTTAAGGTATCCACATAGATGGTGGGAAGTAAGGATTATAAATGAGACTGAGTAGGATATAGATTTTATTTACCAATCTGTAGTCATGGTATTTCATCATTCAGTCCCGTATTACACATGTGTAGACGATAAACCCACCGTTGTTTTCTGATGTGGAGAATTTTCTGGATGTCTGGGCTTGTTCTCCTAATCACCTCAAGTACTACCCATCTCAGATCTATGTCTTTGTGGTTGTTTTCCAGGTAGTGTCTGGTTAATTTCGTGTTCGTTTTTTTGCACCTGATGGTGGTCCTTTGCTCATTAATGCAGACCTTAATCTTTCTCATGGTCATTCCACGTACATGAGATCACAGGGGCACTTCAGCAAATAGATAACATTCTCAGTATTGCAGTTGCTGAAGTTTTTTAGAGCCCATGGTCTGTCGGTTTTTATGTCCACCTCTTTGGTAATGCTAGTAAAGGCGCATGCAACACATCCCCCACAGGGATAGTGTCCCACCGGTCGTTGATTACCCCTTAATGTGGTTTGCTCTTTAGTCTTGATTGGTGGTGTCTTGGTGTGGACTAGTTCCTCCTGTATGCTTGTATTCCGTTTGAAAGCAAAGAGGGGTGGTGCTCAGTGCTGTTTTGCCCCATTGAGGATATGCCAATGTTTCCGTACGATGTTCTGTACTTTATTAGATATTGGAGTGTATGTGGTGATGCTGCAGATCAGGGCATACAAATTCTCCCTACTTCCACGGATAAAGTAATTTCACAGATACACGCACATGCACTCATCACACACTTGGGCCCATTTCACTAACATACGCTTGATTACTCTATCAGCACTAAACCTGCAAAGAGAAAACTCCTAAACACCCTGTATCTACAGTAAGGTCAATGTGATCAGTTTGATACTGTCCTGAGTCATGATCTAAACCACAATAATCAAAATAGAGTACTCAATAAACGACAAGAAATAACCACCAACACTGTATTTAAAATAATGGTGCTTTATCTAAAATTAGCTCAAATGAAATTCAATCAAAGCAAATCATTATTCTCATAATTACCTATTCTAGCTAAATGTCATGAATGGGTCAGGACAGGTCTCTCAGTAGAAGTCTCCCGAGTCGCCGTCCTCACAGCATCGATCCTCACCAACGCAGGTTTGGGAAGAAGTGGCCTAAGACCCTCTCTAGGCTAACAATACTTATAGCAAATCTTACAAAAATAACGCAACATAAAATGTTCTGAATATCCGTTAAACCATTGAGCAGAGCGAGCAGGAAAGGATGTAGCATCGCTACATTTGGAAAATCTCCGCTCAGAAAAATCACAAAAATAAAAAGACGGAAGAAGGAAACTCGAGTTTTGCAAATGTTACTTTCGCGCACACATTTCCTCGGAACCATCACTGTAATCACAAAGTTCATTGTGGCTCTCTTGTCCTCCAAGGTTATTTGGACGCTTGCCTGGAGTCACTGTCATCACGGAAACTTTCAAAACTCCAGCAGAAGCCATGGTCAGGTGACTGTCAACCATGTTCAGCAAGGCCCTCTCATCAAAATTCGATCACTCGAGTGCAGGCTGTAAAAGGCAGCCATTTTGTCACAGGCCAAAACGGACCATCTTAATTAAAAGAGACAAAAACAACATTACCACAGCATAGTGATTAAACAGTGTTAACCCCACTAATACCCTTATGTGTATGTAATTATCTAGCCTTTTGCAACACAGTAAAGCATTAATACACGTTATTTCAAAAGCGTTTTGTGCTTTAAACAAACAGCACTTAGCAACATTCATTTAGTTAAACCTGCACATTATTATTAAGCAACATATATGCATTCCCACGTGTAATTTCCCTTGTTAATTGCGTTGGTTAGTCAGAATTTTCACACAGAAACAAATAATTAATGATTACAAATTAGTATTTTAAGTCTCGACATATAGACAAAACTGGAGCTTAAAAACCCAATCAATTTTCAACAGAAAACTCTGCTCCAGCAATCCCCCCTTTGGTGATATTATCACCAAATAAACAATCCCAAAAAAAAATTTAGTCCCATTTTAGGAGAAATTGAAAATGTCTTTTTCTCTTTTCACAACACTACACACCAGACTCCCTTTCATCATCCCTCTTCGTTTCCAAGTAAACACTCTCCCTCAATTCTTCTAATTCTATTTCTTGTGGTTCTCTTTTTGACCTTTTATTTCTCTTTTCAATATTTCTTTTGATTAATTTCTTTTTCCCTCCCCTGTTTTTACAACACAAACACACCGATCTTAGTATCAATAAAGCAACAATCACACAAGTCAAAGGAAACAATATCTTACGTATAATAGTATTACCTATTTTTGCACTAAAACTCTTAACAGCAACTATTTTATTAGCTATTTTGGTCCAGATACTCTCAGCTTCCAGTGGTACTAATTCTTCATGCAAATCAGTAATATTTTTGATATAGACCTTCAGGTCTTTGCTTTCGTCAGGAATGTAAGTGCAACAATGTTGAATTTTCAGCATTCCACAGACCCCACCCTCCTTAGCCAATAAAATATCAAGGGCAAGTCGATTTTGCATAGACATGGCACGTACGGCAATCATCTCCGTATTCACCAAAAGAAACCCTCCAGCGGTACTTGTCGATAAGCGATCCACCACTGTTGACAGTTTCCGAATTCCATATGCATTCAAAGAAATTCCCACTGCTGGAATTAAAGCTCCAAAAATATCACCTACAATTTCTGACCAAGTTTCTCTCTTAAAACGTGTTAGTAAATTAATATGTTCTACATCTTCTATTCTATCTATATGAAAGATCTTTGGAAAGACCAGGCCCACATAACACGTGCCATACCAATGGTCAGGCAACCTGTAATAAGCCTTGTTCCCACAAACATCATACACTCCTGGGAAAACTGGATCTTCTCCTCCCTTGAAACCCCATCCTGTTGCAATGAAGTATGTATCATGACACTCACTAGTCCCAACAAAATATGTATCATATTGGGATCTCTTTCTTGTAATGCATAGCTTACCCTTCTGTGGTGCATCTAGAGCTAAAGTTGGACTAGCCCCATTTCTCAATTCTTTCCCCATCTCAATGTCCCAAATTGTCTCACTCATTTTATATTTCCCTGCCTTTTCATGCATACTCATTCTCCTTTCCTCCACCATGTTTAGGAAAGCCTTCTCCTCTTCTTTCAAACTGCAAGTTAAATTGTTCTTAAAAATGTAATCTAATGTTAATTCTTCTTTTTCAATAAAAATCTCACCAAAAATATTAGCTTCTTTAGCTGGATTCAGCTTTTTATTCATTGGCAATTGCCCAAAAATGTTATCTTTGTTAGACATCTCATAATCTATTTTCCCTAGCAAATAAAAACACTACTCAATACACTACATGAAATTCCATACGTAGCTGGTAAATGGTGATAAGTAACACCCTCTGAAACGGATGCAGGTAGCTGCATACATACGTAGCAATCCCTAACTTCCATTGTCTACACATATTCGTACAACAACTTTGAAAAAACATTGCTAGAAAAATCATTAATTGACCTATCTTTATGTATGTAAGTGTTGCTAATTCTAGTTGGAACTACTTTCTGCGAACTCTTCTCTATATTAGTCACATTCTCAGCGTGTATTCCAAATGTACCTATTGTAACTCTAAAAGTAACAAATAAAGCTAGTACACCCCACAATAGCATTAATAATCCAGTACAGCAGCAGCACATTCTACACCATCTTTTTAAGAAGGCACATCTACTTTGATTATTCTCTATGTTAGCCATTTTACTACTTTGACCGTGTCTTTTGACTTAGCCTCTATTATATCACTACTGGCACTTCTAGAACTTTGGATTACTTCAAACAGCTTAATTTCAGACTTTCTCTTTTCACTTTTCTCCAAGTGACTCCTTTAGTTCACTCAATTTGGATATTCATCACTTTTTACTTCAACTTCTTCGACATCAAATTGTATTAGATCTCCAACAATATCCTCAGTATCTGACTTTTCATCAATGTCAGTCAAGATAACTTTCAGGATATCACCTGTTTCCTTCTCAACCACTTCTCGTACGGTCTCCTCTGGATTTCCTTGACTTTCTGCCTCTTCACCTTCAGACAGTGCCACGTACGTCCATTCCGGCGACCTATACTTCTGGTGAGGTTTTCTTATCCTTTTGATCTCCTCTGGTTCTTTCAACTCTTTTCTTTTTTCACCTTTTGCTGGATTCTGACTCGACACCTCATTCACTTGTTCAGCTTTCGAGGTATTTGCTCGTGTCAATCTATATCTCAGCCTCTTTACTCTGTTGTTAGGCCAAAGATCTCCTCTTATAACCTTTTTTGGTCTTGTTTCTTTATTATTTCTTTCTCCAATCCAAGTTTTCTTCCTCAGAACTCGACCCTCTGATTTCTCCTTCTCACTTTCATCCGATTCTGTTTCAAATGCCTCTTGTTCTTCCGCAGTTTTCTTTCGCTCCACAGTCTTTTCCACCACTGTTTGAGACTTCCCTATTTCTGTCCCTCCTCGGGTCTCCAACACGCAATCTTCTTGCTGTCTACTTGTCCCTTCACCTAGCTTATCAAGAATGTTCCCTACACCTCCTCGGGGTCTTCCGCAATCTGTCCCTCTCTATCTTCTTCTGACCCTGCTTCTTCAGGTATAATCTCAAGTGGTTTTTCAATCTCCTCATCTGATTCAGGAGTAGTCTCTGTGGAACTGATCTTTTCTCTTTTTCCTTCTCCACTGCTTGTTGGAACTTCAGGCTCTCTTACAGAATCTGATCTTCCCTCTGAGACTCTCAATGTTTCTCTTGAAGCTTCTACTGGAAAGAAAGAATCACCTGACTCTCTTTCTCTTTCAGTTCTTTCAAAATTCCGATTCTTTCTCACTGGTTCTGTTTCTTCATCATCACTGGAATCTGACTCTTCAAAATACTCCTTACCAGTCCCATCTTTTGGATTAGGAACTCTCAGAGTATGACTTGCATGCACCCAGTTTTTCACACCGGCACACTTTACTGCAGTTGTCGTAGTCAGAATAATTTGTCTTGGCCTTCCCCACCTTGGAACCAAGCAATTTCTTCTTCTGTGCACTTTAATCCTCACCCAGTCCCCTGGACTCAGATCATGAGCTTGCTTCTTCTCAAGTGTGGTAGCGTCTTCTCCAACCTGGTGAAACACAGAATGAACTGCGTCAGCCAGGCCTTTACAGTAATCCAAAATCATGTCATCAGTTATTGTCATCAACTTATTGACAGGCACAAATGCATGTCGCATTGCGCGTCCCATCAAAATCTCATGTGGACTCAAACCAGTAGTTCTATCTGGAGTAGATCTAATAGTCATTAGCACTGGAGGCAAGACATCAGGCCATTTCATTCCAGTGGCTAAACACATCTTACCAATCCTGTTCTTGATTGTGCCATTCATCTGCTCCACCACGCCAGAAGCCTCTGGTCTGTATGCACAATGTAGCTTCTGCTGTATGCTCAATGCTTCACAAATCAAACTCATGAGCTCATTATAGAAGTGTCCACCTCTATCAGACTCAATCGTTACTGGAAACCCGTACCTAGGAATCAACTCTCTTAACAGTAACTTTGCCACTGTTATTCCATCATTTCTCCTAGTCGGATAGGCCTCCACCCATCTCGAGAACAAGCAGACTACCACTAGAACATACCTCAATCTGTTCACTTGTGGCATTTCAATGAAATCAATTTGCATTCTCGTAAAAGGACCACCTTCTCTGCCTATCGTTCCCAGACTCACCACTGTCTTTTTCCCAGTGTTAAATTGCTGGCAAATCAAACACCTTTGACAGATGCTCTCTGCAATCATCCTGAACTTTGCATTGTACCAAGTCTGTTTAAAAGACCTGATCATCGCATCCCTTCCCAAATGTCCCTGGCCATGATACATTCTTGCCATTTTCGACAACATAGAGTTAGGCATGACTGGTCTACCATCTCTATAGATCCAAACATGATCTGTTTCTCTTGGGGCACAACCTGCCTTGATCCAGTCTTTCTTTTCTTCCTTTCCTGCCTCATCCTGCAACTGTTTCACTTCATCCCACGTCTCTAGGACATTAGTAAACATCACAGAACAAAAAGACATTTCCCCTTCTCGTTCCCTATTAATCGAGTGATTATTTTTCGCACAATATTGTGCTATATCGTTTGCAAAACGATTTCCAAGAGTTACAAAATCATCTCCTTGTCCATGAGCAGCACATTTTACAACTGCTAATTCTTTAGGCAGCTGTATCGCCTCAAGTAATTTTCCAATCACTTCAGCATTCTTTATTGGAGTCCCACTCGACGTCAAGAAACCTCTCTGTAGCCAAAGCTGGCCAAAATCATGCACAACTCCAAATCCATACTGACTATCAGTCATCACAGTCACTCTCAGATCTTTCCCAATTTTGCAAGCTTTCGTCAATGCCACCAATTCAGCAACTTGTGCAGATTTCACTCCTTTCAATGGTGAAGCTTCCATAACTTCTGAAACCTTGCACACTGCATATGCTGCACTCAGCACACCCTCATCATTCCTCAGACATGATCCATCCACAAACAGCACATGGTCACTTTCAGGCAATGGAAGATCTCTTATGTCTGGTCTCGGTTTTGTACAGTAATCAAGCACATCCAAACAATTGTGATCATCTTCTGTCTTTATACCCACACTTTCAGTATCTGGCAATAATGTTGCTGGATTCACATTCACACATCTCTCAAGAGTCACATTTGATGCTCCCAGAATGACTTTCTCATATTTAGTCAGCCGACTATGTGACATGTACTGAGTTCTGCTTCTTGTCAAAAGAATTGCCACATTATGAGGTACGAATACCCTTACAGGATATCCCATTATGATTCCCTCACTCTGTTCCAGACTTCTGCATGTTGCAGCTACAGATTTCAAAAAACATGGTAAACCTACAGCTACAGGGTCAAGTGTCGATGAGAAGTACGCAATAGGCCTCCTCAGTTGTCCATGCTTCTGGATTAACACTGAAAGTGCACATCCATTTCTCTCACTGCAGTACAACTCAAACTCTTTTTCATAGTCTGGCATACCCAAAGCAGGGGCTTCACACATTCTGCTCTTCAGCTCCTCAAATGCTGCCATTTGTTCTCCATCTAGTTCCAATGGGTCTTTTACCTCACTCTTTGTCAGCTTAATCAGTGGTCTTGCTATCAGAGAGAAGTTACTAATCCACTGACGACAATAACTCACCATCCCCAGAAACATCCTCACTTCCCTCTGGGTCCTTGGGGCCTTCATTACCCTGATAATTTTGATCCTGTCATCAGTAACCTTTCTCAGACCCTTTTCAATATTGTGTCCAAGATAATGCACCTCTTTCTTGCAAAATTGCAATTTGGCTGGAGATACCTTTAACCCTCCATCTGCCAGATGATTCAGTAATGCTATGGTATCTACTTCACAAGCTTCACGTGTCTTTGATGCCACAAGTAAGTCATCAATATACTGCACTAGTACTGAGTTTTCAGGCATGATCAAACTCTCCAATGATTTTTTCAATAATTGATTGAATATCGAAGGACTCTCTGTATACCCCTGTGGGATTCGACACCATGCCAAAATACGCTGGCCAAATCTAAATGCAAAAATCGGCTGGCTGTCATGATGCAATGGAATTGAAAAGAAAGCATGACACAAATCAATCACTGTGTACCACTCAGCATCATGTGGAATCTGATACAAAATCACTGACGGATTTGGCACAATAGGACAACATGCCACCACAATTTTGTTAACTTTTCTCAAATCTTGTACAATCCTGAACTTCCCATTAGGTTTCTTTAGCCCCATTATCGGTGAATTACACGGGCTACTCAGTAGTTCTCTCAAAACTCCTTGCTGAATCATTTTCTCAATTATAGGAGTTATTCCTTCAATTATTTCTGGTGTCATTTTGTACTGAGGAATGTTAGGATAAGTAATTCCCTCTTTCACTGAAATTTTCACAGGATCTACATTATTCATCAATCCCACATCCTCTCCAGTAAAATCCCAAACTGTCTTTTTCACTGTGTCTCTCAGCTCTTGAGGCAAATCCTCCGGATTAAACACAGCATATGCACCAACCATCTCACTCTCTCTATTATCTAGAGTCATTCGGTACAAAACATCCTCATCTGGTGTTTCAAAAGCTATTCCATCCGGTGTACAAAAAATTGTACAATTCATCTTGCACAGCAGGTCCCTGCCTAACAAGTTCACTGGACTAGTGTCACAGACCACAAATCTGTGCATGTCTGAAAATTTCCCTATTCTTACCCTTACTGGTTCAGTAAGACGTGTCTTGATTTGTGTATTTGCTACACCAACTACTTGGATTGCTTCATCCGAGAGAGGAAGATTTCTAATATCTGCTGACCTGACAGTTGATCTTGTCACACCTGTGTCTACTAAAAAAGTAACACTTTCTTCATTTATTTTCCCATCTACAAATGGTCCTGCCTGGTCTATTTCTAGAGTTGCACCAAGTATGCACTCTTCCTCCTCTCCTCGGCACCGTCAATAATCACCTTCAGACTCACTCCCTCCATTCTTTAACAAATACTGTTGTACCTGGTTAGAACGCCTTGGTTTGTTTACCTGCTCATCATTGTAGAATCCTGAATCCTGATTGTACTTTTGTGACCCTCTATTTTGCGGCAAGGGCGGTTTTGGCTCTTGGCTCTGCTATCTCACAACCTTCTGTTGTTGCTGCTGTTGATTATTCCCCTCGTTCTGCACCTGTTGATTTAAGGGTTTACTCTCGTTATTCGCTAATGGTGGATTGGTACACTCGGATCTCCAATGTCCCAATTGGCCACAGTTGTGACAAGGGAACTTTTTCTTAGCTTCCTCAAGATTCCCCTTTCCTTTCCCTGCATATCTGGGCCTATTCCCTGAATTATTTGCCTGTTCCACCAACTGTGCTTCTTGTCTTTCCGCAACCTTCACTTGTGCCCACATTGCCTTTTCTTTCAGCTTTCTTTGTTTTGCTTCAATTTCATCACTGAAGTACTTTGCATGTCTCAGAATCTCATCTATTTTCTTACTCTGCCAGTCCACTGTATGCTTACGAATTCTCTCACTACTCTCAGGTCTCAGGCCATATACAAATCTGTATACAAAATGACTCAAATCCTTGTCACCCAGGTGCTCATCCCCACTGAATTGTTTAAAAGCCAGTATCAGCCTCTCATAAAAAGCATGAACTGATTCTTTTGCTTCCTGATGTGTTCGATCTATCTTAACCCAGTCTGTCTCTTTTGGAGGTACTTTACTTTTCAGGTATACAATCACCTGATCATACTTCCTCATTACCTCTGGATCTGGTGCTCCTGTTCTCTGATCTCTTGGATATTCTTCAGTAGGCCAACTTACAACTATTTTGCACTCAGCCCACAAGTCTGCTGGAACAATTATATCAAACAGACTATTCAGGTCAATCCACAGCACTTTTGACAATTTCACAAACCTGTCTACCTGCCTATACCACTCGACAGGCTTTTCTCTCAGTCGAGGGAAATCATTTGTAAATGATAAAATATCCTGTCTGGTCCATGGAACATGTACATATCCTCCTCCAGGTATTTCTCTCATAGGATAAGCATCCACTGTTTTCTCTTTTTCTCTCACAGGAAATGCTGAATAAGTCCTGTCCACTGATTCTTCCCTTTTCTTATACCACCTATTCTTCCATTTTTCTACATCACCCCATTTTCGCAATAATGCAATCATTTCCTTAATCTGTCCTGTTCTACCAGCACCATTCAAATTTTCAATATCTTTGTCCGTGAAATCCATCCTGTAAGACTTCTGCAATGCTTTCACCTTATCAATGTCAACTCCTTGTTCATTCGCTATTGCTCTTAACCTGTCATGTGTATTTTTAGCTCTCCAGGTGATGTTTTTGCGCATGAATAATAATTCTCCATCATGATGGTTTTTTAGAATGTCCGTAGGAATTGTCCCTACAACAAGCTCCTCTAATTCTATGCGTAACCTGGCCACATCAATTGCCTGTGAATCTTTATCCCTCTTTTGAAGGACTCTCATCCAATCATTCAAATCTTCAGCTGTTATTTCAGTAGTTTTTCTCACTGGAACCACTTTTTCTGGCATCCTCTGTGGTTCTAAAATTGGCATCCCTGAACAACTAGTATCACTAGTATCCAATCTCGAATTAGACTGTACCTCTAATCCTCCACTACATGTGTCATGTCTGGATTGTCTCAAATCACTACTTTCTGTCCTTTTTCCTGACTCTCCTGAGGGACCAGCCAAACTTGTTATCTTATTCCCAACATATGGAACCACCAAACCATTTTCACCCGTCCTCTGCTTATCAAAAATAGGCATAACCGGACCTATGGTTACAGGCACCGTAACAGCTTCTAGATTCTTCGTCAGTTCTCTAATCTTTTCAGTCAGTTCTGATGTAGTTCTGGCTAATTCTCTCGTATTCTCATCACCACATCTTTTCTCTTTTTCCCTGAAAGAACTACCACTTCTTAAATCAGGTGTCACAACTTCTGTCTCAATGATACGCAATGTATCTCTTATCGGAGAAGCAACTGGTGTGCTCTCTTCAGGTTCTGGTCTATATGGAGCTGGTCTCTTGTAAATCATGTCATCCAAGACCTCATCCTCATAATAATTAACTCTATATCTTTTTACTTCTGCCTCAGGAACCCTTTCCGTACCCTTCCTTTCTTCCTCTTCATCAACTGTTCTCATAGGATATAATCCCTCTGACATACTAGCATCTCGCCATCTCCTCATTCGATCATGATGAGTTTCACGATCATATTTCCTCCCGAACATGTACCTATAGTTGCCTCCAGACCTCTGTTTTTCTCGCTCATGTACTTCATCTTCCCATTCCACCAATGCCTCAAACTGTGTCGGCCTTGGTCTTGGGTCAAGACACAACATTTTTTCCCGTAAATTTCTCAACACGGCCATATTAAATGAACCATGTTCCGGGAAAGCCAAAACACCATCCTCTCTAGTGTACCTAACCCAATTGTCCAACCATATACAGGTATGATACCCATATTTCGCAGCCATGAAGGATGCAGGCGTTTTCGTTGGAGGTAACAATTCACCTTCTCTTGTTTTAATGTCCTTATCCTTGTCAAACCATCTTTTAATTTTTCCGAACAAGGATTTCTTCTTTTTCTCTTCTTGGTAATACATTTTAGCGTTTACCAAAACTTTCTAATCCCTTCCGTAATACAACTGTACGATACAATCTTTCGTCCAATAACAGCGCGGCTCACACCAACGCACCAATCCCAGCGCGAACCCTGTTCTGATCCACTACCCAATCAGAGCGCGGTCTCTATGACGTCAGCAGCCGCTGACTGCAGCTTCTACTCTGTCTCCTGTCACTCGTCTACCCCTCCTTTACAAAACTTCTCAGTAGACTTCGTGTCAAATTCTACAAAATCTATTAGTTACAACATATAAACATCTCCATTGTCTGCTTCGCTAACCACAGAATAGTAAAGAAAATCTATTTCACAAGAATCCCGTCTTTCCCTGAAACAGCACTCACTGCTGCTCCACTACGGAATTAATACTCTCGTTGACACAGTAGCACATCCCTCTACTCTGCCCTTCTAACATGCATCCATTAACTGTTTCCTCTAGGACTGCTCCAAAGAGTTTTAAAATCAACTAAATGCTCATACATTCACGCACATTCATTCAAGAAAATATAGTACGTACACACAGAATCCTGCTTTTCCCGAGAACAGCATATGATCTGCCCCAGTACAGAATTATAACACACGTTAACCAAGCAGTGTATACCTCTGCCCAGTCCTTCAGACAAGCTCAGAGAATACCTATTACTTCTCCTGCGATAAGCTTTAACGGCGAACCTTACGGATCCCTGGGACTTAAGACCAGAGTTTCACAGATAACCTTCGCTACCATACGCACTCCTTTTATACCGAAAATATGTCCCTAATAGTAACACACGACGATGTCACTGATTCCGAACTCAGACAATGTGCCGCGCAACTTCAATTGTCACACGTTTCTCCTGCATACGTACAGGACCCACAATCCCGTCTTTCCCGAGAGCAGTATATACTTCCCTCTGCCCTACTACGGAACTGCTACCAGCTCCCAAGCTCCAGAAGCACTACATATAACTCAATACGACGACTCCAACATATAGTATTAGTACATATACCAACATCAATCAATAATCAATGAATCAAAAAGCCAATGTACAAGCAATCTAATCAGATCAAGACAATAATCAAAACCATCCTCTGCTACCAGGATATTGCTGCAGATCAGGGCATACAAATTCTCCCTACTTCCACGGATAAAGTAATTTCACAGATACACGCACATGCACTCATCACACACTTGGGCCCATTTCACTAACACACGCTCGATTACTCTATCAGCACTAAACCTGCAAATAGAAAACTCCTAAACACCCTGTATCTACAGTAAGGTCAATGTGATCAGTTTGATACTGTCCTGAGTCATGATCTAAACCACAATAATCAAAATAGAGTACTCAATAAACGACAAGAAATAACCACCAACACTGTATTTAAAATAATGGTGCTTTATCTAAAATTAGCTCAAATGAAATTCAATCAAAGCAAATCATTATTCTCATAATTACCTATTCTAGCTAAATGTCATGAATGGGTCAGGACAGGTCTCTCAGTAGAAGTCTCCCGAGTCGCCGTCCTCACAGCATCGATCCTCACCAACGCAGGTTTGGGAAGAAGTGGCCTAAGACCCTCTCTAGGCTAACAATACTTATAGCAAATCTTACAAAAATAACGCAACATAAAATGTTCTGAATATCCATTAAACCATTGAGCAGAGCGAGCAGGAAAGGATGTAGCATCGCTACATTTGGAAAATCTCCGCTCAGAAAAATCACAAAAATAAAAAGACGGAAGAAGGAAACTCGAGTTTTTCAAATGTTACTTTCGCGCACACATTTCCTCGGAACCACCACTGTAATCACAAAGTTCATTCTGGCTCTCTTGTCCTCCAAGGTTATTTGGACGCTTGCCTGGAGTCACTGTCATCACGGAAACTTTCAAAACTCCAGCAGAAGCCATGGTCAGGTGACTGTCAACCATGTTCAGCAAGGCCCTCTCATCAAAATTCGATCACTCGAGTGCAGGCTGTAAAAGGCAGCCATTTTGTCACAGGCCAAAACGGACCATCTTAATTAAAAGAGACAAAAACAACATTACCACAGCATAGTGATTAAACAGTGTTAACCCCACTAATACCCTTATGTGTATGTAATTATCTAGCCTTTTGCAACACAGTAAAGCATTAATACACGTTATTTCAAAAGCGTTTTGTGCTTTAAACAAACAGCACTTAGCAACATTCATTTAGTTAAACCTGCACATTATTATTAAGCAACATATATGTATTCCCACGTGTAATTTCTCTTGTTAATTGCGTTGGTTAGTCAGAATTTTCACACAGAAACAAATAATTAATGATTACAAATTAGTATTTTAAGTCTCGACATATAGACAAAACTGGAGCTTAAAAACCCAATCAATTTTCAACAGAAAAGTCTGCTCCAGCAGTGACACATACCATTCTCTCGTTTTCCTTCTTTTCCTGAGTGTCCAGTACAGCCTCCCGATTATTGTTCCTGGCTCTTTTGTTCGCCCTTCTGATCATTTGCTTTGGGTAATGACGGGTAAGCAGTTTGTTCTCCAGTGCATCAGCCTGTTCGTCATAGGTGTCGATGTTTGAGCAGTTCCCTCGGACTCTGAGGAATTAACCTACCGGGAGATTCTGCCCTAATGATTTGGGCTGGAAGCTCTCAAAGAGTCCATACGTTTGTTATGGACCTTCGTTTTAATCCCATCCGTAGTCATACTTATTACCAGATCTAAAAAAATTGCCTCTTCTTTGTTGATTGAGTGAGTGAACTTTAGGTGTTTATCTCTTGAGTTGACCCATTGCGCAAAAACTTCTGCCATGCCAGACGATTAAGATGTAGTTAATGTATCAGTGCCAGATCTTTATCCGCCCTGCATGCGGGTTATCCTGATGGAAGATGTGGTCCAATTCGAATTGGTGAACGTAGAGGCATGCCATGCTGGGACCGAAGGAGCTCCCCATGGAAGTGCCTCTGATCTGTTGGTAAATAGTGTCTTCAATTTCGAAAAAGTTCTCAGTGAGGGCCATATCTGTGCACTCCATAATGAAGTGTCTTGGTGTCATGTATTCCCAATCTTTTTCCAGTAGAATGTGAGTTCCACCACGGTGAGGGTCTGTCTCTGGGGCATACTGGTGTAAAGTGCCCCGATGTCCATAAAGGCGCATATTTATCATTAAGTCATGCAGTGCAGCAAGTCATCGTGCTGTGTTGCGTGACAAGGAAAGGGCTGACATGTGCTGTATTTAAGATAATACTGCACATTCCTGTCTTTTCCCAGCTCTGGCCCACAATGGGATGCCTAGCGCCAACGCAGGCACCCTTGAACCACCGTGCTAGGGTGCCTGCATTGTAATCAGGATTATTTTTGTGCAGGAAGGGACTCTTTTTGCAAGAAAAACAATTCCTTGAGGCATTTTGCTTTTTCTGTGTGTGCTGCAGAAAAAACAAGAAAGGAGAAATTGAGATATTTCTTCTTGTTACCCCTCCCCTGGGGACGCATAGCATTTTAATGCATTCCCAGGTCTACCAGTAATGGTGAATCTGGGAACATGCTAAAATCCATGAGTATTGCGTGGGAACACACACGCACCACCTATGGAATGCCTCTGTGGAACAGAGTAACGTAACGCAGCCATTTGCACTGCGTTGCATCACTGTGTATTTATGAAGCCACGTAGGGTCATGCAAGGGGGACTTGCGTGGCTTGATAATTCATACTTAAGGGTTTTGTCGCTTTTGCACCCTGTTGCGGGATGCAAAAGCGATGCAACCCTATAATAATATGCCTATAAGTGCCGCTGACCTCTCATCAGGATGGAAAGGATTAGAAATGTTGATAGTGACAGGGAACATGTCGACTCAGAGTAATGTTACTTCCGCTCTCTCTCCTAGGAGCTATGCCAGTCTTTGGAAATCTTTAATAAAGGATTGAACCACATAGCTAGAGTATGCTGCTGCTCTAAAAGAAAAGTTAGAGGCAGTATATGCTTGTTTAACTGCAAGGTCTACCCTCTTATACACCGGGTTCGCTGGAACAGCCTCTGAAATTAAAGTGCCCTGAGTAGCTAAACCTGCCAACAGTAAGTGCACTTTTATCACTGATTCATTGGGACTCGCCTGAAAAATTCTGAATAGGATGCGTGGAAATGAATATTTACATGTTTCTTTCCATTCCACATCCATGACCTTTTTGGTAGCGCTAGGTAGCGGAAGTGTTTCAGGCTGTGTTTTCTGGTACTGGCAAAACAAGCTTCACTTTCCACTACCAGCAGAGCAAGAGATATTTCCCCTACTGGGCAGCAACTCTTCTTTTAATTCAGATTCCTGAATGAACCTCCCTTTAACGTCGTCTTCTTCATTTTCCTGCTCATCAGTATTTGGCAGGCCAAACACACTTTTTTTTTAAGAGAGGGAGGATTTCTTCTTGCTTTAAAAGCTGCATCTACAACCATCTCAATCAAGTGCCGAATGTCTGCCATAGATGGTACCGCTTCAGGGGTTTCCCGCTCTGTGAGTATTTGCTTTTCTTCCACATGGTGCGACTTTTCTCCACACTTTTTGTGCTGTTCCATTGCTGCACAACTCCACAAACCAGTGTAAATTACCTTTAAAGAGGAGAACTTCTCATTTAGATTGTCGCTTGGCAGCTTCAAGTATCATGTGAAGTGCCATTGACTCCAGGTAGTGCTCACAAGGCAAGTAAACAAGTTAAATTATTGCGCTACTGACATTGCTAACCAGGCAGCGGTGCTCACAACTATTGGTGGCTTATGGCATTTGAAACTAGAGGGGCGCAACAGCAAAGAATGGACTTTTTCCCACTTGCGAGCAAGCTGGAAATTTTTATATGAAAGTTCGGGAGGTTTCTCCCCTGAGAACTTTTTTAAAAAGTGGAGTAAAATGGTGCATTTTACAGAACAATTTCTATAATAAATCAAGCAAAAATCACCTTTCTTATAGGCATTTTGAAAGAAAAAAATTCAAATTTTTCAATCTCTAAAACTGAGGGGTAGAGGTGGGTGAATTATTGAATGCTTGAGCCAGCTGCCTGGCTCTGTTTGAGTTCGAGATCCTTTTGGACTCGAGTCCAAAATGAGCCATGCGTTCATGTGGCACCTGCCTGTTGCCCATACTCTAATCTCATGTGCCAAGAAAAGAAAACAAAACAATTAACTTTTAGTGTAAAATAGGGCGGGTAGAGTGGCTTAACGCCTCAATGGGACACCAGAAAATCAAGGATAGATCCTGTCTTATCTACTTAACCAAATTGTGTGAACCTAGGCATCAGAGTCTGGTTGCTGCACTCAGCCGGACCTGGAGTTCCTTGACACTTCTCTATAGCTGCACACAGAGGGGCAGATTTATGTTTCCTGGCGCATCCCTGCAAATCAGCAGGGATGCGCCAGGAAAGATGCGTCACGCAAGTTTACCCTTGCGTCACCACAGATGCGCCACATTTACAATTCAGTGCATCATGGCGCAAGGATAAACAGATGCGTGACGCATCTGATGGCATAAGGGCGGCGCATTGCTGGAGTCCTGTCACAAGCACGACGCAACTCCAGCAATGCTCAGGGGCTGCCCATGCCTAACATGCTGCGTCGTGCCTTACGCCTGCTTCAAGCAGGCGCAGGGTTTTGACGCAGCAGCGTCGGAAAAGTGACTCAGTGAAATCTTGTAGATTTCACTGCGTCACTTTTCCGAGGCTTTTCCCGACGGAACACCCACCCTGCATACATTAAACCTGACGCAGGTTTAATGTAGCGCAGGGCTTTACAACGTGACGCATCTCCCCAGATGCGTCACGTTGTAAATAAGGCGCAACATGGTGCATGGTTTACGCCGCCGCTGCGTCGCATAAGTGACGCAACGGCGGCATAAATGTCTCGCAAGGGGCTTGTAAATCTTCCCCAGAGTATTTCTTCAAGCACAGTGACCAGGCAGTCACAGGTACTTCCTGTGAGACATCACTAAGTAAGGTTAAAGGTAAGTCGACTTACTGTGCACGTTGCTGTAATACTGCACATTTTAAGCTCTACTGCTCAGCACGACCGCACAGTGCAGGAGCTGAGACAATCCGCTATGCAGTACACTTAAAATCCTGTGCCCTTTCAACGTGCCAGAACGAATGATGCCCAGATGCCACAGGCAGCGGAACACAGTGTGTGGATACGACTTATTTGGCAGAAAGATATGCAAAATTGAACAAAGCACATGACTATAAAACAGCGAGCAGGCAGGTACACGTTACACTCAGCATCACATTGAAAGATCTCACCTAGAGTCAGTAAATAAAACTTAAGTGCATATTACACCCCTGCATCAACAAAGATAACACCATAGCGGTGAGAGAACATTAAACGGTTGTGAATGCAATAGATCCATATTAACTCTGATGAAACACTGGTGAGCGATATCTCACTCGAACTTCTCCAGCATACGTAGCATAAAATTGATATGACAAGATGATCCTCAATTGTCTAAAAAACAACAGGAAACAACGATTCCCAAAACAAGTGTCACAATGTAAATAATGGATTGGTCGAATGCCCACAGATAAGCTGGCCGTGTTCTGCAGCAAAGAAAAACTATGCCCTCAATGGAACCAAACTTGAAATGTACTGCCGCTATCGGAGAGAGAGAGTCTTCAGAGAGTCACAGCCCAACGTTTTGGCATGGGAACTGGTTGAAGAAGGCAGAAAATGTCCAATTGAGGGACACTAAAATGAACTTGGATGGCAAAGAGTCCGAGTGTAAGAACAAACAGGAGAAAAGAACATGTCAGATGAGACAGGATGAAGCCAACCAACCCAACGAATGATGCTGGCAAACCTAAGATGACGGCATGTACATCGCGCAGCGGCGGATGGCTCACAGTACAGGCATTCGTGACCGTCCCTGCTCCAAGTTGTCTTGCAGGAACAATGTCATAATTGGCTCCGGCTCCATCTTAGCCAGCAAGATCCATGATGCTGCCTAGCAACGAAGACAAGTGTAGTAACGAAGACTACATGTAATTATAATTTAATTATATATTTTTATTAAGTTACGAATAATAAGGCCCACAATCAGCCGACACAAAGCGTGACTGTCAGGTCAACAGCTGAGGAAAGATTGGCAAGAATTTCGTGACGTCAGATATAAACGCTGCCAGAATTCTGAAGACGCGTCACCAAGGAAACAGCAAGGATGCAACTGCGTTGTGCAACCAAACTACGTGTTTGAATAACTTTATACATTGCGAAGATATACAACATCTCCCTTTGCCAACTTAAAAGAGCAACATAAATAAGTTAAAACAAAACATAATCCTTATACTTGCGGGGAATTCATGACATTCTACGAGAGGTGGTACAAGTACCTTCAAATACGTTTTGACTAGAAACTGCAACATCACATGGCATATTTGTTTCTGATGTGGACACATCTGTAACTTGTGAACTTTGCCTACTTAATCTGCACCCAGATTCCTGTTCTTTTTCAGCTGAAAACTGATCAGGTAAGGAAGAACTGCTTACAGACAGATTAGCCTCTGAAGGAATAGGAACACATGTAGCACTAGGTGTCATGTTGTGATTATAACTACCTGTCTCAGAAGGTAACCATAAATAATCATTCTCTGACTCTAAGTCATTCTTGATAGACACTTCAATGAGTTCTCTTTGACCTGGTTTGAGTTTAACTACATCACTCTTGCTTCTCCATCCTAACTTGTCCAAGAGAACCGAGCTATGAGTTACCTCAATAACTTCAGATGGAGCTGAGAACTTGGATTCTCCTT
Source organism: Triturus cristatus (assembly GCF_964204655.1). NCBI lineage: Eukaryota > Metazoa > Chordata > Amphibia > Caudata > Salamandridae > Triturus > Triturus cristatus. The sequence goes on from NC_140588.1 coordinate 572,277,256, forward strand.
TTTGAACCTTGAAAGGTTTTTGAACAATGACCCAATCTCCTTTTGTAAAGCTTTTGTTGATAGCTCTATGAATTTTATCATGGTAAGTTTTAGATTTGATTTGATGTTTCTGGATTCTTTCTTTGACTTTTATATGTCCATCGTTGATTTCCACAAAATTTGTAGGATTTTTCCCTCGTTCAACAAAAGTAGGTGTCAGCAATGTTTTACTCTTTCTGCCTCTCATAAGGAAAAAAGGAGAATAACCTGTCACGGTATTTTTAGTGTTATTATACGCGTTAACCTTTTCTTGTATGAATTCTTTCACTGGAAATTTTGAAGCCATGGCCAATTGTATGCCTTCTTTCAAGAATCTGTTGACTCATGTTGACCGATGTGAGCCTGAATTTTCCTTCTTGAAAATGTAGAAATCGCTCATCGACAAATTGTAGTAACGAAGACTACACGTAATTATAATTTAATTATATATTTTTATTAAGTTACGAATAATAAGGCCCACAATCAGCCGACACAAAGTGTGACTGTCAGGTCAACAGCTGAGTAAAGAATGGCAAGAATTTCGTGACGTCAGATATAAACGCTGCCAGAATTCTGAAGACACGTCACCAAGGAAACAGCAAGGATGCAACTGCGTAGTGCAACCAAACTACGTGTTTGAATAACTTTATACATTGCGAAGACATACAACAAGGAAACATGTCTCCGCGCGACAGATGAGAAAAGTTGGGTGTGCGCGCCACTCTCGACACGTGCAACCATTTTAAACTGTACACAGTCTGTTAAATCCGCTACAACCAACAATACTTGGGCTGATGTCGATAAGATTTCTTTAAATATCAATTGTACGCTGAAGCCCCAGGATAAAAGTAAAAACGCTTTTGAACACGCACCACTAATTTAAAAAAAAAAAAAACACTCACTGCCACTGGTTATCGACGCTGGCTCATCCAAAGCGTCTCACCAAGCACCGATTTCCGACATGTTTTCAGCAGATAACACCGCACACATGCGTAGTGCTTGTGGAAAAACGCTGTCAGCCTTTGTAGATAAGTAAAGAGCCCGTTTCTTGATGAAAGTAAGAACAAACTCTCCAGGTAGATCATCAAAGTGTAGAATCCAAATACTCATTTAAGGAACACAGCGTCATGTTGTAGCCACAAGGTATTAAGGTCCTTGGATAGAAGGAAGGTCAAACGCTCTAGACAGGCTGTCCGGTTAGCAGAAAACACTGGTGGGGCTGGAAAGAGCGTTATTTTCCTTCAAGTTTCAAGTTTCTTTGGCATGTTTCTTTAGTAGTCTGAGGTAGTACAGTTCCTTTGTCTGTTTTCTTCATAGAGAGACCAGGTTTCCTCAACAGTTTCAAATGTAGATTGGATTTCAACACAGGCAGGTTTGTAATTCATATCTTTGCCAAAATGTCGTAGGTAAATAACATTTAAATGTAGCCAGGTAGTAGGTTCCAAGAAGGTAGTTTAATAATCCAGTTTCAAGTAAGTAGAAGTAAGTTAAGATGGTAAGTAAGATGGTAAATAGTAGCCCCATCAGGAGCAGCCTCCCTGCTGCTCAGCCTGCATCCACCAACTGGCACTCCACACATAACCAAGCATTCCGTGACCTCATCACACATTCGAGCACTCTTCCTGGCTGAGCAGTAGGGAAGGAGAGAATAGGTACAAGGAGAGGGGAGAATCAAGACACAACAATACCCCCCTCAACAAATGCATAAAAAAGAAAAACAAAAAGAAAATATTAACACAGGGAGGAGACAGAAAAAAGAAAGAAATGAAAGCCTGAAAAGTATAAAGAATTTTCAGGACGGAAAATCTGCAGTAATTACAGGGCACCAGAGGAAAAGAAAAATGAGGTAATATGAAGAGACGACAGAGCAAATGAGAAAAATAAAATTGGCTAATTGGCATTCAATAAAGAGAATGCTTATGGAGAAAGAAGGAAATGGAGAGGAAGGATGAGAAAGGAGGCAAGAGATAAAAGAAAGCTGTAAGAATTAAGGAGGAAACGAGTGCAAAAACAGGAAAAACAACATAAATTATTTTAAAAATCACTAAAGATGGCTCAAAAGTGCAGAACTTATCGCATCGCTGACAGCTGCCTGTATTAATTAATGTAGGCTACTGTGACAGGGGCCTGAAGTAAGCCAGGTAGCAAACCCATCCTGCTCCTTTTCCCCCTGTAGGTCATGGAAATCTACCTGATTAAGGACCCTCCACCGTTCAGGCCTCCTGCTCCAAGCATCCATTCTCCAGCTTAGGCCCTGAACACTTATTTACAGCTTCCTGGTGCAGACTCAAGTTTAATCTGTAAACCCACCCTTTCCTGTGTCGTCACAGGATGCCGTGGGGTCAATGATGTCTGATGACCCCTCCGCACCCTGTGACGACTATGAAAGGGAGGGAGATCTGGTGCGAGGCAGCAATGAGTGGCATGCGGTAAAGGGATAAGGCTCAGAGTACCTGTGGCTGCTTGGAAAAAAAAACATGTTGCTGCACGTCATTTGGGGTGAATCCTAGAGACCACTATGAATGGAAGGACAACGCTGTCAAGAGGTAAGCCCCTGTGTAAAAGAACAAAACAAAATGTACACTGTCTGGCACAGTACCAAAAGAGCCAACCTTTGGTGGCTCGGTTAAACCGCCAAGGGGTACTATTTTGAGTGCGCCCATGGGCAATAGAGGACCAGCTCATTGGAGTTACAGCTAAGCAACCATTGCAATCCTAAATCAAGTCCACTCAAGAAATGCAAACTCTTACATATTCTGATTTTGCAAAGTGTGTAATTTGCTATTCACATTTTGTATTTGTGGTGCCTGTTAGACATTGGGTTGTTGGATGACTGGGGTATTACACTTGGTTATGCAACAACACAATCCTAGTCAGGATAAGAGGCAGGCAAACACTAAATGAACCTATGCTCACCCTTTAGTAGTGTGGCAAGGAGTAGTCAGGTTAAACTTAGAGGTAATGTATAAAGTATTTGTGCAACACTTCAAACAGTAAAACAGTGAAAACACCCACACAAGATTTAGAAAAAAAGAGTAGACTTTAATAAATAAAACAAGACAAAAACGATAAAAATCTAGTAACTAGAACTGGAGACACCGAACTCCAACGTTTATAGTGAAAAATAGTGCCAAACAGTAAAATGCGCTATGAAGGTACATCTGGGTGCACCGGGCCGGGACTAAGTCAAGAGTTCAGGTCGACCGTGGTGAAGCGCAGGCTGGCTACAGGGACCCAGTTAGGCCCACTCAACAAAGTACTTTAAATCCTGGTTACAGAGCATTGTGGGGATCTGCGTCGAAGATGTGTTGCGCAGCTGAGGCAATTTGTCGGTTCTGATATGTGGTGAGGCTGCAGTGCGAGGTCTTGATGTGTCAATGTCTAGAATCTTGTTGATGGGGCTTGCGGTGCAAAGTACGAGGTCGAGGATGGTAGTGATCAAGCTGCACTTCGACGACTCCTAGGCTCAGAAAACTCTGGTTAATCCCGGCCTCCTCATATAACTCTGAAAAAAATTGTTCACCAGATATTTTCATTTTTTATTAGTTTTTAGGGATCATTAGAGAAGTAATTTATCTTGGGTAGACATTGCAGGCTGAAATTTTGTGGACAATATTTAAAAAATGGCAGATCTGTTGCAGTGATGATGGAATATTTCAGGAACCATGAGACCTATATACTTAATTTTGGTGTCAAATCATAGGTTTTGGGGGTCAAGTAGTCTTATAGAGACAGAAAATAACTCCTCAGGGCAACCCTTCCGCCATTTTCCAAAATGGCAACTATAATAGAGGAAGAAGAGACATATAGAGGAATGAAAGAAATAATAATGTTTTTTAAAATACAACAAACAATGGTGTTATTTAACAACAAACACTGTTTATGATCTTAATATGAAATAAATAGCTCATCACATTTGAGAAGAGCATATCAATAGAGACATATTTTTGTAGCACAGGTTTTGCCAGTACAGGTACATGTAAATTCTGTGGGCAGAGGCTTTAGAACTTTCATAGGTTTTAGCGCCTTATCAATATCTTCCCAACCAAATTCACATGAATCTTTCTCTACATATGCATGATCCAAAACATTTATACATCTTTTGATCAAGCAGAACACCCTTATAATGTGTCAATGCACAGAAAATGACATCAGTGGAAGGTCCCTTTTTGGGGCACTGATTTCTTGAACTCACTGTACTGAAGATCACCAAATGTTTGACAGTCAGAACTTAATTCCCACACACGCAAAAGGTATTTTTCTACATTTTTAAATTCACATTCTTCTTCTGTCACAGCAAATCCTTTCATAAACTTCACTGGTTCAGCTGTTAAAGCTCCAAGCTTTGTTCCAATTTTGCCCATAGTATCATCACCCATAAGAATATGTGCCTTGATAAGAACATTGGGCATCTCTGGGTCAAGTTTCTCATCCAGAATATGAAGCGGGATTAAGTGTCTTTTCTCAGCTGTTCCATAACGTTTCCATAACTCTGACAATCCTCGACTTATGAACATTGCAACAAATCTAAGTAGCACAATAATAACATCTGTGTCATTTGACAGTGTATTGTCTTGATTGGAATCATTTTGAAAAGCCTATCAACATGTGGCACAGCACGAAGGTCAGCTTCCTTCAATTTGCTTCTAAGTTCTTGAACAGTATGGCCAGTTCCTTTTGAATATGTCTCTGCAGTCTCCAACTCCTTATTGACAGTCATTCCACTTGCAATATATGGAAATTCAGTGTCCACTGAATTATCAGCAATGTTGGTGAATTAACATCTCCAAGTTCATCTTATTTGATGTTGATGACCAGAATTTATTAAGTTGCACAGGTATAGGTGTCAAATTTTTGATGCAAGCAAGGTCAATTGTCCCCCTCGTAGACATTTGTCTAATTCTCTCCCATTCATTGACAGATAGTTCAAGATAACTGTCAAAGACAATGTGCAGCTCTTGCAAGAGCACACTGACTTTAATATCTGTAGAACAGTCTGACCGACCGCTCCTAATTTTTGTATGAATGAAATCTTGACCATTCTCAATTGTGACATGTAGTCCACAACAACAGCAGTTTTAAATGAGGACGCCTTTTTTAATTGAAATTCTTCAGTTGAAAGTTTTTTAGAGCTCTTATATGAGTTTGTGCTTCACTGGTTTGGTTGCAACATCTCCATCAAATAATGCATTTGTTGGAAGAAGATCATGCAACAGAATGTCCTTGATAAATTTGCCACATCCATCTCTGTATGTGCCTGTGAAAGTTGTTTTTCTGTAACCTGTTTTGTAGTGGCTGGTTGGACAAAACTACGGCAAGTAAAGCGTGGAAGTTTAGCTTTAGTGATTATGTCAAATATCTTTTTCTCTTTAAATACAAATCTCTCCTGCTTCAGTTCTGCATATAGTTTTTATCCATGTTCCAGGACATCTAGTAGACATGTCTTTATATCATTATCCACATATTGTTTGCTAACAATGTTGTGTAGTCGCACAGGCTCAGTCGTTTGAAAGGGGTTTCCTTGCTGCGGCATAAAATGGAGAAGGCTGTCAACATGTTTATTAAAAAGTTCCCTTCTCTTTCCCACCAGTTCTTGGTGAGGAACAGTTCCCTGATGGTCCATTAATTCTACTTTTGTCATTTCTCTGAAAGCATTGCAAATAGAAAGGACTTCATGTTAAACTAGCTGCCATTGAGCAACGTATTACGAATATTTACGTATCTGAACAACAATTCCCTTGAAGTTTTTCTGTGATCTCTGGATTGTCTGTTCCAGTTTCATATCTGGAGCCACTGCATTGAACCTTTCCTCTCTGTCTTTTACCGCAAAATGTCTTTGGATTAATGAAATCTAGCCTCTTCACTCTTTCCAAATACCAGGATCCATATCTCAGGTAGTTTATGCAATCCAATTCACGAAACACAGTAATCAGTGCCTCCACAGTCTTCACGTGCAGCTCCCATCTTACAAATCAGCATGTACCATGTTTTTCACCAGAGCTATCATGTGTAAAACATTTCCCCAGTACTTGCAGTGTTCTTAATTTTTCTTTACATTTTTTGGCAAACTCTGCGAACTTGGTTTTCAAGTTTTCTGGTTTTGAACTGAGTGTACTGAATATTGTCTGGATATGCAGAGTGTCTTTGGAATGAATTGCACCCTGTGCATTGTTCACTTCTGAGAAAAAACAAATTTATCATTCTTGTTCCAGAAAGCATTCCAACACAATGTTTCTATACCTTAAAATATGATGAGCATATCTTGTAACAAACAAACATAATGAGCTCCGCTCAATACTGAATGAACAGAGATTTCAGCCTCAATAAGTGCATTGCCTATGCCACATCCACTGAGATAACTTCCTGCAAACAACAACGCAAATTTTGACATGTGGAAAATGCCCATCATTGGATAAAGCACATCAAATTCTCCTGGATTGCTCATAAAATTGTCAGCTACAATACGTAAACCACCCTCATCACAGAAATTTGGCAGCATAGGCTGGTCTACATGCAGAGCATGCACATTTTGGAAATTGTTTAGAGTTGTGCGCATATTGTTGCATAGTTTGATACTGGTAAGAAACTCAACCTTCTTCAGTGGAACGGTATTCTGGGAGGTTAGAGCATGAATTCCAGCCCACGGAAGAACTTGATTTACTTCATCCTTCAGTTCGCACCGATTAAGTGCTATGATAAATTCGAGAAACAGCATTCACAGCACTGTCATTACATCGCGTTCCTTTACAACAAGGTCATTACAATGTTGTTAGAATGCAATGCCTTTACATCACAAGTCATATGATCAACTTGTTGTAGGGGTCGTTCCGACCTAAGGAATAGTATAATTTACTATTCCAACATCTTCCCTACTGCTGCGCACGCTGGAGTTGGAATAGTAAATTATACTATTCCTAAATCCAGCGCACCCCCTACAGCAGTTGACCTAATGACTTGCGGTGTAAAGGTATTGCGTTTCAGAGATATGCAGGTGGATTAGGAGAAATTAATAGATTCATTATGTGATTATGTGCAGTGGGGCAATATACATATAGAGCAAAGCAACTCCTTTAATCAGAAGATGATCTATTGGATTGGAGAAGGCAAGTCAGACAAGGGAAAATGAGGTTCGGATTCGGTTACCTTCAGGGGTGGGTGAGCTTTGCGCGATATAAAGGGGAATCTAGTGTGTTCTTCGGTGTGAGGTCGAATGATGTTTGTATAAACTGCTGATCTTCATATATCAACTCTATATTGAGTAATGAAATCCAAAGTCCTCAGTGTTTTTGTTGACTTGTATTGTATTCTAATATAATTCCTTTTATAGAGTGCTTACTACCCCCATGAGGTATTAAAACACTTTATGCTAGGCACTACGCAAGGCTCCAGCCCAAGATTAGTGATCAATCCAATCGTTATTCTTGGTTAATGAGGTTAGACTGTTGTTTGCAAGCAAACAAGTGCATGCATTCACTCCAGTTTATTTATGGTGGATTGAATTAAAAAAAGTTAGGTGTAATTATTAACAGGGAGCAGTGTGAGTTCCTGCAAAAGGTTGGTGCAATTTGTAGAGTAGGTTAGATCAGGTTGCAGAGATTTGACTTTCAAAGAAAGATTTTTTTTTAAGTAAGGTGTGGGTAATTTGCAGGACTACAATAATGGCAGTTGTATTTAATGATAGAAATATTAAGACAAAGATGGGTGGGGGAGTGTAGGACAGAGCAGGATATATTTTGGGGGAAATTCTGTAGATGGAAATAATGTAGAGGGGGTTTGAACGGGGGTGATGTTGTGATTGGTAGTATAGTACAGGGTAGTGTTCAGTGAAACTGGGAAACAGGTTTGGTTGGGAAGATCTTTGGTCACAATGTTGTTAGGGATGTGTAGATTGGCTGAGAATTATGAGGAGCAGGTCTGCCGGTAGGGTGTGAGGGATGGGTGGGTGTAGGTGTGCTGGGCGAGCTTTAGGCAGAAGAAAGAGAAGATGAGTGTCTTGTGAGTGTGGGTGCATAATTGCTGCATTTGAGGAAGGGATTAAATCACTACGGCTACTGTAGCTCATGGGTTCAGTCTAATAAGGGAGGATTACACCCAAGATCAGCTATCCCACCATTCAATGGGAAGAGGCTAATTAAGAGGGACACATCTATGGTACGGCAAACGCTAACCAGTTGTTAGGTGATTTAGGGCAAAGTTTCTGGCCCAAGACACTTCCAGGCAATAACAGACTCAAATTAGTAAGACTCATTGTCCTCTTCAATGTTTGCCTCGATGCCTGGGGTGAAATGTCCAGAGGACAGGGTAAATAGACTGATGCTGGATGGCATATGACCTGGCCAATGCTCCTTCCAACCCATACCTAGTAGTTGTTAGGCAACCATCAAACAAGTGCACCTGGGAGCAGAGGTGGCTCTTGTCTTCGGTCCAATTTATTTTTTTGTGCATACATAGAGAAACAAATGGGGAAAGGAGAGACTAACGTGTAAGGGAGGAAGTGAAAGATTAATGTCACAGACAGCAAAAAGCTCAATCTACAGACCGTACTGAGGAATAGATCCACTCTGTTAGACTTTCCGGAGCCCACACACCAGGATTAGCATACTTGCAGGTAGATTTCCTAATACATTCTTCGCTTTAGGAGAGCAGGAGGGTGAGGTGATAAAGTTGCCTCTTCTTGTTCACCAGTAGAAATTTGCACGCACTTTGTAATAAGATGTTGAAAGGATGAAATGAACAAGAATTACATTAGGAAAGGCGGCAGGATCAGTGAATGTTTATTGTGGCTCTTAACATGTAATAATTAATTAATTGCCTCTGTCATCAAAAGTTGAGAGAGTTACAGGCTCCTCGCCTCTAGCTGTAGCCAGAAGGAGAAAAAGGAGAAAAAGTCCAAGTTGGTATGCAACACACTAGATTCAGCAGTGGCATGAGGCGAAAAGTAAAAAACAACTGATTTATTATATGTCTGTGCATTGATCTGTGCCACATAGACAGTAATGCCTGTGAGAAAGGCTGATTCCAAATGGAACTGCTGCAAATGAAGCCTGAGCTAATAAATATTTTAGCATTGAGACACCCACAACAGTAGTTTCTTGTGCTTCATTTTGGCTAGTGCTTAGTGTCATTGATGAGAGATTCACATCTAGGCCTATCCATTTCCAGCATAGGAATGCCTGAAGAACTTTTACCCACCCAGTATTAAGTAATGTTATATTAGAGTTTGTCATTCCAATCTTCTGGACTACACAGTGAGATATCTAACTTTGCTATCCCTAAGCGATGGTATCATGATTCAGTATTTTTCAACTTGAAGTTGTGTTAAATAAAAATATTTCTTTTAAGCGCATATCTCCGTTTAGTTTCAAGATCTGAGATCCTTGAAGCTCAAGGCTTTTCCTTGATAAATGAGCTATCTCTTAGATGCTATAGGAATTATTGCGAAAGTCTTGAAAGGCGATATGACAATATCTGATAACGTTTTCCAACCTTGTTTTAAATCATTTGTTGCAATTTGGGAGATCTTCCTTTTTGTCTTCAAATGGAAGCCTGACTTTGATAGCTGTGCCTTTTCTTGTTTCAAAGCAGGATTCCTATCCAATCATTGACCTTGAAGGGATTTGTTTTATATCTGCTCATTACATATAAGGTTGAGTATGCGCATTATCCTGTTTCCTCTTTATTGCTCTTCAAATTGTTACATTAACCAGGGCTGAAGCTTGATATCCATGTTTAATAGTTTTACATGCCAACAATCTGCCTTTTAACAGGATATTTCTAATTTGCTTCTAGGAATCTCAAACCGTTGGAAATGACTCCCACAGAATCATACAAGAATCTGATCAAAGGTCTCAATGTTTTGGACTTTACTGAGCATGAAGCCCCATGCCAGCTGCTCCTCAGTGGTGATAAAGCTTTCCCAATAATGCTTAGTGCCAAAGGGGAGGTCCTCATTGCTGCCTCTCATTACGGGAAGGGACGAGTGGTGGTCATTTCACATGAAGGCTACTTGAAGAGTCCCAACTTCACCTCCTTCCTTCAGAATGCCTTGGAATGGCTCAAACCCTCACGCGATGCACTGATAGGAATCCACACAAGCTTTGACTTACTGCTGAAGACGATTCATGGGAACAAGTTTCAATCCAGTGCACAGTTCTCAGACTGCTTTGGAGTGTATTGCATGAATGCTTACGATGATAGTCAATTTAGGGACATCATCATGTCCATAAAGAGAGGTGCAGGTATCCTTATTGGAGGTCAAGCCCGGACCTGGTCTCATCAACACGGCCTTGTGAATGTCATGGCTGAATTCCCTGGAAACAAAGTGACACGTGTGGCTGGTATACATTTCACTGGCAATATTGCTGAGGCAGGAATTTTCCCTGTCACCAAGGATATGCCAATAAATCCAGTACTTGTTCAGTAAGTATCACAATCTATATCATCGTAATTTGATTTAATGTCTAAGCATTCTGTGTTGGAACACAATGTTATTATTGTTTTTAATAATAGAAATGTTACCAACTCTATTCCTAAAGGTGTCACTTAAAAAGTAGTACTTTTAAGTAGGGGTGTTCAAAATTACATATAATTAGGGTGTGTGAAATGATGCCTGTGAGATATTTTCCCCAAGTGGTTTGGTGGTGCAAAATATGCTAATAACACGGGTGATGCTTTGTACTTAATAAATAATCAAAATATGTAATTTCCAGCCGTAACTCACTGTTCAGAATTCCGAGCTCACATGGAAGTCACAATGAGGGTTCATTTGAAGCTTCAATCCCATTCAGGGCTTCTGGATGCCAAATATATTTTCTCAAATGTCCTTTCTGTGACCCCAATGCCCATGGTCAAAGACTGTGAGCTGAAGCAGTTGGCCAGGGATTAGGAACAGGACATTGCTGCAGGGCAGGACCTTTGACTAACCTGCTATGCCCGGCCAAAGCCAGTGTAGCATCTTACTCTTCTCATTTCCCCACTGGTATTCTTGGCTCTGTGAGGAAATTCAGTTTGCCCACTAGAAAGGTTTCCCAGAATTGTTTTGTTGTGTGCAATGTTCTAGAGTAGTTCAGGTTCAATGGAAGGGAGATGTTGGGATTCCAACTCCAGAAGGAGTGTCACTAACTGCAAAAACTATTCTTCCTAGCATCTGTTGTCTCCCGCTATGTATCTCATGGTTCTAGCCCTTATTAAGGCATTAAAGGCTCCCAATGTACCAAACAGGGATGCTGCTGATCCCTGATTCTGTGTGAAATAGAAGTTGGATTCCTGTATGATGTAGTTTTTAAATGTAATTTTATTTTCCCTCCATGCTCTAAGGTGTCAACGCCCTCCTCTTGTTACCCCTGTGGTCAAGAATTAGTTCCTCAAGTGAGTGGTCCAAAAAAAAATATACCTGTAAATACAGATGAAGGTCTCTGCTTGGCAGGAAACAACCATTACAACGCAGTCATTACAACGCACTATCTTTACAACGCAACATCCTTTACATCGCATGCCATTACAATGCATGTCACTGCAACGCATGCCATTACAATGCATGCCACTACAACGCATGCCATTACAATGCATTATAAGGTAAGTAATGGAAACAAGTACTTTTTACCCCTACACTATCCAACACTTACCCTACTGTTGCACTCACTGGAGTGGGAATAGTAATTTTTACCCCTACACTATCCAACATTACTCTACTATTGCCCTAAAAGTATTATGCATTGTAATGGTATGCGTTGTAATTGTATGTGTTGTAATGAAATGCGTTGTAATTGTAGTTTCTAAAAATGTGTTTTGATTGCATGCGTTGTAAAATCATGCATTGTAATGGATGTTGCGCCGTAAAAAACGCGTTGTAAAGGCATGCGTTGTAAAAGTTTGCATTGTAACAAGTCCTATTCCTGTTTGACATCAGAAAATAATCAAGTTTTGAAAACAATCTTGGTGCGCTTGAGTTGTAGGTGAGTGATCTATGTGAATTACTGGAAAAACAAAAACTGAGAAACCACATTGGAGAAATCCAAAACATGAATAAAAAGACAAGTTTAAGAAATACAAAAAAAATCTAAGTTTAAAGGAAAGATACTTTTAAGGAAAAATCCCAAATTACATTAAACTTGGGTGGAGTTTAGGACTGGTGAGGGATTTTAGGGGTCAGGAATGGGTGGAGTTCAGGTGTAGAAAGCAGGTTTTAGGGTTTAGAAATGGGTGGCATTTAGGGCTGATGAGATGTTTTTGTAGGTATCAGGAATGGGTAAAGTTTATGTGTGTTGAGGGGGTTTTAGGGTACTAGGATGAGTGGAGGTTAGGGGAATGAGGTGTTTTTCAAAGTTTGAAGATGGGTGGAGTGTAAGGATGTTAAGGGGTTTTAGGGTTCATGGATGGACGGTGATGGTTTTTAAGGTCCAGTTATGGGTGGAGTTTAGGGCCTGCGAAGAGTATTCAGGATTCAGGTTTGGGTGTAGTTTATGGTGGTGAGGACTTTAAAAGATTCAAGGATGGGTGGAATTTATATGTAGAAAGGGGTTTTTACGGTTCAAGGATGGGTAAAGTTTAGTAGTGGAGAGGGGTTTTTAGTAGGCCTGTTTGGATCTCACAGAGTTACCCAAAAACTCCGCCAAATTCTGTGGTGTTTCGTGAGTGGGTACAGTATTGCTTGGCCACTTGCAAACATGGATCGTCACACACTAGCGCATAGGGGGTGAACTTATTTAGGCTGCTGAGGGTCGTTGGGGACCAAGAACCCCTATTGTTGCCACTAGTTAGTACCACACAGTGGGATTGCTGAGACCTTATCGGTGGCCCCACCCCTTGCTTCATCAGTCTGCAAACGCACCTCCTGGCGCACTACTGGTTGGAGAATGAAGTCCCCTTGGCTGTTGAAGGTTGTTGTGGGCCAAGAACACCTACTGTTGCCACAAGTAAGCCCCCCCACAGTGGGACTGCTGAGACCTCGTTGAAGGTCCTCTCCCTTTTCTCAATCATTCTGAAAACGTGCCTCCTGACACACTACTCTTGGGGGATGATGTCTAGGTGTGAGTGTGCTAGTAAACTTCGGTCTGCCGGTGGTTGGCAGAGTTTTTGCTGTACTCCACATTCCAAGTGGGGCACAGAGTGGTAAAACTCTGCAAACTCTGCAGACGGAGTGGAGTTTGGCACCCACCCCTAGTTTTTGGTGGTCATAGATGGGTGGTGTTTAAGGGCAGTAAGTAAGGTTCAGGAATGGGTGGAGTTTGCGTGTGTGAGCAGTTTTAAGGGATCAAGGATGGGTGAAGTTAGGCATGGAAAGGTGTTTTTAGGGCCCAAGAATGGTTAGGGTTTAGGGATAGTGAGGGGATTTACTGTTCAACAATAGGTGGAATGTAAAAGTAGAAAGGGCTTTTGGGGTTCCGGGATGGCTGCAGTTTAGCTGTGATTATGGATTTTTAGGAGGCAGGGATCGATGGTGTTTAGGTGTGCTGAGGGTCAGCTAATTAAAAGCATCTGAAGTGACTGTTTGACAATGTAAATGATATAAATCTGAAATAACATTCCCTGAAGTAAAGCACTGAAATAAATACCTCTGACAAAACAGTCTGAAAGTGAGTTCTGCAACCATTGCATTTTAACATTAAAAAATAAGTAGGCAAATTCCACTTTGGATCAAAAAACATTCTATGAATTGGTCTCTACAAAATGGTAAATGCCATTCATTCTGAAATTTCCCATTAAACAGTCTGGATAAAATGGTTTCTCAGTGATGATATTGTATGAAATTGTTCTTCTATGAAATCACATATAACCGTAGGTGAGTACTATTCACTTGGGAGAAAGTGACGCCAAACATCTCTGAGGCCCATGGCTTTTGCGAAGCTAGCCAGGCAGGTTGGACCCTGATATGGGACACTACATTTTATTACAGAAAGGTTTGCTCCTTTGTATCATGTTACATGCAGTCCACAATTTGAACTCCCCTCAGTGTTGACTGTAGTCACTACAGTCAACAATGAGGGCAGCACAAATTGTGGACTGGATGTAACATGATGTAGTGTCGGCCACACTCTTTTCCCTGCCCAAACTGATTTTCATGACCTCCTCTACCATTTATCACATATTCCTGATGTTCCTTTTTATAAAAATTGCGTTTTGGCCCATTAATTACACTTCATCCAGCCCGAGCAGGAGAGTACGGGCCAAGTGCCGCGAGTACGCCCAAACCAGAGATTCTGGCCGGACTGTGGACGTAAAGATACAACTCGTGAATGACCTCTGTGAATACCAAAAGTAGTAAAGTTAGAGTTTTGTTTCAGGTTTTGCCTTTGTGAATCGAGCCCACAGTTCTTAGAATTTAGTATCCTAGCTATAATTAGTCAGTGTGTCTTGGGGGACACCTTTGGGTCAAGGTGTTTATGTTTTTCTTAATTATGAAGCAGAGGGGAGGTCCGGTTCTGGGTCCTAGGATTTGGACAATGTGTACAAGAAATGATCTAGTTGGGCACCCTCCAGGAAGCCCACCAGTCACAAGCTGTAGGAAAGTAGGATCTGCTTCTTATGGTTACCCTCACTGTTTGCTTCATGTTACACTGTTTTTGACCAGTCTGACTGAGAACCTGCAAATCAGGACCCCAGCCTATCTGCTTTCTCCCTAAACTGTTATGCTATGTGCTAAGGTGCACTCCAGATTGGATACTGGGGTACCCTGGTCAGTCCCTAGTATATGGTACCCATGTACCCAGGGCATAGGTACTCCAGAGGCCTCCCATGGGCTGAAGCGTGTATTATGCCACCCATGACAGGCTGTGCAAAATGAATCTACAGGCCTGCCATTGCAGCCTGTGTAAGTTGGTGCATGCACCACTTACTCAAGATATAGGTTTACTATATCTAAGGTTCACTACACTTAAAACCTATAAGTCACCCCTATAGCAGGCCTTGACAATCTTGAAGGCAGGGTGCTTGGTCCTAAGTGAGAGGGTGCCACTGCATGAGTAGGACATCCCTGCAGCCTACGGAGTCCATTCTCCCGGGTTGTTAGTGCTGCAGCCATTTACGACATATAGAGTGGCATTATGTGACCGCATGATGACCAACTCTTAAATGACTGAAAGTAACCCTGTCGTGTTTGGTGTCAAACATTGTGGAATCATACCAGTAACCGGTGTGGGAGGTATGATTCCACCCCTCAGAAACGAGCTTTGTGAGGTCCCTGGTGTTCCCTGTACCAGCCATCTAGTCCCGGGCAGCCCAAAAGGGTTGCTGCCAACCAGAGACACATTTCTGCCCTCCTGCTGCTGAGCCAAGCAGGTGTGACCACCTCCCAGACAGGATTTAGTGTATTAGGCCTGGACGGGGGCCCTTGCCTGCGACCGAAAGTCTGCACGAGGGGCACATTTGGTGTCCCTGTGCATAGTCCAGTTCAAACCAGTCCTGTGAGCCGTTGGCTCCTGCTCTGGCGTGAAACTGGACAAAGGATATGGGAGTAACCTCCCCATTGTCCAGACCCTCCCCTGGGAGGGTCCCCTGAATCTGTCCAACCCTCTCAGGTGGGTACATAAGGGCTTACCTGGTCCAAGATTCGACATGGAAAAGATTCTGAACCAGAAACCACTGAACGAACCTCAACTGTCTGGACACTCTGGACTTGGCTGGACTTCATTTGGGCCCAACTTTGTCTCCCACTCAGTCCAAAGCATTGTCTGTGCCTGTGCACCATAAAGGCTCCATGCAGGACCTATGGAGCATAAAGGAAAACTGAAGATATCTCCCTTGGAGTGAAGGAGTGACTCCCCTGCAACCACAGGCACCACATCACAATTGACTAGTCTGCGTCCTCCGTGGGGTCCCTACTTACTCACCTTGGGTGGTTCCTTGGGGTCCCAGCGATTCTACATCCTATAGACACTGTCTTGACTAGAGTTGTGGTTCCTATACCACTATTTTAGTATATGGTTTGGTCTCCTCCTGGAGCCCACTGTGTATTAGTGCTACATACGATTGTTTCTGTGCTACAGTATTGTGTGCTTTATGAGTATCTTTGTGTAGAATATACTGTGTCTTACTTTTAGTGTGTTATACTAATAAATACATATTCTTATAACTACCTTGTGGTTCTCCTTTCCTTTAATCAATACTATAAGGTTGCATTCTGGTAAAACAATCTGCTTAACATTCCTTCAAGACTAAGCCTGAAGGCTGCTCTCCACAGCTACCACTTGGATAGCTTTCTAATGTTATTGTAGTGTTAATACATAATGCTGCAGTGTAAACCTGTGCTAGAATGTCCAGGTAAGGCTTATTGTGTCATGACCCATAGGGGTCTATGGAAGGCTTCCGTACTGTTGAGACAGCGTAGTGTACACAGTTGTTACTGCTCGGGACATCTACTTGAAATAAGCTCTACTGGACAAGCATCTGGAGTAGTGTGGTTACTATATTTTCTGGAGACAAGCTGTGTCTGCGCAGGGGGCAGGCTTAATGATTTCCTCACCCCTGGTCTAAACAAATTTGTATAACGAGTGATCTACGCAACCGGTAAGATCATTTTATACTCGTGAAAACTATGACAGTACAATGGATATTGGATGTATATGGATTTTCCTCTATGGCATAAGACTGTATGAAAGGAATTTTTCTTAAAATCCCATGGATGTATCCCTGTTGTCACCCGCTGTTGATGTTTAAAGAGGTGACCGTTTAAAAATATGGCGCTCGAGACACGCCACGGGTGCCTGAAGAGTCTTACATGCTTGTTCCCTCATCGTGTGCCTTTAGACTGAGCACGCCGTCTGAAATGATAATGGGAGCGCTAATGCGAGAAGAGATTCCTTTTGCCTGATGCCTTTTAAGATTATTCATTTCAAGAATATGTCAAGCGCAATCCGGGCTTGAAAAACAATAGCTCATCACGCTGTCAAGCCACGGTTATAAGTGTGCAAGCGTCGGGCACAACATCAAGTGCCGCTGTGATAAAAGGGAAATGAATAATTAGTAAAATAAAGGGAAACAAGATCTCTACTTACCAAGCTTGTTTTCTGCTCCTGCTTCTGCACCCGTGGATAAAGACAAAAAAAAAAGGAAATCATACAGCAAGCAAAATAGAGATAGGGCAAAAGGAGAAAATATTGCCAAATATAGATACAAACAAAGAAGAAGGACTAAGGGGAAAGACACCAAAAAAGAAAAGACTGGCACATGAGATTTGAAATGATTTATTATTTTAGCTTATTGTGTTAGTCTATTTTATTAATTTATTGTTTTACTTCCTTATTTTAATTAATTATTTTGATTTATTGTTTATATTTTCATTACAAGTATCAAACATGTCTGATCAAGCTATGGCATCACCTCCAACCTTTTTGGCTACGCATGGTTTACCACCTACTCCGTGGGAACAGTGGAAGAAACTATTTTTTACTTACATGTTGGCTATAGGTGGTTATGGTATGGTCCTGTTAGACGCCAAGCTATTTTATTACATCATTTGGGGGTAGAAGGTTGTATAAAAATCTACCAGAGGTTTCCTTGGGAATGGAAGATGGTCAGCCTAATAACATTGATGAAATGTCCATACACATGTTAGATGCACAGTTTATTACTAAGATTAATGTAGTAATGAAACGGCACAAGTTCTTTTCGAGGATACAATTGTTGGAGGAAGATATTGACATATATCTAACAGCATTACGTGGATTATCCTCAACTTGCAAATTTGAAAACTTAAGTGATTCCCTCATTAGGAACCAGATAGTAAGATATACTAATGATAAAGGGGTAAGGGAGAAACTGTTTAGAAAGGATCTTAATCTTGAAGAGGCTATTCAAGTTGTCAATGGTATGGAACAAGCTTCCAAGTGGTTAAAGGAAATGGACACTTCTTCAAAAATTGGTCGCAAGGTTGAAAGGGAGTCTGCTCCCATATATGAAGTACAAAGGCTGCCTAGTGGAAACACAATGACGAATGCTACTGGAGAGATGAAAAAGGACATGTCCAGTGCTGGAGGCAAGAAGGAAATTGTAACAAGAGAAATAAAATGCTATAGGTGCGGTGTTCCTGGACATATTGCAACCAGTTTTAAATGTGCAGCAAGAGGCATTGTGGCAAAAAAGGACATTTTGCTGAGATGTGTAAGACAAGACCTAACCCAACCAGTGTTAGATTTAAGGAGGATGATGATGTGTGTGAAAGTGTTACCAACATTTTTCTGACTATCTATGAAGAGGAATGTGCTGTACAAGCCTCCAGCGATGTTGCACATGTGACGGAACTCAATGGAGTAAAAAACAGAAAGCGATGGAAAATTGGAAAAACCACCTCGCATTGTGTGTCTGGATGAGTTATAAGTAAAAAATGTGGTGGACTCTGGAAGTATGAATACCTTAGTGTCAAAGGACCCATTATCTAAGGAATGATATGATGATTGGTCCGAAACTGATATAAAGGCTGTAGGATATGGTGTAAAAGGAATTGAAATTTCTGCTATGAGATGGATAAATATTTCATTCGAGGAACAAGTAGTGCATGGTCGGGTGTATTTAACCAATTTTGTTTCTAACCTTTTTGGCTGGCGTCACCAGAAAGACTTGGGAATCATTTTAAATCCCAATGCAATAAATCCAGTTATGTTATCAATGTTTGAATCGCAATGTGTGAATCCAATGGATACCTCTGATGAGTGGGTGAAGAAGAGATATCCTCCTGTGCTCAAGGATGATCTGGGACTGCTGTAAGGATTTTTTCACAAGATGATTCTTGAGAATGGGGCAGTTCCAGCAGTACATAAGGTGAGGAATGTCCCTTTTCTGATGGAAGAACCTTTGCAAGAAGAATTAAATAAGTTATTGAGTCAAGGAATAATTGAGGCCATAGAGTCATTGGAGTGGTTAGCCTCAATTGTTGTGGCTCCCAAGGAGGGTGGTAAGATCAGATTATGTATTGGCTTAAGGGACCTCAATAGAAATATTTGGGTTGATAGACAACCGCTTCACAATAGTTCAGAAATGTTGTCAGCTATGTCTGGGGGAAAAGTATTCACTGTTGTCGATATGTCGGCGGCATATCACCAGGTCAAATTGCATAAGGATTGCAGGCATCTAACATCCTTTGTTACCCCATTAGGTGCATTCCGCCATTTACCGATGCCATTTGGGCTGGTATCAGCATCGGCGGTGTTTCAAAGAGTGATGAAGCAAATTCTTGAAGGTTTGGAAAACGTGTGGCATTTCCAAGATGATGTCATTATAGCTGGCAAAGATGAATCACATCATGATTAATTGCTTGAAAAAGTGATGGGACGTTTGGATGAATTTGGGTTGACTGTCAAGCGAGAGAAATGTCAATTCAGGAAAAAAAGTGTTACATATCTTGGACATGAGATATCAAGTGAAGGGATGCAACCTAGTATTATCCAAGGGATAAGTGATGCACCGTGCCCTGAGAGTAAGGATCAACTCAAATTCTTCCTTGGGCTAGCCTGATACTGTTCGAAATTTGTAAAGAATTTTACTGAAATAGTGGAGCCATTAAGGGTATTGATGAAAAAGAATATGGTATTTGAATGGAGCGATGTATGTGAGAGGGCATTTCAACAGATCAAGGAAAGTATCACGGAAGCTCCTTTTCTTGGTCATTTTGAAGTGACGGCTAAAACTTACTTGACTACTGATGCTAGTAATGTTGGACTAGGAGCGGTATTGACTCATGTGGTGAATGATCAAGAGAAGATTGTAGGATTTGCTTCCAGGAGGTTGCAAGGTGCTGAACGGTCCTACTCTGTGATTGAAAGAGAGGCTCTGGCATGTTGCTGGGGCATCAACCACTTTAAGTATTTTCTGTGGGGTCTGCCTTTTAGAGTTTGGACTGACCATAAGCCACTTTTGCATTTGTTTAAGGGTTGCAGAGGACTGGACAGTCAAGTTACATCCAGGATTTCAAGATGGATAATATCCGTCCTAGAATTCAATTTTGAAATGGAATACTTGAAAGGGTTGAAGAATGTGGTGGCAGATTGCCTTTCTCGTTTACCTACTAAGAGAGTAGTAGCTGAAGTGGTTGATGTAGAAATCGATGTGAACAATGGATGTGGAATTCAAGAATGCATGGCGTTAAAAAAAAGTGGAATGGGACATTGCCATGGAGGGCAATTTGGTGTTAGAAAAAGTGAAAGAAAACATTAGGCAAGGTTGGCATCGTGATATAGGTCATGATGATCAGATGGAAGAATATTGGGGAGTCAGAGAAGAATTGAGCATCCTGGGCAATAAGGTGATGAGGAGGAGTCATATTATTCCCCCTGTGGCACTTCGGGATCGGATTGTTCTATTGGTGCATGAGGGGCACACTGGGAAGAAGAGAAGGATAAGACAAACTTATTGGAGGCCAAAGTTGGATAGCATAGTGGAGGATGCTGTGAAACATAGTTGTGCATGTGCTAATAGTGATAAAGTTAAAACGTTGAGGCAACCTCCATTGAAATGTATTGAGATACCTGCAAGACCTTGGGAGAGATTAAATTGGGTACTGAGTGGAGGTTTATTATGGTGCTTGCTGACTACCATACCAAGTGGTTTGTGTTCAAACCTATGAGTATCATCAATTCTAAGAGTGTGATGGATTTTCTGGAAGAGGTTTTCTTGGAGGAAGGTGTGCCAAAAACTACTGTGTCAGTTAATGGTGTACAGTTCGTTTCACATGTGATGAAGGAATTTATGGAGAAGTGGGGAACTGTCCATGAAAGGGCGACCTCATTTAGACCACAGGTGAATGGAATGGTCGAAAGGATTAATCGTTTAATCATGGACAATATACAATTGTCATTGGCAAATGGATTATCCCGGAAGGAAGAATTGAAGAAATTGTCGTGGGCACACAGGACTACCCATCATGCTGTAACTGGAATCTCTCCCTTTGTTTCTTTAAAGGGTAGGGAACCTCCGAGGAAGGAGAATCCTGTTTGGTTGGTTGCCAAAGATTGTGTGTGGGTAGATCATGAAGCTATAAAAGCAAATGTTACAATGAAGCAATAGCGTGCAGAGGAGTATTACAATGTAAAAAAAGGTGTGAAGGAACCAAGCATTGAGGTGGGTGATTGGGTAGTCACGAGAAAGAGTGGAGTGGTGATAAAGGGAGACAGTACATTCTCTACTCCATTGAAGGTTGTTGAGGTTAAGCATAATGTGGTTCTGTTAGAGAATGGAACCGTGTGGAGTGTTGGAAGTGTTTGCAAAGTTGCTGAACACTCAGGGTAAAGTTTCACTTTATTTAGCATTCTGTATAAAATGTTGTTTTAGTTTTATCCGTTTCATGTTATTTATGAATTTCCTATTGAATTGTTTTGTAACAATTTATTTTCCTTTTGTTTTTCTATGAGGGAAAAGATGTGTAGTGTTAATACATAATGCTGCAGTTTAAACCTGGACTAGAATGTCCAGGTCGGGCTTAGAGTGTCATGACCCATAGGGTTCTATGGAAGGCTTCAGTACTGTTGAGACAGCATGATGTACACAGCTTTTACTGCTGGGGACATCTACTTGAAATAAATGCTACTGGACAAGCATCTGGAGTAGTGTGGTTACTACATTTATCTTTGACCTCTAAAATCACCATGAGGGTTGTTAGGACTGGTACAGGGTGCCCAGCCCACTTTAATTAGTTGACCTCATATATCAGACCAACTTCTCACACAAGCTGTTATAGTAAGCCATCCGTTCTGCCTTTTATGCACATTCTGCAACTGGTTGATGATAAGAGGCTGCCTACCTCTGTCTTTGGATTTTTTACACCCTCTTCTAGTTCTGAACATTGGCCCATCTCCTCTGTGACTCTATCCAAAGCATATCACAGACATGGCCTAAGCAGGATCACGCCTGACCTAACTTTTCCAATTCTGGTTTCTAGGATCTAGCAGGTGTTCTTGATTGTCTATAGAATTAATGCA
Source organism: Triturus cristatus (assembly GCF_964204655.1). Taxonomy (NCBI): domain Eukaryota; kingdom Metazoa; phylum Chordata; class Amphibia; order Caudata; family Salamandridae; genus Triturus; species Triturus cristatus. Next base: position 572,299,179 of record NC_140588.1, read on the forward strand.
GTGTCCATTGTTAGCTTAGCACCACAGAAATCACTCTGACACACCCTGTTGTTGCTGCCAGTCTGGGGTTCATTTGTTTGTGGGCATGGGTTTAGAGAATTTGTCGATTTTAGTTTGATGAGATGTCCTGATGAAGTATATATTTCACCATAGCCTTTGGTGACAGGTAGAGAGGATTCTAGGGTGTGTTAACTACCTCCTCACTCACTGGTGTCCAACCCTTGTGGCGGTGAAACCAGTTCTCTTTTCTTTCACTGGGATTACTCCTCTTTAAAGCTTTACCTCGGTTTCAAGGATGTTGCTCCAACAGGCACTGGAAAGTCACTCATTTTCCAATATCTGAAGCCCTCACGCTATCTCTGTCTGGTACCCCTGGAGTTCTGCATACTTAAGGCTCAGTCGTCATTTCGCTCACAGCCAGTCATCTTCCCCTGCTACTGTGCACATTTGATCATCGACTTGGGTGTGGGCTGCTCATGCAGCACATTCCACCACACTCAGCATGTCTAGGGGACTGAACAGCGTGGGCCCTAATCTGCCATCTTCTCCCTCAGTATGTCAGTGTAATGATTCATAGTGAGGCATCTCTTTAGTGAATCTTGAGTCACTCCATTAGGAGCACTTCATTGCAGGTGGTAGGTGTATGGTGACTCACGGATGTGTCTTCCCCTTCACAGTTTCATCTCATGGCAATCAAACTACGACCTCTGGTGGCTTCAAAATGCAATCTGCCACCCATTTGGTATTTATTTATGGGAGAGAATCTTGGTTTCTGCTACTGTGGTATATGATTGAGTAGGACTAAATTCAGGCCTGTTAGGATCATAGAAAATTGTGTCTGTCATTTTTGGCTTTTAGCCTAGGCTCCACCCCATCTTCATATGTATTCTTTGAATCATTGGAATCTGGGAGGCTATTGTTTTGGAGGGCAGAAACTTAGAAATTGATAACCTCTGAGACTTCTACAATAACATACACATCCTGCTACAAGGGCTTCGTTTTGTTGTTGAAGGAATGAAGGAATCTTCATTTTATGCTTTATCCAAGGCAGAAAATACATGGGGTAGAGGGTTATATAATTTAACACTACCTGTATTTCTAGATTGGATTCCCGAAGATTGTGACATTGATTGAATCAAGAGGGGCCCTCATTTAGGATTTTTTTAAAGATTCTTTCAAAATACTTTGATCCAGTGGGATATGGAAAGCCCAACTGGTGGGTTTAAGGGGCAAGTATTTCTGAACTATCTTTCTTCCTATATCTTCAGTAACTGGAATGGGTCACGGGGAGTCAACAAATCCCTTAAGCTGACGAGACATTTTTGCACTACCAAATTATATTACATGGAGCCTTCGCAGAAGGAAAAGGTTTCTTTACAGATTGCTTAATTGGGTGACTGACAGCTTCATTTCACCATAAACAGCAGGGTTTCTCCTTTCACACTGAAAGAGATATGGATTAGGCTTTTCTGGGAATAGACTGCAGCCTGACTTACTTTGCATAAGTGTGCTGGGTGGAGCTTGTTTACTTTTTCTGAGTTATAGTCTTACCTGGAGAGATTGGTTTTGTAAATCTGACACAATAACCATTGTTCCTTGGTTTCCACCTTCCCAGTATTTGATATGAATGCTAGTGTAGCATCTCCTTTTCCAGTCTAGAGAACAAAGAGTCCTACAGTTGGCTGCCTGACAAAAAGGATCTGCGGTTTTGAAACTTTTCTCAAAATATTTACTGATAACTGTAAGGAAGAAACATATTTGTTTTGTTCCTTATTTGTTTGGGTTTCCTATCATGCTTTATGCTGTTTCACCGAGTCTCCTAAACAAGGTAGAGTGAGAGTGTGCAATGGTAACTTGAAACTCCCACAACTAGTGGCAAATCAGCCTTGAGGCTGAAGGAGCAGGAGGCACATGTTCTAGATCAGCTCTATAACCGTGAGTCGATGGTACTTTTTCTAAGCATGAAAGTGTAGGGGGGAGAGACATTGTTAACAATGTCAATCAATCTAATTGCCGTTCTCTATGGTCTTTAAGAATCACAGACTACTGAATAAAGTTAGTTAATTTATTACAAATCCAAAAACAACTGTATTTTAAGACACCTCAAAATAAGAGTGTAGAAATACATTGGGACTAATACCAAGCCAAATCCATGAATAAAGTTAAGGCGGTGCAGCATACACAAGACAATTAATTCAACAATCAGGATACAAAAGATTAAGGAACAAGTATCCAGGTTCCCCTGCATTGAACGTTCGTGGAAATGAAGCATTAATTTGTCCTTACACTAGCACTAATGTGACACCCCTAATTAGGCATTTTGATGGGCAGGATCAGTTAAAGTGTCAGCATGTGGAGTCTTCCTTAGAAGTCTCCCCACTCCTATTGGGTCATGTAGCATGAAGCTACAGAGACAGAGCTTGTTCTAAGATGCTGTCTTTCCAAAGGGCAGAGAAGAAGTGGGTTCTTTCCTTACTTACAATACTCCTAGTATCACAGGTATCTTCCCAGGATGCATTTCAGGTCACGCCATCCGATCAGGCCACATTCTCATAGGTAGTTTTCCGTGAGATGACGACTTAACATGATGACCTTTATTCCCAGGCCCTCTCCGGTGAGAAGGAACAACTGATCTCCTTATCGGCATTAGCTCCTAATGTATCTTCTTCTCTTCTTGCCTAACTCCTAAAACCAAGACATTATTCTAACTAACAAGGGTGCTTCTTTCACCTGCAACATAAACGTGAGAAAGAAAAGAATCTAACACACACAGAATTCAACTATTATTTTCTAATGCGAGAGCCTCCAGGGGAAATACATCGCAGGCCTACAATATTCAGCTAACAGAAGAGAAATGAACATGAGCTTAACGAAGTTACATAGAAATTAAGACATGTGCAGTTAATATTTCATCTGCATATAAAATGACACGAATTACAGAATTCTTCATATACTCTACGTTTTGGCATACACACGTCACATTCATGTTATTACATTGCAAAACCTTAACCCTCAGGTTAACACAACAAAAGATTATATGTGGTTGCAGTCTACGCGTGTGATTATAGTGCACCCTACAATGAAAATTGGAGTTATTGCTACATCAAGGCCTAGCCATGATGGGAGGGAGAAACAGGAATAGGCAAACCAAGCAAAGTCAATAAGACTGGGCTATTCCAGATGAATGTGTTCTTTGTAGTAATTACTCTATTTTGTGTTATACATGTGGATGCACAAGCTGACAATACTCACATAGGTACCCAAGCCAATGAACAAAGTTCTTCGAGAAACATAGACAACATACATACAGGCAGAAACATGTGTGTGCCAGATTAGTGCAACTCAGATCTGACAGTCTGACGTCATAGACGATGAACTATCTCAAAGAGACGCAGATTAACTGCCATTGACTTTAAACAGCAGATAATATAACTTTCTTATAACTTTCTAATAGGCAGTTTCACACAGCAAAACCTTTTAGTTTATACAGAACTGGCAGATGCTAAGCATTCAGCTGTAGAAGACACACAATCCTGACACGGAGTGAGGGAAGACATATGGAAGCATATGAGTGGCTGAGTCACAGTGTTGAGAGAAGAATGAGGAGGTACATGGCTATGTGGGTGAAAATGGGGTGTAGTGAGCAGTATTGTGGGGTATGTGATTGGTGTTGAAAGCGATGGGTGTTGTAAAAGAGTGACTGTGTGCAAGTGATTTTAAAGTGATTGATATTGTGGGGGCTGATGGAAACGTGCAAGTGAAAGGTGTTCCTCAGTTGTGTGTCACAAAGCTGAGTGATGTCGTTGGCTGAGTTTGCATATAAGTGGCAGTAGGTAAATAGGTGGTGGGCCTAGTAGGTTTGCAAGTATGATTGGTTGATTCAGCAGGCAAGAGTGAATCAATGCGAGCTCATGCTGTTGAGTGATATTGCTAGTTGTTATCTAGGGAGAGGTGTGGCGCAGTGCCCAGAGTGGCTGACTCCGAGCACAGGGCTCACGGTTTGATCACCGGCAGCAGCTCAGCTCGGCATCATGTGACTCTGGGCAGTAGCTCACAAAATCTCTCCGACGGTCCCTCAGCGCCTGGATACCCTAATAGGTGATCAGTCCGTGCATTGCAGATGTGGAAATATTTAGATTGCTCACGGTTATGACTGAGTGCACAAATGTTCAGGCAGTGGCATGTTTGGGTGTGAGGTTAAGTGATGCTGACTAAAGGATGATTTAAGACCCAAAAATCACTGTGAGAACAAACACAAGATAACATCACTCTCACATTCTTAATAATGGAATGTGCCATCAGAGCCATGAAAGAGAATTTCTTTCTATTCCAGAACCAACTGTACTAGTAAATCACAGTCACTTTGATGGGCAGTTCTCTCACCCACAGCATAGCTAATTTGTGCATGCAAAAGTTTGAAAGCGTATAAATCAACTCAGATAACAATCCATACCAAGCACATCTCAAACTATGGACAAGATATATTGATGATGTTCTTGTGATCAGGGAAGGTAGTTCAGATTTAATTCTGACATTCACACAATGGCTTAACACTAGGAACAATCATATGAAATGTACCTTATGATAACAGTAGGACTTTTCTTCCCTTTTTGAACTTAAAACTGTACCCTAAAAATGGATACATACAGTTGGAATTATATAAGAAACTAAAGGCACATAAGTCTTTAATATTATATGAAAGTTTCCATCCATGAGCACTTTGTGGCAATCTGCTTGTCGGACAATTTCTTAGAGCTCTGAATTGGAAAAGTTTAAGAATCATGCCACTGAACTGGTGAGACCCTGATACAAAAAAACTTCTCTCTCCATTTGGTTCCCAACGCTACCAAAAGAGTAAGGAGCAATCACAGCGATGCACTCCTCGAAGATTATCAGAAAACCATGTCGAATGGATTGGTATGTGTAGGCACTTTCAGTCATTTGGCAACTACTATTAAAAAAGGAAACCTAAAACACTGTCACATTCTCAATACTGGTGACATGGAGTTGGAGAGACCAATATCTTCTTTCAAGAGGAACAGAAATCTGAAAGCTATGGTTGCACATACTAGTCCTAAAATAACTAACAGATACGTCCAAGATACCCTTTGGCCACTTCTAAGCATCAGGGGCTACTTTCCATGTTGCTCATGCTCAGTGTGTCATCTCACTCAGCGCGTTACAACAAACAAATGATGGACGGAATGCTGACAATGCAGACATTCTCCCCCAGTCAAGAGATCTGGGTTAAATCCATCGTTCTTTTGCCCACTACGCCACCCCAGTTTAGACATGGCCATATGCAAATCAGTCTTGACCCTGTGCCTCATGGGAACAGTCCCGCCCGAACTGCCAAGCCATGTCTTCCCTGGACTGGAATCAAGCATCCTAGGACCGGTTTCTGGCTATCAGCCGTCATCAGCCAGGATAGCTTGACTCCAGTGGCGTAGTGAGCATGGGTCCCATGTCTGGGAATACCCATCCCACTTAGGGCGAAAAGCGTTACAACAAACAAATGATGGACGGAATGCTGACAATGCAGACATTCTCCCCCAGTCAAGAGATCTGGGTTAAATCCATCGTTCTTTTGCCCACTACGCCACCCCAGTTTAGACATGGCCATATGCAAATCAGTCTTGACCCTGTGCCTCATGGGAACAGTCCAGCCCGAACTGCCAAGCCATGTCTTCCCTGGACCGGAATCAAGCATCCTAGGACCGGTTTCTGGCTATCAGCCGTCATCAGCCAGGATAGCTTGACTCCAGTGGCGTAGTGAGCATGGGTCTCACGTCTGGGAATACCCATCCCACTTAGGGCGAAAAGCGTTACAACAAACAAATGATGGACGGAATGCTGACAATGCAGACATTCTCCCCAGTCAAGAGATCTGGGTTAAATCCATCGTTCTTTTGCCCACTACGCCACCCCAGTTTAGACATGGCCATATGCAAATCAGTCTTGACCCTGTGCCTCATGGGAACAGTCCAGCCCGAACTGCCAAGCCATGTCTTCCCTGGACCGGAATCAAGCATCCTAGGACCGGTTTCTGGCTATCAGCCGTCACTCTCACTCAGCGCAACACGGAAATTTACCTTGGGTTGACTTCTTCATGGATAATCTAACTCCATACCAATTGTAACACCAGTGGCGTTATTTACTTGATTCAAAGTCTTTATAGCATACCTTACATTGGAATGACCACTCGCAAAGTGAAGATCAGAGTTTTAGAAACCGGAGCACTATAAGATGCAAACACTCTAATACTTACATGCCATTTCTTGACACTTTAGCATAGTGAGAATGACCTGCAATGGACAGTTATTGACAAACCATAATATTACTCTCAAACATGTGGTCTGGAACGTTTTCTGTTTCAGAAGGAACAACATTGTATTTTTAGGTTAAAGAGGATTAACTCAGGCCCCAACGATTACATCCCGTGGACCAGTCTGCCATGATCCTAGTAGTTTGACACATTTTTTAGAGAAACACTAGTCTTTTATTTGACTCATGAACTAAAATCATGCATGGCACAAATAGATGAGCTATCCCCATGATTCTTTTTTCAGCTTCCTTTTTTTCCTTTTCTTTTTTTCCTAAGTGCAAGCTGTGGGATATTTGAATGTTTATCTACTCTTCTCTCTGTTATCTTTTATTCAGAAATATGCAACATATATGAGACCCGCAAGTTGTATGCAGACCACTCACAAAAAGTTTACATTTTATGCCACTTCAGTTGTGGTTTCTTGAAACATATATGAGCCCCGTTGTTGGCCCTTAACCTCTCTACAATTTACATCTATATTCAGAGCACCTTATTCAACAGACTCCGAACCGTGCTGGGACTTCATTTCCCAGTACTCCCTTGGTACCCCCATGTTCTCTCAAGAGACTACACCCTGTTGGGTCAGATGTTGAGGCCCGTAGACTTTATATGACTTCTAGGTGCGGGAATTGTTGCTTTTTCACCTGACCAACCATGTAGGGACCATAGCAGTAAGTACTTAAGCCGCCTCTCTGTGATCCTACATGTAGATATTTTCGCTTAGACAAATTATGTTTTCCAGCGGAATTTTGACTACGCCAAACCCACATCAGACATCGATCTGGCCAAGATATTTAAACATTTGGAGCTCTGAATGTCATAATGGTCTCTCAAGCATATGTTGCGCTTTTGATGAGCGACTCATGACTATACTTCAGGACAGCCTATAGAAAATATCTCTGGTACATGCCATTTCTAATAAGTGCCAGTACATACCACTATGTTTATTCTTTTGTGCGATTTTAATTGTTTGTCTCTCAAGTTTCTGTTTTATGTAGTTCTGTTTATTTTTTATTGGTTTGCCAAAATAATGCTTGAGTTGAGGTCAGATACCCAACTTCTTAGACCTGTAAGCCTTATGGAAGCCATCCTCCAAACATTTTGCCATTACCTCTCCAATTTTGCTGATCTTATTTGTGTTGGCCTTAGGACTCTGTGCACTTTACCACTGGTCACCAATGCTAAAGTGCTTGTGCACTCTCCCCTAAACGTGGTATATTTGGCTTATTTGGCACATTTAATTTAATTGTAAGTCCCAGGTAAAGTGGTAACCCAGATACCCAGGGCCTGTAAATTAAATGCTACTAGTGGGCCTGCAGCACAGATTGTGCCACTCCCTGTGAAGCATTTATCAGGCCTGCCATTGCCGCCTGTGCGTGCAATTTTAAAGCTACCATTTCTACCTGGCAAAATAAAAGTTTTTACAAGCCCAAACCTTCCTTTTTAATACATTAACATCATCTCTAGGGTATGCCCTAACTATCTCAGCGGGTAGGGTGCAATGTATTTAAAGAGTTGGACATGCACTTTTAAGTTTTACTTGTCCTTGTAGTGAAAAACTCCTTAATTCGTTTTTCACTATTGAAAGCCCTACCTCTCCCATTAGATAGTATTGGGTTACCTACCTTGTTACATTACATTTAATAAGTGATAGCTTTCAATTGGGAACAGGTGTGCAGAGTGAGGGAACATCTGATGTTGAGTGGAAGCTTGTTCCAGGTCTTTGCCATGATGTCGTAGTAGGCTCTTCCACCCCCTCTGTCTCTGCGGATGAGCAGGGTTTCGGCGAGGGCGAGGTCGGTGGAGCGGAGGTCTCTCGTGGGTATGTGGAAGGAGAATCTTTCATTGAGTTATTGGGACCCGGTGTTGTGGAGGGATTTGTATATTCATTAACAACAGTCCCTAGCAAAAAACTTGAATAAATAGTATAATTTCACATAGACTTCAATGAGACCTATGTCGATTCCTCCTGTGTCCAGCCGGACAGAGAAGCATTTAATCTTGGTTTTTTAGGTAAAAAGTTAAGGGTAGTCAAGAATTATGAAACAAGGGCACAAGCCTGTACCAAGTTTTCAACAAAAGGGGAAAAAGGAACAAATCAGAAGAATTTAGGGGACAATACAAGAAAGGCAAAGAGGCTTTGGAGCGATCAAGGAGGCTTACATAACAATGATCAATCTAAGTAGGCACTAACCAACAGCTACCACAATACATTTACACAATGGATATCATGTGGAACTGTTCTAGAAAGTCGACGTGACGTTTCGATCCCTAGCTCCTAGTGTTTTGGGATCATCATCAGGACAAAAAGATATATAACAGTTGCCTGGTATAAGTACAAAGCCTATGAACGTTAATGTGGAGAAATAAGGAAGAAAAAACATAAAAAAACATTAAGTATTAAAAACATTATTAAGTATGTCAGCATAAGGTGCAGTGCGTATATCTGCAGTTATAAGCTCAAGGAGCGTGCAACAGGAGCCCAGTGATGAACAATCATGCGTTTCATCGTGTACGTGGCAGTGATCTTGGTCGAGGGAGCCGGTCTTGGCTAGTGAAGGCGAGATGAGCACCTTGTTCGTTGCTGTAGTTAAGTAAAGGAGATTCGTGCGATGGTACAGCAGTTGACGTGAAGGTCATGGGGGATGAGGCAGTGTTGGGCATGCGGCGATGGTACATGCGAGGAAAATTAGTGTGGTGCCTGATGGGGAGCTGTGGGATAAAAGGTGGGACCCCTGATTAGGGGTGGGCAAGTGGCGAGGATGTGGAGGTGAAGAGAATGCTTACCAAGGGGATGGAGCTAGCGCAGTCTGCCATTTGGTTATGGTGACGAAATCCAGGACGCGCGTCTGAAAAGGTATCAAGGAGGCTGGTATCAAGGGGGCAGCGGCAGTGACTGTCCGTGGTTCCGATGTTGGGCTGGTGAGAAAATATGGATTAACGGACGGCGGGGGTGGGACTGAGTCTAAGGACATGAACTTGAATAGCGCTTACCTCAACTATGTCTTCTTGGTAGGAGAACAGGTATGGTGGGATGAAAGAGCGTCAGCGTCAGCCGCTGTCCGTGGGGTACGGGATTAATCTGAACGAAAGATGCAGATTTTAAGTGAAGGTGAAATTTCAGGTTGCGGAGGGTGAATGGAGTGTGGTTAGCGCTTACCTTGGTCGTGTGTCAAGGTCGGTGTGTTGAATGCGGGCCCGATTGATGCAATGTCCGGCCGGAAGCAACGATGGCTGTCCGAGTGCCGTAGGTAATGCTAAACGGGGGAAAATGCATTAGGGGGGAGAAATTGGTGTCCGAGATCTTAAGTGTCAGATCTAAGACGGCGCTTACCTCACAATGGAGTCAAGATGCGATGTGGATGGTGCCGGGTCAACCAACGATCGGGACTGGGAACGCAAGTGAAGTGCTTGGTTAAAATGGTGTGGCTAGGTGAAGATGAAGGAAGGACTACGGAGAGTTGCAACAAGGATTATGGGGGCCATTTTGGAATGGGAGTGAGATGTGAAAAGAACATGTGAGCGCGGCCACCATTTGAAAAGGGTGCTCGTGGTAGTGGTAAAAGTAAAAAGCTTTTTTTACAAAGCCGAATGGTTTTGAAAAACATAGAGCAATATGAATTAACAATCATTCACCAGTTAAATCACATATTAACCGTACACGGGAAACATTAGAACAAGTAAGTTGCAGTGTTCATGGATCCAATCAGGATTATTCAAGGGGGAAAGTCTCTTGGAATGCAAACTTTTAAAGGAGAGTTGTCCAATCTTCTGTCCTGTTAAGGCCTTTACGGATAGAGTCAAAAGTGATAATTGCTTTCAGTTCTTCTTTGTTTAGCAACTGGGCCATGTTGCCACCGCGTTGTGGTAATTTCAATACTTTCAAAACTGTCCATCGGATGTCATCTTCGTGATGATTGGCCTCTCCAAAGTGTTCCACAAGGGGTGCATTTGGAGTTCTGCATCTGATTCTGCTTCTATGTTGGCAAATTCTTGTTTTTACTCTTTGTGTAGTTTGGCCAATATAGATTTTTTGGCAAGGGCACATGATTAAGTAAATTACATTCGCTGTATTACAGTTGGAAAAGGAATTGCTTAGTGTAGTGATGTTATTGAACATGAAACTTTTGCCTTCCATAGAAAACACACAAACATTACAGTTTTTACATTTGAAATGCCCTATAATGGGTGGAAGGCCCATTGCTCCCTCAATGGTGGAAGTTTTTGTGGGAGAGGGTAGGCAGGCTCGGATTAGATGGTCTTTCAGATTTTTGTTCTTCTTGAACGCAAAAAGTGGTTTGTCTAATACGAGGTTTCCTGCGTTCAAAATGGGCCAGTGGTGAAGTATCGCTTTTCTTAATTTGTTTGAAACTGGCGAAAAGGTGGTAACACAAGCTATTCTTTGTGTGTCTTTTTTTGGTTTGGGGGTAAGTAAGATGTCCCTAGGGCAATACCATGCGCGTTTGGAGGCATTCTTCACGATTCTCTTGGGGTAGCCTCTTGCTTTCAGTTTTGATGCGAGATAATTTGCTTCTCTAAAATAGTCAGTTTTACAAGAGCAGTTTCTCCTTATTCTAAGGAATTGCGAATAGGGCAATGAATCTCTTAGGGCCCTTGGGTGGTTACTAGTGTAGTTTAGTAAAGTGTTACGCTCAGTTGGTTTCCGATATAAGCGTGTGAGTAATTCCCCTTCAGAGTGAAAAATTGAGAGGTCTAGGAAAGCAATAGAATCTTTGGCGGAAGTGGTGGTGAATGACAAACCTGCACAGTTATTGTTCATCCAATGCCCAAAGGAGATTAAAGACTCTGTGTTTTCTTTCCAGATTATGAAGATGTCGTCTATATATCTCCGCCAGAAGCCAATACAGGGGAAGAACGGGTTAGAGTCAGTGAGGATGACATTGGTTTCAAGTTGGTCCATGAACAATACTGCCAGATTTGGGGCAAAAATTGCGCCCATTGAGGTACCTTTAATCTGTTGGTAATAGATGTTGTCGAAAAGGAAGAAGTTGCGTGTCAGGCAAATTTCCAGCAATTGGAGGATAAAGGTAGTGGGTACTGCGTGGGGGCGAGGTCGTGAGTCAAGGGTCTTTTTGATTACCAACAGGGCGGATATTTGTGGTATGTTTGTATACAACGATTCGACGTCCATAGTACATAAGGTTTCAAAATTTGGGTTGTAAGAATAGTGTTCGATAAGGTTGATCATCGCCATCGAATCCCTAACATAGCATTGGGTATAGGGGACAAATTCTTTAATAAAGAAGTCAACATAAGCACCAAGTGGTTCTAGGATTGAGCCACAGGCTGAAACAATAGGGCGACCTGGGGGGTTGGTTGTGTTTTTATGAATTTTTGGAAGTGTGTATATGACTGGGGTACGTGGTGTTCTCACATTGAGGAAGTTGAATTCTTTTTTGGAAAGAAAACTGGCCTGAAGGCCCTCTGTGGTTGTCTTCTTAATTATTTCTTGGATTTCCAAAGTAGGATTTTTAGCTAGTATCAAATAATGGTCTTTATTACCCAACTGACGTTGAATTTCAGCCACATAGGCTGTCTTTTCTTGCAGGACTATGCCTCCACCTTTGTCTGCACTCTTGATGATTACTGAGTCATTCTCTTTGAGTTGACCAATAGCAAGTTTTTCTTTCAAGGTGATGTTGAAAGGAATGAAATGCTTGTTATTCTGAATGGCAGTCAGATCTTTAAGGACCATTTTCTCAAAGGTGACTATTTCGGAGGGAATCATTGCTGCCGACGGTAAGAAGGTAGAGGGTGGTCGGAATGGAGTGTTTCGAATTTGTTCTGAAGTGGGATGTAACTGAAAAAATGCTTTAAGGCGAATGTGCCTAAAAAATCTAAGTAGTTCTGTGTGTAATTCCATAAAGTTGGGAGGCACTGTCGGGACAAAGGATAGACCTTTTTTGAGGAGGGAAAGTTCATCTATGGCAAGTAAATGGTTAGACAGGTTGAAGATGGGAATAGTGTCAATGTATTGGGAGGGGGAGTGGTCACTCGCTACCATTGGTAGAAGTTGTTGCGAGTCCTGCGTTCTCCCGGTGGGTTGTACCATCGTTGGTTTCTCTTGCCCCTTCCTCGCTGTGGGGGTTCTTGGGGGCCTCTGGCTAAAAAAGGCGGTTGTTGGGCACCTCCGCGTCTTGTGGTACTGGTGCCTTCACCAGGGTCTGAGCCGTCAGAAGAGTCTGCCGAGGTATCCGAGAAGCCTACGAGATTTTGGCGTCTATTGTATCTTCCCCAGGGGCGATTGTTTTGATAGGTGCCGTAAGATCTATTAGTGTAGAAGTCTTTATGTAGATATGGATAGGTGGACTCTATGCTCTAGGATCTGAGGTCTTTCTTAGACTTTTTGTTTTGCTCAATCCTATGAAAGTCTGATACAGTTTTTTCGACCTGTTCAATTAGTTTTTTGGCCTCTGAGGTGGGATTGGAATCTTGGATTTGTTTATAAAGATCTGAAATTTCTATTTCTAATGATTTCAGTGTCTCTGTGGCAATGTCTATTCCTAATACTAGCCAGTGACGTGAGCATGTAGTTCCTATATAGCTGAAGTTTGTTATGTACTTAGGGTTGTCTGTAAAGATTCCAGGAATGTTTCGTACCTGCAGACCTTGGGGAATGACTTCTGCCTTAAGATATTCAGTGAGCATTAAAACCATGAGTTGCAAACGAACTTGTTTTTTCTTAAGTTTCTCTAGTTGTTCAGGAATTGAAGTGTTTAAAGATGTAGGTACATCTGTCGTGTCAGACAGTAAAGAGGGGCCTGAGCAAAGTTGTTTGATATAGTCATCAGTGTATAATGGCGTGAAAACTGACATACTCTGATCTTGGAAAGAGGTTGGGAGTAGGATAAAGGGTTGTATACAGAAAATTCTTTTTTAGAAAACCATACTAGGGAGGCCAGACCTATAATAGGTTTGGGAGGGTAGAGAAACCCTTGCAATCCAGCGATTGCTCTTTGTGACAGTATAAGTAACAAGGGGACCCGGTAAGGTAGCTAAGGACCACGGGTAACTTCGTATTTTCATTAACAACAGTCCCTAGCAAAAAACTTGAATAAATAGTATAATTTCACATAGACTTCAATGAGACCTATGTCAATTCCTCCTGTGTCCAGCCGGACAGAGAAGCATTTAATCTTGGTTTTTTAAGTAAAAAGTAAAGGGTAGTCAAGAATGATGAAACAAGGGCACAAGCCTGTACCAAGTTTTCAACAAAAGGGGAAAAAGGAACAAATCAGAAGAATTTAGGGGACAATACAAGAAAGGCAAAGAGGCTTTGGAGCGATCAAGGAGGCTTACATAACAATGATCAATCTAAGTAGGCACTAACCAACAGCTACCACAATACATTTACACAATGGATATCATGTGGAACTGTTCTAGAAAGTCGACGTGACGTTTCGATCCCTAGCTCCTAGTGTTTTGGGATCATCATCAGGACAAAAAGATATATAACAGTTGCCTGGTAAAAGTACAAAGCCTATGAACGTTAATGTGGAGAAATAAGGAAGAAAAAACATAAAAAAACATTAAGTATTAAAAACATTATTAAGTATGTCAGCATAAGGCGCAGTGCGTATATCTGCAGTTATAAGCTCAAGGAGCGTGCAACAGGAGCCCAGTGATGAACAATCATGCGTTTCATCGTGTACGTGGCAGTGATCTTGGTCGAGGGAGCCGGTCTTGGCTGGTGAAGGCGAGATGAGCACCTTGTTCGTTGCTGTAGTTAAGTAAAGGAGATTCGTGCGAGGCATGCGGCGATGGTACATGCGAGGAAAATTAGTGTGGTGCCTGATGGGGAGCTGTGGGATAAAAGGTGGGACCCCTGATTAGGGGTGGGCAAGTGGCGAGGATGTGGAGGTGAAGAGAATGCTTACCAAGGGGATGGAGCTAGCGCAGTCTGCCATTTGGTTATGGTGACGAAATCCAGGACGCGCGTCTGAAAAGGTATCAAGGAGGCTGGTATCAAGGGGGCAGCGGCAGTGACTGTCCGTGGTTCCGATGTTGGGCTGGTGAGAAAATATGGATTAACGGACGGCGGGGGTGGGACTGAGTCTAAGGACATGAACTTGAATAGCGCTTACCTCAACTATGTTTTCTTTCCAAAAAAGAATTCAACTTCCTCAATGTGAGAACACCACGTACCCCAGTCATATACACACTTCCAAAAATTCATAAAAACACAACCAACCCCCCAGGTCGCCCTATTGTTTCAGCCTGTGGCTCAATCCTAGAACCACTTGGTGCTTATGTTGACTTCTTTATTAAAGAATTTGTCCCCTATACCCAATGCTATGTTAGGGATTCGATGGCGATGATCAACCTTATCGAACACTATTCTTACAACCCAAATTTTGAAACCTTATGTACTATGGACGTCGAATCGTTGTATACAAACATACCACAAATATCCGCCCTGTTGGTAATCAAAAAGACCCTTGACTCACGACCTCGCCCCCACGCAGTACCCACTACCTTTATCCTCCAATTGCTGGAAATTTGCCTGACACGCAACTTCTTCCTTTTCGACAACATCTATCACCAACAGATTAAAGGTACCTCAATGGGCGCAATTTTTGCCCCAAATCTGGCAGTATTGTTCATGGACCAACTTGAAACCAATGTCATCCTCACTGACTCTAACCCGTTCTTCCCCTGTATTGGCTTCTGGCGGAGATATATAGACGACATCTTCATAATCTGGAAAGAAAACACAGAGTCTTTAATCTCCTTTGGGCATTGGATGAACAATAACTGTGCAGGTTTGTCATTCACCACCACTTCCGCCAAAGATTCTATTGCTTTCCTAGACCTCTCAATTTTTCACTCTGAAGGGGAATTACTCACACGCTTATATCGGAAACCAACTGAGCGTAACACTGTACTAAACTACACTAGTAACCACCCCAGGGCCCTAAGAGATTCATTGCCCTATTCGCAATTCCTTAGAATAAGGAGAAACTGCTCTTGTAAAACTGACTATTTTAGAGAAGCAAATTATCTCGCATCAAAACTGAAAGCAAGAGGCTACCCCAAGAGAATCGTGAAGAATGCCTCCAAACGCGCATGGTATTGCCCTAGGGACATCTTACTTACCCCCAAACCAAAAAAAGACACACAAAGAATAGCTTGTGTTACCACCTTTTCGCCAGTTTCAAACAAATTAAGAAAAGCGATACTTCACCACTGGCCTATTTTGAACGCAGGAAACCTCGTATTAGACAAACCACTTTTTGCGTTCAAGAAGAACAAAAATCTGAAAGACCATCTAATCCGAGCCTGCCTACCCTCTCCCACAAAAACTTCCACCATTGAGGGAGCAATGGGCCTTCCACCCATTATAGGGCATTTCAAATGTAAAAACTGTAATGTTTGTGTGTTTTCTATGGAAGGCAAAAGTTTCATGTTCAATAACATCACTACACTAAGCAATTCCTTTTCCAACTGTAATACAGCGAATGTAATTTACTTAATCATGTGCCCTTGCCAAAAAATCTATATTGGCCAAACTACACAAAGAGTAAAAACAAGAATTTGCCAACATAGAAGCAGAATCAGATGCAGAACTCCAAATGCACCCCTTGTGGAACACTTTGGAGAGGCCAATCATCACGAAGATGACATCCGATGGACAGTTTTGAAAGTATTGAAATTACCACAACGCGGTGGCAACATGGCCCAGTTGCTAAACAAAGAAGAACTGAAAGCAATTATCACTTTTGACTCTATCCGTAAAGGCCTTAACAGGACAGAAGATTGGACAACTCTCCTTTAAAAGTTTGCATTCCAAGAGACTTTCCCCCTTGAATAATCCTGATTGGATCCATGAACACTGCAACTTACTTGTTCTAATGTTTCCCGTGTACGGTTAATATGTGATTTAACTGGTGAATGATTGTTAATTCATATTGCTCTATGTTTTTCAAAACCATTCGGCTTTGTAAAAAAAGCTTTTTACTTTTACCACTACCACGAGCACCCTTTTCAAATGGTGGCCGCGCTCACATGTTCTTTTCACATCTCACTCCCATTCCAAAATGGCCCCCGTAATCCTTGTTGCAACTCTCCGTAGTCCTTCCTTCATCTTCACCAAGCCACACCATTTTAACCAAGCACTTCACTTGCGTTCCCAGTCCCGATCGTTGGTTGACCCGGCACCATCCACATCGCATCTTGACTCCATTGTGAGGTAAGCGCCGTCTTAGATCTGACACTTAAGATCTCGGACACCAATTTCTCCCCCCTAATGCATTTTCCCCCGTTTAGCATTACCTACGGCACTCGGACAGCCATCGTTGCTTCCGGCCGGACATTGCATCAATCGGGCCCGCATTCAACACACCGACCTTGACACACGACCAAGGTAAGCGCTAACCACACTCCATTCACCCTCTGCAACCCGAAATTTCACCTTCACTTAAAATCTGCATCTTTCGTTCAGATTAATCCCGTACCCCACGGACAGCGGCTGACGCTGACGCTCTTTCATCCCACCATACCTGTTCTCCTACCAAGAAGACATAGTTGAGGTAAGCGCTATTCAAGTTCATGTCCTTAGACTCAGTCCCACCCCCGCCGTCCGTTAATCCATATTTTCTCACCAGCCCAACATCGGAACCACGGACAGTCACTGCCGCTGCCCCCTTGATACCAGCCTCCTTGATACCTTTTCGGACGCGCGTCCTGGATTTCGTCACCATAACCAAATGGCAGACTGCGCTAGCTCCATCCCCTTGGTAAGCATTCTCTTCACCTCCACATCCTCGCCACTTGCCCACCCCTAATCAGGGGTCCCACCTTTTATCCCACAGCTCCCCATCAGGCACCACACTAATTTTCCTCGCATGTACCATCGCCGCGTGCCCAACACTGCCTCATCCCCCACGACCTTCACGTCAACTGCTGTACCATCGCACGAATCTCCTTTACTTAACTACAGCAACGAACAAGGTGCTCATCTCGCCTTCACCAGCCAAGACCGGCTCCCTCGACCAAGATCACTGCCACATACACGATGAAACGCATGATTGTTCATCACTGGGCTCCTGTTGCACGCTCCTTGAGCTTATAACTGCAGATATACGCACTGCGCCTTATGCTGACATACTTAATAATGTTTTTAATACTTAATGTTTTTTTATGTTTTTTCTTCCTTATTTCTCCACATTAACGTTCATGGGCTTTGTACTTATACCAGGCAACTGTTATATATCTTTTTGTCCTGATGATGATCCCAAAACACTAGGAGCTAGAGATCGAAACGTCACGTCGACTTTCTAGAACAGTTCCACATGATATCCATTGTGTAAATGTATTGTGGTAGCTGTTGGTTAGTGCCTACTTAGATTGATCATTGTTATGTAAGCCTCCTTGATCGCTCCAAAGCCTCTTTGCCTTTCTTGTATTGTCCCCTAAATTCTTCTGATTTGTTCCTTTTTCCCCTTTTGTTGAAAACTTGGTACAGGCTTGTGCCCTTGTTTCATCATTCTTGACTACCCTTAACTTTTTACTTAAAAAACCAAGATTAAATGCTTCTCTGTCCGGCTGGACACAGGAGGAATCGACATAGGTCTGATTGAAGTCTATGTGAAATTATACTATTTATTCAAGTTTTTTGCTAGGGACTGTTGTTAATGAAAATACGAAGTTACCCGTGGTCCTTAGCTACCTTACCGGGTCCCCTTGTTACTTATACTGTGGAGGGATTTGTAAGCATCAGTGAGTAGCTTGAAGGTTACTCTCTCCTTGAGCCAGTGGAGGTCTCAAAGGTGTTGAGTGATATGTTTATGTTGTGGGATGCCGAGGACAAGTTTGGCAGCGGTGTTCTGGATGGTCTGGAGTTTGCAGAGCAGGGCCTTTCCGTAGTCCAGTCTGCTAGTTATTAACCCTGGTCAACTGCCGGAGTTTGCGGAGATTTGTTAACTATACATTCCATGAAATACATGGAATTCACACAAAAACTGGAGTCAGCTACTAAACTGCACCCACAAATGCTTTGAAAAAGCAACTTTTCGTTCTAAAAAGCATATACCCAATTCACTAAAGTGAACTTTGAAAATGAAAAGTATCAGGCAATGAGAGAGGTGATGATTTTGGGTTCTCCCCTAACCTAGGGGGAGGACCAAGCAGATGCCTTGAACACAAGGAGCATATCATGCTGAACGATTCAGTGGTGGTCCCATCATCTTAGGACCACCCCAAGCACAGTTATGGGCAAAAATACAATCCCAACCAAAGGCCCTGCAAAGCATTATGGGACGAGATTAGCAGTGGGCAGTGAATATTATAGTCCAATATCAAAATAATTCTGCAAAAAGCTGCAGTTCAACTAGTCGTTACTAGGTGTCCCTCACCAGTCAAATGCAAAAGCATTGACTTTATTACATCAAGCTGCAGTTCAACTAGTTGTTGCTAGGAGTCCCTCAATTGACTCATGAGGGACACCTAGTAACGACTAGTGGAACTGCAGCTTCATGAAAGGGTTTCAATGCTTTTGCATTTGACTCGTGAGGGACACCTAGTAACGACTAGTGGAACTGCAGCTTGATGTAATCATTTCAATGCTTTTGCATTTGCCTATATGGAGGATCCCAAAATCCTCACCTCTCTCACTGCTTGCTAGATTTTCATTTTCCCTTTTGTGAAATGACTATATGCATTTAGCATGTATAAACAGAGATACTTGTTATTTTACCCAAAGTATATGCGATTTCTGTTTAATTGGGAGTCCAACGGAGCGAAGAGGCGGAATGTATAGAGTTTTTGTTCAACCTCGTGGAATTCTGCATAGTAGTACTCTGCCAATTACGCCTACCCTTATTAGTTATGAGAGCGCGGGTGATGGTCTTTCTGGATTCGGGGGGGATCCATTTGAAGGTCTTGCGAAGAATGCAGAGGGTGATGAAGCATGTGGAGGAGGCGCGTTGATATGTCGGGTCATGGTGAGGGAGGAGTCGAGTATGATGCTGAAGTTCCAGGCATGGTCTGAGGGAGTGGGGTAGTTGTCAAGGGTGGTGGGCCACCAGGTGTTGTCCCAGACTGAGGGGGTAGGTCTGAGGATGAGGACTTCTGTCTTCTCCGAGTTGAGCTTCAGACAGCTGCTGCTCATCCAGGATGCAACATCTTTCATTCCTTCCTGGGACCTGAGTTTGGTGGTGTCGGGTTCCTTCATGAGGGAGAGGATGAGCTGTGTGTCCTCAGCATAGGGTACTATGCTGAGTCTATGCTGTCTGATGATGGTGGTGAAGGGGGCCATTTAGATGTTGAAGTGCGTGGGGCCAAGCGATGATCCTTGGGGTAATCCAAAGTTGATCTCTGTGGGTTCGGAGAGGAAAGGCAGGCGTTTGATTCTTTGGGTTCGGCTGGTGAGGAAAGCGCAGATCCAGTTGAGGGCGGCTCCCTGTATGCCGGCATCGTGGAGTCTGGGGATGAGGGTGCGGTGGGAGACGGTGTGGAAGGCTGCAGAGAGGTCTAAAAGGATGAGGGCCATGGTGTAGCCCTGGTCGAGGAGAGTGCAGATGTCATCTGTGGTGGCAAAGAGGGCAGCCTTGGTGCTGTGGTTGCTGTGGAATCCGGATTAGGAAGAGTCGAGGATGGAGTTGTCTTCAATGAAGTTCGTTAGCTGGATGTTGACTATCTTCTTGGTGACTTAGCTGCAAAGGGGAGGAGAGAGATGGGTCTGTAGTTTTTTGAGGGCCGTCTGGTCTGCAAAGGACTTCTTGAGGAGGGGCTTGACTTTTGTGCGTTTCCAGTTGTCGGGGAAAGTGCAGGATTCGAAGGTGGTGTTGATGGTGCGACATACCTCTGGTGCTATGGCGGCAGCAGCTCTGTGGAAGATGTGCGGCGGGCAGTGGTGCGTGGGGGTTCCTGAGTGAATGCTCTTCATGGTCGTGGCAGTGTCTTCAGTGGTGACCGGGGTCCAGGCGGGGATGGTAGGCTGATTGGCGTTGCTGGAGGTAGGTGTGGTTTTGGTGCCTGTTGTCTGTTTGTTGAAGGACTTTGCATTGTAGTACACATCTGGACCTATGGAAGACTCAGAAGATGGACTACTATGCTCCTGTGCTGGAAGAAGGACTGTTACTCTGCTGCCCTGCTGCCCTGCTGTGCTATCCTGCTGCCCTCCTGCCTGACTGAAAAGGACATAACACACATCTTGAACCCAGGACCACCAGAATTACTCCAAGGGAAGTTTGACTGGCATAATGTTCAGAAGCCTCAGGAACAGTAAAGGCTTCCTCCATCTTGAACCTAGCACCTGGACTCTGTCGGCTGTGCATCCTGCCCTCTCAATTGGTGCCACCCTAGTCCTTGACCCTTGCAAGTGAACTGAAGATGCTCTGCCAGCTCAACTGTGGTGCCAGCAGAACTGACGCATTGCCTCGCAGAAACTCTGCATCTGAGCAGCTGCATGGCACAACGCTTCACGAAACTCTGCATCTGAACTGCAGTGTAATGCATCTCCGGTGCAGAACTTCGTGTTGCCACCTGCAGCCTTCCAGGAACCGCAGCTGTATGATGCATCCTCAACGCAGGCCTTCACATCGTAATCCCCTCATCGACAGCATCCTCGATGATGACGCAGGACTCTGCATGTCAAGCCCATCAGCTTCTTCGGAACCAGCTGGTGCATAATGCATCATCTACGCAGGACTTTGCATTCAAGCCTCTCATCAATGGCATCCTTCAACGATGATGCAGGACCTCGCATAGCAGCCTCACAGCTCCTAGGACCACAGCTGCACAACACATCATCGACACAGGACTCTGAAACGCTCCACAAGGATTTAAGGTATTCTTGTTCAGCTGGCCTAACAGAGTCCCTGTAGCTGGACCACGCTCCATCTTAGTCGGTCTGAAGTTGTGACTTTGTCACGGCCCAGTGCAACCAAATGACCACAAATGGCGCTTTGTGTTTTTTTGGCGCTATTTTTACTTAAATCTTTAAAATTTGAATATCTCGGTTCTACTGATTGGATTTTCTGTAATTTTAGTTTTAAAATATTTATTAATGTTTAGTAATTTATTTTTAATTGGTGTGGGATTTTTCTTTTGTTGTGTTTTTGCATTATTACTGTTTGAAGTGCTGCATAAATACTTCATCCAGTGCATCTAGGTTAAGCCTAACTGCGTTTGTGCCAAGCTACCAGAGGGTTCAGCACAGGTTAATTTGGGATTTGCTTGTGACTTTACCCTGATAAGAATTGTGGTTGCTGCTTGAGTAGGGCTTCACCATCCTCAACTAGTAACCCATTTTCTTACACATCTTCAGTCAGTAAGAAACATAGTACCAAAACAAACACTGGGAATGATGCACCAGAGCATTTACACAAGGACTACATGTGTGCTTTGCGAAATTGCATATGCATGACCACAAGAATACACCCAAGATACACAAAATGCATGAGAGTGAAATATAACTTTTAATTCCTTTTCTAGTCATGTCTCTGCACTATTACATGATTTCAGGTGACTGTGATGGTCGACTTCTCTGACAACTAGTGTCAGTATCAATATATTTATACTCATACAAACTTCAGGTCTAATGCTTGATCGATAATATACAATTAGGATTGTATATCGTATATATTGTATATATTGTAGGAGCTAGGCATAAACATGTTGACCCCTCTCCTATTGGGTTGAAGTTTTACTCCCCTCTCAGTTTTCATCTATCCCTTTTGGGGCACTAGAACAAAGTCATTGTTCAGCCAACAACACCACCAGCTCTCATAGGGCCATGACTATCACAAATCCTTCAAGTGCTCTTTTCTTGGCTGAGTGAGTTGTAGCCAATACCAGCAACCATTGGTCTCGGTGTGAGGAGGGATCCGATGATGAAGAATGCCACCAAAGGGTGGGTGAGGGTTACAGTCCTGAACAAGAGGACTCCTCAAAAAAACAGAGACACCACTTCCTTTTGTTAGAAATTGCTCTAATTAAATTAGTCTCATAGACCATGTGCACTTTTTTGTGCTATAGTTGTGTTTTATCGAGCGGTACACAGAGGGCCGTTTAAGATGCTCCTTTTTGACTCTCCTTGTGATTTATGTGAAGTAGGCTAATCCCATATTGTAGGCTGTGGTGGGCTGAAGCAAAGTGTGATAGACAACTTAACAGATAAATGGATGAAGACCACTAAGCAAAATTCTCTATATGTATATATATATTTTTTAAAACACCATAGTCTGGCAAGACAGCTAAATCTGTCTCAAAGTCCAGACCTAAAAAGGTGTTGTTTACTGTCATTGTGCGTCGCAGGGTGCAAAACAGTGCATCAATTTACTTAACATTAAACAAGCATTGGTGATGCATCAGTTTCACCTATGTAATGAATAAAGAGAGTTGTTTTCATCAATCATCATCCGGGAGAAGGGAAGAGCTCTCTGACAACACAGGAGTGGAGAGGATGTGGTGCAGCGGCCATAGCTGCTGACTCAAGAGCTGGGGATCCTGGTTCGATTATTGGTGGTGCCGCAACAACATGCCTTGATTCTATGCAAATCACTTAATCTCTCCGGGTGATAAATGGGTATATAAATATGCTGCAACAGTAATTGGCAAAACTTTATGAAAATATAGTTCCACCAATGCAGATTTTATCAGTTTTTCGGCGGCAGGAAACTAATAAGAGAAGCAGATAAGGAACAAGCATTGTTAAATACAGGAAATTATAATACAGCCAATAGAAATGGAGGAAAGGTAATTGACCTGCACAGGAACGAATGAGAAGCAGGAAATATAGGAGGCTGGATGTAGTCCGTTTTAAGTTTATGTTAAAAACAATAGATTTCTCAAGCACAGCACAAACGCTGTGCAGGCAAACTTAAAAAGCCCACAAGCACAGTGCAAAAACTTGCGGTGCCAAGTGAGAACTCTTGAAAGCCTTAGTATTTGTAGGATATAAACTACTAAATTGTTATGTACAAAATACCTGTCAAAATATTGAAAATGCACACATATTTTCCAACTAGAATGTCAACAGGCTCTTAAATCCACTTTAAGCTTATGCCTTTTAATAATGTAGATTCATCTTTATTGAGACTGCAGAAGTTAATTAACACAATTGCAATCCAGTAGAACTTGACTATCAAATAAAGTCTTAAAATGCAAAATAAAAACACATTGTTGATAAAAATTACTTCCTGCCTGAATTACAAAACTTTCAATAAAATATGTCGGGCCTTGTTACAGGGTTCTCGATAGCAAAGCCTACTTCAATAAAAATACTATTCACATTTGATTTGAACATGATAAACCTTCTGATTCTCACGTCCATAGGTTAGTAAACTAGAGACACCACTTTTACTAATGGCCTCATTTATGCACCTAAATAACTTTGGCACATACTTAATTTCTCACCTCCCTAAAACACAGACTTAGTTCATTCCTGGTCTTCTAGCTATGAGTCAGGGTAAAAGTATCTTTCAAAAACACAGTGTGAGCTAAACTGTAAAAGCCTGCATAATATTTTCAGATTTTCGCTGTTGTTGCCGCAGAGCTTGCTACATTTACAGATTTAGTGGGAGCCAGGGAGTTGTATCCGAATTCGGCCATATCAAGCAGGTTTTTAAAGTGCAAGAAACCGTATCTGACTTTTTCAAGGTTCATTTAAATATTTCTGGGGAGCCACATCACGGAAGGAACCTCCTAAATATTTACAACATTTCTTAATTAAGTAAAGAAGTCAGATCTTCCACTAGAGTGAACCCTAACCCGCCATCAGTAAACCTCACTATTTATCCTTTAACTCTTTCCTGCTAAATTATAAACATGCAATAAATAGGGATTGGGATTCCAACTGTGGTGGATAGGTGGGTGGTGGATATTCTAAGCCTATGCCTTTATTTTCTACATGTTTATAATCCGTGTGTTCTTATGTAACCAGAAGATGCCCACAATAAGTAGGGAGCCAAGGGCCGGCCTGTTTGAGCTCGTTCGAGAACGGAGAGGACGGGACGGGCCACCCTCTTAACATCGGAACCTAAGGTTAGTGTACCAGATGTAAAATCATGCCTAACCTCTCAAAAAAAGACATGTTGGGTGGTTTAACAGTAGGCACTTTGGACGAGTTCCTTGTCAGAGCTTCGTCCATTTTGGCGCATGAAATCGAACTAACAGAAAAAAGATTATCGTTGGATATTGCGCTTAGTAAACGATCTTCCCTGGGTAGATTAACCCTAGCTAGTTCCCCCTTGCCCTCCTCGGTACCGGTCACTGATGCAGTGATAGATACCGATGAAAGAGAGGAGAATTTCCCTTTACAGACGGATGGATGTCGGACTGATTTTCAGCCATGTAAAATCCGCACTACTGCCACTGCAAACTCTAAATTGGACACTAGAGACTCTGGGTCACCGTTCCCGTGTGTTAAGACTAGATCTGCCCATGGTAATAAAGCTGGGGTGTGTCGCCAAGCAGTAAATAAGACACACAAAAGGAAGTGGAGTGGAGCACAAACACAAATAAAGGGAAGGAAAGCCAAAGTTATGGAAATTTATGGTCGTTCAGCTCCAATACCTCCAACTAGCCCCATCATATGCCATCCAATTGTTGAAATAGACGTGGACCCCCCGAGCCCCACAGTGGATGTTTCGACAGATGAATCGGGATCTAACTTTTGGAGCAAGTTGGAGGACATATTTAAAAAGATTTGCCTCCCAATGAATGACAGACTAGACATCATTGAAAGTAGATTCGTTTGTCTAGAACTTGCTGTTGCATCTGGCCAATTGGGGGGTGGTGTGTGGGTAAATGGAGCAAATAACAATGAAAAGGTTCCAGTGGAGAAAACAGGAATCGTAGTGGCCCCAGTTTCCTCTCAGGGGGAAGGAAAAAAAACGATGACAAAACTATGGGCCTTGGCCTTATATCTTTACCCATCAATACATCTCCAGTAGAACCTATTAATCCACCCCCTCCTAGCGATAGGATAGTGGTAACAGATGTTCCGAGACTTGTGACCCAGTCTCAACTGGCGAGGGATGCTACCACCCTTGCAATGCACCCCTCACAAAATATACCATGCATTGATCTTCCACCGGATTCTACTCCGTATGTGGTAGTTCTTGTGGGTGTTCCCCAATTGTGTCAGGATAATGGGGAGACGTATATGGAACTTAAGAACAAATGTATCTGTTGGCTTAATACAAATCGCCCTCTCCCCCCTGATGTATCTTCGGAAATATTGTTTGTGAGAAGAGTGGATTGGGTGGGGGTGCGGAGTAAGTCGATAGATGGTGATTGTATAATTATTAATTTTAGAGACCGGAGGGCTGTTGATCATATTTGTAAATGGGCTTATGAGGTTACAAATACTGTGATTCAGTCATTACCCTTGACCTTTTTTTATCCAGTAATAGTTCCAGCACACAGGAAATTGTTATCAAATAGAGGGGTTTGGAATAGGAATAATGTAAGGGGTCTTTCAGATTTCAATAGATTTGAGGTATTGTCAGGATTGGAAGATTGTGATTGACGTCGATCACCACCACTAGAAAGATGTTTACGGGTCATGCAGGTGAATGATGAGAATCTATATGAAGGCATACCCCGAAATCCAGGTATGAACCAATCAAGCTTAGAGAATATAGCTCAATTAGAACAGGAATGTAAAGTAATGGTGACTTCACCATCTCTAATTGAATTGGATGTAGGTACAGGGGGGGTTGAGAATGTTTATAGCAAACCCAACAGGACTCCATCCTTGTCACTGGTATCTTGGAATGTGGCGGGTCTCGGTTCCAAATTGAATTTGGCTGATTGGTTTACCTTTGTTGACACATATGATATCTGCCTCTTCCAAGAGACCTGGTTGGTGGAACCTGCCTTTCGTGAGGGGTATGTGAATTTCTTTGTCCCTGCTGACAGAAAGGAAAGGGGACGGCCAATGGGAGGATTAGTGATTTGGGTCAAACAGGTATTAAGTTGTAATGTGCGACAACTCCTGGTTCTAAATAAAGATATATTGGCGGTGAGACTTAGTTTGTCGTCTGGTGGTAGTTTAGATATTTTTAATGTTTATGCAAGAGGGCTCCCAGGAGGTAAAAAATCGATGGTAATTTCAGCCTTAGAAAACTTAATTGAGACCCTACCAATTAACTCATTCCCGCTTATTGCAGGGGATTTTAATGTTACATTCGAACCGTTAGGTTACGAGGACCAAAAGATAACGGAGGAGGAAGACTCCAGATGGGGTATTCCCCAACTTGAGTTGGTACCCATAAAAAAGTGGACTGAAGCGGCTATACAATTTAAGGGATTATGTATGGGAAATTATTTAAGGGCTGCCAATGGGCGCACCCACTCTGATAGACAGGGAAGTTTTACGTATGACAACGGCCATAGGTCTAGCCGAATAGATTATTTGCTTGTCCATTTAAAATTATGGCATTGCCTTATGGACATGGCTGTTATTACACGCCTAGAGAGTGATCATAACCCACTTACCTCTTCCTTTAAACTGGAAATAGGTAGAGCGGGAGTAGGTAATTATGATAGTACAGTCCCCGAAGTAGCCCTAGCAAATGACGAGAGACATCTTAAGTGGAGCCAGGTCGCTAAGTACCCCGAGACCTTGACGCTAATTAGGGAAGATGTAGATAAAGTATTGATAGATTTGGGATCCCTCGTGAAGACTACTGACCCCCAGTCCTGCATTGTCCAAGAGCATGAACAACTCTTTGAACAACTGAAGATTTATTTTTGTAAATCGGGCCTTGGAAGTAGGAAAAACAGAAGGAAGGTAGAAAGCTGGTATAATGCGGCTTGTACACAAGCCAGATTGAATCTGGGTGTGGCTATAAAGAAGTGGGATCCCACTTTGGTTAGAGAGGTGAGGGGGCTGTATAAGAAGGTCCAGAATGAGGCGAAGAAGTTATGGGATAGATGTAAGTGGCAGGAGCTTAAAGACGCATGTAAAGCTAAGAATCCAAAATTGTTTTGGGATATATTCAAATGGGATAGGGGGGGGTGTCCTGAACGCCCACAGAATAATGTTGCGCAACACTTGTGGGTATAGTATTTTAAACCACAATATGCACGCAGTGGAAGGTATGAGTGCGGTCACGCTACTCAATATACATTTTATAAAGGTGTTACTTTTAGTCTGAAAGATGTGGACAGGGCTTTGGAGACTGTATCAGATGGTAGGGCCCCAGGCATGGACTGCATCCCCGCAGATGTTTTTCTAAATGATAAGCAAACATGGCGGGTGTATATAGCTCAACTGGCAAATGCTATAGCCCTGGGCGGGGCTGTTCCTCCCTCTTGGAAGGGGGCAGAAATAGTGCTGGTTTATAAAAAGGGGGACAAGGCTGTTCCAGGTAATTACAGGCCTATCAGCCTGATTGATTCCATTCAAAAAATTATGGGAAGGCTAGTGCTATTTAAAATGCAGGATTGGATGGATGATAACAATATCTTGAGTTCATTACAGGCGGGATTTCGTAGGAAAACTAGTACAATTGATCAAGTCTTTTGGTTTGTAACTTTGTATTGGCGCACAGTGGTCCTAGGGAAAGGGTCCCTGTATGCAGTGTTCGTGGATTTGAGGGCAGCCATTGACCTAGTCCCACGTGACAAATTATGGCAGGTTTTGATGGATTTGGGGATGGCCTCGGAACTACTAACATTGATCGTCTGCATGCATGAGGACACTTTTGCACGGGTTTGGTGGGGATTACAGGGGGAGGCTACTGAAGCCTTCCCCGTTGAGCGGGGAGTGCGGCAGGGGTGCGTAATGGCGCCTACCCTGTTCTCGCTCTTTGTCAATGGGGTGGTAGATTACCTTTCTCTGACCCCCACCGATGCCCCGGTGCTGAATGGTATTCGCATCCCTGTCCTCTTGTTTGCGGACGACACCTTGATCATCTCTAAAAGTCCCTGCGGCCTTCAGAAAGCCTTGTTGCGCTTTGAAGATTTCTGTCGCCTGCATGGGTTGGAAATAAACACTGACAAAACCAAGTTCATGGTGTTTAATGAACACAGATCCTTTAGAGGCAATATAGTCATGGACAAATGTCCATTAGAACAGGTGGACGCTTTTACTTACCTAGGGGTGACTTTGCAGAGAGACATGCGTTGGAATATCCATATTGATTTGGCTGTCCTCAAGCATCAGCAACAAGCAGGTTGTCTCCTACAAAAATTCAAAACATCACAGACTAAACCTATTCGCCCAGCTCTTGAGATCTATGGCATGAAGGTATTGAGCTCAGCCCTATATGGAGCTGAACTATGGGGCTTTGAAAATGTAACCCATTTGACCAAGGTGGAAAATGAGTTTTTTCGCAAGTTGACCGGTGTACCACAAAGTACCCCTTTAATCCCTCTACATTGTGATCTAGGTAGAAAAGGGATTAAAGATTTAGAAATTTTGTGCCCATTGTTATATTGGTGTAGAATATGGAGCACAGAGGAATTAATGCAATACGCTCGAGTCCTTATGGATATTATTAATAATTATCCTTTTCATAAAATAAAATGGCTGGGTGAGATTAGATCCCTATTAGGGAAGATGGGAATGGTAGAACTGTGGGATAATCCTCAAAATGCAACCTTCCCATGTAAAAAAATTCTAAAAGCAAGATATTGGGAAATGGTCCACCATTCAATTACGTTGGAAAAACTACCAACAAATCTCACGCGTCGTTTTCTTGAATTTAAGACCAGGCCCATGTTTGAAGAAAATTGGGATGTTATTGAAAGGCCATATGATCGCAAACTGTATTTTCAATTTAGGGCTGGTACCCTTCCAACTAGGCAGTTTATGGTGAAATGGGAAGGGTCTCCAAGTGACAGATGCCCCTGGTGCCCGGACCAACAAGAATCTGTCAGTCATATTTTGTTTGGCTGTCCTCAATATCATGCACCTCGCCGAATGTGGATAAAACCCATTTGTCGGCTCATGGGCACTCGGCGGTATGTTGACGCCCTGAGAATTCTAAGTACAGATTCTAACCCTACAATTGCGATAGCAGTGGCGAAATTTCTCAAATGGACATGGTCAATTCGCTCTAAAAGACGCCTTTAAACGGTTTTAAACGGCTTCTTAATTTGAGTAACTGTATACAAAAAATAAAAAAAATGGTACGTGAGGTAACTATATAGCTAAATAGCCACATGTGATTCATTAGACTAGTTGCTTCATAAGGTCTGTGTTTTTGTGCTTTGATGGAGATTGATATTCACTATTGATTTAAATGTGTTAGATATGTTGAATTTGTTATAGATTATAGTAAATTGGGAATATATTAAAGATATCGTAGTTCTATATTATCTTTGAGAGTTGTGTCATGGAATTTAATGTTAATTTTAACTATTTTACATTTTTTGGAAATTTGTCGTATTTTGAATAATTGATGTATTTTTATATGATGTACTTTGATGACTCAACCGTCGAATAAAGTTATGATGAATGAGTAGGGAGCCATCATGGACTCTAGGATGTCCATCGATTATCGGCGGATTACCTTTTGGAGCTGTATTACCTCATGGGTCACACACCTTCCACAAACCCACCTTTCAACAGCACCTACTCTATTTTGCATGTACAGTAGAGGACAGTTGTGGGCAAAAGAGAAAGGATGGTTCCATGATGAAGGAGACCTCTTAAGAGGAAGCATCAGATCCACTGTCACATTGCATTATTATATGCAATAAGCAATGTAGATGAAAACTAGCATGTAACTGTATGCTGTTGTACTGGGATCACCTCAAGCAAGATCAAACCAAGGCTGTAAGGTAAGGCAGCTGGTTAAACACCAAACAGTAAGTATTAACCTGCAAAGGGCAAAACGTCTGCTTATCTATTCTGAAAGAGGATGATTTATGTGAGGAAGAAGGTTTGAAGAATATGCTCTGCAGTGGTTTACAATCTGTGACACAATTCACAAGTCAGCAGAGCTTGTACCATGAACAATACACATAATATATTAAGTGTGCCACTCTTTGTGGGACTAGTCACACAAGTCTGCAGAATTTGTACTAAGAATAACAGTCTTAGGTAGCATGATACTCCACAGATGCTGAATGATGTTAAGTGTTGCCTAACGGCTAGCAGTGTATCTTCTAAATAGAGGGTATGGTGCCACCCTTGCGGCTCCACCAAGAAAAAAAGAAAAGAGGACTTGACTCCAATCTATCGGAAGGCCTTGTGGCCTCCATTGACCTGCATCTTCTCCTAGACATAGAAAAATTTGGGATGATCACATTCTGAGAACTTCTGCTTGCAAGTCATTAGATAACAGCCAAATACTGGACATAACAAGAATGAACTACACCACTCACACTGATCCCAAGATTCAGTATACTAAGGAAAATGGAGCTATCTTATATACCGTTTGAAAGCAAGATGGTCCCAATACACCTTAGCTGGGGCATGTAGTCCTGAGAAGCCATGGTAGTAGCAGTGGCACAAAATCGAGTCCCTTCTAGAAGCAATGAGAATACTACTAGTGGACCTGCAGCACTTATCATGCCACATAAGCAGCATTTGAGAACATGTCTCAGGCCTGCCATTATAGCCTGTGTTTGTTTTTTAC
Organism: Triturus cristatus; assembly: GCF_964204655.1. NCBI lineage: Eukaryota > Metazoa > Chordata > Amphibia > Caudata > Salamandridae > Triturus > Triturus cristatus. The sequence continues at coordinate 572,330,064 of NC_140588.1, forward strand.
TGCCAATTTGACTTGGCAAAATAACCCCTTTGCCAAGCCCAAAACTCCCTTTTTAATGCATATAAGTAACCCCTAGGACAGGCCCTTAATAGCTCATAGGGTAGGGTGCATTGTATTTAAAAAGTTGGACATGTAGTTTTAAGTTTTAGTAGTGAAAAACTCACAATTCAATATTTCAATACTGTGAGGCCTACCATAGCCTTTATTCTGGAGCAGATAGAAATGTCAGGTTTGGTGTCTAAGGAATTGTAATTTAAAATCCTCTTTAATGATGAAGTCGGATTTTAATTCACATTTCTAAAATCCCATTTTTAGAAAGTTCGAATTTTCTTTTCCTAACCATTTGGTGCCTGCAGCCTATTTCCTGGGTCACATGACTAGATGTAGTTGGTAGTTGGCCTTTGTGTATACCTTCTACACAGCCCCACACAATAGAGGGACTGGATGATGGCAGGTTGGGCCCTCTTATCAGGATGAGGGGCAGAGCTGTGCACAGCCCCACTTGCACTTTAAAGACTCTGCCTTAGAAAGCACACAAAGACCTTCAAACTAGCCTATTATGACTGCAGACTGACTAGGACCAGGGCAGGGTGGCAGAACATTCCAGAAACGTTTGTGGGGGGAAACTTAAAAAATGTCTCATATTTCAAAGCTGGCACCAGGTATAAAATTAGGACCCTCAAATTCACTTTAGTATACATCTGGACCTGCAGAAGGACTCTCAGAGGACTGCCCTGCTGCCTGTAGCATGCTGTGTACTTCAGAGGACTGTTCTGCTCCACCAAAAAGACTACTCTGCTGCCTGAAGCCTGCTCTGTGCATTCAGAGGACTGCTCTGCTACCTGAGATCTGCTTTCCTGCTTGAGTGCTTGAGTTCCAGAATAACTCCAAGTGCTAGCTGACTGGCCTTCTGATGGGAGCCTCCCGGACAGAATAGGCTCCAACCATCATGGACCTGCACCTGGACCCAGCCTGAGTGAGACCTGCCCTTCCAGGCGGTGTCTCTCAAGTCCTAGACTGTTGGAAGTGATGCTAAAGGTGCCCAGATAGACCAAATCCAAAACTTGGGACTGTTCTGCCAAAAAGTGCTCTGAGAACCAAGAGGAGACTGGGGCTAACCTGCTCTCCGGTCTGCCCAAGGTGCAGCGCAGGTTAGCCTGACTTCGCTGCAGCTCCCTCTACGTTCTTCTCAGCAGCAGCAAATCCTGTTCAGCTGCTTCTTGCAGAAGGATTATCTGGCCTTGTGGAACTCTCGTCGGCTGCAGCCTGCAGCTTTGTCCCACTAGACATTTTCAACTTCCATAAAAAAATACTAAATCCTAACATAGAAATCTTCTTTGCAACTTGATCCTGCAGCTCCCCTAATGATGACGTCTCTTCCTCGGACTTCGCCTGCTGCCTTGCCCCATTGTCTCACTGAAATTTACCATTATCTTTACTAGCATTGTTCATCAACAATTCTTCGAAGTGTGAAGGCAAATGGAGTCCGGGCCCAATCAACTTCATATATCTGACCCTTGCCTACCGGAGGTGGCGATCTGCATGCCAAAACACCCCGCCGGACGGCCTTTTACCCCCCCCCCCCCCCGCCATGGTGGGGGTACCGCAACAGACGGAAAGACCGTCTGCCACTTTTCTGCCGGTAGGCCGGGCGGAAAAGGCCCATAATAAGGAGGCGGTTCCTTGCAGGCACCGCCATCCATATTATGTTTGCCGGCTGTTGGATGACTTTCCATGGCGGAGACTCCGCCATGGAAAGGCATGCGTGAATTCACTGTTGGGGCCCGTTACGGGCTCCTGGGGGCGTGGGGTGTGCCAATGCACAACATGCTTATATTGCATTGTGGCGGGTGCTGCTTACAGCACCGCCTGCCACAATGCAATATATGTGGGATGCGACCGCCAGGGTGGTGGTCGCATCCTAATTGGCAGTGCAGGACCGCCGCACCACTGGTGGCCGGTACCTGCATCGCTAGGTTGGTGGGTGGACAGGAGTCCGCCCTTCATCCTAGACCCCTAGATGTCCACAATTAATGTTTTGATCTTTTAGACTCCATTTTCCACTTAAAATTTAAATAATTAGTCACTCCAGTTCTACTGATTGGATTTTTGTCATTTTGCTGCCAAATGATTTATTAAAAATGTACTCTGTTTTCCTAGATTGGTGTGTGATATTTCTAATTTATTTCTGTTTAAGCAATGCATAAATACGTTATACAAGTTAAGCCTGACAGCTTTTATGCTAAGCTACCAGAGGGTTAAGCACATGTTAATTTAGTGGCGTTTTGTATTTCACCCTGAAAAGGAATGGAGTTGTTACGTGAGTAGGGTTTCACCTCCCTGAACCAACAACCCACTTTCAATATGTATTTTGGCCCAGGGTGATTCATAAATGGTTACTATCAAGAAAATTACATTTTTGCCCAACCAGAACTTTTCAAGATCATCTCTTATCATACCCAAGCAACAAGAGTAGTTTTTTTCTTTCATTCTCTCTGTCATGATGTCTATCAAGTGGAGCACTTTCTTCTTGCTAATTGAGCAATTTAGGATGAAGCTTATCTGCGCGATGTGGAGAGAAGGCAGCAAATTTGCAAATTGTTTTGAGAATATTTTAATGTTGATGCTCAACAGAGATATTGGGTGGTATAGTGAGCGATTAAGAGGGGCTGTACCTTGCCATCAAACACAAGAACCCCTGCCCCTGTCAATGTTTGTCAATGTTTGCTAAAAATCTCAACAAGTAGTGGGAAAGGCTGGAGTGTGAACTGTTTTTTTTTTAAAAAGCAAGGGTAAAGCCATCTAGTCCAAAGTCTTCCATGGTCTCATGCACTATAAAGCACTTGAAATGTATAGAGTCGTGTAAGCATTTAACTTCTGTGATAGATACTCTGTGAAGGGTCACCAAATTAATGGAGGCTGATCATGCCCGCAGGCTAGTTGTGGAATCGTGCCTATAATATTTCATAATATGAGTGGACTGCTTGAAATGTTCTCTCTTCACTCGTTTGCGACATAGTTTGTTCACTGGGAAAGTGCTTCCCTTGTTGCCCTCTTTATGAAATAAGGCTCCTATTTTAGTGAGTATGTAGTTAGCTTTATCTTTTCGAGTACAGAACTGGTCCCTCACTGATGATAACATTCGCCAAACTTTCTTCAAGGAGTTTGATTTGTGTTAATTTTGTAGTTCTGTAAATTCTTGGATTAGTTGTGCTGCTGCTACCTGTCTCAAGCGCCTTAAGGCTATCTTCCTCTTGTATGAAGTCTTCTCTAAGCAAGGCCTTCAGGGTATCCCACACTAGTCATATGTCTATTTTACCCATATTATTATGTATTCTTTAATCTTTTCTAAAGTTCTTGGAATACATCTGGGTCTTTGAAACATTAAGGTGACATAACCCTCTTGGATGGGAATTTTCTCCAATCTGCCCTTCGAGGGCAAGGGTGATAGGACATGCATCTAATAATGTCTACGGTTTTTGATGAGCCTCATCTACTAGTTGCAATACACACTTATCCAGTCATTTGAAATCCATACATGCATAAGTTTGATATGTGGCTGACTAGAGCGAGTAGTCTACTGTCAGCAGATGGCGGTGACGCCATGTGTCAACTAAGCCAAGGTATTCTAGGCAAGTCTTACTCTCCAACTGCATCTCATTTGCCCCCCCCCACCGAAGTTCTGCAGTGGTCCATTTAATGATAAGTTCATTACAAGGTTAAAATCTTAATTAGATGATTAATATTAGGTTTGAAGGACTTGCGCTTGACCAGTGTGATGGGAGAGAAATGTTGATAGAATTACTATTGTGCTTCTTTGTCAGAGATTGGACTCCCCTGCCAGGGCTTCGACATGATGTATTCTTTATGTTGATAGAAGTGTTTTGGAATGAGCACTTCTGGGACAATGATGCCCGCCATTCATCTTTGGGCAACTCTGTGTGTTCTATCTAGTTTTACGTGGTCTCTCACTGTCCTCTCCGGGATAGCATCTAACAGATCCTTGACATATTGCTAACAGTATTCTTGTTTTATCTCATAGGAGATTCTGTGAATGCAAAAGTACTTTTACCTCAAGTGATTCTCCAGTTATTCACATTTTTCCTGTAGAATCACAAGCTGTTCTTCTAGTGCCATGTAGATAGTCTCAGTCATGGACCTGTTTGACCAGGATTGCCTCAAGCTCGTTCACCCTGCCTCCTAGGTCATTTATGTCTTTCTTCCTCTCTGTCACGTTTTGCTATACATTTGTCTTAGCAGCTTGTATTTCTTCCTTGATTTCTCAGAAACCCTGAATCAGGAAGTCTTTGGTGATTGATTAGTCAGGTCCCCTCTGTGCTTTGATAATTTTGTCAATATCAAGCATGTTTAAATGATTAAAGCCTCACAGTCATGGCTGGCACTACAGGTCTTACTCTGGTGAAGCAAGTCTTTAACACTAGTCTTTCTTCTCCCTTAGCTTCCTGTCATTTTGCTGAAGTAGTCACAATGGCTTTGGCTCAGAAAAGATAGAAATGCTTTTTACCGAGTTTGCAGGAATCGGTTTAGGGAAGATTGTGAACCATTTATTTTGGAGTTATTTATGGTGGTACCACCTCAGAGAGTCTAATGGGGACTGGCCAGTACACACCAGTGGTGAATCATGGAACAGCCTCTTCTATGTGGTAGCCCCTATCTCGCTGATATGCAGTTTGAGTTAGGATTTGTCAATACACTTTAGATCTGTTTGGGAGGTGCTAGATGGTATGGGCCCTTATATTCCAACTATTGAGAGTTCTCTCCATGGGGGTGGGGCTTTTTCAACTTCTAGGTTTTTGGGAGGGGACCTCTTTGGAAGGAAATGTGCCAGGGGCTCTATGATGCCATTGTCATGCATTAATTCACTAGCACATGAGAAGATCTTCAGGCCTTATACTAGATTGATACCTGTTGGTTCTAATAAAATGGGCTATAAATCACTTTGATGCATTATATCCCAGATTAGTTTTAGCAATATGCTTCTACAGGGTACTGTTTGTTGTGTGGTTTGTTCTGCACTATCAGGGACATTTCAGGCTCCTCACTGTTTGAACACAGAGGCTTGGTCTGGTGATGCCAGGTGAGACTAATAAGAAGTCTACCCTCCTGCTAGGCTGATCAGATTATGAGTACATTTTTAAGGTGTGTGGGGAGCAGGTTTTGTCCTATGCCTCAGAAAGCAATATTCCAGTGTTTTCCTTGGCTGCTGCATTGTGTCTCTCTCAGTGGCCACCACACTCTATTCCTATGAGCAGGGGTGGGTGCCTACCTGGGATTAGTTGTAGGGTACAGGACTTGCCCACTACTGGTCGGTAGGGCCTCTAGGCCTGTCCATTAATGGCAGTCCTCTTTGAAACCATCGGGAATGACAGGATTCCGCTCCTCCACTCTTGTCTGCCTTGAGCGGATCCAAGCAGGCTGGGCAGCATCCTAGCGCTGGAACCAAACACGTCCCTTTCTCGGTCTCATCTCCATAATAAAAAAGCCATGTGGAGAAGATTGCAGCTTGAATGGAATGGGTTTACTGGCCCCTTTGTGCCAATGCTCCCTCAACCCAAAGCAAAGTCTCAAAGGCGGCATACGCTCACCATGACTGGCCATGCCCAATGGAGGTAGCATCCACATATTCGAGTGGTATCTCTCCACCCACCAGGTCTCAGCTTATAGAGCCCTCGTCAGCACATTTGACAAGTCTTTAATCAGACCCTTGATGCAGTGTATTGGTGGGGAATCATCGTACTGTGAGTGGAGCCGAGGTTTAGATGTTTGTCATCTTAGGTGCTTAGCCAAGCACAGTACTTAAGTTGTCAGTGGCCCCACACACACAGAAGGGCATATTAAATCTAATTTTCACACAATATTAAACATTGTGAGCTTCAGTCCCAACCTCAAATACAGTCATACCATGCTTTCTTCTCCCTACATCTCCTGAATGTTTGATACCAACCCCACCTATTTAGTATAAATGAATAAATATCGAGACCCAGCAGACATCTCAGAGACTTCAATAAGTTATAGGTTCTTGTACTTTACAATGTTAGAGGCTGATTAACTTTACCCACAGCTGCTTCCACCAATGACCAGATGCTGTAACTAAGAATGTTTACCTTAAGAAGACCTTTTCCATCAACAAACTGACTCCAAATAAAACAAAGAAGCGAAAACAAGGTTTTAAATCAGCCAACAAATGGCTCAATCATCACCTGGTGATATCAAAAAAGCAATCCTGCGCCCTGTGATGTCAATGTCATTACACAGAACCAAAATCTGCTAATACTGATTACAAGACAAGTTTAAGGAGTTATCAAAACACCACTTGGAGGACAATGAACTCTTACATGACCAATTACAAATGCAAATTAGGCCACTTAAACAAAGAAAATCTTCACCATTTTTAAAGAAATGACCAACCCTAAAGCTCTAAAAATGTACGCCACTCAATAGCACAACACTGTAAATATCTACAGCATTTTTATCAAATATTGTAGAAAGTTAGGACATGACTGCAAATAAATTGCAACAATCTTCACTCATATGGATCCAGTGAAATTACCCTTGATCTGTTTCAATCCAGTATTCAAGGAGGAGATAGCCAAGTTAGCTATGACAACTAACTCATTTAACCTGCCAATGGAACCATGTCACAATTTGCTACAGGTATTTTTGCAACAAGTAAAGAATTTTTAAAGTGCCGACCTATGTACAAATAAGTGGGTTCATAAAAATACAAATTGTAGTGGGTCGCAATCTGACCTACCTCAGGAGTATTAATGAGGTAAGTTGCAAATTGTGACTAACTAAAATCGGAAACCAACATAAGGAAGGTGGACTGCTTGGGTCAGTAGACCAACATGTCTGTGACTGCTTTTCAATAAGGCAAACTGTTCTTTGAATGCAGCCGGTTTTCTGTTTTCCTTAAAGAAAACAGGGCTACATTAAATAAAAGGTTTTTTAATTTTGTCTAGGAGTTGGCAATGGTTAATTGGACCACTGCCTACGCTTCAATAACCTTTAGTTTTTGCTCACAAGGGGCAAGGGGTCTAGATGGGATCCATTCCTTTTTTGCAAATGCATTACCACATCCTATGAGGTGTCAGTACATTTTCAATGTTTTGCAACCATATTTTGATTGCGTATTTCAAAGGGAAGCCTACAACATGCCCTTTCTCAATTAGGTGACATTTATGAATCCCATTTTGTGAGTCAGAAAAACCTTTGAGACTTTTCAGACTCCTAAAATAGAAGTACACAGGAAAGAACATTTCAGGAACAACCAGGAAACTGGACGACTTTTCTCTGGTCTTCCTTTTCCTCACAGAAACAGGGCTGACCCCAGCATCAACACTAGACATCACCATTGCCATCCCCGCTTGATACAAGATGATCAGGCAAGACCACCAACACAGACCTGGGGAAGGAGCAGCCATCATCTTCAAGGACTCCCTCAGCCGTACTTCTTCCACCAAAATGGAACCAACGAAATGGAACACCTCAACTTTAACCTGTGAATCTCAACCAGCTTCAACCCGATTGGATTCTTGTCTACTGACCCCCAGGGACCCACGCAAACTTTACCAACAACATTGTGGACTTTTTCACTCCACTAGTCATCAAATCCAGTGTTTACATCCTCCTAGGGGAGCTCTATTTCTTTATCACCTAGAAGACCTGGACGACCCCAACTCTGCCGCACTCCTTGAAAGCCTCAGAAACCTCAAAATCACCCAACATGTCTCTGGCCCCACTCAAGCTGCTGGACACATCCTGAACCCCGTCTTCACCTCACTAAATGACATCACTTTAAACACACGCACATCAACCACATCGATATCAGTTTCAAAATCAACATACCTTACCAAGTAAGAGCAACCTCAGCAAGCCCAGCTCACTCACACAAGAATATCTTGTCAGAGATGGATTACAAGAACCAACCAGAACACACTGGCAAACTAGCAAGTCACATCAACCATTTTAAGAACTAGATCACTTCCTGTGCCGATTCTCTCGTCCCTTTGAAAAGAAGCTAGTCAGCAAGAACACAAACGCGGAGTGGCTGGTACACAAAAAAACTAAGAATTACGAGGTGCCACTGCAAGCACTAGAAAAGATGTTGAGAGACAGCCAAGAAGTCTCTGACAAGAACACCTTCAAATACACCCTGTGGCGCTACCAACAGCAAATATGGGGAGCCAAGTGGAAGGCCCTAGCTGAATGCATTAATGCTTCAACAGCAGCAAATACATTTTCATGATCATCAATTTCTTCGCTGCACCCGCAGCAAATGCCAGTAACATCTTCACCACTCAAGAATTGTGCAGCAACCTCTCTGATTTTTTTACCACCAAAATCTCAGCCATATATTTTGACCTGCAACCAGACCCCAGCAATCTGGTCACATGCCTGCCAATACCGAACAAATAAAAACATCCTTACCATATGGAAAACCATCACCATAGAACAAACCACAACAAAAATGAAGCCCCTAAGGGGCCCCAGCAGACCATAGCCACCATCATGCCTTCTACAAAGGCACCACCCGGTCAGCAAAGACTTCACCCCCATCCTCAACACCACCATCAATATAAACACCTACCCAGAAGCCTGTAAGTATGCAGCTGTCAATGCTCTCATGAAGAAGTCCTCAGCAAACCCAGCAAAGCTTTCAAACTACTGCCCAAATTCCTCAGTACCAACAAAGGTCCTAGAAAAAGGCATCAACAGATGTCTCACAAACCACCTAGTAATCACCAGCTGCGCGATGCCAGGCAGTCAGGATTCAGACCCAACCACAGCACTGGGACAGCACTCATCGCAACAACAGATGACATTAGGGTGATCCAGGACAAAGGAGAAACCCCGGCAATCATCCTGCTTGACCTCTCAGCAGCCTTGTACAGTCCTTCATCCCATCCTGATAAAAACAACTACACAAGACTGACATCCAAGGAACCAGCCTCCAATCAATCAATCAATCAATAAAGTATTTGTAAAGCATGGCTAATCACCTGTGGGGGTCTCAAGGTACTGGAGTTTCTGCTTCCTTTGTGGTGATCTGTTTATTTGAACAACCAGGTCTTGAGTCCTTTCTTGAATTGCTGGAGCGATGGGGTGGTCCTGAAGTGCAGAGGAAGGTTGTTTCAAGATTTTGCTGCCAGGTGTGAGAAGGAGTGTTCTCCACAGTTGCTTCGGCAGATCTGCTGATGTCTTCAAGGAAGAGGGTGGTGGATTGTAGGTGTCTGGTTGGTTGATGGAAGGTCAAGCATTTGTTGATGTAGGCAGGTCCTTCGTTGTGCAGGGCTTTGTATGCATGTGTCAACATCTTGAACTAGCATCTCTTCTGGATTGGGAGCCAGTGTAGCTTCTTCAGGTGGGGTGTGATGTGGATTCATCTGGGGAGATCGAGGATGAGTCTGGCAACTATGTTTTGTAGGGTCGTTAGTCTCTTCAGAAGGCACGCGGTAATTTCTGCATAAAATGTGTTCCTGTAGTCCAACCTGCAGGTGACGAGGGCTTGTGGGATGGTCCTATCTGGTGTTGACTGGGAGCCACCTGAAGACCTTGTGGAGCATGCATAAGGTGAGTAAGCAGGTGGATGAGACTGCATTTACCCGTTTCTTCATGGCAAGCTTGCTTTTTAGCATGATGCTGAGGGTTGCGGGCCTGGTCTGTCAAGGCAGGGATGGGCCGAGTTCAGCAGGTTGCCACGGGTAGTTCCATGGCCAGGTGTTGTTCCCAAAGTTGAGGACTTTTGTGTTAAACTTGAAACAGATGTGATTCATCCAGTGGGCGATGTTCATCATACATCTGTCGATGTTAATTCTGGGGTTTGAGGGGTCTTGCAGCAAAATGATGAGCTGGGTATCGTCTGTGGTAGTCAGGAGGGGCAGGGACGTGTTAAAGAGGTTGGAGGTGAGGGATGATCCTTGAGGTCTGTTGCAGATTATCCTTGTGTGTTATGAAGTGAGCGGTGGGAGACGGATCCTCTGGGTTCTTCTGGTGAGGGACGAGGCAATCCTTTTGATGGCGTCTCTCTGGATTCCGATGTGGTGGAGTCAGTGTTTCAGTATATATTATTAGTTTGTTCTCATACCAATTAGGCAAAACAAACCACACATCTCAGAAAAAAAGTAACAATAAAAACAGGAAGTAATAATTTCAGAAAATTCATTAAGTCAGCAATAAAAGCCAATATTACTTGCATTCAACTGGAATCCTCCAATTCAGAAAATATTTGCCGGGCGGCAGTCAGAAAGGCTTGCACACATACACATATTTAAATAAATATGGTGCAAATTCTCATTAAACATGCTAAAATGATTACAATATCAAACTCTGGCCCAAACTAGGATTTCCAACGAATTTAGCAGCACAGCCCACCACAGCACCAAATGTATACAAACCACATAAATACTATACAGGTCATTGATAGCAGTAGAAAGAATGGTAACTTGACAAAGCAGATTCTGCAAAATGCCAAACTGTGCAAAAATGTGTTAAACTTCATGTGTAATACTAAAATATGAAAATTCATATAGGGGAGAATTGTCAACAGCCTTCAAATGATGCAACACCGACAAAAAAGTGCCACACTACATAAACATACAAGCTCTTTAGAATAAAAAGGAGTAATAAAGGCAGAGTACAAATAGCTATGCACTCCTACTCAACACTTTTGTGGAAATGGCAAGTCATCCGATTACGAAAGGGTGAGGGGAAGCTCACTGGCTAAAACGGACAGAGATTTTGCCAAAGCCCAGTTAGAGCACCATATTATTACAATAACAAATTATATTCATTAAATTGCTAATACGACGAACATTCAGCTTTTTAAAAACAGGCAATAGTAAGCCTTGCACAGAAAACGATAAGATGCAAAAATGGTAATACATCGAGATTATAAAAAGTACAAAGATCCCTGTCCCTCCCCCTCTGATTGGACCAACCTATTTAATTAAGGAGGGAACCTGGCCAACCGGACCCTCAGAGCTCATCTCCTCACAGACCTGCTCTTTATCTCCCTCAAATAAGGTTGAATTAAACCACAATAATCAACTTCCACCAGGTTCTACAAACTGCCTCTCTTACTCAATTGAATCACTATTGAGTGAGTGCTCTTTAATTAAACGTTTTTTGTTCTTGCTTCTGTTGAAGCACCAACATGTTTGAGAGAGAATACCAGTGAAGCAGATCCTGGGACACTTCCACAACCTGCAGGTTGTTTACCCATTGTCCCTTGGGTTTCCCTTGCAGGTGAAGTAATATAAGACACCTCAGGGAGCCTTCACCTGATTTCAACAAACCTGCGCAATAATTGAGCAACCTCTGGCTATATTTGGAAAAAAATGTTAGTGAGGCCCAATTCTAGTCTCAGCACACTGCTCACCGAGCCTGGAGGTGAAGCCAATCACTTTTTCCAAATTTAGTTTCAATGATTCGCAAGCGCTTGACATCTTTTTGTAACAACCTCACATGCATAGAGTAACAGAGAGACCATGTTTTCATTATCTGCCTCTCTCAACCCTTCTACTGATTTATGTCCCAAAGCCGAATCTAATCTCTGGAGTGATCCTGCAATGGTCTTGGCCCTTGAATCCTGCAATAAGATATGACCCCGGAGGACAATGCTACGGCTAAATAACACACCAAGGTATCTGTATTCCTTAACCACTTCCATTTGGACATCAGTCATTCACCATCTGAAGCTCGGAGGGAACATCATTCCTTTTGGAAAAAACATTTTCTTTGTTTTAGCTGTATTCATCTTTGGATCATTCCCCTTACAATAATGAGAAAAGGCGTTGAATTGCCTTTGTAGCCCCAATGGCGTAAGATCTAACAGCACTGTGTCATGCGCATAAAACAATGCAGCTATGGGTTAAGAACCCAAATTGAGAGGGAAGGCCCTGACCTGCTTTACACCCTTAAAGGCATCCGCTTTATTGATTGAGAACAGGAGGGGGGCCAAAATGCACCCCTGTCTCAAGCCATTGGATGGACTGATATTTTTGGACAGGGCTCCAAACTCACTCCCCCCCAAGTTCCACTCTAATCCAGGAGCCCTTGTGCAATTGTACTATCCGCTTCAAGATCCCCGGGGGACACTTTCATCTGTCCATCTTTTCCCATAAATTGGCTCTGTTTATGGTGTCAAATGTGGTAGATAAATCAAGAGAAGCTGTGCATAGGAGCTGTTTCCATGAGAGGGCATTATCCTCCGCCAGCAGCCTTAAAATCACACAGCCATCCGTGGTTGAGTACCCTTTAGGAAAACCCATTTGGGTCAGGGGTAAAATTCTAGCTGCACTCACCCAATCTTCCAAAAGGCCTAACAAATGCCTTGTGAAAATGTTGCTTGTGATATCTAGCAGGGTAATCATACGATAATTAGATGTCCTGTTCCCCTTTTTATACAGGGGTACCCTTATACTAACTTTCCAGGTTTCTGGCAAATTTTGTCCCCCAATTATTTTTACCAAACAAAGGAGCAAAGACAGTGCCTACAGGACAGGATTGAGTTTAATAATATCAGCGGGATTACCGTCTGGCCCTTGCACCCCGGGGCTTTTGAGCCCTTTGATTACCGCTTCGCTATCACGAACAGTTGGAAGCGAGGTGCTCTCAACCTGCCTCTTGACCTGCCGGGGGCAACCCCATCACCTTCTTTAATGTTATAGAGGTCTGAAATGCAACTAAACACGGTATCTTCGGGTATTGGCACTGCTGTTATATGTGTGACAAGCCCCAGTATATGGTTAGAGATGCACCAAAAGCCCTCAAGGTTGCCAGTATGCAGGAAAAAGATTGCCTTAGTTCATAGCTCGCCTTTTCCCTCCACTTAATTTGCCTCATTTCCTTCCTAAATGCTTTCCTGTGTTGTTTGATCAGGCTCACCCTATGTTCCCCACCTGCTCCAAACGCCTTCCTTGTGTTCTTATTGAGCAAAGCTTTGTCCCGTGACTTTTCAGAGTTGAAAAGATTTATTCTAACCCTGCCCCTTACAAGGCCTACCGCCGCTCAATCTCTAATGGAGGAAATACGTTTTTCAAAAGCATTAACTGCATGGTGTAAAGGTGCGTTAAGTTGCTGTTTTAATTTGGCTGACCACACAACTCTACGCAAATTTTTACAATGTAGGGGGACTGTTTTGGACTCCCTAAACAGTGTTAGGACAAGAAGCTTACAGTTACTACCAGGGTCACCTACAGAAAGATCCCATCCCAAAGAGCTTAGAGGATATCATAACAAAATCAATCCGGGATGTTACCCTCCCATTGCCAAGCATCGGCTGAGCTAGCTGATTTCTCGAACACCTATTGTTTAATATGAACATATTGCAGCTATTAAGTAGGGTCTCCACGTGCCTGCCGTATACATCGTCCCCATCTGACTCCCAGACCTGAAAGGGAAAATCCAATGCCATATATTTATTCCTTTGACTAAAGTCCTTCATCTGCCTATGAGGAATTCTTTTCATTAGAATCGCCCATCACAAGGCTAGGATAAGCACACATGGAAAAGAGCTCTTTGGTCTGCCCCAACAAAAGTACCAATTCCCAGAATAGAAATATGTGTTAATGAGAATAAAATCCGGGGGTCCCATGTGGTCCCCTCTACTCCAATCAGGACATCCATTTTTATCCCCCGACCTATCATAACAGAGGGAAGCCCAGATCGGACACAACTAGAAAGTTCAGAGAATCACTAGGTAGGACAGACACCACAACATAATGCAAAGCAGAACCGACCAGAAAGGCAATGCCCCCAGCAAATCTCCCAAAATGCCCCTTAACTGCTTTTAAACTGAAAACAGCATAATCAGGCAACCCCCAGTCCTCTGCTTCCCAGGTTTCTTGAATGGCTGCTATCACCACATTATTGACCTTGATAACCTGCAAGAGTGACACCAGGTTCCATTTCATGCCAGCTATGCTCCAGGACAAAATACTGACTCTGATGTCATCAGGATCTCTGAGAAAGGGGTTGTGAGAACTCCCTTTTTGCATGAATGGTCTCCGCTATCCAGTTCCAGGCATACTTATGATTTTCAAATGACTCCACCTGGTTAGGGAAGATTTGCCTGCCCTCCTCCGTTTGCACACTAGGATATCATCAAGGCCAGTTCCCCCAATCAAGGGCTGGGACCGTTGATGAAAGAAGGGGGGTGGGGCACCCATCCAACCCCCCCCTGACTCTTGAAGTCCATTAACTAAGATGGCCGGATGGCCTGCGGTGGGGTAGAGAAGCATATATATCAAAATCTGCCCGCCTGAGCTCATCTGAGAATTTCAAGACTTCTTCCGCCACCACCCTGCAATAAAAGTGAACCCACACATAAGGCCAAGCCACAGATGACTCCCGGGATTTTGGCTGTACAACCAAGATGTCCTTCGTGGGACTTTTCACCAACTGAGGTATTGAATGCAGTAGAGATAAAATACAAGATCCATTGAGCCATCCTTCGGACTCTGAGATAGCAAAAATGTCCACAAATTGAAGGACCCAGACAGTATCATCAGCAGAATTGGTGGCAGATTTTAGTCCCCACCAAATTTCCTCCTCCAGACTGTCTTTCTCCACTCCAACTCTGCCAAAGTGAACCGCCTCCACATGGGACGCAATGGGCATATCATGATCAGCTTAAGCGGGCCTCAGCACTACCCCAATGTCTGAGCCTTCATGCTCGGCTGGGATTGTGGCAGCACCATGAAGTGCTGATCCCTGGAGAGTAGTGGCAAATTCAAGCAGCACCACTGAATCAGATGATAAACCCGCGTTTTTGAAATGTAATCTTTCTTGATCTTTTCTTAGATATTTTCAGAATTTTCCGTTTTGTCTTCTTTTTATTACTATTTTATTTAATATTACTTAATCCTTGTCTATGCTATAGGCCTGACTCCTGTGTTGTGACTTCGGGGATAAACCTTGAGGCTTTGTTAAAAATCGGGAAGACTGTACAGGGTTCCCCTGGGGCCAGAGCAGGACCAGTGGGGATATCCTGAATAATAAATGCCCTCCACAAACAGGGATCCCAAGTCACTTACGACCAAGGATTGATCACAGCATTTTTCTTGTCAATGTGGCCTGATCCTGGGATCACCCGCCTGAGTGCACATATCTGTAGTAGAAATGGCGAGACTCTTTGCCGCAGTCTTCTACTCTTCTCCAGACCCATTGGTCGGCAGATTATTCAGTATTACTGATAAAATATCTAAAATGTGGTCAGAAATGTCTGTGTTCTTTCCTAGTAGGGACAGAATAGATTCCAGAATACGCTCAAGACTCTGCAGAGATCTACAGAAAGAAACATAATCTGCTGAGATATTCACTGGGGGACACAACAATAAATCCGGGGAAAAGACAGATTAGCGTGATCCAATGTTGTAAGACTGGGAGTGCTCGAATGCAGGCCCATTGATTGTCTTCGCTGCATTGGCATTTCAGATGGGGCTTCTATCCTCCCACCCCCCATCTGGGATGATCGTTTGAATGGTTACATATCAGGTAGCGTACAATCCAGACTTAAAGGAGGGGAGTGGCCAGTGGAGCATGTGAGGCTTTGGTGGCTTTCCCCTCTGTTGTTACACACAAGAGGGGGTTGTCCCTCCGAGAGCAACACACTACCCTGACAGGGGGCTACCCTTGAATTTGAGAGGAACATGGAGTAAGAACCATCCGTTGCTTCCCTGCCTTTAACTTAGAGGGGCTAACATCCTCATTTACTGCCACCACTGGAGATGAATATACAACATTTCCAGCATGTAAGTTCACCTATGATAATACCCGAAAAAGCAGGAAATTGGCCCCCTCCTTTGAGTCTGGCTTAATGGGGGGCTTGATTCCTCAGCCGTTTGGCTTTGGTCTTCTGACATATTAGACGGTTAGACTACGGTCCAACCATAATTTTTTTGGCAGTCATCTTATACCAAAATTATGTCCTGCAAAACAAGATGTGGGTCATGAAAATCTAAGCCTTCACGTCTACAAGACATCTGTCCTGAGCCAGGGTACTAGGTCAGGCCCAGCCAAGGCCAACCAAAGATGTCTGGAAGGCAAGAAAAGGCCCATTCAGCCCTGTCCCCAAAAGATGCCTGATGCAGAGTCTCACTCACAATAACCTTTTGGCACACTCCTGTGGATGAAAACCAGCACCCCACGGCCTCAAAACTTTGCCAGACTCAGCTCCACCTGTATCAGGTGGCCAAGAACCCCACGAGCACCCGTGTAAGTGCCGCCAGCCAACTGGCCCAGCGCAACCCCACTCACAAGCCTATACACAGTGGTGTGACCCACAGCCTAGCCTGGCCAAGCATTTTCACTACCCACTCTTCCAATTCATCCAGCTAATCCCTCTTGCCCCCCCTCCGCAGATATGGCACTCAGCTCCCACCACCTACACAAAGAGAGTGGAACATGCACTCCACAACCCACAAGAAACGGGGGGGGGCATTGTTTGGGGCCGCACTTACCTTCGTGCCGGGAGAAGGAGATGAGGGTGCTTTACCAGCTGCGCACCCGGGCCGCTTCCATGGAAGCAACTGTGTTCAACAAGGCTAAACGTCCATGGGCAAAAACACTCCACATGGCCTCTAGTCTCTTACCCCCTCATCCTGTTCCTCTGGAGGTGCTCCTGCTCCTCAGCTCCCATTCCAGTTCGACTGCTCCTCTCCAACGCTGCAGCCTGCTCAGAGGGGTCCAGGAGGTTGTTGTGTTACAGTTGTTTAGTGAGTTGCTGTTTGATTGTCTTCTCTAGAACCTTCACTGGAAAGGGGAAAAAAGAGATGGTCCATTAGTTCTTAGGTTCTGCTGGCTTGGTGGGTGGTTTTATCAGGAGGGTCTTCACTTCAGCTTGTTTCCAGTTCTCAGGGAATGAGGCAGAGGTAATGGGGGTGTTCAGGACTTGTCAACTATCCAGTGTTCAGGACATGCCCATGTCCAACAGATCTGCACATTCCATACAGCAAGAATCCAGAAAACATGCTGCCTTACTTTTTAAAAGCCTGGGACCTCATTTACAAAGCTCTTCAGAGCTCCTCACTCAGCCTGACCCTCTTCAACATCTACACATCTACACAACCTCACTGGCTGACGTCATCTGAGCACTAGACATTGACATACTCACCTACACCAATGACACCCAAATGATACTGTCCCTCCTGGACAAAACACCCAGCACAAGTAACAACTTCAACACCTGCATGACCGAATTGGCCACCTGGATGAAATCCAACTTATTCAAGCAGAACACGGATAAGGCAGAAGTTGTGATTTTCAGAAAACATGTCTCGTCGGGGGACTCAACCTGGTGGCCTACAGAAACGCTACTGCTCCTGTCTAAAAAGCACAAAACATCAGGATCATCATCAGTAATAAGCTGAACATGTCCAGATCAACTACGTCACCACTTCCTGCTTACCCACTCTGAGGATGTTGAGAAAAATCTACAGGTGGCAACCAATCAACATTAGAAAGACCATCACCCAAGCCCTCATCACCAGCAGACTAAACTACAGGAGTTCACTCTACACAGGAATCCCCAAGCAACACACAAAAGTCTAAAGACCATCCAGAACACAGCAGCCAGACTCACCCTCAACCTCCCACGCCAGTCCTATATCACATCTCAACTGAGCAAATTCGACTGGCTCCCAATAAACAAGTGCACACAGTTCAAGCTCCACACACACATTTGAAGCACTGCACAACACAGGTCTAGCATATCTGGACAGCTGCATACACTTCCACCAACCCTTCAGGCACCTCCAAAACTGATCTGAAGGCTGAGCCTTCTCTTACTTTGCTTCTAACGCATGGAACAACCTCCCACACCACATCAGTCTCCACCTCCATTCTTGAATTCCGCAAGAAGCCTAAGACTTGGCTCTTTGAGTAAGTCCCCACATGACTAGCGTCACTCACACGCAAAGCATCAGGATACCCTCACGGGTTATAATGCACTGTCAAAACACACATCCCATAACATAACATAACCGAACCGGAGTGTTTGCAATCATTACTGATTAATATCGGATGCTCTGTGAGATGTGTGCGGAATCGACAAAGACTGACATATGCGTGATTTTTCAATTTTTTTCATTCGTATTAGTCTACCAAAACGATTTTGAATCAAAATACTACCCCTGGAAGGAATCTCTCTCCTGCAGCTGAGGGAGAAGCCCTGTCCTGAAAGCAGGATCCACAATGTAATCCCTTTTAAGCTTCCAGAACCTCCAGGCCTGGAAAAAATTGATCAATAAAACGCGATCACATAATGACTGGACTGTCTGAAACCATCAGTTCCTTTTATCTTTGTCCAGAGGAAGCCAGAATGATAGGTGGAAATAAGTCGACAGTCTCTGAAAGAGATGTTCCATTCAGTATAAAATCATAGAATGTATTGAATCAGACAGATCAAAGAGGTAGCCATTTTACATATAAAGGTCAATACAATTGACTGTTAGGAAAGCTCTTTCAGAACAAATAGCTCAAATAGGTGTATCATTGACATGTAATCGCTTTGGTAAACCCCTACTGCAACAGGAGTGCAGAAACTGTATGCCCGTGCAAGGATGGTACAATTTCAGTAATGAATGAATTTGATCGAACATTATGAGCAAATTGATATAATGATTAAACTGCATTGTACTTTTGTGTGGCATGGGTCTAAAGGCCATACATAGTGACCAACCAGGCTATTGATTAATGAATTGATAAGTATTCAACCCTATCATGCACAACTTGCTTATATATAGACTTCCTTATGTGAGCCATCCCTCCAATTTCTATTTAGGTGAACACTTTAGGAGAAAATTTGCTTAATCTTCTTCAGGAGAGGCATTACTGCAAGAGGGAGTGTGTATTTACTTCTGGAGAAAGATTAAGGCATGATCCACCTCCACTTTGTACCCTGCTTACCCAGAGAATGCTTGGCTCCACTTGCTAAAGTCTGTAAAGAAATACGAAGGCTGAGTTGAGGATCTGAGATCTTTTTCTCATATTCTTGTGCACTGGTGACCCTTGCCGGCCACCATCCCTATGTATGTACTGTTGAGCCCTGATGCAAATGTTTTAAAAGGTTAATGAGTTCAATGTCAACCCCCATTTTTCCCATAATATCCCATAACTTTGATCGATTTACTATATCGCAAGTGCTTGATAGGTCGATAAATGTCAGATGTAAATTACCCTTCTTTGCCATAACTTATTTCCCTGCTATCAGATATAAATGTAAGCATTGGCTCACAGTGCCAATTCCTGGTTTGAAATCAAAATTGTACATTGGTCAGGATTTTATTTTCTTCAGGCCAGGTTTCCAAGGGTGACCGAACCACTCGTCCAGGGATCTTAACGCTAGAGTCTAGCAGGAAGATTGGTCTATAACATGATGGTGATGCCCTATCCTCTTTTTTCAAAATGGGGACAATAGTTGCCCATCAGAGTACTCCAAAACTCATTTGTTAACATAGGAGCCCATAGATTGATATGAGATTTACAAATGTCGACAGGACTGGTGCTTTCACAAGGACACATTTTCCAATGGCTGTGGCCACTTCACTAATTTCTATTGGAATATGGAGGGCCTGTACATTTTTGCAATCCTATGCAACCATTTCATAAATTGGGGGAAGGCAACAATATATCTCCTGCTTGGAAGAATTTTGAAAAATGAGTCACCCACAGATCTGTTGATACTGAAGATTAGATCTTCTGACATCTTCTACGAAGGGTTATTAGCTATTTCCCAGAACATATTATTTTCCGAAGTTCTGTCCGACACTGAAAGGTCTTCCCTATTATTTAGTCCGGATCTCATGCTCCTCTCTCTATAGTCATTTTTTATAACCTTCCTGCAGCTTTGATATCTTCTAATGAACATGGGTGGATTTTAAGAATTTCCAGCTGTTTATGAGTGGACATGCAGCTGCATTGAACCATCTATGTGGCGAGATCTCTGAAGAGGGCCTATTTGAGGTCAACTTGTCAGAAATAGACCTACAAATATTTTCCAAACCTGCTTGTATGGTGGTGCTATCTACTTCCTCCGATAACCAAGTTAAAAAAGAATCCATATTCTTAATAACAATCACTCTATTAAAGTCTGCTGGATCAACCTTAGTCCATTTAATTAATAAAGAAAAGTGTGTAGCCAATTAGGTTCATGTCTAGTTTTCATTATGTGATTTTGTAGATTTAACTGACAGAAGTATATTTTTGTTTGTAGTTGGGTACCAAAAACAGCTGTCTTTGGGCTTTAGTGGGCTCCTCACATGCCCTGCACCCTCAGCAGTTATGACCCCATTCGCGGAGATACTTACGTGCAGAGTTTCTTAATTTGTGGCGGAGTCTGCACTCAGGTTGGAATCTCCGCACAGCGCACTCTACATTGCATGGGTGCAGGAACTCCACACTCGTAACTTTACTACACGAAAGTATCTTCATGAATTGGGCCCTGAGTGTATATGCAGTCAGATGACTACATACAACTCTTTATGATCCTACTTTATTGTGCCAAAAAGCCATTGAGCTATAGTGAATTCAATGAAATCTTAAAGTGCATCATTGTATGAGACCTGCAGCATGTGCATGAACTTTATTTATTTATTTTTGAAGTTTTGTATAGTGTTGGCTTGATGCCTTAGTCACTTGAGAATGCTAGGTAGGTTGTCTGATAGAATATCGATGACAAAAATATTGTGTGGACAGAATATTGTGACAAAAATATTAAGTCCAAAGTATATAGAAGATAAGTGCAAATATATGAGTTTAGATATACTATTCTTAACTCCACATCTATGTACCTTGAAGATATATATATCATCAAGTTACATATATGCAGAGTTGTAGGGTACATCTTTGTTTACCCATAGAAACCCACCATTGCAATGTATATTTATGTCCTCGATATACTTGACACTATATTTTGTCCACACCATATTTTTGACTCGATATTTTGTCTCATCACCGCTAGGTGATACTAATCATAAACGTAGATGCAACGCAGTCCAAGAACTACAGGTAGTTGTGATAGTTCAAGAGGAAATAAGTACTCCAAGGTAGCTCCGGACAGTAGACGAACAAAAGGAACAGATTAGAGTCAACATGGGTAACAGCAAAGACATTTTAACTTGGAAGAGTTCAAGGCAGAATGGTTCCCACTTTCTTAGATGTAAAGTGCCTCCCACTCCCTCCTCTGGCTCAAAAAGCATCTTTAAATTGAGCGATCTAAAGGTCTTTCCTATTTTGATGCTCCATTTGGCCAGTTGAGGCTCTGTCTTGGTGGGCCCTGAAGGGCAAGTTAAACAATTCCCTTGAATAAAGAACATGTTCCATTTCTTTAACTCAAGCAACATATTGGAGTGACTGATTTTCAGGAAAAGAATCTTTAGCTTGTTTCATAGAACATCTTTAGACCTTATTCTAATCTCTGTGATTTAGGGTCCGGGCTTGCCAGGGCACTCTGCTTTTGGTTGCCTAACACTGAAAGCCGTGTGGTTGCTGTGTACCGGAGCCTTCCTTTCTGTAATTGTAAACCATTTACAGATGGAAAGCCGTGCAGAGCATATTTTGTAAACTCGTCCTAGTGGTTAAGTAAATGTGATATTCACTTTGTCAGTGCAGCATTTTTTCAAAACATGTTTTGTATTTGCAGGCATGGGATGGATCTCCTCAAAGACCGCAAGGTGTTACTGAAAGATGTGTCTGAACTCAACCTTAAGGACAGCGGAATACCCTCTCAACTTCTGCTGCATGGTGTGACTGCCTTTCCTGTCGGGCCTCTGGCTGCTGCACATTATGGAAGTGGCCGAGTGTTGGTGTTAACACATGAACGGCAAATTGGAGCTCTGAAACTGAAAAGGTTTCTCCTCAATGCAATTGCATGGCTTGATGCTGGAAGGAAAGGGAAAGTGGGGGTAGAGAAAGGACTGAAACACCTTCAGGCTCTTCTGAATCAAGAGAGCATTGCATGTGAACTCTCAGATCTGAAGCAAGACTTTACTGTCTACTGCTGCACAGCCTCCATCTGCACAGAGGCTCAGAAGTTCCAGGAGTTTGTCACTGAAGGTGGTGGACTTCTCATTGGAGGTCAGGCGTGGTGGTGGGCCAGGAAGAATCCTGCTGGCGATGTCATTGCTGAATATCCTGGTAACAAAATCATCAACCATTTTGGAATAAGTATACTGAGTAGTCTGAGCAAGGCAGTGGCTTATAAGACTTCAGCTGCTGAAGGATCTGAGCTGCATTATCACTTTCGCACAGCTTTTTCCTACTTACAGAAGCAGATAGCCTCCAGTCAAGATTTCCAAGCACCCCTGACATCCTGGCTGAGCAGTCTAGCTCAGGACTGCTCAGCTATACTGAAAACAAAAGCCAGCAACAGCCAGGTATTTTCACCGATTCAACAAACAATTCTCAAACTTGTACAAAAAAGTGGGATTTGTAAAGTTAGTGTAAAAGAGCCAATAAAAGGAAGCTCTAAAGAGGCCTTTGTCCTGAGACTGGCGGCGAGTTTGGGCAGCACGATTCCCAACGTTGAAACTTACCTAACATCACTGGTTAAGAGTCCCCAGGAGTTTCCGGTGTCCAGTTTAGAAAAGCTGCAGATCAATGGAACTACTGGAGGTAGAGTTTCCCATGTGTAATCAATTTGAATGATTGACAGAGTTGTATATTATCTCTTACTGGAAATTGCTTTTCAGGATTTACTGTTATAGCATGTGACTAAGGCTCTGATTTATGTGAGGGTGATGGGGCACATCTGCCTTCTGCACCTGTAGAAGGCTAGATGTCCCGTTTAGAGCACTATACACAACAGCCATTCCATCAGAAGAGACACATCTGTTGCTGTTGCTGAGTCCCTCAAGGTGCAATGCTAAGTGCATCAAAGATGGTGACAGTTCAGCTGCCCCATGAACAAGGGATGTTCCATGTTTTGCAGATTTAGCACCATGAAAGAGTAAGTTTTTTTTCCCCTCTGCCACTCTCCAGCATGACAGGGAGACAGAATGTATATCTACCGGCACACCCCTAAACATTTGATGTACCCTTACAGTGCCTGCATCAGGTGGCAGAAATTCCACCATTGTTCAAGGGCACAAACTTGGTAATGGGCGGAATTTCTCAAAAGTAGTTCCTCCCACAGTGGAGACAGCCACCTTGATGGAAAAATCTGCAGTGCTATGGTGACAAATTAAGTAAGCAGCAGATTATCTACCAGTGTAACAGAGGTCCTAGCTCAACAGCACAAGCGGATTTAACTTTCACCAGCAAAAACTTAAATCTGACCCTAAGTATATTCGTTGAGTATTGGAAGAAGATGTCCTGAACAGTGTGCAGCATGGTGTTCAACAGTAATGTTGTCTTGGTGGCACAGAGCATAGCTATAAGAATCTGGATTAATATTTAGGGTTGTTGGCCATCCTCCTCAAGAAACAAACACAACCCTTGTCTGTCTGCACCCTCAAAGTTACTAAATTAACCCAAGTTCAACCCCCTGGTAGCTATAGCACAGAGCAGACAGACTTAACATAGGGCAATGTGTATGTATTTATGCAGTACCAAAATAGTAATAAAGTTGTAATGCAAGGCCATAAAAAATTCCAAACTAAGTTAGAAAAACAGAATATAATTTACTAAAGAAAATGACACCAAAATGACAAATATCCTATAAGGGATATGAATTGTATAGTTTTAAGTAGGAATGGTGCCAAGAAGCATAAAGTGGCAGTGACAGTCAATGGTCGTGGTAGACCACGACCTGGCAAAATTTGAGGCTGACCGCAATAGAGCACCGATAGCATACACCAACCTGGTTTGTCCTGGTCACAGATTTTACCTTCTGACTTTAGTCCTTTAAATCCCTATCCACCCAAGTAGTACCCTTGTAAAGCCCATCTGGACCTCAGTGGGGGCACTTAGAGACTCATGTGGTGCCAGGAAGTGGCCACACAGCAGGGTCCAGTCCAAGTTTAGTTTCCACTGGTCAGCGGAGAAGCTGCAGGAAAAGGCCTCTTGTCTCATATCCCTGCAGCTTTAGCAGAAGGTCAGCCTTATGTCCCTTGGAGTCCAGTCCTTGCCCTGGGTACAAGAGAAAGCAGGTACAATCTTTTCAGGGCACTTCTAAGTTCACAGATAGCTGATCCAGTCCTCTTCTGTGCTTCCTCAGATCCAGGAGTGTTCTCAAGAGAGTGCCTAGAAATACCACATTTATGCCTGGCATAATCTAGCGGATAGTAATGACTTCTGGCCACACCTAGACCAATGGAGTAAACATTCCTGGGGCCACAACTACCCACATGGGGCATTTTCACGATGATGGAAATCTTTGGCCACACTAAACATGTGCTCTGAGTGTTGTGGGATGTGTCTGGGCAGTATACTATGATAATCCCAGTATCGTCTCACATCCAACACTAAAATTCAGTTTGAGGCAGTCACTGTATCCCTAATAAACCTAGAGACAGATGCCTCGTACAACAAAACTGGGTTTACCAGCAACCAGACAGTGGCTAAAAAAGAGGTGTTTTGTAATCCTGTTTCCCTTCTTTTAAAGTGCACCCCCAGTGTTATCTGCAAAAGCCCAGAGACCGAAGTCTGATGAGACAAAGCAGGTCCTTTAGCAACCAGGGAGTGGATACACAAGAATTGTTTGGACATACATTTTGCCATCCTTTCAGGTGCGCCTCCAGTGTTATATGTAAACCCAGCAGATCTGTCAAGCTGGATTTGTCTATGTAATGTCGAAAAGGATACTCAAGCTGCCTCACCCTACATATTCTGTCAGGTTCAGAGGACCCATCTCTGCCCATTTAGGCCAGCCTTTGTTGTTCTCCAGGGAAGCACTCCCTAGTTTTTTCACATGCATTCAAATGGTAATTACTGGCTGACAGAAGTGGGAGAGCAACTGCAAATTTAGTCTCCTGGGCACATACCAGTTGGTCATTCTATCAGAGGAACAGAACACCTCCCCACAACAAAAGCCTTTGTCTCCTCTGTGGTAGCACTTTCACAATTCATCAAGAAGCTAATTAGCACCTGGGTGATAGTTGGAAGCTCCGGCACATGGGTTTCTAGAGGCTGTAAGCAGGTTGAAGGTGACTTTTACGACTACTTTGTGTAACATATTCAGTACACATCTGATTTTACTAATGTATTAGATTCCTAATAAATATTTTGGAAATTCCAAGAATTTATTTTTTTGTTGGTTCCTAGGCAAAGATAACATTATTTAATTTGAATATGAATTCCCGATGCTTTCCAATGGAGCAGCTAATCACGCTACAGTGAAAATAACTTTTTGAGACTTTGTCATTGTAAGTACATGTTTTACATTACAACTTTACATATCCTAATTTAAATACAATGGGCCCGATTCACAGAACTAACTTAAGACAAAATCCTAAACTTACTACCATTTTGGTATTCACAGAAGGCTCTTACTCATTTTGGTATTCACAGAAGGCACTTACTCATTTCGGTATTCACAGAAGTTAGGAGTCCTAACTTTAGGACTCCTAAATGCCTTCTGTGAATACCGAAAGTCTTAAAATTAGGATTTTCTCAGTTTAGTAGTAGTATAGTTAGGACTCCTAACTTTAGGACTCCTAAATGCCTTCTGTGAATACCGAAAGTCTTAAAATTAGGATTTTTCTCAATTTAGTAGTCCTAAGTTTAGGACTCCTAACTTTAGGACTCCTAAATGCCTTCTGTGAATACCGAAAGTCTTAAAATTAGGATTTTTCTCAGTTTAGTAGTAGTATAGTTAGGACTCCTAACTTTAGGACTCCTAAATGCCTTCTGTGAATACCGAAAGTCTTAAAATTAGGATTTCTCTCAATTTAGTAGTCCTAAATTTAGGACTCCTAACTTTAGGACTCCTAAATGCCTTCTGTGAATACCGAAAGCCTTAAAATTAGGATTTTTCTCAGTTTAGTAGTTGTAAAGTTAGGAGTCCTAACCTTAGGACTCCTAAACTGAGAAAAATCCTAATTTTAAGGCTTTCGGTATTCACAAAAAGCATTTAGGGGTCCTAAAGTTAGGAGTCCTAAATTTAGGACTACTAAATTGAGAAAAATCCTAATTTTAAGACTTTCGGTATTCACAGAAGGCATTTAGGAGTCCTAAAGTTAGGAGTCCTAACTATACAACTACTAAACTGAGAAAAATCCTAATTTTAAGACTTTCGGTATTCACAGAAGGCATTTAGGAGTCCTAAAGTTAGGACTCCTAACTTCTGTGAATACCGAAATGAGTAAGTGCCTTCTGTGAATACCAAAATGAGTAAGTGCCTTCTGTGAATACCAAAATGGTAGTAAGTTTAGGATTTTGTCTTAAGTTAGTTCTGTGAATCGGGCCCAAGTTGTTCTTAAGAACACTCTGGGACATTCTGTAATTGGGCGATACTTGGACTACATCTGGGTGATATTTGGGCTACATTTGGGCTCTTTTGTCTCTGGTGGCCATTTTGGGAGATTTATTTGTTATGAAGTAACCTAATTTCCTCATTTACTGCAGTCTCCTCAGTAGGAAATACTTTCAGTTTTTTACTTTGGTTCCATCAAGAAGGCATTCAGATGTGTCACACATTTGCCATAAATTCTGAATGTTAGCACTCTAGTTGCTCATTAGCTCACTGTAGTAAAGCTACTGCTCAGCAGGGAAGTCTGCTGCTGGTATTCAAAGTGCATGTTTCAGTCTGCATGTCAGTATTTTTTTATGAAATAGAAGAGGATTTGAGAAGTCAAAATGTGCCCTAATTTTTCTTTCTGCAGCACTAATAATAATTTCTATGGCAAAATGAACCCCCTCATTTTGTTCCTTTGTAAATTAAATGTTTTAAGTGTTACCACTTTATTCCAATCAAGATGGCTTCAGGTGTGCCATACTTTTGTCATAAGTAAGACTGTTAGCGCTCTAGTTGTTCGTTAGAACACTCTGGGACATTCTGTCATTGGGCTATAGTTGGGCTACATCTGGGTGATATTTGGGCTACATTTGGGCACTTTTGACTCTGGTGGCCATCTTGGGAGCGTTATTTGTTATGAAGTTTCCTAATTTCCTCATTTACTGCAGTCTCCTCAGTAGGAAATACTTTCAGTTTTTTACTTTGGTTCCATCAAGAAGGCATTCAGATGTGTCACACATTTGCCATGAATTCTGAATGTTAGCACTCTAGTTGCTCATTAGATCACTGTAGTAAAGCTTCTGCTCACCAGGGAAGTCTGCTGCTGGTATTCAAAGTGCATGTTTCAACCTGCATGTCAGAATTGTTTTATGAAATAGAAGAGGATTTGAGAAGTCAAAATGTGCCCTAATTTTTCTTTCTGCAGCACTGATCATCATTTCTATGGCAAAATGAACCCCCTCATTTTGTTCCTTTACAAATAAAATGTTTTAAGTGTTACCACTTTATTCCAATCAAGATGGCTTCAGGTGTGCCATACTTTTGTCATAAGTAAGACTGTTAGCGCTCTAGTTGTCCGTTAGAACACTCTGGGACATTCTGTCATTGGGCTATACTTGGGCTACATCTGGGTGATAATTGGGCTACATTTGGGCTCTTTTGTCTCTGGTGGCCATTTTGGGAGACTTATTTGTTATGAAGTTTCCTAATTTCCTCATTTACTACAGTCTCCTCTGTAGGAAATAATTTCAGTTTTTTACTTTGATTCCATCAAGAAGGCATTCAGATGTGTCACACATTTGCCGTAAATTCAGAATGTTAGCACTCTAGTTGCTTATTAGATCACTGTAGTAAAGCTACTGCTCACCAGGGAAGTCTGCTGCTGGTATTGAAAGTGCATGTTTCAGTCTGCATGTCAGAATTTTTTCATGAAATAGAAGAGGATTTGAGAAGTCACTCAAAATGTGCCCTAATTTTTCTTTCTGCAGCACTAATCATGCTTTCTATGGCAAAATGAACCCCCTCATTTTGTTCCTTTTTAAATTAAATGTTTTAAGAGTTACCACTGTATTCCAATCAAGATGGCTTCAGGTGTGCAATACGTTTGTCATAAGAAGGACTGTTAGCGCTCTAGTTGTTCTTTAGAACACTCTGGGAAGCTACAGTAGAACACAAAGGAATCAACTGACAGTCTCTGCCCTTGTTGGATGTACATGTTTTACTGAGAGTGTCAGACTTCATTCTCACATGACTGAGAAAGATAATGTGAATTTACAGAAAATATGCTCTCAGTTTAGCTTATTATCACCTTCCAAACCTCTGTGGGAAAAGCATGAGAAAATAGTTTTCTCTCAAACATGATTCATGGTATCACAGCAGAAGGCTTTTTCACATGGTAAAATCACCTTAGAACACACCACAATTCCTAAAATGAGTATGGTACCATCAACAAATGATTTATAATGTAACTAAAGTCTTAAACCCTTCTATTAACTGCAATGCTTTTTAATGAGGTGCTATCATGTATATTGGTCCCAAGATGGCTGCCAACACTTCTTGGAAGAAGTACTGACAGCCAATCAGATCTCATGATGAGATGTGTGGTTAGGCTCCGCCCAGATATATCTATCGTTTTAACTCTAATTTTCTCAGGAACTACTGAACGGATTTACACCATTTAAGCAAAAGGCACGAGTCTGAACTGAGGACTACCTCTTTGCCAAATTTGGTGTAATTCCGTTCAGCAGTTCGGGCTGTAGCTTCGCCAACAGGTCCTATGGGAAAATGCATGGGGAAAACACATTTTGGGACCCCCCCCTTTTTTATCGGCCCCCGCTTGACGAATCACCATGAATTTTCAGGATAGGAGCGGACCGGACCTGGCCAAAAGTTTGGAAAATTTCGCGAAGATTCGTCAATCGGCACCAACGTTATTCCAAATAGAATGTTGCGGATTTCCTATGGAAAATAGTTCCTAACTATAACTACCTACTGACGACTGCCAGTATGTAATATATGCAAGCAATAATAACACACTTGGTAAATGCAACAGTTAAGTGCAAGAATAATAATAATAATGAATAAACAAGCAGCAAGTAATACTGGATGTCCTGCAAGAAATCAGAAAGATATATACACTAAAAAAATCAAATGATTACTTTGGGTGTGCACTTTGACTCACTCACACATCACAAAGAAAACACCTCAAATGACCACAGCCACTGTAACCACGCATCACAATGGCACTAGTTAGAAACAAATCACCTCACTTGATCGTCCACTCGACATCCTTGCTAACTCAAGCTGGAGGAGCCCGTTAACAGCCAGGGAATGGACTCGCAATCAGGCCTCAAATCCAGATTCTTCTTGTGGCAGTACGTCTACTCCATAAATGAGCTCCAAAACTGGCTGCCAAGTCTCAAAATACACTAGAAGGTTTGAGAGTCTTTCCCTCTGCGCCAAGGAAACTTACTGGAACTGGCCAGCTTACATGCAAGCATTCCAAGGCAAAAGGAGTTGCCACGTCCCCTCTACATTCTCACGTGTTCCAGCCTTTATCTTAACGAAGCTTACGAAATCCTTCCAGGGTACATTAAACAATCTCTCACAAAACAAAAGAACGTGATTTACCTAAACAACTTGCAAACACTCTGGGGGCCTGTCTTTGCGCGCAGAAAAGCTCAAGCATGGCAGAGTCAGAATTCAGGATGACATAAGGCCATGTCAAAGCCAATAGTAAGAACTTCATAATACTTCCCAATGTACAACATAATGCACATTTGTGCACCACTGCCTATAGCATCACATACTTCATCTCTCAATGTAGAACATAATGCACATTTGTGCACCCCTGCTTGCTCATAACACTGCCCTTCGAGAACAAAAAGTACAATCTACACCTCTTTATCTCTCATACTTTCAAATGCACATCCCACAAGTTTTGTTCTTGTCAAGGCTGTTCTATTCTGTGACAGCTCCCATTGTAAGACTGCAAGATTACAAGAAAGAAACCTTCAAGAGAAACAAGTCATATGCAGGACGTCGTAAATTCATGCTAGGGTAAAGTAAAACACCAAAGTCAATTAAAATGATGGTAGTCAAAGGTCATCACGTGGTGTCAGACCACAAGAGTGCCTCTAGCACTTCACTGCTGCCATTCTCCCACCGTAGGCCATGAGCATGGAGTCAATGTCTACCAGGTGGATTCTGCGGAACTTACAAATATTCTTCCAAAGGGCTGTTTTACTCTTGATCTAAGGAAGGCCTAGCTCCTTTGGAAACCTCAAGCTCTTTATTGCAAATGGCAATAGCTACAGCTTTGTTTTGTTCTCTTAGTGCATAATGCCTTACAAATATAGTTCAGGAGTGACTGAAGTCATTAACCACATTTTGATTAATTAATTAAGAGATGTGTCGTCTGCAATCACATTCTACCAACTTGTAGAAACTTATCAAGTTTATCAAATCGGTCGAAAAATCAGAAAGTCATATCGAACAGGGAGATCTTCCAAGCAGAGAGCACGCAGGTGAGCAGTTTGAGGTGGGCTGCTCCATTTGAAGCATGACCAAGACTCATTTGCACAGAGCTGTTAATGACAAGTGTGCACGCTAAATTCTAATGCATGCATCATGCACTTTTGTGCTGTCTCTGTGAATCACCCTATGCGGCGTGGACATGTCCAGAAGCATGCCCCCTGCTGAATCTGTCCTAGTGAAACAAGTTTTACCTCACTAATGCTGCACAGGGCCAAGGAGTTCGCATTATACTGCTTCTTCTCGGACATATCCAAAGCTGATGTCCATATAGTTGTTTAGTTTAGGTAGAGACATAAACAGGGTACTAAACAATGGAATGCAGTGTACTCTAACCAATTACCAGTGGTTAGAAAATGCAAGAGTAAGTCATAAGCAACAAATGTCATTCAAGTGCAACCAAACTGAATACAGTTCGAAACATTCAGTACACTTATTTTTCAGTGTTCATTTAATCAATTTCTTCATGGTAAATGTTTGAAATTAAACAATAGACAGCCAGTACGTGTTTTCTTTTGCAATACAGTGAGCAGTAGACTTAGAAGGTAAAATCATCACATAATAAACACAATGGTCATACTTACACGACCCATTGCAAGTCACATGAACAAGATACAATTGTGTGAATGTAGAATTAAAAAATGGCTCAAAACTTAGAGGCAAGCCAAAACCTGTTCTTTTACAATACCAATGCATGTACAAACCACTCCTGGAAACTAGTCTGATGTAGTGTCAGTTATATATACATCCAAATGTGGACAATACTCTGTATGACACAAGGTAGCTCATAAACATGGTAGATATCCCATCCACATTATTACAAGTACATTATATCCTATGGCACCTTTAATTTCCAAAAATCTCTTTATTGATTTTTCATTATTCGCATATGGCAACTTAGTACAGAATTTCCACAATGGGTAACACTCCATGAGTTAGGGTCTTGAAAATCATCTACAATACCCATTAGGGCACCTGTCCCACCAGAAGGGAGACACCTGTAGCTTTAAGGCAAAACGTACAACATATTACAAACAAAATGAGAATTTTGGATCCAATAACTATCTTAGTGGAATCATTACTTACAGTAGGTGTAACACATCAACACATGACTAGGCGTACAATCTCCTGTATCTCAGTATATCCGATGGCAATTGAAGTACGATGGATGGGTTATCTGTCACGTTTGTGACAAAATATCTGATTGCTAACTCCTAATTCCTTGCACCCACCTCATACTCATATTAATGATACATTTTTTTAAAGCAAAATTGAATCCATATTTCAGTTCAAAACTCACAGGTGTGGTTATATCTACATCAGTCAATAACTCAGTGGCTCGATGTCTTATATTTATGTAAAAGATTACCACCTTAGCGCATTACTGTTCAAATGATGTGAGTAACAGCATTTAAGAAGAAGTGAACTAATCACCCTTGGAATATTGGCACATGGTGATGGTAAATGCCAAACTGTTTAGGGCAAAAAATAAATATATTCTTTGAAGTTGACCACAGAAAACACTCCAACTACGTAAATATTTCATATAAATATTTTTATGTCATCAACAGGTTTACAGTGTGCTAAGGAGGCTATACATGTACCTCTTACTCACTGATGGGTTGACACATTCTATATTTCAATTGATGTGGTATTGCGCTGCATGTTCTTGTTAGAAATGGCCCTTCCTGCAGGGTTACCCCAAACATTTTGCCTTCTTTCTCCTCTGTTTTTGACTTCGCTTTTGCTGGATTTAGGACTCTGTGCACTTTTTCATAGCTGGCCGGTGCTAAAGTGTGTGTGCCCTGTGTCTCAAAATATCATGACATTTGGTTTCTCCCTGATTGGCATATTTGATTTGCTTATAAGTCCATAGTACAGTGTGCTACATATGCCCAGGGCCTGTAAATCAAATGCTACTAGGGGGCCTGCAGCACTGATTTTGCGACTCACTTGAGTAGCCCTTCAATCATGTCTCAGACCTATCATTGCAGAGCATGTGTGTGCAGTTGTGACTGCCATCTCAACCTGACAACATAACCTACTTGCAGGCTTAAACCTTCCTTTTTATTATACATAGGTCACCCCTAGAGTAGGCCCTGGACAGGCCATGGGCAGGGTGCAGTGAACCTAAAAGGTAGGACATTACTTATAAGTTTTACATGTCCTGATAGTGAAATACTCTCATATTCGTATTTCACTACTTCAAGGCCTGTCTCTCCAATAGGTTAACATTGGAGTTGCCTTGTAACACTTTACAAGTGTAACTTTCAAATGGGAAAAGATAAGAAGAGTATGTTTGTTCAATTTAAAAATACATAGTTTAGTAAAGTTGGTTTTTAATTTTTAGGTCTGAAATTGCCACTTTTAGAAAGGTGCTGTGGAAACAAATGATGAACTGAATGATTACTGAATCAAAAGTTCACCCCCAGTGAAGAGATCTGGGTTAAATCCATCAATCTTTTGCTCACCAATCCAACCCAGTTTGAAGCCAGCCATATGTAAATCAGTCTTGACCCTTTTCCTCATGGAAATAGTCCAGCCCGAACTGCCAAGCTTGGTCCTCCTTGGACTGGAAACAAGCATCCTGGGACCGGTTTCGGTGTAACATCCCTCATCAGCCAGGCTAGCTTGAATCCCATGGCACAGCAAGCAATGGACCCACGTCTGGGCATACCCATCCCACTTAGGGCGGAAAGTGCTGTGGCAACAAATGATGGAAGGAATGCTGAATGAATCAATCATTCACCACTAGTGAGGATATCTGGGCTAAATCCATTGTTCTTTTGCTCACTACGCCACCCCAGTTTGGACCCATCCATATGCAAATCAGTCTTGACCCTGTTCCTCATGGGAATAGTCCAGCCCGAACTGCCAATCCAGGTCCTTCCTGGACCGGAATGAAGCATCCTGGGACCGGTTTTGGGATAACACCCCTCATCAGCCAGGCTAGCTTGAATCCCACGGCACAGCAAGCAAGAGACCCACGTCGGGGCATACCCTTGCCACTTAAGAGGGAAAGTGCTGTGGCAACAAATGATGGAAGGAATGCTGAATGAATCAAACATTCACTCCCAGTAATGAGATCTGGGTTAAATCCATTATCATTCAAGCTAGCCCGGCTGATGTTGGCAAAGCTGGGCACCCATCCCTTTCTCTCTAGGTTTTCCCGTCGATTCTCCTTCTCAAAGTGGGTGTAGGAACTGGTGGGAGCAAGCTACTGACACTAGCAGAGGCTGGGGGTAGCTAACAAAGGCAGCAAGCCTTTGAAACCTCCCCTTTGTGGACCCTGTCCATCTTGGGAGAGGAGGCATTGTCACCTCTGCCCAGGATGTGCTTTGTTTCAGGACCCAGAGAGGGGAGGGCTCTCTATCCAGGTGTCCAGAAACCTGTCTGGTTGGCTGGTAGCCAGTCAGGAACCACACCAGGACTGGTCATTTTTCAGGCGGCATCTCTAAGATGCCCTTAGAGTGCAGTTTACATTAAATCCAACACTGGTATCAGTGGAGTTTAATGTGCTGAGAAGTCTGGTACCAAACTTCCCAGTTTTCAGTGAAGCCATCAGATAGCTGGGGAGTTCGTATTGACAAACTCCCAGCCCCTGTACTGAAAATGGCTCCACTCACAATGCCTGTGAATGGACAGACACTGTAGGGGCATATTGCTCATGCAGCAATACCCCCACCTGTGGTATGGTGCACCCTGCCTTTAGTACTGTGAGGCCTGCTAGAGGGGGGGACTTACCCATGCCACAGGCAGTGTTGGTGCAAAAACAATAGTTGATGGACAGAATGCAGAACAATGTCCTACATTCACCCCATTACATAGATCTGGGCCTAAATCCATCGTTTTTTTGCTCACCAAGCAATTCCAGTTTGAACCCAGCCATATTCAAATCAGTCTTGACCCTGTGCTTCATGGGAACAGCCCAGCCAAAACTGCCAAGCCAGGTCCTCCCTGGCCTGGAAACAATCATCCTAGGACCGGTTTCGGGGTTTCACCCCTCTTCAGCCAGGATAGCTTGATTCCTGTGGCATGGAGAGCATGGGACCCACGTCTGGGCATACCTGTCCCACTTTGGGTGACAAATGCAAAAACAACAGTTGATGGACAGAATACAGAACAATGTCATACAGGCAGTGTTGGTGGGCATGGCACCCTGGGGTGGTTGTCATGTTGACTCTTCATTTTAGTCTGCACCAAAACACGCAGCCTGCAATGTCAGCGTGTGGGTGTTAAAGTGAGGTGTCTCGGAGGGTGGTAACATGCTGGAACCCTCAGAGGCCCTCTCTGGTCACATGGGACTTATATGTGGCCCAGAGGTGCGCCAATTTTGGAGACAAAGGTACCATTTTGGGAAATAACACAGGCCCTTGGAGCCTGATTGGCAGGGACCCGGGGCACATGCAGTCACAGTTGGGGGATAACCATGCAAAAAGGGGCACTTTCCTACACCACACGGAGAAACTTTGGATTGATGGTGAAATTTGTATAATTTTCCTTGCTGTACTTGTCGCATATCCTGGCGAAAAGGAACGACCTTGTTAAAATGTTTACATCCTATGCTATTTATAGCTCTGCAGTGGCCGCTGTAATGTATGTTGATTGCTTGTTTTTTCCATGTTCACTGCATATTGCAAGTGCACAATTGCACGGTGTATGCGTACTAGCTGGAAAACTGCTTTTCCCCTGCCAGTCCTCCATCACCAACGTGTTCCCCCTTTCCAAAGGCTGTGTTACTTTATGCCTTTCAGTTAGTGTGCTTGAAGCAGTAGGAATCATGCATGGAGATCGCCCTATGCATTTCTTCACTCTTATTGTAGATTCTCCTTTGTAATGCTAAAACTCTTACTAATGAAATGATTAAAAAAATAAACAATGTGAGAAGGGTGGATTGGTAAGGCGGCACTAGGGCAATAGGTGATGGGCCGGTATCCGAGTTCCAGCTGTGGGCTGCTGTTTTCTGCCAGTGTAGAGGCCGATATGGGCTGTGTCTGTGCTGTTCAGATGCCGTCAGTGGCCGAGTGGGTGCCTGAGCGGCCTTTCCAGAGGCAGATGGGCCTTTTACCAACAGGGCAGAGGAGCCATTCCTGGTCTCTCGCTGGGCCAGCCCATTAATGAATGCGATAGAGGGGGGGGGGGGCAGAAGTGGCTTTACTTATATGTGGGGTTCACCATTATGAACTAATCCATAAACACAGAGTCCTGGCAACATTTGTATTTCTTTTTTTACTTTGTGAAGTTAGGAAAACATACCTCTTTTATAGAGAGACCCCCCTCCTTCTTTTTATAACACATATGACACTGTAGCAGTGTTTTGAAAAAAACACGCAATCCACAAATGTGGGCCACTTTTTTTAAGGTACCTGGGCCAATCTTTGACCCCAATCCAGCCCTGAATGTGAGGCATGCAGCAAACAGACATCTGGTAAACAGTCTTCATTAAAAATATGCTATTTACCAGAGAACTAAAAGGTTAGACCTTGTGTAACATTCAGAAATCGTAAGAAGGGGTAGGAATGGGTAAAGAGAATTATTTTTCCCTCTCCTTTGAATGGCCCTTTCAGAGACAACGCATCAGCCCAATTAAAATCACGTTTAAGGAGCAGGACACAGACCTCCTTATACAGATGATGCGCCTTAAAACTAATTACAACTGTAGAAGAATTCTCAACATGGGTAAATTATGTTGTTACATGCTGTCCAAATCAAACAAAACTTTTAAAGACAATAAAGGGAAGCTGTGCTGTAAATTTGTCCAAAATATGAAAGTTGGTAGCGGTTAGGTTAATAATCTATTTAATTTGTATATTTCCATGGCTTTTGTCACAACCTATGTTTTTAATGTGCTGGAAGAATACATATGAACTGCCCTGCCTTTGGAGGGGGCGTGAACCCCACTCAGCCCTTTACAGTCTGTAACAACACCACGGAACTGGCACTGTGACAAAGGAACGACTTGAATTTTGTTCTTGCGATAATGTGTGCGAGGATGGAAAACAGATTGTGCTGAAGATAGCATAACAATGAGGCTGGCATCCTAAGTGCTGCAGCGTGTTCTTCTTCTGTTTCTGCTGGTTCGTGCCCCAGCTGCCGCTCGACGGGTCATCGTAGGTTTTGCAGCTGTAGGCGAAATGGCATCAGCAAATAATTCCTAAATTCAGGAGGCGATGTAGACATCAGCGAAAACCTCAGTGCAATTTATTGAGGACAAATCGTTCCAGCAAATGCTTAAGAACGAGATATTTTCACTAATTTTGGGACGCTTTTTTCAGTTTGGAAAATATGTAAGGCGTTTAAAAAAAAATCATCACTTTGTCATCTAAAGGTCACAGAATATTTTGTATTGGTGAAAACCAGATCAAACAAACCCGAACGAACTACATGAGAAATGATTACTTAGTTGAATACTAATTATTTGTCGGAATCACAGTGTTAAGCAGCGTCGAGTGACTCAGTTGAGTAATGCGTCCACTGCAGGGCTCTGTGTTCGGTCACAGGTTCAAAGCCCTCTTGCTCCACTCAGCTTTTCATCCGAGTTCGATAAAATGAGTACCATTGAGATGGGTAACAATAAACATCTGTCATTCAGTGCCAAGAGGCCTATGGGGAAACGTGCCCTTTACAAATACACGCTATGTTCTTACTCAGATTAGTAGTATTGTATCGCAGCAGTTATAAAGGGCTTACTATGCCTATGTTGGGCGCTGCGCTGCAGTGCTTGCCTAAATGAATAGCATACTTCACCATGTATGGTTGAAAGGATGTTTTTTTAGTCTTTATCCTATGTAGGAAGTGTTTCCATGTCATGTGTGATGGCCACTGAGGTGCTGTTATGTATCAGTGTGTTGGATGATGAAGTGTAAGAGACATATGCAAAGTTTTATGGTTTTCACTATGCTATTAACTTTGAAAAGGTCCCTTTATGGTATTTTATATGATATAGACGGCTTATCTGGTTACTGCTCTGGGCTGCCCAATCTGATAATTTGTGTATGGTTGTAGCCCTGAACTGGCATTGTTGGAGGGGGAGAGAATTGGATCGATTTGTAGGGATGGGCATTTTAATTATCATCCCATATCTGAATGTCTATGTGAGATGTAAAGATTGTATAGATATTTGGGACCTGCAGTGAATAGACTATATTAAAGTCCTCCAAAATTGTCCAGTAATGTGTGAAAGATCTCATCAGTTATTCCATGCCTGGTCATTTGGTGGTGTTTGGCGTGTTTTTTGGTGGTGTAGTGCTGGTGATGGA
This sequence comes from Triturus cristatus, assembly GCF_964204655.1. Taxonomy (NCBI): domain Eukaryota; kingdom Metazoa; phylum Chordata; class Amphibia; order Caudata; family Salamandridae; genus Triturus; species Triturus cristatus. The sequence goes on from NC_140588.1 coordinate 572,367,771, forward strand.
CAACTCTCATAGCAGGTATGAATTATGTGACTTTAGTAGGTATAAGTTACAATTTGTTGTTGACCACTGTGTTTTATGGTTTAAGTATTATTGTGGGCCATAACAGTTATATATGGAATGACATGCAAACCACAGGTCCGCCCTTGTTAGCCTACCTGCATAATGAAAACAGTTTACTGGTTGAGTTGTTTGCAGGTTGTGGGTTGTAGGCTGAGGATTGCGCTTGTGGGTGTGACTGTTTTCTAGACTCTGTTGCCTGTATGCAGGTAGTGCAGTTCTCTAGGAAATAGCCACATTTTCAACTGTCTTCCGGAGTGTATGTGCTCCTGGGTGCTTCAAATGATGGGTGGTAGTGAGTTCTAGAGCTTGGCACCTTGTACTGAGAAAGCAGTGCCTTCAGATTTTTTATGGTAAGGTGGTGTGTTGATAAGTGGTTCAAAGTTTGAGTGCAGTGTTCTGTTTGGTTTGTATTGCCATATGATTTCTCTTAGTGTGAGGTGCACAACCTAACACCTTGCTAAAGTTGTGCATGGTTTTATTGCCACAAATTGAGAGTGCAAGCCCAAATTACAAGCACTTTGCACAGAGGGGAAACAGGACTCACTGCACTGGATCTCAGTGAGCTATTGACTCAAAGTCTATGAGTAACAGTGAATTTGTTGCAATGTTAGTGATAAGACAGAAAGCAAGCAAGAGAGACTTAGAATAAGTAAACAGGTGAATCTAAGGAAGTGAGTAAGATAAAGAACATGTTAGAAAGTTCATGAGCACAGGTAGCTCCCAACAATGTAAATAGGAGCACCACCAGTAATTTTGAACACGTGTAGTAGCAAGTTTCTACATGCATCCAAGAAATACGAAATTTGAATTGGTCGGTGCCGGTGAGCATTACTGGCACTCATTTATGGGGATCAGGACTCCTTAATTCTGTTCTGGGGGCGGTGGTCCAGATTGTTAAATTCTAAGAAGATTTTAGTGGTCTGGTGGACAGTCAAAATCAAAGGGGAAATGGATCACTGGTACCTGCAACCAGGGTCCGGGTATTGTAACCGTCAGTTTTTTTAAAAAAAACCCTCATTCACGTAAACAGGTCGTATTGGCGGTATATCTTGATTCTCCGCCTGTGTCAAGTACGTGACAGCATCATCATTAGGTCTCTTATTGTATGCTTCCTCCACCAGGAGGGACCCACTGGTTAAAGTAGTGATCAGTGATAGGTGACAAGTGTAGGTGCTCAAGTGAGGTGAGTACGTTAAAACATGGTCCTCGCACCACCTGAACTGGAGCTTTATTCAGTTTGGTGTGTGAGGAGAGAATAAAAACGGTGTTGTGCAAAAGGGACCTAGTTATGAGTCCTTTGCACTCAATCAAATGGCGGACAGTCCAGTTACTGGGCCCTGCCCACCAGAACTAATTGGGGCTAAATGCATGCATGCATTCCACTGAAGCAAATACCCCAAACAATGCTGCACCGGTTCTGTTTTTTAATCTCAGATGTCCAAATGGGTAGATATGCAGGAGGGACTGAGGGAGCCATGCAAGGCAGCCAGCAGGAGAATCCTGAAGATAGGGCAGTACAGGTGAGGAGGTGGCTCAGCGCAAATCGTTATGCAACATGCCAAGTATCTAAGCCTCATACCTGTACACTGAGCAGCAAGAAGTCAAATCCTTGGAGGCTTACAGATTGCATAGCAAACCCTAATAAGGGGCGAGGACCTGGAAATGCAGCATAACATTAATTAGTTTCCTTCAAACGGTTTATCTAATTTTACTCAATGCATTTGTTCAGCATGTTTACACATGATTCCTTTATATTGTCTGTAAGTTTAATTGTATATTTGAACTAATAAAAGAAAGGGCACATCATCTGTTTCCGTACCCCTGCCGTGCCCCCTTCAAATGGAAACATAAAAGTGATTTAATATTCCATAAGTGCCCTGTTAAACTGATCTTTGACAGCTTATAGTTTTTAGTAAATGTAAGTGAAAATTGGATTCTGAGAAGTACCATTAGGCCCCATGTTTTCAAAGATTTTCTTGGGGCGGGAATCTCCTCATTGAGAAATGGCTTGGTTACTGAAATCCGGCTTTGGGCATTGTACATGCAGGCAGCAGGAGTTGCCATTGGGTAAGTGGGCTTTACCAGTGAGGGAAGCGGGCAGGTTCCCCTAAGTAAGAAATTGGGGATCTGCACTTATTTTTATTATTATTATTATTGTTAATATTATTATTATTATTTACAAACTAAGCGCTGCGTCTAAGGCTGAGTTGGCATGCACCCTGGAAGCGGCTGCCCACAGAGCTTGGTTGGGGGTGGGTGTGGAGGGCTCTTCATACCCGAGCAAGAGAAGCTGAGCTTACACTCTGTAGGTGTCTGCATACAGAAGCCAGGACAGCAGCAGTGAGGAAAGCAGCGTGTTAACTTTAATCAAACTCCTCTTTGGTTCTTCTATCAGACTTCCAAGATTGGATCGTTTCATGAGCTCCACCACACCCTCTCTAGAACTTTCTCTGTTACCATTACTCAATACAGTTTGGACAACAACATTTTAAAACATAATTTAGATCTTCTTTAAAAAAATAATCTTTCTACCAATCACCTTAGAAGAGGTAGAAAACTTGCTTGCTTAGCGCTCATGGTATGTTTCATTTTTTCATTCACAGCTTGGATGGGCATGCACAATATCACTGCATTGCCCCCACACCAAAACAAATAATTTGAGAGCACGTTCCATGCAGTGTTTTTTTATTTATTTAAAACGTTTATTGCAGACATATGTCTGTTGCATTCAGGCGACAGCATGTTTTCTTTCTTAATTTTTCTTTTTGTGGTATATACTTAGAATAAAAATGAACATGTAATCCTTGCACTAACTTGCAACTGCCAGACCTGTTAGCTTTGCTAATGCTTATTTATATTTCATAGCATTTCATTCTGTTAGGACTTTTGTAGAATTCATAAAACTTGCTATTATGATGGGAGAGAGAAAGGATCACACCTGCTATTGTTCCACTCCAAACTCTTTTGCACGACAACACATGCAGCTCTTCTGTAATAACAATTCAACATGCACAGTCACATATGTGTTGCTTCCTTCTTCACTAATGCCTTTACTTGTAAGCAATCATATACAACTTAAAAGCCAGACCTATTGACTTTGTAGATTCAAGTAGTTGTTGCAATGTGGGTCTTTTTTACTACCCCTATAAACGTGTAAGCCAATTTCTTTGGTAAAATGTGTTTTAAAATTGCACTATATTGCCCTTATTTCTCCAAAGAAAACAAGGCAAGATCACCTCGAAGCCTCGTTGGGAAAGTTTGCCTTGTTGGCTTTGCTCGGCAATCAGTGCAATTTGTGGTGGGTGTTTCTGCTGCACTACATTACAATGCCAACAGCAACCCCTTAAACTGTAACCCACTCAACAGTAGAGTATCCTTTCTGCCTTTGAACAACATAACACGTGTCGTGGTATCATATATAATTCCACCAAAGCAAACATGAAATGCTCCACCAGTAAGTACATATATTGTACAGAACCTAGATTCAAATAGGTTGCCCATCACAAAACAACTGAACATGAAACAGACTTCAAATTCACGATCAGATAAATACAATGGTAAGCACCTGGATTGAAACAACACAGGACAAAAGTGCAAGCGAGGACCAGGATAACAAGCATTTGCAAATATAACAGGTGCCGAAACGACAGCTCACAACAACACAAGCATGCAAAATTTGTTTCCATGTGTTAGCCCATTGAAGCCCGATCTATTGTCTTTCCCAATACTTAGTAGTTGTGATAGTGGTGTTAAGGCTGGGGGTTTGGTGGTGGAATTTGTGAAAGCAGTATTGATGGTAATGTTGGTGATACTAATGCATTTGGTGGTGGTATTAGTGTATTGGCAATGTGCTGATGGTGGTATTAGTGGTGGTGTTAGGTAGCTGGTGTTATTGTTAGTGGTATAGATGTTGAGATTAGTGGTATTGGTATAATAAGTGGCAGTGGTGGTATTTAGTTACGCGACCCCCAGCATTTTCACCAGCGGATCGAGTGGCGAGCGTGTTTCAGATTAAGGCTTGACCCTAAAATGGCGGAGTTGTGAATGGGACGAAACTTTTCTCCTGACACTAAGCGTGCTCTTTATTGAGTGAGGGAGCGTGTATGCTGGTGGTCACTGCATCCTGAGCAATCTGTGCTGATCTTTTCAAGGTGGGGCCATTCAGGCTATCGGATTAATTTTCGCTATGTAGTGCCTGACTTCAAAATGGCGGACACGCGAGGGAAATGTACATTGAGTACCTATACTGGGAGTGCTGTTCATTGCCCATCAGCTGCGTGATTATTACGTGAGGTACTCTGTGTGCTTCTTAAAGGAAATGTGCCATAGCATAGCATAGCTTACCTCGAGCAAAAGAGCATCAGCGCCGCAGAGCGCAAGAGGCAGCAGCAGAGACCTGCCCTGCTGCAGCCCCTCGTGAACCCGCTGGAGCCCGAAGCCATGGAGACCGGCATGAAGCAGCACCAGCGGAGGCGGCCGCAGCACCAAAGCGGGCTAACCTCAGTAGCAGAGGACCAGGATGCACCAGATAAGAGGGAGGTCACAAGCGAGAGGCCTCTGGGACCACAGAGGAGCAGTGTGAAGATCACTTGCGTGGAGTGTACCAAGCTGTGGCCAATGCCTGACCCTAAAATGGCCACTTCTGGGGACATCTGACACACCAATTTTCTAATAATGGCCACCATGAGTGGTCCCCTTTCTAAAGCACTCCTTCTCCCCTTGATGGGGAGGGATCCAACATGTATGCCCTGGAGTCTCAGAGACCCCTCTGAGAGAGTCCACAGCGACAATGGAGTCTCACACAGCGGAGGCCTGGGTTTTATCCCATTACCGCTTGGAGCACAGCACCGTACACCGTGACCGGCACGCTCAATGGAACATGTGGACTATGCCACGCCCCAGGCGGAAACTATAATCTTTCTGTATGTACTGCGGTGCCCAAGCAACCTTTGGCCGATGACCGGTGGAGCTGTCCCACACAGCCATAGATGACTTTGGCTCTGGTTCACCCCTCGGCCCTCACCTTCCCAGACGGACGTCGGACACTGTTTTTCCTTGCCTCTCCGTTGTACCTCCTACACCCTCCCCCTCCTCTTCCCTCCATTATTCTCCGTCTATCTCCCCTATTCCTTCCCTCTCTCCCCTAATCTTCTCTCCCCTAGCCTATTTTTTTCCTCATGTTCATGCTATGCTTTTGTACTCATGTAAATCCTGTAACTACACTCCAGTAACTGATGTAACTTTGTAACCATGTTCTGAAACAATGTTTCTTCCTCATGAAAAGTGCTCTGATACCTCCGGGTCTGCCAGCGCTATAGAAAACTAAATAAATAAATAAAATAGATACATTTCTGGAATTAGTGGTGGTATTGGTGAATATTGCTGCTGTGTGATATTGGTTGTGGTGGTGGTATTAGTAGTTTGGTTTTTGTAGTGTGATAAATAAAAAACAATTAGGAGGTCACGTTAGGGTCAGTAAACAAAGGGGCTTTCTGAGCAAGGTACCAACAGGGTAATGTTTACAACTGGAGGGTAAACTTTCACATTTGGAGATGAGCAGCTCAACTGATGCATCACTGTTGTAGTCGAGAGACAACAAAATAAAATAATTTTTCTGCCATGGCTTTACAAAAACCGTGCATTCACATGTGAAAGGACACCCCTAAATGCTATTACTCCGCTCCATGGGATAAATCTTGTACTCAAATTCACCCCTTTCTTATTGATGGATCATCCGGGTGTTCCGCTTTCTATGCTATATTTTCCTTCACAAGTACACCTCAAAAACAGCCTTGACATGTGAAGTTCACTGCTACAAAAAATGTTCCTTGGCTTCTTTTAGTTCAAGATATGAAAATTCTCTGACTGATGGAGAATGATCCCGCTGTCCTCTTGAAAGATTTAAAAGAGGGAGTGTTTAATTGGGCTTGTAATAATTAAGCTCATTATAACTCAGAAAATTAAATGTATGGATTATCCATCGACTCAGTTGAGCACAAAAGGTCTCTAGCATCAGGAAACACCTAAAATCCTTAATATACAATAGATTGTAAAATAAGGGCTGAGTTTGTAAACGACAAATAATCAAGTTAAAATTGACTTTTTACACAAATAAACTCTTAAGCTCCCCTAATATGACCAAGGAGCTGTTTAAGACCCTTATGGATCTTCAGTTCATGGATACTTGTGTTCAAGAGTTGAAACATTTCAGAGGAATGTGAATTTGTAGCATCATATTTTGTTTCTAAGATTATAACATTGGACAGTTGGCAGCTCCATTGAGGACAATGGAGCGGCAGCAGGCTATGAACATTGGCCGCTGTTGTCACTATTTCAATGTCCTAATGTCCAATTGCTGTGGAAGGGGGATATAGAGACTTTCCTCCCTCCCTCCTGCCGTCCTGGAGCAGCGAAAGGAGGGAGGGGAGAATTCTCCTCACCTCCTTTGTCTCCCACTTCTCCACCAAACAAAGAAAAGCAGTTTGGCAGAGCTGAAGAAACATTAGGGGCCTGCTGCTGCACACTTTCACTACTTTTTGTTGTGATACAAATCAGTACACAAACAAGGCTTTCTTCATAACATAGATTTATTCATCCAGAGGTAAACCCCACACAGCCGTCGTGGCAGGAACAGCTTGTCCACCAACTGCCAGAACAACACATAGAACACCTTGACAACATTGTGGAATGCATTTACATCATAATGAGCTGCAGCCCCAGCCTATCTGGAACTGCCTAAGTACATTACAACACATCTCCCTATCTTACCCAACACACAGACATTACATCACGTACACAATATAAAATACCCCAACGTAGGGACTAAGACAACCACTGTAATTTCCCACAAACAAGACATACACACAAACAAGCCCCCCATAAGAAACACAAATAACAATAATAACAATATCCACTAGCTACTACCAAGCTGACTAATAAGAGAGGAAAATCAAAGGAGTGGTTAGCAAACATAATCACCCAAATACGTTGGCGGTCTTCTCTCCCTCCCCTCCCTTCTGACATGTGATGTACCCATGGACTCATTTCCCCTCTTTTTTATTTTGTTGATGATTATTATTGAGTTTAACAAGAAAACATCGTTGACATTTACATGACAAGTCAATCCAATACTGACATTACTAAATGGCAATAATCGGGTACTCATCTCCCCTCTTAACACCAACTCCTCACATCTCTGCCAGAAATCTTCAACTCCGTGCAAACCTCCTTCCTTTTGTGCACCTGAGAAATCCCCATCATTCATCACCAACCATGGTGAACAAGAATTTTGAAACCCATCCTTTTCCATTGACTTTTCATGAACACTCCCCAGCCTCTGGTACAACGCAACATGCCTTAGATTCCATGTCTGGCCATTTTCCAACTTGACCCAATTGCCTCCAACAGTCTTAACTCTTTAAGGACCCCTGAATTTGCTCAAAAACCTTCCACAGTGGGGTGTGGCCAACTGCTGACTGTAATGGCTGCAGCTTAGTGAAGCTCTGACCGTCAGCCGGAAAATCACCCATGTAAATTTGTTTAAATATCCGGAATACCTCCAAAACAAGACCACACCGTCGAGCACGAGACCAGCAGTGCCAGGGCCGTTGCTGTGTGCCTACGAGAAGGTCCCGACATTAGCTGATCTTCAGCAGCCTGGTTGGAGAAACGGAACAGTGCGAGGTAGCAGTGTGGCGGAGCTGAAAGGACGTGGTGCGATGTCAGCTGGGCGTCCGACTGCGAGGCTGTGGCACCTGAAGACTTCGCGCCGAGAATAAGTGGTGGAGAGTCAGTCCCTGTGGTTCCTGAGGAGCAATCTGCAGCCTCGGTGTGTGTGGAGGGGTTAGGAGGTGAGGGGGCACCCGAGGAGTGCGGAGACGATCCGGGACAGGCCCCTTGGGCCCGTTCTGAGGACTGTCGGGGCTTGGGGGTAGTGGGGGACCAGGGACTTTGGGCCTATGTGCAGCGGAGACGGTGGGTGGGGGTTGAATCTGGTGCTTCCTTCACCCCTGCCCCCCTTTTTCTCTTGAATAACTCAACCCCCCCCCCCTGCCGGAAGAAAAACAAAATTTCCAGGACACTAGAGATGGCCGGCCTGCACAGACTATGGGAACATTAATGGATGGGCCAGATTAAGGAACCGGCATACAGTGTGGGCTGCTGGTAACACGCTGGGGTTGCCTGGGACCCAGGTTGGCAGCGTGGGGTGAGGGCGCCGGGGCAATCAACTGGTGCTATGCCTTGAGGTAGTCTGGGGGGACCAGAACTCTCCTAACAGCAAATTCCGGGCTTGGTGCGACACCGGATGTGTGAAGGTGCAACGGCCCGACAGGCCTCAGGAGTTGCTGTACCCACTGGTAGGTGGAGGGTTGCCATTCCCTTCCCTCCCCTCCTCAAACCTTCCTCATGGCTTCAGAGAAGGGTGAGGCCCAGAAATGCAAGTGGTGAAGGAGCCACAGCATGACTGCTAAAGGCCACCGGGCGGCCCTCCAGACAAAAATGGACAAGTTGGCCCTTCCAAGTGTGGATGCCCCCATGGAGGACATAGAAGACCATTCACCCCAAACCTGAAACAAAGCACGAAGAAGGAGGACATAATGTCTGCAATGTAAAAATCTCCTTGGAAGGCAAGATAGATATAGTGACCACGAAGATTACTCTAATGCAGGCCGACCTGCGAAACATAGGGATACAGGTCAAAGAAAATGAAGATTCCATCACTGCGCTCCAAACTGAAACTAAAACTCTCCGAATCCAAGTTGGAGAACTGAAAGAACTGACACAAGCGTTGGAAAATAGAATGGAAAATGCAGAGAACCGCTCCAGACGAAACAATGTATGCATCCTTGGAATACCTGAGAGAGCGGAGAGCCCGGCAGTCGACCTGTTTGTTGAGGACCTAATACTTAAACATCTCCAACCCAGAGGCTTGTCAAAATACTTCTCAGTGAAGTGTGCCCATCGGGTCCCGGGAGCTGCACCAAGACCAGGAGCTCCCCCATGCCCAATTATAGCCGGTATCTTTAACTGTAGGGATAGAGATGTCATCTTGCAGGCAACACGCAGTGCCCCCCCGGGTCACATGGGAAAATAGTACTGCCACGTTCTTCCTGGACTTTACTCTCCAAGTCCAGAAAATGAGGCGCTCATTCTTGGATGTGAAGAAGGCTCTAAGAGAAAAAGAACTGAAATACTCAATGCTATTCCCTACCAGGTTGAGGACAGTGGCCAACAACAAGACTTGGTTTATTGAAACTCAGGAAGAAACATGGTCCTGGCTGGAGGGATGGCGAACGGTTTGCTAGGGGATAACCACGGTAAGAAAAAATACAGAGAAATCTGGGACACATCACGGGGGCCCCCTGGAGACACTGCTATGGAACGGGCAGGTAGACAGGAGTGAGTAGGTGCCAATCTCCCAATATGAACGACCTTGGGGCACCACTAAGTTCATGTGCCTGGAAATGATGATACTGCAGAACACAATCTGAGGAAGGTATCCCTGGGACTCACGTCTTGATGCTTTCAGAGAATGCTACAACGCAAAAGACACTATAGGAAGTTTGCTGTGACTGGACATTCCACAGGGCACCATCACATCTGGCAGTGAAGTAACAATCTTGATGTGGTGGGGTGGTGGAGGGTGGGAGACGAGTTTTCGCTCCCCAAATGTTAAAAATGTGTTTGGGGCTTGAAGGTGCTCTGCATGGTTAGGGAGGCGGGCTGTTTAAAACTTGTAGTGTAGGGAGGCAGGGAGGAGGGATTATTTTGGGAATGAGTTTGAGTTGTTTGATTGTGTTTTTGCCACTTTTGTTAACTGTTCCAATGATAAATGTGGACCGATGACTTGCTGCCTGGTTTATTGCCCCATGCACCCACAAGTTCTTCTATCCCTGGGTTGAGTGGGACCTGTCCTATGCTTATGAACGCTCTATGAGTTGATCAGAAAGGATCCTCGCCCTCAGTCAGCCTAATAATGCCAGGCACAACACCATCCCTGAATAGAAATAAAAGGTTCAAGATATTTTCCTGGAATGTAAATGGACTGGGGGCAGATTAAGGAGAGGAATAGTCCTTCAATACCTGACACAGGTGGTCCTCCTGCAGGAAACGCATATCCAGGGAACACACTATGGAGCACTTAATAGATGGGGATACAAATTAATTGCACATTCGGGCTACTCTAGGGGCTCTGGGGGAAGTGGTATTTTGATGCACACTTCCTTCCCCTTCATGAACCAAAAAACTTACAAGTGACCCCACAGGGACGCCCGGTGTCGGTCTCTGGCTGATGGGAAGGCCAACCCTTCAATATAATTTCAATATGTATCTCTCCCAGGCAGCAGTCCCTGGTGCTGCCAGTGCTAGGGGCACTGCTCTTGAATCTCCAGGAGGGCAGGGTGGTGATCGGGGGATTGTAGCACGGCTCTGCCTCTGAGGCTTGACCGACTGCCCAAGGACAGCAGGATCAAGCGAGCACTGCACTGAGTGATTTCTTGTTGGGTATGGGCCTACAGGACATTTGGAGAGGCCTTAACGCCAACTTGCAGCAGTATACATATCTCTGGGGGGCACAGCAGTCTTTCATGCATAGATCACCTCTTTACCCTGGTCCATCAGGTGCCCCACTTTCTGGATGCCAATCACCTGGCCCATGGAATCTCAGATCATTCCCCAGTCTGTGTCTATTACGAATTAGATGAACCACACCAGTCACAAGTGGGTGGGATAAGCCCCTGCTATTTCCAAATCCCCCTCTTTAGGTCCAAAATCCAAGAGGCAACAAATGAGTATATCACTGAAAATAAGGGAACAGTAGATTCAGCATGTATCCTCTGGGAGGCGTATAAAGCAGGGATTAGGGGCATCTCATTAATGGCGGGGAAAGGAAAGCACAAGCACTTGCAGCTATATACGTTGGAATGGGACATCCAGGAACTGGAGACCCTCCTGATCACTGACAAAGACGTCCAAGTGAGACATTGTCTGGAGCTCAAAATGACAAAACTTAGGGCAATGGCTGAGGAGACAGATAAAGCCAGATATCGGGCGGCACAAAATATCCCATTACGAAGTGGGGGATAGAGAAGGGAAGCTTTTACATGGCTAGATAAAAAGACAGCCGCCTCAAGATGGGTACATGAAGTTAAGGGAAGTGATGGGGTCATAGTCGGGGAGGGGGACAAATAGCTGACACATTTGTGGATATTATGAGCATCTTTACACTCTGGCCTCCACCACTTCAATTGCAGATTCAAGAGAGTTGCTGGCTACTCTCTGGCTCCCCTGCCTTGACTTGGGAGATAGGGATCTCCTGGAACAGGACCTGACGGAGGCTGAGTTAACCCGGTCGATTAGGGATCTGGCAAGGCTGGCTGACCTAACGGCCTGCCAATTGAGTTGTACAAGTCAACCGCCACTAAAATAGCACCCCTACTAAAACATATGTTTAACAAAAGTTGTGACAAAGGGAGGCTTTCAAGACACCAAAGAATAGCTAGCATCATGGTGATTCAGAAAGTAGGTAAACCCCCCCTCCAGTGAATGCAGCTCATATAGGGCTATCTCCCTTTTAAAAGCAGAAGTTAAAATCCTGGCCAAATTGCATGCAACCTGCCTAACCTCGGGGATGCAATCTTTGGTTCACCCTGATCAGTCGAGCTTTATGCCAGGGCAAAATACGGAGCTCAATCTCAGGCAGTTACATGGGGTTATAGGTAGAGCTGTGACTGTCTGGGAAGATGCGCAGGTGGTATCCCAAGACACCCACAGGGCGTTTGATACGGTGGAGTGTCAATTTTTATATGCAGTACTAGAACGACTGGGTCTTGGACCGACATTTTTTTAATGGATCTAACTTTTGTACTCGGAGCCCTTGGCACAGGTCTTGGTGAACAGGAATGTGTCCAGGGTCTTTGAACTGCAGATAGTAACGAGGCAGGGATGTCCTCTGCCCCCCCTACTGTTGGCATTGGTTTTGGGACTCCTGGTGGGATGGATCCGGGAAGATCCCATGATCCGGGGACTGCGACGGATGCCAGGGTGGGAAGATAAAATTTCCCTCTACGCGACGATATTCTAATGTATGTGGTGAACCCTAATGTCACGATCCACAGAATGCTGCATATTCAACCTACTCCCCAAGTATTCGGGTTACACCATCAACTGGGAGAAGTCGGTGTTATACATCCAAGCGGGAAACCCAACCCGACTCCCCGGCAGTGTCAGATCCGTATAGATACAAACGGGTTCCGGTACTTAGGGATATATATTTCACTAGGGATCCCACAAGCTTCTATGAACAAAATCTAGCTCCCCCATTGGATCGCCTGAAAAGCAACATTCAGCACTGGCGTTCACTGCCATTGTCCCTTCTGGGTAGGGCAGGGTTTTTCAAAATGATGGCATTGCCTAGATTTTTGTATGTACTTCATAACACGCCCTATGTGGTGCCCCCACCCTACTTACAATTAATAGACGCTGCAGTGTGACAGTTATTATGGGATGGAGGTGCGTTGTGGATCTCCCTAACAAAATTGACCAGCGGATGGTATGACGATGGGATAGCGCTCCCCTCCTTTCGGAGTTACTACTGGGCAGCCCAGCTCACTGTAATCAGCCACTGGGCACATAGACCCCTAGCTGATCCTGCATACAGAATGGATCGTCATAATATTCAGCCAGATGGTCATCTTAGGGCACTCTATGGGGGGAAATCGGTGGACACCTTTCACACACCGACCTCATCTACATTTCAAATCTGGCAGAAGGGAACAAAGGCACTGGTTTGGCAAAACAGAATCACTTTAAGGACCCCGTTGTGGGATTCTAGGAAGCTGGGCTTGATGGCGCAACACGCAGGCTTTGACAAGTGGAACATGATTGGGATCTCCAGGATTGGCTACCTCTAGGAGGGAGGGGATATTAAATCCTTCTCAGCCCTTCAGAGAGATCACCAAATGATCAGTCAGAAACCTTTAGATATCTCCAGATTACCCTTGCTTTGAGAGCGGCAATACCTAAGGGGACAGTGCTGCTCGAAGCTTCTCCACTGGAGGACCGACTACTCGATGAATATTTAGACAAAAAAGAAATTTTCCTGGTGTACCACAATCTTATAAACAACTCTCTGGATCCCCTGTCAATTCAAAGGACTCGGTGGGAGGGAGCCCTGGGCACCCTAGAAGATGAGAACTGGCTGGAAGCTATGGCCTCTCCTAGAGAGGTGGCCATACGCCTATGCTTTAGGTTAGTGCAGCTTAAGATTCTACACAGAGCCTACTACTCATGTACCACCCAGGTCAAAATGGGAATAGTGCCCTTACTGCTCTGTCCCAGGACGGTACTTTCTTCCACCTGCTATGCGATTGCCCACCTCTTCAGGAGTACTGGACAGCAATACTGATGAAAATGAGAGAAGTTTATTAGGAGGAGGAGGCCAAATCACTGAGATGGTGTTTGTTAAATATATGGGAAGACTCAGACCTCACCAATAGCAAGCGTTTATGGGTAAAATTGGGATTCATGGTTGCAAAGTGTAACAAGAAGGTGGAGAGCAGAGATGGCCTGATTTTGAATAAATGGAAGGCAGATATAGACTGGTGTATGTGCGGAAAAAGTGGTCTATTAGAGTAGAGGCTGACAGCAAAAATGGACTAAGATTTTGGGGAACTGGAACGAATATCGAGGGATGCTGTGCAGACCGGTTGATAGACTCACACATGATCAAGAAACAACATAGCCGAATGATTGGGAGGAGGGAATGGGGGAGATGAATCAAGGAGAAACAACTACTGTGTAAGGTGAATAACAAGAATGCAGAAAGAAGAATTGCTGCTGGCAAACTTTAGCTGCTGTGATCTCAGTGTGCATCGACTTAAAAGAGGATCTTCGTATTTCAGATTTTCCTGCAAACTCTTCTCTCTCTGACACATTCTGCATCAATGAATAGACGTCCCCCTTACCTAGAGGAGGGGCGCCCTCAGTAGCACCACGTGCCGGAGCCCCATCTTGCACAGAGGGCACAGGTAAGGGGGACTGGCTAGTGACGTCATCAGGGGCGCAGCAGAAACCTGGAGGGTCATTTAAGGCGGCGAATAAGGGTGTTTGGCCTCTTTTGTCCCCTCGGATCTGGCCTGGAAGTAGGCGACAACATCGATGTGTCATCAACCATGCACCGGGCAGAAGGGTGAGGCCCTGTCAGATAACAACAAATAGGGATGCATGAAAATGGAGGTTCAGTGGCTGGATGGACCCCAGGAGGGGGTAGGATTTGCATGTAAACTGGGCAGGTGGGGAGGGTGGACTGACCTGCTGGTGGTCCTGGACTCTCCTGCCCTAACCTGCAATGTATGGACTGGCTAGAGCCTTGGGAAGACTGACTGTGTTCAGGTATCCCTGTTGGTCAGTGTGCTATGCGGTGTCCTGGATTTCAAGTAGTGCAATATCTTACTGGCAAGGCCTCAGTGAAGGGTGCAGCATAGTTCAGCATGGGTGTCCCGGAGGGACCCGGGAGAGGGCTGTGGCGCTTTAGGGCCTTCTTGCACAATGTGAGCACCTGATCGAGACTCAAGAGGGGGGCTGGATGTGCCGAGGAGGTCAAGGTTAAGTTCATAGTCAAGTTTAATGCTGTGCCAAATTGCCGTACTGCCTTTTATCTGTTGATGCTGAAAGTGTGTTTTGTAAATATAACATATACGCGAGTATAGAATACTTCTCCTTTTATCTTGGTTTGGTTTGAATAACCCTGTTTGGTGTGAATAGAATCCTATGACTTGGACAATATAGCATTAATCTAATCTTTCTTGGGGACAGCAGCACAGCAAGGAGGGGGTAACATTAAGGGAGGGGTGAGTGGCACGTTGTGCACATACTATGTATCTCGCCCCTGGAGTGCTCTGTTTAGTATAAGTGTAGAGCTCAGTAAACATCAGTAGTATACTTCACAGGGCATACAGAATCCTCGAACCAGTGTGGAATTGCGATAAAACATTGAATAATACTGTGCTTTCCAAAGACCATTTGCTCCTGCATGTACAAATACTCAGTGGACATGTTCATGGTTCCCACTTTAACCGGTACAGCATCCCTTAGATACCCACCGTTGTTTTAAAATCCCTCAGTGTTAAGAGCACAGTAATTAGACCAGGGGATATATTTACAGACAATGGCAGGGCATTTATGTACTTCAGACTTGTTCCTTCTACGTACATTGAGGGTGCTTTCATGCAACACCTAAAAGGCAAACATAATACATGCCCATTTCATAAAATAATTTACAGAAGTAAAATAATACACAGAGCCATTTTGACCTGCTGGGTGGATTAGACCTTGTAAGTAGTCAAACCCACATTTGACATCATTTATAGTTAATGGGCACCTGGATTGTGAAAGGGAATACACTGAAGCAGGGCGAGCAGCTTGGGTAGAATAGTTATTATAACATAATTTACTCATCCAGTCAGTGAGAGTGCCACGTCTTGACTGGGATCAAGGAGAGCATTAAAGAGCGACCATATTTGCTGATAACTAGGGATAAAGATCTCTGTCGGTTCTGAAGTGATGACGAAGTCCACATGTCCTGCGCCACACGAGTACCAGTGGCCAGGATGTGAATGAGACATGTGTTCCATGGTTGGACGACAAGAAAGTTGAATGATCTTCCACTCTTCACACACTTTTCACAGATCAAACAGAATGTTCGTGTTGCTGGTTAGAAGGTGGACACCTGATGGAAGCATCATTGACAATGATCAAACAGGAACCGTTGTCAATGCTGCTGTAACCTCTGTCACCAAGCAGAGTGCTTTGAAATTTACTGGACCCACAACTGGAAGGAGAAGACGTGCCCTGAGAGCTGGTGTTAAGTGTTCTCTTCGCTCAGGCACAATAGCAGGTGCGATGCCACTCAATATCTGACGAGTGATTGATGGTTCAGGTGAAGAGCGATTGAAGAGAGCTAGAGGAAGGACATCATTGAACATAGACCAAGCCATGATGGGGAGGTCTGCCTTGTCTGGGAAGTATGCATGTATGTATAAATGTATGCCTATGCTATTTACAAAGGGCATGTTTAGCTGTAAAATTACAAGAGGAACACAGCACCATTTACTGATGCCTATTAAGGATATAGTTCATACAGGAGGTAACAATTCTTGTTACTTTCAGAAGAGATGTTGCTGGAAAAAAATGCATTTCAATTTTAAATTTAATTTAAAGAGGGATGGAGCTTGACGCCATTGTGCTCGTCTAGAGGTGCAGAAGGATCCTAGCAGGAGCATGCTTGTTTTTAGACCGTTTCTTTCTTGCGCATCATACACAGAGAGCTGCTGGTCCATTCTTACCTGATCCGCCACTGTGCAAACATAGGAATCTTCTGCTAGACTTATGTTTGTGGATGCTGTCTGAATCCCAGAAGAAACACACTATATGCGTACTTCATGCCGGTTTGCACGTGCTGTGGAAATTCCTAGCATTTCAAAGGGATGATTTATTTCTTGCAGGATTCCAGACCTGGAGAAGTACTGGTCTTTATCTGGCCCCAGGAAAATCAGCTACTATTGTGTTTCCTGATGCTGCAGTGAAGGTCGGCCTTCAGGTAGGCGTTTCAACTTAAAAAGATACAATCCCATCTGTCCTCCATTTAAACATTTTAGGAGAGTACAAAAAATGTGCAGTGCAAACGAGAGACATCGTAAGGCAACCAATACACAAAGTCAAATCATGAACAATACAGTTACGAATTAATGCTAGCATTTTCCACATCAGACAGTTCAACTTATGTAATGTGGGTCACCACTATAAATCTGGGTGAGTGAGGGCCCACCTTCCTCCTTTTTTATTCTATGCTTGATGGTTGAGATTCGCTGGACTCTCCACCCATTTCTAGTCATAATATCTTAGCAAGGGACCCCAGATCTTGGGGAATTTCTTTAGGCATTCTTTTGCTTTATCAGTCACCTTTCCTGCCCCCATGTAGAGGTCCATCCCTGTCCTCCATTCGGTCAATGTTGGGGTGTTTGAGGCACCCCAGTATTTAGCTATGTCCCGTTTGGCCACCACTAACCCTAGGTTACATAGCATAAGGGTATGTCTGGGTACATCAACCTCTGAGGGTACGCCTAGAAGGGCATATTTGGCATCTCCTGGCAGCTGTGCTCCTACTATCTTGCTAAGTTCGTCAAGTATTTAGGCCCAATATAATTGCAATTGGGAGCATTCCCACAAAGTGTGTATGTATGTCCCTATTTCTGTACCGCAGCACAGACACTCGGGGGTTTCCGCCCTCCCGATTTTGTGGAGGTAGGAGCTGTCAAAATAAGCCCTGTGTAGGATTTTGAGTTGCATCAGCAGTAGTCTTAGTTTAATAGCCACCTCCCTTGGATGCATTAGGGTGGCCTCCCAGACCACTTCCTCTAGTTCTCACAGGCTGTTTTCCCATTGAGTCCTAAGGCTGTTTAAATTACCTGGGATGTTGTTTATTAGGGTCTTATACGTCCATAAAATGTCTTTCTTGGGTATTTTTCCCATAAGGAGGCTTCCCTCCAGTGGTGCATACTCAGGTATGATAGCTGTGTCAACCCTCTCCGCCCTCCACATGTGTTGTAGTTGCAGGAATATATATCTTTGGTTATCACTTAGCTGGTACTCCCGTTGCAGCGAGCTGGAAACAATCAGGGACCCTTCCTTTAGGAGATCACCCAGCCTAGATATCCCAATTGCGTCCTATGGCCCAAATTCCTTCAATTTACCCACTTCTGGTAAGTGTGTGCCTTCCTATATTGGGGTTTCTTTCGTAAGTTTCTTGTCCCACTTCATTTGTGTCTCTGATGCCTCTCAAGCCTCTTTCGTTCTCTGAGTCGCCAGTAGTAGTTGTCTGAGTCCCTTGTCACTGTAGAGGTAGGTATGTGGTACAAATTGGCACCTTTCCAGTGCATATGTAAGACAGTCGCCCGGTAGGTGTCTCAATTCGTTGATGGCTATCAGATGTATCATGTCTTTTAGGATAGTCCAGTCATGTATATCCTACTTTATATACATTGTCCCATTCACACGACAATAGCAATTCTAAACAGCTGACCTTTTACCTAGTTGCTTTCTCCCGTCTCTTCTATACCAGGATCTCGGTATTGTATCATAATCCCTGTACCTGACATACATAAACATATCCCCAGGCACGACAGAATTATTCTGTATGAGGGCCACCACTTTTTTCTTCCTTGGCCAACAGCCAGCTGTGCATGATCGCATTTTTTTAGAAAAGCATTGGTGATTGTTTTCAAAACATTAATGATTATTTTTAAAGCCTCCATGATTGTTTTAAAAACATAATGATTCAAGAAAAAACCCTGGAGTGACTATTTTAGTATAAAAGACCCTCACTCCCCCCCCTACAAATTAGGGGAGAATTCCTTCCAAGCTGACACGGGTTCCTGAATGCTGAATATTCAACACGCAGTGTTCTGACATTCCTTGCGGGGTGTCATCCTTGAAGCAGAGACAGGGTCCTTTGTTCTCAGCCAACAGGTGTGGGGGCTGCTTCTTCCCTATGGGTTTCTTGGCTAGACATTCACACATACATATACGCATATACATGCTACACATCTAGGCTAGGTACATTTAGGCAAAATACTTAGGGCACACATTTTAGGAATATGCAAGTGCTGTTTTTATCTGAACTGCTTATGTTCATCTTATTAGCACTATGGTAGAAATGTAACTACTCTTAACTATGTTGGTACCAGTAATCTCTTTCGTATTTGTATTTAGATTTATTAAGCACAACATTCATCTCAAGGGACATCTCGGCGCTAGGAAAGCGTATCCTGATATGGGAAAGGCGATTGTAAATAGTTAAAGGGTGGGGCTTCAGCCGGGATGGCAGTAGGTAGCATCGACTATGTTCTAGGGAACATTGATGTTTGTAATTTCTTCCTAAAGGACAAATATTCTTCCATTAAGCGAAAATCTACTGGAAGTTCGTTCCAGTGAACAGCCGCCAGTTTGGAAAAGGCACGGCCTCCTGCTCTGACCCTCTTGGTCTGTTTGACCCTGGCCAGGGCATGAGGGTGGGATCTCAAGTTTCGTGAGGGAGTATAGCATTCTATTTTGTCTTGCAAGATGTGGGGGCTGCTCTTATGTAGCGCTCTGTGTGCGTAACACAGGAGCTTGAATTTAGCCCTTTGGCGTACGGGCAGCCAATGCAGTTCCCTCAAGCTTTCAGATGCCGAGCTGTATTTGCTTTTGTTGCAAATCAGTCTAGCAGCAGCATTTTGGACCACCTGTAGTCTAGAGAAAATATATTCGGGCATGCCCACATAAAGCGCATTCCCTTAGTCAAGTCTACTAGAGAATAAAGCCCTGGCAATGGACCTTCTGCAGTTTAAGGGGATTCATTGAAAAAGTCTTCGCAGTAGTTTCAGCGTAGCAAAGCTTTTACCGCACAGTGCTCAAACTTGATCTTGCATTGTCAGTGCATTGTCAATGAGTATGCCCAAATAGTTTGCAACTCGCTTGGGTTTCGGGTGGCTCCCAGTGCCCGGGGCCTCCAGGTGTTATCCCAAACTAGGTGTGCTCCACCGAAAAGCAGGATCTTAGATTATCCGGCATTTAATTTTAAACAATAGTCCATCATCCAGATTGCTGTTTCTTTGAGACAGTTGATTAGATTTTTTTTGGTATCCTCATGCTTTTCTTCAAAGGCAATTAGCAGCTGCATATCTCCGCATAGGAGCAGATATCAAAGCCCTTTTTTCTGCTAATTACAGCTAAGGAGGAGACATAGGCATTGAAAAGTGTGGGGCTCAGGGAGGCCCCCTTCGAAGGGGTTACATATTTGAAAAGGGGCCCATTTGGATTTTTTGTGTTTTATTTAGTAGGAAAGAGGTGAACCACTGATGAGGTTTCAAATGTATTCCTTTTTCATGTAAGATACGCAGCAGATGGTTGTGAGATACAGTATCAAAAGCCACAGTTAGGTCCAAAAGGATCAATGCAGCAGCTTTACCTTGGTCCACCAAGGATCTAATTTGTCTGATGCAGCAAGTAAGGTGGCTTCTGTATTGTTGGCAGCTGTAAAACCGGTCTGAGAAGGATCTAAAAGTTTGTTGGTTTCTAAAAATGACCAGTTGTTTATTGACTAGTCTCTCCAGTACCTTAGACAGGTATGGTAGTTGAGAGATTGGTCGGTAATTTGCAAGATCATAGATTTCCAAGCCAGCTTTCTTTAACAGTGGAAATACAACGGTTTCCTTCCATATAGCTGGGAATGATGCTGAATCCAGAGATTCATTGAAGACACAGGTAACATGCGGGCTTAAGACCGATACAAGTCGTGAGAAGATCAAGTGAGGGCAGGGTGCGAGCGGGGTTCCTGCTTTAACCTCGGTAATAGCTTTTGCAATCTGTTCTTCTGAGAAAGGGGCTAGATTGCTTAAGTAAACATGTGCTTTAGGGTGTGTGCTAATGTTTCCCAATCTGTATTGTTAGCAGTGGGCTGGCTATTGGAGGAGGAGTAGATTTTGGAGACTTTAGCAGTGAAGAAGCTGTTAATTAGCTCACAATTGTCAATTGTAGAAGTCACAGTATGGGACATGATAGTTGTTTGGAGTACTCCGACTATTTTGTAAAGTTCATTAGATAAATTACAGTTATCCTCTATTCGTTTTGTGTAGTAGTGTTTGTTTCTCTTTTTAGGGCATTGTGGTAGTTTTTCAGCTCCCTTTTAAAGATCTGTCTATAATTGCTATCTTTGGATAATCTCCACTTATGTACCAGAGATTTACATCTCCTTTTTAATAGTTTCAGTTCTAATAAACACAATTTCTCTGATTGTGTTTTACTGCTAGATTTGCTTTCAAGTTTAGGGTCGCACTGATCCAGTGTGTTGGTAATCTCATTATGTAGGTGTTCCGCCTCTGCCTGTGCAGAGAATGTTCTAGCGATGCTTGGGTCACATGGGAGAAGTATGCTTCTGTCTCCTGATTGTCGCAGCACATATGTTTTACACAAGACTGTTGCTGGACCAATAAATACTTATTGCAACGTCCTAATCACCATCCTGTATATTTTCTGAGAGAAAGCAAGCACGAGTGTCTGAGCGAAAAGTACTGTACTGTTTTCCACGATCCTTGAGGAATCAGGGTTCTCATGTGCAGTGGTTGCCAGAAAGTTCCTACGCCACTAGGATACAGGGGGGTGGTAGTGGCAGTGTAGACTGTAGACCTAGCTGGTCTAACGGCTGACATATCCTGTTGGGGTGTCTGGAAGCGGTAGGGACACCAAGCCCTCTGGTTAGGTCATCCAAAACACGCATGTCCTGGGGTATTTCTAGGAACTACACAACAGATGTGCCGCACGATAATAGGATTGGATGCCTGTGATCCTGGATATTGGTTACGCTGAAGTGTCTGGAGTGCATCCATCTGCTGGCCCCCATCCCATAATAATGTACGCACCTCATTATCTATTGTCCTATAGACGTCTTCAGATATCTTATAGTTTGTGTTTTGAAGAACATACAGTAATTTCGGGAGTGTGATCATTTTGTACATCACGGATCTGCCTAGTACTGTTAGGGGCAGCTTCTCTATTGTTCAATGTCTCTGTGAAATTCTGCTACTACCTTCTGGATATTATGGGCAAGGCTCAGCGAGCTGTTGGTAGTTATGTAGAGGCCTAGATATTCAAATCCCTCGTATTCTACATGAAGGTGGCTGGGAGCTCTTGTGCATCTATGGGTCTGCCAGTTGGGTATAGACTGGATTTATTCAGCCACCATGGCTCCCACTCCCAAGCACTGCCCAGGAGTATTGTGAACCTCCTTGCTCCTTCGCTGCCCTGGCCAGACACAAGTGCCAGTTCCCGGGGGTCACTCCAGGCTGGAGGGGTGATCTCAGCCTGTTCTCCGCCTGCTCTGTCTCTTGTGCGGTGTAGTTCTCTATAGGGTCTCGTGTGTTGAGGCCCCATCCTACCCGGTGTCTGGGGCCTCCCCCATTGTGTTGTCTGATGCTGAAATGCACATCCGGCTATTGCCCGCGCAGCCCTTCCCTATCTTGCTGTAGCGGCTGTGGGGTGGTCTCAGAGAAGGATTGGACTGCCCGCCTGGAGGGAGCATTCTTTTCTGGGCTCTCCATTGACACTCCTGGCGGGGTGGCTTAGGCGGTGGATCTCCCGGCTTACCTCTCTAGTGCGGGTGGGATCCGCCGCAAGGCGCCGCCATTATAGATTGCGGCCTCTGAGTCGGGCGCGGTCTTGATGGAGCTTAAAATTATTTGACATGTTCTGGTTTCAATGTATAGCTTTCATAGTGGTCTCCTTCATCCTCACACCTTTGATTCATGAGCTGATGGCGCTGGGAAGACAGGATTCAGGACAGGGTTATTGTTGGGCTGTCTGAGCTTCCGACAGAAGTGTCTATTCAGCCATGTTGCTGGCCACGCCTCTGTCCTCCATTTCTTGCTTTAAAGCATTCTTTAAAATTATTACTATTGTGCTATATCATTTAAATAGTGCTTCATACTCCTCACAAGGGCACAGTGTGCTTGAATATACACTGTGTTCCTGTGCGCCTTTTTGTTTTGCATGGTTGAAAGGGGTATTGGTTGTAGTTTGACCTATATGGAAGGTAATGGGTAATAAATAGACTGTAAGTGTGTCCTGCAGATTGACAGAACACACCACACAGAACTCTAAGAACCTATTCTGCTAGATTTCTCTCTGTTCCAAAGATTCAGAGAGTGTGGTTGTGTGGCAGGTTCTTACCTACCAGACAATGGATCTCATTACCAGATTATCTTCGTCTTGAACTGAACTACCATGCCGTATGAAAACAATTAAAACTCTTGCCCTTCTTAAAGCTCTGTTGCTTGCTTCTTTTATAACACCAGTGCTCTCTTTTTGCCTCTATAAACATTTAGCATATTTCCCAGGATTACTCGGAGGCAGCAGTGATTATTTCCAGGTTTCTTTATTGCATAAAATCCCCCTTTGAGATTATCTCCATTCTTAAAGTCTTCACATGCAGTTAGTTATCCTTCTTTATTTTCCTTATAAAGGTAGGCTCATATTGTAACAGTCCCCACTTTTAATGAATATCAATTGGAGTCTTTAGTAAGAGCCTCGATTAGGATAAAGATAACGCTTCTTTTCAGCAATGAAATCCCCTTGACTGTTCTTAACTTTATGATTGGGCCCAAACATCCTAAGATAAATAGAATTTTGAAGGACATGGAAGAAGTTTAAAAGGCATTGGGTTTCCAGTCAGATCTCCTAGTTTATTCCCTCTTGGGAGTAGGTGATTTATATGGGTTCAAATGAGCACTACTGCTGCACCTTTCCAGAACGGATGGACATGACTGATGTAGGTCACGTAGGGACCACCAAGTTGTCTCACTGCCATTTACTATAGCCTTAGAGCCTGCCATAGTGCACTCTACCATCCATTAAAGGCCCACTCCAGCGACAAAGGAGCATGCCTTTAATGGCCGGTAGAGCCCGCTACGGAGGGCTCTAAGGCTATTAGAACATTCGGACCCTAGAGGCCAACATTTTCTAATTAGTAGGAAACAAAGGCTGCTCAGAGCCGAGGGGCTTTAAATCCCCTTGTGCTCCGTGAAGCCTTTCTTCACAGCAACAGCTGTGAAATCAAAATAATTGGAATGTTGAGGCTCCGTCTTCTACCAGCCATTAGAAGCCCAGAGCACTCCATTGTCTTCAATTGAGCAATCAACATTCTAATGCTCTAATGGGGGATGGAGACAGGTCTTTCCGTAGGATGCTTCGCCCACTGTAGATAGTTGACCCCACCTTCTCGCTTGGCGTTCTCCAACACATGGCAGTCAGTGTTCTCCTCTAGTGATGCTCCTCATATTTCCTTCTCTGGCATCAGTATTGGAGTCACACTGAAACTGCTCTCTGCACCTCTGTCTTCTGTGAGGCTCATCACCTGGCAAGTCCATAGGCAGGGGAAATGAGAGTAAAATGAAGAAGTTGGTATGTTCCTGTGTGTTAACACACGTAGACGATTGGAAGGAGCCGTGACCTCCAACCCAACCTTTCCAAGCTGCACTCCTCCCACGGAGGTCGCTCCCATGGTTATCTTACCATTGGTAAGAGTGCAGGCGGCTTTGACTCTTCCAGGTATCTTACATAGATATGTGTGGCATCAGTCTAAGAACACAGAGGGTTACAAATATCCTATCCTATCCCATACCAGCCGATCCTATCCCATCCCACCCCACCCCATCTCATTCTATCCTATCCTCTTCTCCAGTCCAGTCCCATCCTATCTTATCCTATCCTGTCCTATCCTATCCTATCCTCATCTCCTGTCCTATCCTATCCTCTTCTCTTCTCCTGTCCTATCCTCTTCTTCTGTCCTATCCTATCCTATCCTCTTATCTTTTCCTGTCCTGTCCTATCCTATCCTATCCTATTCTAGCTTATCCTATCCTATGATATCATGTCCTCTTCTCCTGTCCTATCCAATCCTATCCTATCATCTTCTCCTGTCCTATTCCATTGTCTTATACAGTGTTATAATGTTGTAGAAAAGCCACTTTCTACATGCTTTCTTTCATTTTAATTCAGGAGAAGGCCACTTTCTTTAAGTTTTTTTTAAAACTGCCGTAGAAAAGTAACTTCCCACATTGTTTCATTTAAGGTGCAATAATGAAGCAGAAAATCTATACTCTGATGGGTTTCTATTGTGGTGCAGCGATACTTTAGTAAAGCCGATTTCTTCATGTTTCTTTTAAAGAGTAATAATGCAAAATTACTCAGGGGTCTCTAACGGTGCAGCAAATGCAGTGAAAAGCCACTTTCCTCATGGTTACCTGTAAGTTAATAATACAGCAGAAAAACGCTGTGTTGCATGGCCTGCGTTAAGGTGCAGTAATGCAATTAAAATGACACACTCCTGTTGTGTAGTTCCTAAAAATACATAGGATTTGGGCGTTTAGACAACATAAACTAAGGGATTGGTGCCCGGACTGATTCCAGACACCCCCAAAAGATATGTTAGCCTTTAGACCAGCTGGCTCACAGTGTCACCAAAAGCTCCCTAACCTTACTTAGGAGCGAATTGTTTCTGGCGACCATTGAACATGACAACCCTTAATCCTGCAGGGATTGTGGGAACAGTACAGTACATTTCCCTCAGTCAATCGTGCTGACTTAGTCTCGAGAGATACAAAGAATAAACAATGGTATTGTATTTATTGAACCAGCGTCATTCTAGTATAAAACATGTTTCCTGTGACAATCGTTAGACAGAAGCAAATGTATAAGATTACAATTACCAACTGATTAAATAAAAGGTAGAATTCTACCTTGGTGCTAAAACAGTGAATATATGCAGGCACATATACATGGCAGTAATCAAGCCGACTCCTACTATGCAGACCCTACCTAAGTGTACCCCAGCATGTATGTGGGTGTAAAGCCAAGAATCCTCTAGGAAAGAGCCAACCCCATTACCTGATGGGAGAGAATGAAGGACCTTGTCTTGGTCTCGGGTTGGACACCGCCAAGGGATGTCAGACCACTGCGAATTGAAGCTTCTGCAGACCTCAGTGTCTTGCGTCAGCGTGGAAGCTTCTCCTCTGTCTATCTAGGGAAGGTTTGGTTCTTTTATACCATAAAGTTAGCCTTGGGATTCCTAACAAAATTGATATGTTGTGAGTACAATTATGTCAATGAGCCTGCCCTAAATCATTACCTGCAATTATGCAAAGTAGTTCTTTCGCCCTAGGATGAAGATGACCATGACTTTCATACAGAATACATTAATCCTGTTATATTTGTCATGTGCAGGGAACTTTTCTAAGAATCCTCATGCACAATAAATGAGGCTAGTTTCAAGGAAACCGATCGAGATTTATTCAGCTCATAACTCGGTAAAAGGTCAGTGCTAGAACCGTTATGCAGAGCAAGGTAGAACTAGTGTAGGTGAAAGGTTGTGTAGCTACTTAGGCCTAGATTGGGGCACATAACACTTCCTTGATCTTTTTAAGCCATCAAGTATGCATAGTATTGTATGGTATAGTATGGAATGGCCTGCCTTTGTATAGTACGAGATGGCGTGGCCTATCGTATATTATGGTAGGGTATGGCCTGTCATTATATGGTATAGTATGGCCTGTCATTGTGTATGGTGTGGTATGGCATGGCTTGGTATGGTATGGCATGGTATGACATGGTATGGTATGGTACGGCAGGGTACAGTATGGTGCGGTCTGTCATTGTATGGTATGGCATGGCCTGTCATTGGTATGGTATGGTATTGTATGGTCTGTCATTATATAGTATGGTATAGTATGGCTTGTCATTGTATGGTATGGTATAGCATAGTTTGGCATGGCATAATATGGTATAGTATGGTATGGCCTTTCATTGTATAGTATGGCATGGTAAGGCTTGTCATTGCATAGAACAGTATGGGATGGTATGACCTGTCATTGTATAGAATGGCATGGTATGGTATGGCCTGTCAATAGTATGGTATGGTAATCTTTTTCACAATGTACACATTAAGGTACAGAAAGAAGTGCAATAGGAGTGGCAAAACAAGCAAATATTTATTTACAAAACTTTTTATTTTCACAATAGAATGTTTTAGTGGTGAGCAATGGGTGGGCTCTAAGCCACCTGTATGTACACAAAATGTCTTGCGAGCCCATTCAGTGTCTCAAGCGATGCTCAAAAAATGAATGCAAGTTAAAGAAGTCAGGTGGGAAACCCACTTTTTCTACATTCTGAAACCTCAATTGGTTGATCAATTATTGCTGAAAGGAATTTTGGTTGATGCAGTTAGGAATAGTGACTTGGGTATTTATAGTGCTACAAGGTCCCAGCCTGACATAGAAAGCACTGTGAATGTATGTCATAATTTTAATACTGTGTTACACACATTGTGAGACTGTCACAAAATGATTTAGTGTTTAAGATAAAACAACTGCCTCCGATGTATTTGTAGCATCTTCCCCAGCCTTGGTATCCACCAATGACTAGGCCAGACACGGAGCTCAGTATTACATGTCTTTATTCTTTTATGGGTAACTGAGAATTGAACATTCTAAATCAGCCTTCACTGCATTCAGCTCTTACACCCACGACATAGCTCTATGTATATATATATGAACAGTTAAATCTCTTCAATCAATCTTTTTGGTGCTTGAATTGTTTGATCCGATCTTGTAACTGGAAACCAGGAACTGTCACTATGTATGTCCAGGATCTGTATTGATGGTGGAAAAGCAAAATCAGTCACTGGTATGTCAGACTCAGTCTCTCCTTCAAAACGTGGATCTGCTGAACAAGGAGTTAAACACCGAAAGTGAGAAGCATCTCTAGTGATAGACTGCTCAGGGCCCTGGACAGTCACCATGTGTCCATTTATAGAAACTACTTGAAAATGTTCTGCCTTAAATGGAGCATTAGATACACATCTGGCATGCGAGCACTCGATCTCCGCTCCTAAAGATGATGTTCTTTGCATGTTGTCTTTTATCGGTACACACTTTCATCTTTTGTTTCTAAACCCAGTCCTTCTCATGATTTGAGTTCTCACTTTTCACTTACTGATAGGTCCACTGTCATATTTTGATTGTCATTGCTCTCCCGGACACTAATGTCGTAGGACTTTTCACCAGTGGTCAAGTATGTCGTTGAGTGATAAGCTCTCAAGGTAGAATTCAACACAGTCTTTAAATCAAGCCTTTCAAGCATAGCACACTGCACTGCTGTCTTTGGTGTACTCATAAAGCGCTCAATTAGTCTGCTGGCCTGCGGCCACAGATGTGTGCTCTTCTTATGCTTTATATTCAGATGCTTCAAGAAATATTTAATCTAACAACTGTTAAATGGCAGGCCATTGTCAGATTTTAACACGGCTGGAGCACCCCATGTCGCAAAGATGCCATCTAGTCTCTCAATGACTCGGTCTTGAGTGGTCGTGGAGAGGTCCTCAATTAAGGGAAATCACAAGCATTTTTCCACAATCACCATCAGGTGATGTCCATTGTCAAGTAGACCGAAAAAGTCAATGGCAACTCTCTTTCAGGCATGCTTTGGGAGTTCTGACATGGTTAAGGTGTGTTGAGTGACTTTAGTAGAAAGGCAGTTGCACAGATAACAGGCCTTTAGTTCCCTCTCAACCTGCTCCTCAAGATACGGAAACCAGACTGGCAACAATTCTGCGATGTCCTTTGTGGGCCACTTCAATAATCTTCTGCCTTAGTCTCTCCAGAATCAGGATTCTCAAATCTTGAAATGTACCTTTATGGTGGTTCATCTTTGACATTTTTGTATTTTTGATATTCGCCATCACTGGTGAGAGGTCGAGGGTGTTGGTTCCATGGCTGATGTGTAATTATATCTTTCAACTTTAGCATGTCACTATCATGGCTCATGGTAGTGATAATTTGGGCTAACGAGATAGCAGTTGGTGTGTTTGATTTTACAATGAAATTGATACAGGCTTCAGCTGTTTTGGGTGGCATACTGTGACCTAGCAGGGTTCTGGTCCTTCCTTGGACAATGCACATTCTTATAATTGCATGCTTGTAAGCGTGGTCCCCATCGTTCAATTTGAGCAGGCATCTTGGCCTTTGGACTTCAAAATATAATTAGTAAAGCTTGATGATTAGTTACAAGCATTAAAAGCTTTCCATACAGGAATACATGGAAATCTTCACAAGATCATACCATGGCTAAACTTTCATTTTCCGGTTGTGAATAAACACGTTTTGTTTGGGACAAGCTCCTACTTGCATATGCCACAACATGCCTTTGAGCATTCAGGCGTCCGCTGTGCTGTGCAAGGATGGCTCACAGCCCGACTGAGCTAGTGCCGAAAACAACCTCTATATGAAGATACAGATTGAAATATGTAATTTCAGTAGCATTCTCAACGGCTTGTCTGATTTTCTTAAAACTTATCGCACATTCATGTGACCAATGAAATGAAACATTCTTTTACGTCAACTCTCTCAATGGAGCACCTATAGTGGTAAAGTCTTGCATGAATCTGGGACAGTAACTGGACATGCCAAGAAATGAACGCATCTCAGAAACATCTGGTGGGGGAACAGCATTCAACAGCGCTTGCACTTTAGCAGGATCAGGTATCATATCCCTTTCCCTGCATCTGCAAGTCAACAACATACTTGTGGGAGAGCGTAGCTCCAAAAATCAATGCGTCATCGCTATAATCAAACGCATTTATGACTGGCTGTATGATACGTCAAATGACGTCTTGAAAAAGTTCTGCAGCTGATGACACACTAAAACTTAGTCTTTTGTATCGAAACAGACATAAATGTGTAGAAAAGGTTGTAATGTACCTGCAACTTTCTTTCAGTTCCGACTGATGATAACCTTTATTCAAATCAAGGCGAGAGAAAATCTTTGCACCGTTTGATGGCCTTATCATGTCAGTGATGTGTAGATGTCGCTCTTGTTCAATTGCCAATGCATATACTTACAGCTTCTTCATTGTCCTTTTTGGGCACTACCACTGTGAGAGAAACCCATGTTTTGAGACTAGTAGACGTGCAATATTATCATTCTTAAGTAATGATTCAAGTTCTTTTTCAACAGCATCTTGTAAATGAAAAGCAATTTGTCTATGCCTTTGAGCAACAGAATGGGCATCCTCATTAATATGCAGCTTTACTTTCATAGTCAAACTTTCATAAACCATGGGTGCTTTCACCTTCGTTTTCTTGTATTTTATTGTCCCTACAAATGAACCTTGACTTTTTAAGGGAGTTGATGCAGCCCATGCCTACACTTTGGTTTTCAATGGTGAAAGGTGCAGTAATGGAAACTAATCATTGTATTACTCCTCAGACATAATGTTTATCGAAGCACTACTGTAGATGATAAAAGGTATTGAACAATCATTATTTTCAGGGTCATCTTTGGACAATGTTTGAATAATTTTGGTGCTTTAGCATGTCGACTTTTTTTTGACAGGCATTTTTCTTCATATGCGGTCAGTCCAACATGTGCACGCTTTTCTGAGGTAAACATCAACATGGCACAGCCATCTTCTTCACTTTAACTTCGCACTGATCTAGGAGAACGGTTGATGTTGCTTCTTGACTTTGTGAGTGTGCGTCGAACTCTGCTTGAGGAACGTTCCAGCAGCCATTTTGTCTTTGCGCTGTGATGCACTTGCTTTTTCTTTTGATTTGCAATTCATCACTAAATGGTTCTCCTTTCCAGAGCCTTTACATATCTGTCCAATGGCCAGACATTTACCTTCATGTGAAAACTAAAATCTACATCTAAAAGAAAACTTTTTTTTACATGTAGACATCACCTTGTGTCTTTCAGACTTTGGCTCTGGTTTTCTTTTCACACTCATGACTGTTTAATTCTGGGCACCTCCGGCCTCCATGTCAGCAGCTTGCCTATCAGCATGCTCTTCAGCCATTAAGACTCGCTCGAGACTAAGAGTTTCTCTCAGAGTTTGTCATCTGAATGAATCTGACAAGCATCCATCAATAACTCTAAGACTTATAACTTCTTCATCATTAAATTAATTAAACGTACAATGTTTGAGTAGTGTATCGGGTCTCTACACAAATTCCTCAATAGTTTCACCAGCTTTCTGTGGTTCTTGACTGCAAATGTATTTTTCATAATCTACGATGGGCATTTTATTGAATTTGCGATTTAAAGTTTCCTTAATCTGACTGTGTGTGCTTTCTTTCATCAGTTCACAGCATCTTCCTTATGATTCCTTTCACACCATCACCAGCAAGATTTTTGAGGTATTTGATAATCTTTTTGTTATCAGTCTCTTAAAGTGCATCAATAAAATCATAAAATGCCTCTAATCCACACAATCCATCTATCACCAATATTTTATTTTCTGACGGTATCGAAAGGTTGTGGCTGGGTCAGAAAGGCAGCAGTATTGTAGCTGTGTATGGGATTTGTTGAAATTATGGGTGCAGCTCTGTCAGAGTTTGTCGGCTGTCCGCTCGGGCCTGCGTCATCTGCACCATCTCTGAGACCCTGCAATGGATCATCTTCCCAATCATCCTCAACAGTCTGTGGTACAGCGACCTCCTTCTTGGTCTCAATTGGAGACCTTCACTTTCTGGCGTTGTTCTGTGCCATCACCTGGCAGCTTTGGTGGTGGGCCACTCCAGGTATTGGACAGCTCAGTAAGCATAACCTTTGTGCTTCTTCTTGGTTCTCCCCGCCCAGTGCTGAGGTCATAGAGCTCCACCTATCGAGACTCTAGTAAGCACAACAACAGTATGCTTTCTCATCAATTGTTTTGTCAGCCAGCGCTATATGTATTTCACTACTGCAGTCATGAGGGGTTTTTTTCTGTATATGAATGTATCTGCCTTTGACAGCAGCGCTCCATATAACATATGACTTTATTTTGTGTGGCAGCGTGGTACCTTTATTTATGGCCTGACCAGCAGATTCTCAGCCAGCAATGTGTAGATTATCTGTAATGCATTTTTGTCAACTACTTCACAGCGGCAGGAGATGCACTTTGACTCCACATGGATTAAGCATTGAGTCCGAATTTTGATGATGGCAAACGTGGCATGCATGAGCAGATTGCTCGAACCATGGCAAACTTTCTGGGAGAGCACTGTTGACATTGGGGTCACTGATCCCTTATCTCTTTGCCATTTATAGCATCTACCCCAGCCTGGGTACCCACCAATTACTATGTCACACACATAGAGCTTAGTATTACGCAACTTTATTCTTCTGCATGTAACTGCGAACCAAACATTTAAAATCAGCCTCCATTGCATTCCGCTCTAACACCTACGTCATAGCTCTACAGACTCTATCATGAGCCAAAAGGGTTCTATCATTGTTAACTTGCAAGACACTACAGACACTACAGTATATATTTTGACAATAGGTAATCAAAAAACAATGCATTGCAGGACTCAGCTGATAACACACTTAAATTACCTCTCAAAAAGAATAATGTCACTATGAAGCTTCAATTAAAGCCTATACATGCTCTCAATCAGCCTTTGCATTTTGTGTTTAAACAATTGCACATATTTACATTTCTTTCATGTACCGAGAACTCTGGTTGGATGGCCTATTTCTTTTGCTCTATGTCCCTCTCTTGGCTTCAAAACAGAGGGATGCAACACCATCTTCATTTTCAGCCAGAGCCATCTCAAGGTCTGCAGTAATTGTTCGGATACAAATGTCTTTTAACAAAAATTATAAGAACTGTTTATGTAAAATTAAAAAAGAGTGGGCGGTCCCCAAATATCCCACCCACTTTGACCTCTGATTACATTCAGATGTCCTTTCAAGCGAGTCAAGGGAGAGACGGTGAGGAGGACATCAGGGTCACATTCAGATGCAGAGCCCTGATGGCCTGAAACCCGAGGACCTCAAAGTAATGGCCAAGGAGAAAGAGAAAAGGAGCGAGGTTCTTGGGTACTATCAAAGAAATGTCACAGAGGAGGGGGCTCTATATGGGAACTAATTTTTTAATTTACAAATTCACAGGGATAACTTCATCAGAAAGATGCTCTGTGAAAGGAGGTGAGATTTGGGGGCCTTCTTTTTATTTTTTAGAGGGCCATTATTACAGTTATTGCAGCCGGTGCAGTGGCACTGGGACTAGTAGTGCCAGTGGCCACTGCACCCTATTTATGGCTTGCTACCAAGAAGAGAAATGGGGCTCATTGTCCCTGCTAGCATTAGGGCCCAGGTCCCTCTTGCTGTGCATGGAACAGGGCCCAAGCAACAGAGGATAGATGTTGGTGTTTTTTTACACACAGGGGAGACACAGCCTGCATTAGGCCTCAGGCCTTTGGGTATGGCTCAATGGAGTGCATAGGAGTCAGGGCTATAGGTAACATTGGTGCCGAATGTCCAGTGGCACCAGAGCCCAGGGTTGTGAGGGGCCAACTAAATGGCAATTATGGCTGTGTACTATTGTTTCTTAGAACAAAAATAGCTCAGCACACAACTCAAGTTCATGTATTATGGACAGAAGTATATGTCAAAATCAATAAACAAACAGGTATGTAATATATCCCAAAAGATTCACGATAAACTTCAGTGTCTTGATGATGAATTTTTCTTTATTTTGTTGTTCAAGTTTTTCTGATTTAAAAGTACAGCATACAATTCATAGCCGACGCGGCGCGTTTCGTCCCAACGGGACTTCTTCAAGGCTACAAAGATATATACACAGGACATACATTGTTATATACAGTTAAAAATACATTAAAAGGACAATTATCACTAAGAAATCTAAAGTACTTTCTCAATACCTTTGTATGTACAGCCAAAACCGTGGATCTATACGGACTTAGGGATATATTCATACAACAAATAGGAAGTATCAGTAGTACAATTGAGGAGGATCTAACAGAGTTTCCCAGATCATTTCTGACATTTATAGACATTTATTGTTATATATATATTCAGTTTTTTTCACAATTATTATATGTATGTATTTCAATTTTTTCACAAATTATTCAGACAATGTTATAAACAATTTATCTACGATGATTCTACAGGCAAAGTGTGCCACAATCAACAGTAATCAATAGTGTCCGGCATGCGAAAGAGTCAGTGATTGCCTAGGGTTGCACATACCTCACAAATAGTGCTTATAAAATCCAACGCAAGATAGATTTTTTCTCTTTTTCTTTCTGTAATTGGATATTCAAAGTTCTAAAGTCTATAGTAGAGAACAAAGATTGATATGAATTTGTTATAGTAATAAAGACCAATCCTTTCGAAGTGTACGGAGTTATTTTGTGTCATCCAAAAAACGAGATTTTTTTGTGTACAAAAACAATTGATGTGTGGCTATACCCAGGCCAGGACAAAATGCGACTAAATCTTATTCTTACTATATTATTAAATCATTTTAATAAATTAACTTATAAGTGTAATAAACATATCATTTTATGAGTTAAAACCATTATGTCAGAACGTTGACTTAATCAAATTGGGTGCATAAGACATACCTCCATATTAACAACAGCCTCTATATTTGTGTGATATAGAGGTGGAAGATTCAAGGTACGATAGCCTTGGTCCTACAAAAAAGCACAGACATCAAACGAATTTGAATTTGAATTCTCTATATGATAATAGAGACTAATTGTTCTAAGAGAGAGACAACATGTAAAATTATGAGCATAAAGCAATTGATAATGCCCTACAGTGCATGAAGCCATTTCAAATTAAACATGGAGATATGGACACTTATTAGGGTAGAAAATGAGCACCTGGCCATAAAGATTCAAAATTAAACCGAATTTAAAATATCTGAAACAGAAACTATAATTCTCTCTTACGAGGTTCCTGTTATACAAGGCATACTGTGCCAATGGAACTTCAGATATGTGCACCAATAAGCACCATTCATTTTTTAAGAAAACTAAGTTTACAAGGACTGAAAAATAATATACAACAAGTCCAATAACTTATTAGACGTGGTTTTCGGATTCAGTTATTCTTATACTCAATGAAAATCAAGGTTATGCTCTTCACGGAACTCATGTTTGTATACCATCCTAGTAAGCACACAAAAATGTACGTAGAGTCAGCACAGCGCTATTGATGGAAACACGCTGAAAGCGGTGATAAGCTCTTAACGGGGCTCATGGTGCACAGAGCATGACATTCTAGTAAACATAACAATATATGCGTGAGTGAACACCCTCCTATTAATGGGGACACTCCGTACCCAACCTAAAGTCAAAGATATGACTTGGCGGCCAACAGTAGTCATTGTGAAATTCCAAAATACAAATAAGACCCCTAAGTGGGAGAGTAAGCAAACCGTGCTCATACGTAAAGATCAGCGCCATATTGGCAAGTTGGTTAATCAACATCTAATAACTCACTAATTAAAAAGAAACGACAATGACATAACTTAAATGCTAATGAAAGTCCTTAGATGAGCGTAAAGAATAAAGATCTGATATCCACGATCTTAACAACTTACGTATGAAATGGTCAATCGCCACAGGGTCCGCGCTCAGCCTGTCAGAGAAAGTAGAGAAAGACCGACCGAAGCTGTACCTCTATATATGTGAGGAATTTAACTATCTGCACCTGTATGGTGTGAAGCAAATTGGACGCCCAAACGCAAAGCGTGTAACGTTATGGGACACAAACATAAACTTGTCCGCCATCTTAAGATGGTATGTCGATCCTAGCGAGAAATATGTCATGATATGGAAGAATATCTTAAACGCAAATATATATATTTAAAACAAAGAAAAAGGGAATAGTTTTAACTTACTCCCCCAAATGACAAGAACTCAATGTAAAACATGAGCGTAAGCCAATTAACATTTACTGGACGCGGTGAAAAAAGTATCCGCCATTTTGCAGTGGTTATTTGCAAACGAAAAAGAAATATCAAACCCAAAGTGTAAGTTAGATGTGAAGCATGAATGTACGGCAATTAGCATTTCCTGAACGCAGTAAAAGCAATGTCCGCCATTGTACAGTGGTAATTTCTTCCAAACGAAAGGAAATAGCAAAAAAGAAAAATTAGATGTGTGAACATTTCGGACATCTTGGAGTGGTTAGTACGAGGTTTTTTTTATGTAAACAAAAAGAAATATCCATACAAAATTTAAATTTACATGCATGAACATTACCGCCATCTTGGAGTGGTTATTTAGGACGGAAGAGAGTGTCAAGACTACATTGTTTGTTGGATAAAATGCAACCAATTATCCAGATAATTAGATCATGTTGTTAAAGGATGGCCGTTTGAGGTGAACTATGATGTTATTATTTGTTTACATAAAACCTCTGCAAAATGGCAGATATCTCTCTCACACTGTCTAGTAAATGCTAATGGATTCACATTCATGTGTTATATTTAACTCACACTTATTTCGTTCGTACTAACCACTCCAAGATGTCCGAAATGTTCACACATCAAATTTTTAAGTTAAAACTATTCCCTTTTTCTTTGTTTTAAATATATATATTTGCGTTTAAGAGATTCTTCAATATCATGACATATTTCTCACTAGGATCGACATACCATCTTAAGATGGCGGACAAGTTTATGTTTGGGTCCCATAACGTTACACGCTTTGCGTTTAGGCTTCCAATTTGCTTCACACCACACAGGTGCAGATAGTTAAATTCCTCACATATATAGAGGTACAGCTTCGGTCGGTCTTTCTCTACTTTCTCTGACATGCTGAGCGCGGACCCTGTGGCGATTGACCATTTCATACATAAGTTGTTAAGATCGTGAATATCAGATCTTTATTCTTTATGCTCATCTAAGGACTTTCATTAGCATTTAAATTATGTCATTGTCGTTTCTTTTTAATTAGTGAGTTATTAGATGTTGCTTAACCAACATGCCAATATGGCGCTGATCTTTACGTATGAGCACGGTTTGCTTACTCTCCCACTTAGGGGTCTTATTTGTATTTTGGAATTTCACAATGACTACTGTTGGCCGCCAAGTCATATCTTTGACTTTAGGTTGGGTACGGAGTGTCCCCATTAATAGGAGGGTGTTCACTCACGCATATATTTTGGTGTTTACTAGAATGTCATGCACCATGAGCCCCGTTAAGAGCTTATCATCGCTTTCAGCGTGTTTCCATCAATAGCGCTGGGCTGACTCTACGTACATTTTTTTGTGCTTACAAGGATGGTATACAAACATGAGTTCTGTGAAGAGCATAACCTTGATTTTCATTGAGTATAAGAATAACTGAATCCGAAAACCACGTCTGTTGGACTTGGCCCTTCTGGCAAGTTCACCCCTGAAACTTTTTACTTTTATTGGTGACTTGGTGATAGTGGTTTTTGGTTCCTGCGCACTTTCCCTGGGTCCCAGGGTAAAGTGCGTACGCACGCTGAATGCATGTGGTGAGATAGGCCTGCCCTCCCATAGGAATGCATGGGGAATGTATGTGTCCCTAGTAGTTCCTGATGCGTGGGGTGCGCAGGCCCGAGTTTGGTATGTGCGGACTCGTGTGATTGAATGCTGCGCGATGATGTGTGCGGCGTACCTGTACCTAGTGTGGAAGTGCCACTTCTAGAAGTGGGCACTTCTGTGTGCAGTGTGTCTGGCGTGTGATTGGCTGGAGCTGGCTGGTGAGCCTGGCTCCAGGAGTCTGGTTGGGTCTGCCCCAGTGGTGAGTGTGAGATTAGCATGCTGATGGCTGGGGAGGAGTGCACCTTGGACCTGAATAGGGCAGGGTTTTCCCCACATAATGCTGGCTCCGCCCCCTGTGGTGCGACTGACGACCCTAGCCCTGCCAGTGAATAGAGTGAGGGGCTGAGCACATCAAGATTGCTCCCCAACCAGCTGCGACTGGTTTTCCCCCTCACCCTGAACCCAGAACAAAGGGATTTGGTGTATAAAAAGGGGCTGTGTCCCCTTACAAAATGTTCTTGTTCTGACTTGAATCTGCCAGGGGCGTGCTGCTGCTGGGGCCCAGGGGAAGGCTTGCCTCCCTGGGCCCTGCCCAGCCCCTGGATGCCCTGGGCGCTGGAGGACTTCTTGGACCATTCTTGCTATTGCCCCTTCCTTTCTGAGGACTTCTTTGCTGGGAGCTTTTTGCTCCATTTCTTTATGCCTCCAGGACTTTATTGACCTAGCGCCTGGAAAGCGCTATCTTTTCCCCCAGGAAGGAGGAACTTGTGGGCCTTTGCAGCGCTGGGCTGCGATCTCCGCCGCGGGAATCCCGACGTAGGGATTCCCCCGTAATGCTGGTCTCGCGGGTGCCCACCCCGCTGCCTTTGCGTTAATTCTATGCAGGTGCCCACTCTGCGTCTTCGTGCTTAAGGAGTAATACGGGTGCCTACCCCGCGTATTTAATGATTTAAAATTGCGGGTGCCCACCCCACACTTTGCCCGCAAAAGAAATCACCACCGCGGCCCGAGCCGCATTCAAAACTCGCCGCCGCGGCCCGCCTGGTTGTGGGCGGGCCCGCGGGACGGAAGCGGAAGTGCCGCCATTCTCCCTGGATGTGGAAGTCAGAGCCTCGCAGGCTCCTTCAGAGAAATCCCGGTCCCGAGATGGGGGACCGGGTAAAGACCGTGGCGCGTCTAGAGGACGGGGCTCTCCCGAGGTGAGAGAGCCCCGCCATGATCACCGCTGAAGAGTTCGCCCCGCAAAGAGAAGCGAAGGAGTCTGCCTGCAATAGCCCGGTGAGTAGGGCTGTGTGGAGTGTCCGGGGAGGGGTGAGACCGCGCCTTCCCCCCCACCCCCAGGCCGCCGAAGTCCCGAGAGTGCATAAACAAAGTAGGTCGCACACTGCTCGTCATACCAGCAAATAGCCCCATAGAACTCTGGATAATGTAGTAGCAACGGTGAGTACGCCTATGCCACGAGTATGTCACTATAATGCCATCCCTGGACACGTGTTTCGAGGTAATTGCCTCTCGTCAGCAGGGAGCAGGTAGGTGTGTGGGGTGCCAAGTAGACTGCCAAAATATTAAAGGTAAAATACCTCTTACGGCGCGCAGGTGCGGAACCAAGGCTCGTCAGCCCAAATCGCTCGAGGGAGCTTAAATACATAAACAAAGTAGGTCGCACACTGCTCGTCATACCAGCAAATAGCCCCATAGAACTCTGGATAATGTAGTAGCAACGGTGAGTACGCCTATGCCACGAGTATGTCACTATAATGCCATCCCTGGACACGTGTTTCGAGGTAATTGCCTCTCGTCAGCAGGGAGCAGGTAGGTGTGTGGGGTGCCAAGTAGACTGCCAAAATATTAAAGGTAAAATACCTCTTACGGCGCGCAGGTGCGGAACCAAGGCTCGTCAGCCCAAATCGCTCGAGGGAGCTTAAATACATAAACAAAGTAGGTCGCACACTGCTCCTCATACCAGCAAATAGCCCCATAGAACTCTGGATAATGTAGTAGCAACGGTGAGTACGCCTATGCCACGAGTATGTCACTATAATGCCATCCCTGGACACGTGTTTCGAGGTAATTGCCTCTCGTCAGCAGGGAGCAGGTAGGTGTGTGGGGTGCCAAGTAGACTGCCAAAATATTAAACAGTCCTGCTCCCTGCTGACGAGAGGCAACTACCTCGAAACACGTGTCCAGGGATGGCATTTATTATTACACTTTGTAGCATAGGTGTACTCGCCGCTGCTACTCTATCATCCAGAATCCTATGGGGCTACTTGCTAAAGACCAGCGGAGTGCGACCCACGTGAAAAAAATGAAGTCCCGAGAGTGCCAGTGAAGGCACAGTGTTCCGGTTACCTGGGCGGCCCCGTCTGGCAGCGGGTCGCCCCCACGATGGGACATGGTCATTCTAGAGCCAGAGAAGGCTCCAACGGTTGGGGCAGTGTTTGTGTTTAGAGCGCTAGTGCGCTCGGCTTCGGGGGCATTTCCTGGGTGTTCTGAGCCCACGAGGCTCCAACGCTTGGGCATGATGGGTTCTTGAGCCTGCCTGGCTCCCACGAGCCTAATTGTTTCTCGAGCCCAGAGAGGCTCCAACCTGGGGGCAAAGTAATTTACAGTTCTTCCTTTTTGCCGCCATACTCACAGCTGCCCCGCTACTCAGGGGGCAGCTGCAACGATGGGGCCATAATTGTTTTTAGAGCCCAGAGAGGCTCCAACGAGGCGGGCATGATTATTCTAGAACCCAGAGAGGCTCCAACTTGGGGACATGGTGTGTGTCGAGCCTAGGTGGCTCCAACGTTGTGGATATTGTTTCAGGGGCGATTGAGAGCCCCTGCTTCATTTGCCTTCCCAGCTGCACAGCACTTAGTGCCAGCTGCAGCGTTTAGGCCCTGTGCTTGTCCCCAGCTGCCCAGCAAGTAGTGGGCAGCTGCTACCTTTAGGTTCTGGCGCAACCTGGACTCTAATATGCTTTTGGGTGCTAGGAAATGTACGGTGTAGTATGTTTGGCTCACCCTGTGTTCATGCTTATGGTGCTAGGAAATGTACTGTGTATAGTATGTTTGGCGCACCCTGTGTCTGATACCTCTAAATGTTGTTATTTCTGCCTAGGAGGCTGTTTTACCTGTTTAGGTTGATGGTAGGGAGAATGTACTTCCCTGTGCGATGTGCGCCCCTAGTATAGTTATACTTAGGTGGTTAGGTCTAATGCGTTAGACCAATGAGAATTGCATAATGTGATTTATGCCCCTGTGATAGATGCAGGATAGGTTTTATACCTGATGCTAGTGTGATGACGCTGAGGTCATTATTGCGCCAGTAGAGACTGGTTGTGCTCTACAGTTACTTTGTGTTATGTTCTACGTTTACTATTGGTGATTTGTGCTATGTTCTAAGTGCTAATTCCTGACAGTGGTCCATGTGGCCCTGTCCCCTGTACATATAATCCCTTGTAAATTCTGCCTGTGCCTGTTGGCACATTGTAGAGTGTGTGTTTTTATCTAATGTGTTGTGTATAATACAAAGGCTATTTTTATAGAATACCTTGTGTGGAGTTTCCTTTGTGGTGGGCCTTGGGTGTTGTTGCTGGGTGCGCGCGCAAACGCTTTACACATCGCCTCAGAGATAAGCCTGACTGCTCGTGCCAAGCTACCAAGGGGGTGAGCAGGGGTTATCTTTGGCGTGTAACTTCCTTGCCCTGACTAGAGTGGTGGTTTCTGCCTGACTTTGGCGCAAGCCTTACCCAACCAGAAATCCCATTTCTAACAACGTCTAATAAGTTATTGGACTTGTTGTATATTATTTTTCAGTCCTTGTAAACTTAGTTATCTTAAAAAATGAACGGTGCTTATTAGTGCACATATCTGAAGTTCCATTGGGACAGTATGCCTTGTATAACAGGAACCTCGTAAGAGAGAATTAAAATTTCTGTTTCAGATATTTTAAATTCGGTTTAATTTTGAATCTTTATGGCCAGGTGCTCATTTTCTACCCTAATAAGGTGCCGATTACGATCCTGTAAAAAAACTTCCCCGTACGACTCGCATCCGGTCTTTTTACCGTACGAGTCGTACAAGTGCCGTACAAACTGCCAATTATGATTCGCATGGGAAAAAGTCCATACGAATCGCATTGGGAATTATTCCCCACACGTCCTCGGGTCGGAAAATGTGTCCGACACGTCCACGGACGATTTACCGTACAAATGTGAAAAGTGAAGTCCGACCGTGGAATTACGATCCATCCCGTGCGTCCGATGTTACAACCGTATGGAAAAAACACCGTCCGCACCGAACTCCCATAGCAACCATGGAAACATGTGCCCGCATACGCGCCCAACACTCCCCCCAGCCCCCGTACGTATGCGCCGTACCCCCCAGCTCCCGTACGTTCGAGTCGTACCCCCCGTGTATGTACACCCGTGTACGTGTTGTACCCCCCGTGTATGTAAACCTGTGTACGTGTCGTAACCCCCGTGTATGTACACCCGTGTATGTGTCGTACCCCCGTGTATGTACACCTGGGTACGTGTCGTACCCCCGTGTATGTACACCCGTGTATGTGTCGTACCCCCCGTGTATGTACACGGGGGGTACGGGGTGTACGGTGCGTACCCCCAGCGCTACGCACTGGGGGTACGCACCGTACATACACGGGTGGGGGTACGACTCGAACGTACACGGGTGTACATACACGGGGGGTACGACACGTACACGGGTGTACATACACGGGTGGGGGTACGACATGTACACGGGTGTACATACACGGGTGGGGGTACGACACGTACACGGGTGTACATACACGGGGGGTACGACTCGAACGTACACGGGTGTACATACACGGGGGGGTACGACACGTACACGGGTGTACATACACGGGGGTACGACACGTACACGGGTGTACATACACGGGGGTACGACACGTACACGGGTGTACATACACGGGTGGGGGCACGACACGTACACGGGTGTACATACACGGGTGGGGGTACGACACGTACACGGGTGTACATACACGGGGGGTACGACACGTACACGGGTGTACATACACGGGTGGGGGTACGACTCGAATGTACGGGGGCTGGGGGGGGTACGGCGCATACCGGGCCACCTACTCTGGTCGTTTTGCGCCGTACTACGCTTTTCCGGCACTTCTCGGGTGCCGTGAAAATATTGCCGTCCGGACTGCTGTCGGTTCGAATCGTACTTCCTGGGTCGTGAAACGCTGCCTGAAAGCGTCCCGACGTCACGGTGCAGCATTCCCGGATCACATTCGTACGTATATTTTCGTCGGTCGGTGTTTTTTACGATTCGTACGGAAATGGTGTTTCCGTGCGAATCGTAATTCCATGTTTGTAAAGTTTTACAACCGGGTACGAGTCGGACGGAGAACACGCTCCGACCGACGGTTCGTACCCGGTTTTTACCGGATCGTAATCGGCACCTAAGTGTCCATATCTCCATGCTTAATTTGAAATGGCTTCATGCACTGTAGGGCATTATCAATTGCTTTATGCTCATAATTTTACATGTTGTCTCTCTCAGAACAATTAGTCTCTATTATCATATAGAGAATTCAAATTCAAATTCGTTTGATGTCTGTGCTTTTTTGTAGGACCAAGGCTATCATACCTTGAATCTTCCACCTCTATATCTCACAAATATAGAGGCTGTTGTTAATATGGAGGTATGTCTTATGCACCCAATTTGATTAAGTCAACGTCCTGACATAATGGTTTTAACTCATAAAATGATATGTTTATTACACTTATAAGTTAATTTATTAAAATGATTTAATAATATAGTAAGAATAAGATTTAGTCGCATTTTGTCCTGGCCTGGGTATAGCCACACATCAATTGTTTTTGTACACAAAAAAATCTCGTTTTTTGGATGACACAAAATAACTCCGTACACTTCGAAAGGATTGGTCTTTATTACAATAAAAAATTCATATCAATCTTTGTTCTCTACTATAGACTTTAGAACTTTGAATATCCAATTACAGAAAGAAAAAGAGAAAAAATCTATCTCGCGTTGGATTTTATAAGCACTATTTGTGAGGTATGTGCAACCCTAGGCAATCACTGACTCTTTCACATGCCGGACACTATTGATTACTGTTGATTGTGGCACACTTTGCCTGTAGAATCATCGTAGATAAATTGTTTATAACATTGTCTGAATAATTTGTGAAAAAATTGAAATACATACATATAATAATTGTGAAAAAAACTGAATATACATATAACAATAATTGTCTATAAATGTCAGAAATGATCAGGGAAACTCTGTTAGATCCTCCTCAATTGTACTACTGATACTTTCTATTTGTTGTATGAATATATCCCTAAGTCCGTATAGATCCACGGTTTTGGCTGTACATACAAAGGTATTGAGAAAGTACTTTAGATTTCTTAGTGATAATTGTCCTTTTAATGTATTTTTAACTGTATATAACAATGTATGTCCTGTGTATATATCTTTGTAGCCTTGAAGAAGTCCCGTTGGGACGAAACGCGCCGCGTCGGCTATGAATTGTATGCTGTACTTTTAAATCAGAAAAACTTGAACAACAAAATAAAGAAAAATTCATCATCAAGACACTGAAGTTTATCGTGAATCTTTTGGGATATATTACATACCTGTTTGTTTATTGATTTTAACATATACTTCTGTCCATAACACATGAACTTGAGTTGTGTGCTGAGCTATTTTTGGTCTTTGCATTTTTTGGGTCACACCAAATACTAGGGACGCATGAAGGTCACGTCCCTGGCTCTTTGCACCACATTTTTGTTTATTCACATTATTATACTAGCTTGATTGGTGCAGGTTTTCTAGTGCCCTGATCTTCTTTCTGCTGTTTAGTACTATTGTTTCTTGTTTGCATTAGGGTTCAGTGCCCCTTTGCTGTGCCAGTGTTGTTTTAGCCTCAAATCAATATCCCAAGGGAGGAATCAATTGAAACAGAGGAGACACCTTATATCAGACTCTGAGGGATGGTGGGGAGTGGGTGTGGCAAGATGGAGGCCAATGCTTTTAACAAAGAGTAAAGGCAGCCCACTTCATGATTTAATAGGAATTATTAGCGAAACAGGTACAGTACCACTGGGGCTCAGGAGTGAGAGGGCCCCACTACATCACAGTTATGACTGTCTTACTAGAAAAAGGTACATGGGGGACCATTTTCTCTGGTAACAGCATGACCGAGGTCACCCTTAGTGCACTGAAAGGGGCAACACATGGGAGATAATTTCTGAAAGGGACACCGAGCCTGTTTTAAGACTAGAGTGATGACAAGGCATGGCGGGGGAAGGGTGAAAGAGGCACAGGATAAACTCTGCTAGTTGGAGCCACTGCTCTCTTTAGTGCACCAGATGCAGTTGCATTGGAACCCAGGAACGTGAGTGTTCATATCATCCTAATGATGGACAGCAGTGTCGTTTTGGACAGCTGCAGAATTTGTTAAATGCATTTGCTCTTTTATAAGTCTCTCACAAACCACATCCCCTCAGCTCAGTCCTCCTCCTCCCACTCGCCCAATCCTGGCCATAACGATTTTTTGGGGGAGGAAGACTTCAAAATATTTTGCTTAGGGGGTTAAGCGCAAAAATGTTTAAGAACTCTGCTTTAAGGCATAATAAATAATATAGTAAACAACATTGCTGATGGTGTTTACGACACGCACACACACACACACACACACACACACACACACTCTCTCTTTCTCACTCTCTTTCTCACTATCTCTCTCTCTTCACGTTTGAATCAAGGCAGTAGCAGATGCGGGTATCCAACTT
This sequence comes from Triturus cristatus, assembly GCF_964204655.1. Classification (NCBI taxonomy): domain Eukaryota; kingdom Metazoa; phylum Chordata; class Amphibia; order Caudata; family Salamandridae; genus Triturus; species Triturus cristatus. The sequence goes on from NC_140588.1 coordinate 572,412,521, forward strand.
CTAAGTGACACAATTATACTTTTTTGTGGCATAACATAATACTAATGTTTAATTAAACATGCCAAAAACAACAAAAGACCTACCTCTCTCAACAATTCTAACCATAACATCCACACTTTCCTCTGTCTGGGGCCAGAATGTGTGATATAATTGATATTTTTTCCAAAAAATTATATTTGATGCATAGTACATTCCAAACACTTTTGCCCAAAAACATCCTGGTAGCATGTTATCAATACACATCTCTGTTGGATTTCTTGTAGGTGCAGATTGGGTGCCACACTGATGACCTGAAATCTGCTTCAATCCTTAAGCGCCCTCCTTTGGTTTTCCAACGATATTTCGTAGACAAGAAAGTGCTATTGCTAGCCAGTCTATGGGGTGGCCTTTTATACATCATAGTACCGAGTGGAAGAAAGCTTGGACAAGTGCCCCTCACAGTTGAGGGTGCTGTGTTGGCTCCATTCTACAAATACGGTAAGTTTGAATGAATGCGAACCAAGGTACAAGTTATATTATTTATTTCCATAAATTTCATGGTGTGTAAGTTATTCGTAGAGTACAAGAAACATTGAACTTGTCCAGTGCTCTGTTGTGGGAATAACCACTCTGCTAATGTCAGTAACAATGGTTTTATTTGGAGCTTTGTTGATCCTCCAACTATCTGACAAAGCAGGCAGATCCAGAAGTTAACTATTCCTTTTCTGAGCCTTCCAGATATCGACCCTGAGATATTATTTAAACAATTTAGGGAACTCTACTATATGTATACACTTGGCATCAGAGTCCTTGTTTAGTTGGACTGATGTAAGTTGCTCCCATGTAGCCTGTTTTTCATTAATCTCCAAAACCCATGATAGAAGAAAACAAACTACTGTGTGGAAATGTGTGAATTATATGGTGTGGTTGTGCAACCTCACAGGGTAATACACTTACCAATCACTTAATGGATTGGTAAGTGTCTGTACAACGCCCACTTGGGCTCAATTGACTTTCACTGAGCATAATTGTTTAGAAGTGTTTGCGCTTCTGTTAAGAACTGCAATGACTAGTTTTCCATACATGTGAATCAACGGTATGGTAAGAAGGTGCATCGCATTGCCCACTTGGGCAAAAGTGTTCAAAGTACATATAACTTTATTGATGAATACAGCATTTTACTTGTCAAATGTATTTTTATTGAATCAAATGTATGCACCACATGCCACTTGGCAGTTGATATATATGAAATGCGGATATGCGTAAGTAACGCACGTTGTTGTTTTCAAAATTAATAAAGCGCTTTTGGTTAAATCTAAAAAACAGCTAAGAAATTATTTATCAACATTCCCTGTATATACCAAATGCGACAATATAATGTAAATAAATTTCTCAAAATTACGCTGAAGCCTGTATATATAAAGCCGGTATTAACTGCTCTTCAATGTCCAAATATATCAAGCAATACAAAGTATTTTCTTTATGTTAATGAATACACACATCCTGCAACCAAGGAGTGCGTGAACTCTGAAAGACATTGGGTTTTCGTTGTTGCCGTGTGTGAATAAAACATACGCTGGATCTTGAATAGAGTGCTGGCTCTGTTATTATCTACCAAGGATACTCTTAAAGTGGATGTTTGCAGTTTTTTGATGGATATATGAGGCTCGCTACCTCGCCGAGCACTTCTCACATCAAGCGGCAGGAGCAAACGTGATCTTGCTGGGTGAATATATATATATATGTATATATTCTTCCAATCTCCCCGTACTTCCTTTCGGCGAACAGAGAGAGACGGACCCAAACAGGTAAGGCAGTAAATGTTATTTATTGTCTCCCTATGCATATATATATATATATATATATATATATATATATATACTCACTGAAAAAAACCATAGGTTTTACAGACATTATAGTTAGGAATTAGCATTTAAAAAAGCTTAGAAATTCACTAAAAAAACATAGGTTTCAGGGACATTATAGTTAGTTGAACATTTGACTCATATAAAACCAGAGAAATTTGCCTGTTATAGTTAGTTGAGCTAACTATAACTTGCGCGCCCGCAATGCACTGCTGATGATGTCACATATTATATCACTCATGACATAGTCAGTGACATCACTGATGACATCACTCATGACATCTCAAATGACATCACTCATGACATCACTCATGACATCATCCAGTGAATGTGTGTTTCTATAAAATGTAAATATGTTTTATATATATATGCCAAGGTGTATTGAAGAATGAATGCATTTACAAGTGCCTAAAGGAATTATTTTGTATGTATGTGACTGACTGTATAAGTGAGTGAATGAACGTGTCTTACTGAATGCGTGGGTTAGTGACTAAACTGTGTAAAAGTCTGTATTAGGCTCTCCATTGGTGTGTAAGCAACTGCATGGGTTGCTGACTACCTACATGAGTGTCTATATAGGTTATTGATTTGTTGTCTGAGTATCTGTATGGGTCCCTGAGTGTCTGTGTGGGTGGGTGGGTGTATGAGTCTGTGCATAGATGTCTGAGTGGGTGATTCAGTGGCTGTATGGATTAAAAAGTGCATCTGGAAAGGGCTGTATGGGTGATTTAGTGTGTCTATGGGTGTGTTGGTGAGTGAATAAATGTATCAGTGGTATATCTGTGACTAACTACATATGTTTTAAGCCACTATATGTGAGTGTTGGAGTATATAAATGAGTATACGTGAGACTAAGTTATTTCAAGAGTGGGTGTATAAATAAGTATCTGCTTCTATCAGTGATTGTATAAGATAGTAAATATGTGTTAGTATCTGTATAAATAAGTGATGTGGTATGTCTAAAAATAACGAAGTTGGTGTGTAAAACTGTATACATGATTAAATGGGTATGTGATTCATTCTTTGCATTACTGACTAGGCGTGTGAGTAACTCTATGGATGAGTGGCAGCATGTGACTGCATGTAGGAGTGCATATTATAGTCCTCTATTGATGAGTAACTACATGTATAAGTGGATGTGTGTGTTGACCTAGGAAATAGTGAGTGCTATGTAGTAAATGGCATTCTTCTGTGTATGGTTTCAAAAATAGTAGTCAGCATTTTAGAATGGGTGTATCAAAGTGAGAGCATCAGTATGTGCATCAGATTGTCACGTGGATGATGTCATGAGTGATGTCATCAGTGATGTCATTTGAGATGTCATCAGTGATGTCATCAGTGATGTCACTGACTATGTCATGAGTGATGTAATATGTGGCATCATCAGCAGTGCATTGCGGACGCGCGAGTTATAGTTAGCTCAACTAAATATAACAGGCAAATTTCTCTGGTTTTATAGTCAAATGTTCAACTAACTATAACGTCCCTGAAACCTGTGTTTTTTTTAGTGAATTTCTAAGTTTTTTTAAATGCTAATTCCTAATTATAACGTCTGTAAAACCTATTGTTTTTTCAGTGAATTTCGAAGGTTTTTTTAAATGTTAATTTCATATTTTAATGTTTATAAAACCTATATTTTTCTATTATATTTTTTTATATTTTGGAACTCTATTATAATTCTTGTTTTTAACTTTAAAAATCATGTAATGTTTTATATCTTCCCCCCAAAATATGTATATATTTTTTTGGGGGGGGAGAAAACTGCACTCCCATACCGGTAGAGTACCAAGCTCCATCACCACACGAATCCTAGCCGCCATATTGCTAAACTCGTAAATGATGCGCATTTCGCATCCGACGAGTTTGTGGCACCGCGTCCCGTGTAACATCATATATGCATGAAGTCACCCCAGGTACTACTTTGGTATCCGACGGGTACACAGTACCGAGCCACGCGTTACGTCATGTACGTAGGGGTCGTGCCTCCTGCGCGTTGCATATTTGACGAGTACACGCTGCCAGGCCCTGTGTTATGTCACAGACGTATACTATTGCGCCAGGTACACCATTCCCCCTTTTTTTTTGTCTCAAAAGTATATCTAAATAACTTTAAACAGTATATGAGAGCACGCGAAAATCTAAATTATTTTAAACATTTGTATATTTCTAACTGTAATAAACTTATACTATGATAAATATATTTTGTCAAAATCGCGTCGGGTGCGGCCTCCTTGCGCGCTCGGTGCGCGATTGCCATGTGACTTTAAAAAAAAAGCATTTGATTGGTTCATAACATTTCCCATTGTAACAGTCGTACAACTCCACCCATTTTACTCATTCTCTCTACAGCGTTTCATGAAAGACACCTCTTCTGCTTAGAAAGCTTTTTTGAAAAGTGTTTTCCTGTATACACATATCTTATACTACACACAATATGCAATGATCATCTTGATCAATATTCATGCTCTGTACAGTGGCTTTCCACGTGTAATTGCTATGCATCTCAAACGTTCCATCAAAAAACAAATATGTGTTACACAATGCCCCTGGTGTGTGTGTGTCTGCACATTATTGTGCTGCCTTTCGGCCTGGGTATAGCTGGCTCTAAGGAGCATCATCAGCCACGGGCAGACTGCACATCCTAGATCACATGCCATCTCATTAACAATAGTTTTCGCCCTCCCGACACATGCTACACTAATCTAAATTGCACACAAACTATAAAAGAAACACATATAAGTACACTTCCTGGCCAGGCAGGAACTGAACAACGCCCAAGTCCCCGGAATAATTATTCACACCCCTACGCTGGCCTGGCGTACGCAAGCCCAGCCCACTTTGCGTACGTATAAATAGGATAACCACGACGCCACACGTCCCTCTTCTTCCACACTACCTCAAATGATTTGCCGCATACACCTCGCATTTCACAATGTGCAATAAAAAAAAGAAATGGATCCATGAGGTGTACTCCATCCTGGCAGTCAACACGGGCTCTAAATTGTGAGTCCTACTGCTCGTCGTCTACGAATGGGATCCATGAGGTGTACACTCTCCTGCAATCAACACTCCATCTGAATTGTGAGCACTGCTGCCCGTAGTGTTTGCTCACACAACAATGACAGCAGGTAAGCAGAGTGGCCTGGGTGCGCAGGGCCTCCAATTGAGTGCGCTGCGGCGAGAGGGGTGGGGTGTATCAGCCTAGCTGCGCAGGTCCGAACAAACGATATTGCCATGCGTTATGATGTGATCTTTGACCTCATTCAGTCACCTCTCTGTCTCATTTTAAAGACCTGCTGGACTGTACTGTAGGCCTGAGCCAGCGGGCAGCGCTGCCCTACAGACACCTCTTCAGCGCGATGCTGCGGGAGGGATAGGATGCATCAGCCAGACTGTGCATGTGCGAATAAGCGTTTATTGCCATGTGTTATGATGTGATCTTTGACCTCATTCTGTCACATCTCTGTCTCATTTTAAAGACCTGCTATACCATAAGGTAGGCCTGAACCTACGGGCAGCGCTGCCCTACAGACACCTGTTGAGGGCGGTTCTGCGGGAGGGGTGGGGTGCATCACCCTGAGTGCACACGTGCAAAAAAGGGATGTTGCCGTGCATAATGATGTGATCTCTGACCTCATTCAGTCACATCGGTCTAATTTTAAGGACCTGCTGGACCGTACTGTAGGCCTGAGCCAGCGGGCAGCGCTACCCTACAGACACGTGGCGTTGGCTTTTAGGTCACTGTAGTGAGCTCCTTACTAAGTGTACATGCACACAGGCTCCCGCCACTGCATTACATGCGCACATTATGCTTCTAGCATGCGCTCTGTTCCTTTGTATGTGAACGTTGGCATAACATATTATTATTTAACCTTGTGTATTCTCATGCACTCCAACTCCTCTTTGAACCACGATTACCACTAACAGTTGGTAGATCATACTTCAAAAACGAAGGATGCACTCAACTCCTATTTTCTATCAAGCTTGAAATAAACCTTCATTTACCTCCAGACGTTTCCACCATTAAATTATTTCTCCCTTTTCAGACATTCCATTGATTGCCACAAGTAGGGCGGAGCGGGAGCTGACCCCGCAATGATGCCCTGGCATTCTGACACCTTCCATCGTGGTATCAAGACACCGTCCCCAACTGGAGAGACCTGGTCTATCGTACAAACATACCCCGGACTAGGATCATGCACCAACACGTCGTGGGACACACCAGTGGTGGCAGGTTAGCAGTGAAGCCTCAGTGTGCAAGACCTACAATTGAGCACAGTGCAGGGGAAGGGGTTGGGGTGCAGCACTCTGGGTGCACAGGTGCATGCAAGCGATTTTCCCGTAGTTAATAATGTAGGACTATATTATCAAACAACGGCGATAACATTATCACCACTTTAGCGACAGGAACCTGCCGCTAAAGCAACGATAAGGTGTTGATAATATGCCCTTGTAAATTCCCATAGAAGTCCAGGTTCACTCCAGAACCTGGGCTTCTAAGGGAATTCACAAGGGCATATTATCAACCCCTTATCGCCGTTTTAGCAGCAGTTTCCTGCCGCTAAGGCGGCAATAATGTTATCGCCTTTCCTTCATAATATGGCCCATAATCTCTGGCCTCGTGTATTTCAATTTAAGGACTTGCTGAACCACACTCTTTCTCGCAGACCCCAGCGTCCCAGACAAACGGGTGACGGAGGGTAAACATTAAGGGCTGGGTGCAATAGGCCGACGCTCTGTCTCCTCCTCCCTCTCTTCTTTTGACTCTCCCTCCCCTTCTCCCTTCCACCCACTGCCCCTCCCTTCCATTCTCACTATGGTCCTTTCAATCTGACTACTTTTCTTTACCTCTTCCACATAGCACACATATTTATATTTCATTTTTGTCTTGCAGGTTTCCTACTCTGCTTCCACTGGAGTCCAACCCACTTTTTTTTATTATACTGATCTATTTAAGTTACATTTCTATTTATTTCTGTTTTAATAAAGGTTACTTATTTTTTCAAATAAATAACTGAGTGTATAGGTCTTCTATTTTCTGACTACACTTGTCTATTGTTTATTGTGAAAATCATCTGTTTATAGGAGATTTTAAGGACAACATTATTTAATATAAGAGTGCACCTACCAAACATAATCTAACTGACTATTAGACAAATGAAGCCTGGGTAATTGTACAACTGCAAGAGTTCTATGAGTGTATCACTTTATAACACCATAAGTACTGCCCGTGTGATTACAGAACAAATAAGGTACTGCCTAGGACCACCGAGGCTTCAGGGACTGCCGAGGCCCACCCTGCATTTTTAAATAAAGACCCGGAGTGTGGTGATACCCGGACTTCAGTTGGCCTCGAACCCCCCGAACAATTAGTAAACAATACCTGGGAAGGTGGCGCTCCCCTAGGCTGCAAAACGTCTCTGTGCCCTTCCGCGCCTAATTTACATAAGACATTAAGATCCCCAGTCCTACAGAGACCTCACAATATAATAATTGGATTGGCCACGGAACATTACCCACCCACCAGGGGCCTCATTTAAAAGAACGGGTGAGACCCCGCTTTTTTTTTTTTTCTTTTCTCTCCATTTTTACCATCCGCATCCCTTCTATTATAGTGATACGAGGTTTTCCTCCTCTCGCTTCAAGTAGTCGAAAAAGTATTTGCTATCACAGGGTGGATGCCATGCACCACCCTCTAATAGCAAACACAAATGTCCAGCGAATGCACACCCGGGGACATTGTATGAGCTGTGCCTGAGAGGTCGCCCTCCCGACTACCATGATGCATTTGTTAGTATAAACGCATACTAACACTACTTACACACGTGTAGTACAGCGACCAGAATGGAGTGAAGAAGCAGAGGAAGCGCAAAATCTAAAAATATAAATCCTACCAGAAGTCGGATGACATAGTTCAATGAGCCGACGACCCTGGCATGAGTAGAAACAGCTACACAAACAAAACGGGTCTTCAGCACAACACAAACAATTTTGAAATATTGCTGAGTGGTGCCTTCTTTTTGCCTTCTCCCACTCATCGCCAAATGTATGTAGTGAACAGGCAGACAGCAGTGAATCCAAGAAGTAGATTTATTTCAAGAAAACAAGACATCTGAAACAACCACCAACAGGAGCAGACAGAAAAGCAACCGTCTAATCCAGCACCGTGTACAAACTCCGCAAGGTTCCCCTCATGACAGCCCTACATTCTAACATTACATACTGAGGGCCATATTATCAAGGAACGGCGTTAAAATTATCACCGTTTTAGCTGCAGGAAACTGCCGCTAAAACGGCGCTAATGGGCTTGATAATATGCCGTAGAGAATTCCAATAGAAGCCCATGTTCTCGTGTTAACATGGGCTTCTATTGGAATTCTCTACAGCATATTATCAAGCCCATTATCGCCGTTTTAGCGGCAGTTTCAGCGGCGATAATTTTAACGCCGTTCCTTGAAAATATGCCCCTTAGATTCTAGTAGAATTACATACTAATATTCTACTATGACTTACAATGGAATACTACACAGAGCACATGTCAGTCAGTCAGTCAACAATAGCTTTATTCGGTTAAAAGTTAAAACCATCAAAGCATACAACAAAATTTCATTAGCAAATAGTTACAATCAAAATAATCTACAAAATCTGTGCAGACAAAAACACAATTAACAATATTTCATAAATACTAAATGAAACAAATAATTGGCGAACAATCACATTAAAAAGTATGTCAGCCCAGGAAATATAAAATTGTTACATTTTCAAAAAAGAAGAGCAAAACTAATAAAAAAGACCACAATCTCCAACTATCAGACAAACTTAAAAATGGGGGAAGGAACCACAAGACTACATTCGATTTCTACATCTAATAGCCCCAGTAAGATAGATGGCTACTCCGAAACATACCAATGGAGAACCTAGCATTTGTAGATAGACCAATGCGGGCCTCACTTGCTCAAACTGGCAGTTCTTAAAAATAGGTAAATTTAGTTTAGTTTAGTTTAAAGGAGTTTGTAGAGCGCTTGGTAACACCTCCCGGTGTGTCCCCGCGCTATGGAGAAAGAATGCAGCAGTAGAGGAAAAAAAAGAGGAAGGAACCAATTCACACAGCAAAGAGGCAAGTATGAATTTCTTACGCTGTAAAATATAAAATTTACAAAAGAAAACCATATGTAGCGTATTTTGTTCTGAGGTATTATCACAAGGACAGGGCCCCAAGGTGCCCTCCTTAAAAAAACCCTTCAGGTGAGCTAAAAGCCAAGGAAGCATGCCATGTTTAAACCTTGACAACAAAAACAGATGGAATGGATTGTTTATATAGGTCAAGTATGGCTGAATCTCGCTGCCAATACTTAACATGACAAAACTCCTAACAGACGGCTTGCCCACTTCCCCGCCTTCCCTCAGCAACCTTGCCCTACACATGAACTGGGACTTAAAGGCTTTTATTTCTAGTTTGCTCATCACACATGGTTTATTGAATAAGTCAAAGTAGCCAAGTATCTCCAAATTAGATTTAATATATCGCAGCCAAGGGATGCACATGGCTTTGTCAAGGGCCAGACAGTCTTGAATAATAAGCTGATTTAGGTTTGGTGGATGCTGAGCCCAAACTCTTAACCAGCCTAATAATGGGGCAACAGAAATCTGGTCAATTAAATAACCTGCCCCCAAATCTTCATGGATATTAAAAATTGGAGCTGATACAGGTAGTGACAGCAATTTCCGGAAAAGGGCGTTTTCTACTGTTTGAATCTCTACCGAAGCCTTATAACCCCAGACCTCACTGCCATATAGGGCCATAGGCACGCACTTGGTGTTATATATCTTCATATTCACGGGCAGGGGTTTACAACCCAACCGTTTTGCAAAGCCCAACAGGGCTCCTGTTGCCCTAGCAAGAGTATTCTTTTTCTGGGCACGTTGCATGACCCAGGATCTCCTGTCATCAAAGATGATCCCCAAATATGGAAAGGTCTGCACTTTAATAAGCTCCTGCCCATTACAGAAGAATGTAACCTTTTTGGCCCCCCCCACAACCAATTGTCATGGAGTGTGACTTTTTAAAATGTATTACTAAATCCAAAGAAACCATAAAATCATTAAATCCATTTAAAAGGGCTTGTAGGCCTCTCGCAGTTCTTGCCAACAAAACCGTGTCATCCGCATACAGTAATGCGGGGATCAATTTTTGTACCTGCTCTTGGTATATCTTTACAAGATGAAGACAAGACATCCCCCAGGTTATTAATATAAAGCGAGAAAAGCAAGGGAGCAAGAATACACCCTTGTCTTACCCCTCGCTTCACCTACCAAGCTTCTGATAGATTCCCGGCCTCACTGTAACGGACGGCAGCAGTAGTATCCTCATGCATAAGTGCCAAAAAGGCAATCAGTACAGGGTCAAGCCCCAAACACTACCAGGGAAGCCCATAATTTTTGACGATTTACAAGGTCAAAGGCAGTAGACAAGTCCATAAACGCTAATTGTAGGACCCCCTGCTTGGCGACCGTGTACTTCCCAATTATAAGATGTAGATTGAGGCATTGACCCACAGTGCTCCTTCCTTTTCTAAACCCATATTGTAGGTCCGAGATAATGGAGTTGTCCTCCAGCCAAGTTGTTAATCTAGCAAGAACAACTTTGCCCATTATCTTCATAGCGGAATCCAAAAGAGAAATAGGCCGATAACATGCTGGATCCTCTCTTGAGCCTTTTTTAAATAATGGCACTATCACAGCTTTACCCCAAGAACGGGGAGCACCCGCCTTCGATACGGCATTAAAAACACAAGTTAAAAGCTTCGCCCAATACCTTGAATATGCCTTATAAAAGTCTGCGGGAACACCATCTGGACCAGGTGCTTTACCCTTTGCCATAAACTCGATGGCGTCCTGAAGTTCGACCTCATTAAAAACAAGATTCGATGCCAGATTAATATCCCCATAATTTACTGGATTATGGTCTGGAATTTCAGAATAAAGACCACTAAAATGAGCCACCCATTTATCTGGAGGAATAAGGCAGTCATTGTTTGTGTTCTCCAATTCATTAAAAAGTGGACTGTTAATTACTTTCCAGAATTGGGTACTACTTTTTAAAACACTAGCGTCTGACAATTCCTCCCACGCCATATTTTTTAGTTGAATTTTCCGTGCCTTTATTGCTTTTTTATAGGATCTTCTTGCCTCCACAATCCTACTGGCATCTTTCCCACTATCCTTTAATGCCAGTAAGAGAGCGGAATGCGCACTACAACATGCCTGGTCAAACCAGTTTTTAAGCTTCTTAGGTCTTGGTTTCCCGTCGAGGGTTAAGTTATCCACTACCTGTTTTGTTATTCTATCGAAGGCACCAAGAATATCCACTGGATTAGACTCTATTGCCAAGCATTTATTTAAATCCACCAAATTACTATGATACAAATTCTCAAGGAAATCAATCGGGGTAATGACGTCCCATCTCAGACGTCTTCCCTGTTTAATAGGGACTAAGTTTAAATTAGAGATGGCAGACTGAGGATTTGACCTAGTCACAGCGTTAATATTGATTTCCATAGACAGAGGATTATGATCACTTGAAGCATTTGGAGTAACACGAAAAAAAACTATCAGGTCCTTCAAAAGACAGGAAATAAAAATATAGTCAATAATGCTGTTATGGCCCTGACCAGTAAATGTGGGAACAGGAGATAAAGAATCCTGCGTCGGAACAAATAAATGAAAGGCAGATACAATACTCTCTAGGAACATCCCACCCTTAGAATGATCAAAGTGGGCTTCCTCCTGAGGGCAATAGACGTAAGGTGTAACATTATTTGCATCAAACTCATCCAAAAAAGTGGACAATGCTTTTAGGTGCTCCAATTCATCCAACCTGGTGAATGAGTTATAAAAATTCACAGCTAGCAATGTCGGGAGATTGGCACCTACTAATTTGACCGCCAATATATTAGGTCAACTAGTCACTACAAGTTCTGTACTATACAGTAACTTGAGTCTAAATAATAACAAAAGACCGCCCGAGGTCTCCCCGACGAGGAAGACACAGCATATTTATTAAAGGACTGATACCCATCCAAGTAATAAGGGTCTTTAGCCTCCCACGTCTCTTGCAAAGCAATTATATGAAAAGTAGACAGAAAAGACTTCCAACTTATATCACCTCTTTTCGATCTCAGCCCTGCAATGTTCCATGACAAGGTCATGATCTTATTTATTGATGAGGTTACCCCCCCCAACCCCCTGTCTTGTAACACAACGTTCTCTGAATCTAATGGATGTGGAAAGGATTCCATGGTCTCATTAATTACGGGGACCCTAACAGTCGCATGACTAAATATACCAAAGGGAACCATTTCACTCTCTTCTACTTGGGTAATCTCAGTTGTTATCTGATTAATACCATCACCATGAGTTGCCATTTGAGATAAGGAACTATCACCAGAACCATAGAGATCGGTATTACAATCAGCAGTCGTCACAATCCCATCTTCTTCGGCGGACGACCGACTAGGCTCATTACAAGGGGCCTGGATATAAGCTGCACTGAGTCAGTCATTAACATCCAGAGAGCTGAGGACCTCATATCTATTGCTAAGAGCCAATGTCCTATTCACAGGAACAAAGTGAGAAATATGACCACTATTTCTTGTCAACCTCTGAGTGTAAGGTGGATAAAAGAACCCCAGAGGGAGGACATTGACATAGTCCTGTTGTAATCTGGATGTCCCTGCCTGTCTAAAGATGTTAGCTACCAAGTCGGGAGAACTAAAGCTCACAACAACACAGTCACCCTTCAGTGTCTTATTGGACTTCCCAACCCAGGGAACCCTTCTAACCATCTTAAAACACTCAAAAAGGTGACTCCCCAAAACTGTCTTTCCTGCTAAAAAGTGGAGGGCTTTTTTCCTTAAAGAAGACCAATTCTCTTCCTTCCCATCACTAGATGTCGGAACATTTGCCAGGATGACAGTATACGGGCAGGCCTCCGGTGGCAAATGCAAAGGGCGGACTTACTCTCCCTGTCGTATCCCCAGGTCTCAAATTAGCACCACCAGAAGAGCCTACAAACACTGGAGGTAGATTAATGGGACCTACAGCAGTGGTTATCATAGACTCAGCTAAGTCGGAGACTCTGGATACTACTCCACTTAAGGGGGGCCTCTCCAATGGATTGCGGTTTGGCAATAATGTCTCTTGGCAAGCCATGTGCCGCTCAATCAAAGTGAGTCTATCATCAATTTTATTAAGTCTATTCATAACTGGCAACAAAGTTGCTTTTAGGCGCTCATCCATAAGCTGTAGTAGGTTAACCAATTTAATTCCAGTGGCATTTGTGGACCTCTGTTCGATATTTACATCCAGCCCATGGGACCTATCAGCCAGGGCCTGGGAAACCACAGTACATTCCTGGGAGACTAACCCATGAACAGGCTCTAAGTTCCTGGGTTGTTTAGCTAGTTGGCGACTTCCCTTAGGGACTTTAATCGCTTTTCTTTTACCCTTAGTTATTTTAGTAGTAGTAACAGGGAGGGCTCGTGACTGCCTCGAACGTGTTGCTGGGGGTGAGGGAAGGAGACTAGAAATGTTTTCAGATGCTAGTGGAACGGCAGAATTAGCTTCTGACACAGACTCCACAGAGGAGGAACAACCGACTTGTCTAACATCAGAACCTGTAATAAAAACACCAGGTTGATTGTCAAAATTGGGCAGTGATAATGGCTCCAAAGAAAGCCTCCTCTCTACAATTTCAATTTCTCTAGCAACAACAGTTTCAGCTTTTTTCAAAAAAGCATCCAAAGTCCCTGTACCCCCTTTTGCCAAACACTTGTTATTACTTTTAGCCATGACAACAATGAATTAACACAATAAAAGAACAAGCGTAGCAATCCAAAAATTAAAAGGAGAGCAACCACATTATGTACAGCAAAAAACTGGCGTGGTAGTCAAATCCTCCCAGATACCTTGATTGCTATACCGACATAATAAGGCTCCCAATGTCCTGAAACAAAATGTACTCACAGCGCGATGGCAAGTCAATTACGCCAAACACAGTAATAATACCCCTCAAGCTGTTAGGGAGGTGGCCCAGCCCAGCCTCTGCCAGTCCCTGACGGCCACAGACGGCCCGCCCTTTGCCCGGGCTTAGCCCGGCGCCGCCCGCGCGCGGTCCCGCGATGCGGGGGGCGGTGTTATTTTTTAAGCGCCTTCGGGCGCGAAATGCAGGGTGTCCACTTCCGGTGGCTGTAGCTGAGGAGCCTGGGGAGTGTAGTTTGCTGAACCCTCCACACAGCGGTCACCGTTTACACCACTGCAACGGCGGGAGGGGTAAGACTTCCACAGCAACGAGGACTCGCCAACCCCCAGGAAAAATACACAGGTAGGGACAGCACCAGCGTCAATGCAGCGCTAACGTTCAGACAACCCGCTCTGCCGAGGGCGGTGTTATTTTTGAAGCGCCTTCGGGCGCGAAATGCAGAGTGTCCGCTTCCGGTGGCTGTAGCTGAGGAGCCTGGGCAGTGTAGTTTGCTGAACCCTTCACACAGCGGTCACCGTTTACACCACTGCAGCGGCGGGAGGGGAAAGACTTCCACAGCAACGAGGACTCGCCAACCCCCAGGAAAAATACACAGGTAGGGACAGCACCAGCGTCAATGCAGCGCTAACGTTCAGACAACCCGCTCTGCCGAGGGCGGTGTAATTTTTGAAGCGCCTTCGGGCGCGAAATGCAGGGTGTCCGCTTCCGGTGGCTGTAGCTGAGGAGCCTGGGGAGTGTAGTTTGCTGAACCCTCCACACAGCGGTCACCGTTTACACCACTGCAACGGCGGGAGGGTAAAGACTTCCACAGTAACGAGGACTCGCCAACCCCCAGGAAAAATACACAGGTAGGGACAGCACCAGCGTCAATGCAGCGCTAACTTTCAGACAACCCGCTCTGCCGAGGGCGGTGTTATTTTTGAAGCGCCTTCGGGCGCGAAATGCAGGGTGTCCGCTTTCGGTGGCTGTAGCTGAGGAGCCTGGGGAGTGTAGTTTGCTGAACCCTCCACACAGCGGTCACCGTTTACACCACTGCATCGGCGGGAGGGGAAAGACTTCCACAGCAACGAGGACTCGCCAACCCCCAGGAAAAATACACAGGTAGGGACAGCACCAGCGTCAATGCAGCGCTAACGTTCAGACAACCCCAGAGCACATGACATTACAGCAATGAGCTCATAGTTTCATCCACAAGTCTTGACACCGGTAGGGGTCAAACTTTAGCTTCCCACTCCCTATATTCTTATAAACGTAAACTAACACTTCTTCCACAAGTATGCTACAGCGCCCAGAGCACATCACTTTACAGCAATGAGCTCACAATTTAGGCTCACAGTTTAATCCCCGAGTCTTCACACCAGTAGGGATGAGTAGTTCGCTTCCCACTCCCTATATAGTATAAACGCATACTAACACTACTTACACACTTATACTACAGCGGCTAGTATCCTACACCGCCCAGAGCCCATCACTTTACAGCAATCAGCTCGGTTTCATCCCCAATTCTTCACACCGATAGGCGTAACTACTTCGCTTCCCGCATACTATCAACAAACAGTAGCGGTCAGTAGTTCACTTCCCACTCCCTGTATGGTATAAACGCCTACTAACACTACTTGCACATGCATGCTACAAACACCAGACCACATCAGTTTAGAGCAATGACCTCACGGTTTAGACTCTCGGTTTCATACCCGAGTGTAGCACCATATCATATCACCACCATGCCACTCTGAGCAACACCGCACTTTCAGACCATTAACAGTGATAACTACCTACTGGTGACCGCCAGTAAGTAATCAAGAACAGATTACAATAGTTCCTTGATTCTTTTAGCTTTCAAAAATTCTCTCTATTACTGTCTTTCTACTTTTCCATATCAATAGTTTTTTTAATATTCAAGTGCACATCGAAGTCAGAAATGTAACGTATTCTATCAACACACTTTCTAGAACATTCTACAAGACGTGGAGGTTAAAAGTTCATAATTTTTTTTAAACCTAACGATATTTGTTTGCAACATCTTCTCGAACATTTAACGACAAGTGCAGGTTAAAAGTTCACGATTGTTTTAAGTTTGAACAGTGCCTTCCAAATACAAGTAGCAGGTGTGGTTGAGTTGTGCAAATTTAACCTATAATATGTACTATAATATGTACGTGCAAACTGCTTTTTCTTAACCAATCACAAACATACTTTTCCACAAAACGAATGTGCACCCCACTTTTAAATAACAATGTTTTTCATCTCCCAACCAGGTAAAGTTTTTTATGCGAAAAGAAACTAGTTCCCCATCTTTAAACATATCTCTTATTCTACGAAGGAACTGCATGAGCTACCGACATCTTTCTATACCTTCCAGCCATACCTTCAAAATGCTAGTGTGGATCGTAGGACATAGCTATGTTTTCTGGTGCAAGAGGTATGCAGAACAGAGACGTATTGACTTCGACCTAGGTTTACAAAATGTGGACATTAAATGGTTTGGACAGAGAGGATTGAAGTGGCACCAATTGTTGCCTTTGGTTAAAACCTGTTTGCATCTCCCACACCCTGACCTCATGATTGTGCATTGTGGTGGAAACGACCTAGGCACATTTACTGGGGTAGATTTGGAAATGCTTATGAAGGACACCTTTGGACAATTGATGTTACTTTTGCCTCAAACTGTCTTTGTATATTCCAATATATGCCAAAGACAGAAGTGGAAATGGCCCAAACAATTTTGTCCTCAGATTGAAAAATCTCGGAAAAAAGTAAACAAAGCTGTCTGCATACCTCAGAGACCACAAAATGGGGTCCATATACAACAACAACAACATACGTTTTGATATGGCGGATAAATACAGAAGTGATGTAGTACACTTCACAGATCAGGGAAACCAAGTTTTCCTGAATAACTGGAAGCTGTGCATCCGCACTTATATGTAGCTCCAACTAATGAACACAAGGGCTCTTTTTAGAGCCACCCTATAACTTACAACTTAGGCCCCCTATTTTAGGGCCATATAACGCCAACTCCCGTCCCCTCGCCAACATTTATTCTCCACACAGCTGTGGCGCAGTGGCCAGACCATATTACTTTGCCCCACAGACCTCTCGCTTTGATCCCCAGCTCTACTCACCCATAGGGGTGAGTAGTTTGCGCTCTACAAGTACCATATTGTTTACCTTCGCTCCCTATACAACACCACCTAAGCACCATACACAAGCTACAATGTTCTAAACAAAAGTTCATCCAAGTACCTATAACTACATGTTGACACTACTTGCACCGATGTGGCACAGTGGCCAGAGCACATGACTTCACAGCATATGACACA
Organism: Triturus cristatus; assembly: GCF_964204655.1. Classification (NCBI taxonomy): domain Eukaryota; kingdom Metazoa; phylum Chordata; class Amphibia; order Caudata; family Salamandridae; genus Triturus; species Triturus cristatus. The sequence goes on from NC_140588.1 coordinate 572,429,728, forward strand.
CAGTTTGGGCTCACGCTTTAATCCCCGACTCCGGCAGCAGCTCAGCTTAGCAACATGAGACTCAAGACAATACCTCACATATATTCCATACCCCAGGACTTTCATACCAGTACGGGTCAGTAATTCGTCCTAATAGTTATAAACACATCCAGACACTACTTCCACAACTGTAGTGCAGCGGCCACGGCACATGACTTCACAGCATAAAACACACAATTTGGGCTCACGTTTTAATCCCCGAGTACCCACATCAGACTCTATCCAATACCTCACTTAATTTCTGTAGCCTACCACTTACACACCAGTAGGGGTAAATACTTCGCTTCGCACCCCCTCTATAGCACACCCTAAACACCCCACAGAGGTTACAGTGCTCCTACCCTCCTATTTCCCACTTTTTTCCCCCTTTTTCCCCCTTTTCACCTTACTCGCTTCAACGGAATCACAAAATGGCAGCCAGCCCTTCCTAGTTGAAACCGCTCGCACTGCTCGCAGCCAATCAGCAACAAGCTCGTGCTCGTAACGCCTCAGCCAATCAGATGGCAGAATTCCCAAATATCTATAAATTTTGAAACTTCTCAAAAACTACTGAACGAATTTACACCAAATAAACAAAAGCATGCTTTCTAGACCAAGACCCTTCTCCCTGCCAAATTTGGGGTAATTTCGTTCACCCGTTCGACCTGTAGCCTTGTCTAAAGTTTCCTATGGAAATTAACATGGAGAAAACACGTTTTGGGAACCCCCTTTTTTCTCGGCCCCTCATGACAAATCACCCCCAAACATTTAACATAGGAGCTGATCTCAACAAAGAATTTGTTTTGAAAGTTTCGCGAAGATTCGGCAATCGGCGCCAAAGTTATTGGGAATAGAATGTTGCCATTTTCCTATGGTAACTAGGTCCTAAATATAACTACCTACTGGCGACCGCCAGTAGGTAATATATATATTTATATATATAGTATAAGCTTTATTTCGACAGCTCATGTCAGAAAATCTATAAAAACACCATACTGTATATAAAAAAAGATATAAAAATGAGCAATTCATATAACAGCATATTGCAGATAAACATGTATAAGCAATCCAACCGAGTATGCAACTGCAACCAGAGTACAATATGCAGTTCGACAGATCAGTGATAAAGCAACTAATACAACATAATTCAATCAAAACATTATTATAAATGCATTGTCTGATTAATAAAAATCATTACAATTAAAACAAAATTATTCAAATATGTATTTTAGCAACTGTATGTATATTGTAAAATAGTCTTATACGAATTATAATAAAACATCTGTGTAAGGTACTACTAAAGTGGTTAGCTTTAAACCAATTATTCCACACAATGCTGAAAATTCCTTTCATATCATTGCAATCATTACAATTATGACAAGTAAGTAAAATAATCGTTTAAATAATCATATATCGATCATATTAAAAATCAATGCAAGGTTATTCTTAAGTGCTTAACTTTAAACCAATTCATGCTGCACAGTGATAAAAATTCCTATCTTGGCACTACAATCATTACAATTAAGACAAGTAAATAAAATAATCATTTAAGCCACTGTACATATACAACTAAAGTCTAACCAATTCATTCTGCATAATGCTAAGCTTCTTTTTGGATAATGACAGTCATTGTAATAAAGACAAAAAAATATCATTTAAACCACTTTACATATAAGGTAGTTCAGGGTTAATTATTTGCAAGATAGTGCTAAAGTGCTTAACTTTCAACCAATACATTCAGAAAAAGGCATTTCATACCACTCGGTTGGCATGTGCAACTCATTCCCAGCTATAAATGCAAGAAGCATTAGGGGCCTGATTCACAAAAGTAAACTTAGATATGAAGTCTAAGTTTAGACATAAAGTCTAACTTTACTGCTACTAAAGTTAGACTTTTGGTCTAAGTTTAGACCAAAAGTGTAAATTTAGTATTAGTAAAGTTAGACTTTAGGCCTAAGTTAGACTTTTGGTCTAAATTTAGACTTTTGGTCCAAGTTTACTTTTGTGAATCTAGCCCTCTGTGTTTACCATTAAATTGTCATCTTTTGGCTTCAATAGCTATTATTTTACCGTAGTCATGAATACATTTTTATATGAGAGCAAGTAAAAGGAAGCCACATAAAAATACTAGACATTTAAGATAAAGATGCAAACGTTCTTGCCTTTTTCGTCAGAAACTTAATAAACCAACAAATAAAGCAGACTGACATCCCATTAAACATAGCATAAGAGCTTGGTGACATGTTCTCACTCCTGCTTTAAAAAACAATGGTTTTAAAATAATTTGGCATGCATATAGCAGGTTGGTACAGACACAAACTATATGCAATAAAGTTTCTTGGGAGTATCCAAAGAGTCTACAGCTGCAAGTTGCCCATTGCTGCAGCCATTTTGGAGTGCTGTCCTTCGTGGGGCATCTGTGAAATCTATTTTTAAGAAATGCATTCCTCATACATGATGGAAAGGATACAGACATATATGACAAAATTTCTGATTTTTCGTAGGAGGTTATGACTGTTCATGGGTGCGCCTTGGCTGCTACTGCATCCTTATCAGTAATAAATGACAGTTGTTTTGTCGCTTGGTTCAAAAAGTGCTTAAGGCAGAATCTATTCATTTCTGGAGGCCCAGATATCTGTAAATCAAAAGTGTGATAGCACAATGATAAGTCGGATCCCAAGCACCAGCATACATAGAGTTGTTGCCAGCACATATCTGCTAGAAAACCAGCCTCAGAAAAATACAAGCAGTGTAGACATTTTAAGAAAGCGGCATGTCTCACTAGAGCTTGGCTTTGAAGAAGAAACTCCAATGGAATGTCTGCATGGTTATATTTTATTGTATTTTACATATATCAAACATTCAATGAGCATAGTAAAAAAGGGCCAATCACTATGATCCTGGAACATTATATCAAATTATGTATCGCTCTCATTTCGTAAACCTAACAATACAAAACAAAGGAGCATGTTTGGTCCAATATATAGTAGTGCTCACAGTGCAGACTGGGAAGCGCAGTTGTTGAGACATTTGCAATGGTTCAGTGAATTACAGTTCAAAAATTAGTAGTACTCATGTAGTAGGACTCCGGCTATTATCTGAAGAAACCCCGCCAGATCAATACATTCCATAACGCCTTATACACTGCCCTCAGACACCTCACTCATTGGATGGATCTGTAAATAGTCCTTGAGTGGTTGCCAGATGTCAAGTGGGCGCGAGGCCATGGGTAACTGCGTGGAATAGACATCACTTGTAGTGTTGCAGTAAATAAGATCGTTATGCCAGTCCTTTATTTTGGGCGTCTGTGTCCTCCAACAATGTAGGGAAACTTGGCGTTTTGCTATAAGCAAAGCAATCGGAGAAAATCTTCTAATGCTTCTTTAAATTTTTGGAACGTAACCCAATAGTGCCATCAGTGGTGCAAGTCTCAGGGTGTGCTCCACCATAAGAGACAAGTGATGGAATAGCTTCTCCCAGTACAGCCTGATGGGTGGACAGTTCCAAGCAATATGCGCAAAGTCCGCTTCCGGCTCCGCGCACCTGGTACACATGCTCGGCACAGCCGGGTTCATCTTAGGTAATAGTTTCAGGGTAACGTAGGCCCTATGGAGGTACTTAAAATGTAATAATTTGTGCCTATGGTTATTGGAGCTATACCGTGTCTGTGCACAGCAATATAACCATACAGTTTCAGTCAGTGTTTCACCTAGATCCCGCTCCCAGGACACCCTAGCTTTGGTGCCCACCGCAGGGCGTATGGATTGTGACAGGTGATATAGTTGTGAGACAAGCTGAGTACTATCTGGGGAGCTGATCACAAGAGCAAGTGGGGGGAACTCTTCCGGTTCTGCAGATGCGTCTGATATTGCACTCAATAAGGCACCGCGAACTCTATGCAGAATGAATCTGTCCATGTATGTGGCAGCCCCCTGGGATGCGAGGTCAGTGACCGTGCATAGACGAGAGTCTTTAAATAAATCTCCCACCGTACGGAGTCTAAATTTATCTAACGTCTTCATAGTGAGGGTTTTGGTGGCAGTGGGTATCCATGGGTTATTGGCCAATGGTATTTGTGAAGAGTATAAGAAGGCGTACTGCAAGTATCTTCGTAGTTTAGTCCACACCCAGCAAGTTGTGGATAGTGTCTGAATTTCAGAAGGGCATCGAGGTAGACCTTGTGGCAGAATCAACAAGAGTGAGTTTGGGTGTATTTGAGATCGTTCAAGTTTAAAATATTGTATCCGTGCATCAGGGTGGTACCAGTAATATGTAAAGTGGACCTGTGCCACCAGGTAATATAAATAAAAACCAGGAACCCCGAAGCCCCCTCGTTCATATGGCATTATCAGAGTGTTCCAGCTTATGCCCGGCTGTTTGCCCGCCCATATCAGGCGGGTCAGCAATGATCATAATGTATCAAAGAATGTTGCAGTCAAAGCAGTGGGAATGTTTAAAAATAAATATAACAATCGTGGTAAGACCACCATTTTAATTATGGTGATCCTTCCAGCTATCGAAAGGGGGAGCTTTGCCCATCTATCAATCTGTGTTGCAGGTTTGTCAATTGCGGGACCGTAGTCGAGATGGATAACTGCTGCAGCGGTGCAATGTAGATAAGTACTGAGATATTTAGGGGGTCAACACACCATTTTAAGGGAAATTCGATATCTACTGGGATAGTGGCAGGGGTCATTGGGAATACTTCTGACTTCGTCCAATTAATGACCAATCCCGAGTAGACTTCAAAGCGGACCACTTCCCTTAGGAGCGGGGAGGTTCTTAGCCAGCTTCTGCACAAACAGCATTATGTCATTTGCATAGAAAGAAGCAGCGAGTGGGCCCGTGTGTAGTTGTAGACCACGGTGAAGATGACGCTCTTGAATGTGATGAGCAAGGGGGTCCATGGCTACAATGAACAATAGAGGGGGACAGTGGGCACCCCTGTCTGGTGCCACGTGACAGTGGAAATTGAGTTTTTATCGTCCCATTTACCTTTAGCTGGGCTACCGGATTGGAATACAGAAGTTGGACCAGGTTTAAAAAGCCAATGGGAATGCCTAGTCTTTACATCACTGCATAGAGAAAGGGCCACTCTACTGAATCAAATGCCTTCTCGGCATCTAGTAGCACCACTGCCGTAGTTAGAGTAGGTTCTATTTGATTCATTACTGAAAAAACCTTTCGCAGATGAAGCATCGTGGTTCTGCCAGGGACAAATCCAGCTTGAAATGGGCATAATGTAGTATCCATTAACAGTGAGAGGAGGTTGGCTAAGACCTTGGCGAGAATGTAATAGTCGTGGTTAAGTAATGATAGCCATCTATACGACTGACATTGACTAGGGGGCTTTCCTGGCTTAAGCAATAGTGTAACTACGGCCTCCCTTATGGTAGGAGAAAGGGCACCTCTCTCTAGGGCTTTAGCATAAACTTCCACCAGGCTTGGAGCGAGTATATCCTGGTAAGCTTTATAAAAATCACCAGTGAGGCCATCAGAGTCAGGGGCACGGCCGCCGGCTAGATTTTTTATTGCCTGCTTAATGCCCTCAGTATCTATTGGGGACGGCAATAACTCGTGCTGCCCATCCTCCAGCCAGACCATGGCTATTTTTTGTAAATAGTCCATGAGTGCTTGCCCACTGGGGGGATCAAATGTTTTGTACAGTCGCTAGTAATAGTCAAGCAGAGCTGCGGAGATGTCTGCGCTGCTAGTCAGTGATTCACCCATTTTCGGGTCATATCAGCAAGGGCCGGCGATAATTATCGCTCAGCGTGCTTAGCGCAAGGATAATTATCACTGGCTAACGCTGAATTTTATCCCTGAGATAGCGTGTTATCAGCAACGATTATCTCAACAGAGATAAAATTCCAGGCGCAAGCTGCCAAATGTGCGATTATCGCTGGAAATCCAGAGATAATCGCACAACGTTTGGCGATAGCTTGTTGATAGGGCAGGGCAGACTCAGCCATGATATCCACCTTCCATTGGATATCATGGCTAAGTCAAATCAAAAGCAGACGTAAGGAAAGTAGCGATAACCGCGGTTAGCGCTACTTTTCTTATCGCTATGCTTGTTAGCGTGCCCATTGATAATTGGCGAAATGTCGATTAGCGACATTTCTCCAGTTATTTTGGGAAGGAACGCCCACTTTGCATCTCATTAGAGATGCATAGCTTTCCGGTTTGGAAGAAAGGGCGCTAAGGCAAGGATTCACGCGATAGCATAACCTTGCTAATACTGCGATAAAATTATCGCAACTTTTCGCCCGAAAACGGAAGCTAAAGCGGCAATAATTTTATTGCGCCGGCTTGATGATATGCCCCTTCGTGGCTAGGTGTGTTATGTATGCTGATTGGTATTCTGGACGGAGAAGTCGGGCGAGCATTCGCCATATACTCGGGCCGTGGCATATTCACGGAGATACTTGACTTCTCGGACAGCTGCGTCAGTGAACTCTGCCATCAATGCTGAGCGGCTGTGAAAAGAATCCAGTGAGGGAGCCGTAAGTGCGGCGGAATCTACCTCCTTTAGCTTCTGCTCTATTTTCCGTACTTCACCACGAATGGAGCGGAGTACACCAGAATGCTTAAAAAAATATTGTAAAATAAGGAAAAAAATACTATTAGCTTAAAAATAAATCATTTTCATTTCTTTGTTAATGTAAAAATTTAAAAATATTATTTGTAATTTAAAAAAAATAAAACATACATATTTACAATTTATTATATATATATATTTACTTTAACATAATTATTAAATAATATTTGTATTTAATTATAACATATTAGAAATATATCAAAAAAATACAATTAAATATATATACACAAACACCTGTAACATAAATATTATAAATACATAAAAATGTATTATAATTTTAATATATAAAATATTAATTACATTTTAAATAATAATATAGTTCAAAAGTAGGGAAAGTGTTGGATAGTGGAGGGGTAAAAATTAGTATTCCCACTCCAGTGAGTGCAACAGTAGGGAAAGTGCTGGATAGCGGGGAGGTAAAAATTACTATTCCCAGTCCAACGAGAGTAACAGTAGGGAAAGTGTTGGATAGCGCAGTGGTTAAAATTACTTTTCCCACTCCAGTAAGTGCAACAGTAAGGAAAGTGTTGTATAGCGGGAGGGTAACAATGACTATTCCGTCTCCTGTGAGTGCAACACTAGGGAAAGTATTGGATAGCGGGTGTGTAAAAAGTACTATTCCCACTCCAGCGAGTGCAACAGTAAGGAAAGTGTTGGATAGCGGGTGGGTAAAAATTACTATTCCCACTCCAATGAGTACAACAGTAGGGAAAGTGTTGGATAGCGGGAAAGTAAAAATAAATATTCCCACTCCAACAAGTGTAAAAGTAGGGAAAGTGTTGGATTGCGGAGGGGTAAAAATTACTTTTCCCACTCCAGTAAGTGCAACAGAAGGGAAAGTGTTGGATAGCGGGTGGGTAAAAATTACTATTCCCACTCCAATGAGTGCAACAGTAGGGAAGGTGTTGGATAGCCGGGAAGTAAAAATAAATATTCCCACTCCAACGAGTGTAACAGTAGGGAAATTGTTGGATAGCGGAGGGGTAAAACGTACTAATCCCACTCCAGTGAATGCAACAGTAGGGAAAGTGTTGGATAGCGGGTAGGTAAAAATTACTATTCCCACTCCAGTGAGTGCAACAGTAGGGAAAGTGTTGGATAGCGGGTAGGTAAAAATTACTATTCCCACTCCAGCCAGTGCAACAGTAGGGAAAGTGTTGGATAGCGAGGGGGTAAAAATTAATATTTCCACTCCAGTTAGTGCAACAGTAGGGAAAGTGTTGGATAGCAGGTGGGTAAAAATGACTATTCCCACTCCAGAGAGTGGAACAGTAGGGAAAGTGTTGGATAGTAGGTAGGTAAAAATTACTATTCCCACTCCAGCGAGTGCAACAGTAGGGAAAGTGTTGGATAGCGGAGGGCAATAAATTACTATTCCCACTCTAGCAAATGCAACAGTAGGGAAAGTGTTGGATATCGGTGGGGAATAAGTTAGTATTCCCACTCCAGCAAAATAATTACCATTAATTAACAAATAATTAATTATTCAAAAGTAATTTACCGCTCACCATATTCCCCTATAAACGACGCGACCAATATTGTAAAACTTGACAAAATTAACATAATTAATTAACAATTAATTAAATAACTAATAACAATTAACAAGCAAATACATTCAAAACAATGACTAATAATTTAGTTCACACAATTAACACTATAAAATAACTTTAAATTAATATTATAAAAAAATAATACAAATTTTATTAAAATTAAATTACTTCCCACCCTACTCCCCTATCAACGCACAACAAACTCTTTAAAAAAGACACAATTCATATAATTATTAATTATTAATAGTTATCAACATCCAAATAATAAATAATTAATAATAAATTATTAAGCACATTTAACAATATAAAATATTAAAAACATAAATATTAAATAAAAAACATAAATTAATTAACTATAATCAAATTACTTCCCAACCCACTCCCCTATAAACCCACAACCCACTCCTAAAAAATGAGACAGTTAACATTTTTACCAATTCATTAATAATTATTAATAAACAATTAATAAATCATTAATATTAAATTAATCACCACAATTACCAGTATAAATTATTAAATACATAAATATTAATTAATAAAAAATTATTAATTAATGACTAATAGTGAAATTACTTCCCACTCTATTCCCCTATAAACTCACAACCCGCTATGGAAATAAAACGCAAAATGTAATTAAAAAATCATTAATAACTTCTAAAAATTATTATTCTTTTTTTTTTTTTTTTTTTTTATAAAACCTTTATTTCTTCAAGAATCTGGACACAGCTATTCAGCCGACAACCCGGAGGTTCGGCAGCTTCATTAGGAGAGTATAAAGAATCGTCCACAGTACATTGAAGGAGCAGTGAGAAGGTTCCATTTTTAATAATTACAACACACAACAAACCCCAGCAAGGCAACAACTCTGAATGCCCACAATGGTAGCCCCCCCAGGGGGAGCCGGACCCCAATCATCTAACGGTCACAGTACTATGATAAGAGGAAAAAGGGGGAAAAGCAGAGGCCCAAGAGGTCAATTAACCATCACATCTACATACGGAGCTGGAAAGAAGGTCAAGAAGAAAGCTGTCCCTCGGGGGGATCCAGATCAGGGGCAAGACATATCCCCCCCCTGTATTGGTTCCACCGCCCCCAGATGGCATGCCACCTCCGAGGGCGGCCTCTGGCGCAATATACTGTCTTCTACCTGAGCATACTCCAGTCCATATTTTCTTTCCACGCAGTTAACGTGGGGGGCCCCCCGGAACCCCACAAGTGCGCGATATCCCTCTTAGCAACCATGTTACCCAGGGTCACCCACTGGGTCTGTGCCTCATCATGGTCAGTGGGCCCCCAGACATTCAGGAGACAACACCGCGCCTCCGGCTGCATGGCAATGCCCGTCACCTCCCCCATCACCGCATGAACTCGCCTCCAATATTCCGTGATGACACCACATTCCCAGATGATATGTAGGAAAGTACCCACCATACCGCATCCCCTCCTACATAGGCCTTCCTCAGAGAATCCCATATGAACCAGTCGCGGCCCCGTCACATACACTCGATGCAGGATCTTAAGCTGCACCAGCCTCAGACGCGACGGGATCGCAACCTCCTTAGGAGAGGAAACAGCAGACTGCCAGTCCTCATCGTCCAACTCGAGTCCGTCCCTAGTCCACTGGTCCCGCAGCCCCAGTAGCACATCAGCCCGAACATTTATCAGTTTCTTGTAGATGAGCGAGATCGTGCTCTCCGGCATATGGCCATCAAGGATCCGGTCCTCCAAAGGAGAGGACTCAGGTACCTTCTCACCCTCCACAAGGACTGACCGCAGGGCATGACGCACCTGAACATATCGGAAAAACTCAGACGCCCCCAACTCATACTCCTTCTGCAACTCTTCAAAGGACTTCACCCTACCCTTAATCAGCATATCTCCAACCCTGGAAATGCCGATCAAATCCCATTTATCAAACCCTTTCGTATGCCAAAGCCTACCCAACCTTTCAGATTCAAACAACGGGGCAGCTAAGGTGAGCCTATCCTTCCAGCCCAGAGAGTCAGTCGCCATCTTCCATACACGCACCGCCACCCCAGTGGGCCCCGTGAGGGATGAGTCGAGGGACCGCGAGTACAACGCCCTAAGATAGTTCCCACCGCGCAACAACCATCTGTCCATGGCATAACCAGGGCTGAGGGCCGGGCCATAGAAACCGTGGTTAATCGCGGACAACTGGGTGGCCCAGTAATAGCGTCGGATGTCTGGAAGCACGATACCCCCGTCATACCATGGAAGCGTCAATTTAGCAATCGCTATCCGCGGCCTCCCATCCCACAACAGCGTCCGTTGGAGGCTTTCGACCTCCCGAAAGTACTTGGCCGGCACCCAATCTAGAGTGTTTTGCAATGCGTAGAGGAACCGAGGAAGGGACATCATTTTGAACAAGGCCGCGCGCCCGACGAGGGAGAGCGGCAGCCTCCGCCAGCCCTCATCATCCCGCCGCAGGCGCGCCAGGGGGGGGAGCAGGTTTCTCTCATACCGCAAAGCGGGGTCCATGGAGATAAAGATCCCCAGATACACGAAGCCCTGCTGAGCAATCTGGATCGAGCAAGTTCGCGGGACCGGCGGAACCTCACCACTCAGGACGTATAAATACGATTTACTCCAGTTGATGACGAGGCCCGAATTCCTACCGAAGGATGTAAGAACGTCACAGACCACTATGAGTGAGTTCTTGGGCGAGGCAAGATACAACAAGATGTCATCAGCGTATAGCAAAATGCGGTCCTCGTGTTCGGGCGACCACCGAAGGCCACGTATATCCGGGTGCCAGCGTATCCACGCCGCCAGAGGTTCAAGAGCAAGGGCGAACAACAGAGGCGACAGGGGGCAGCCCTGCCGAGTCCCCCTCCCAAGCCGGAACGGAGTCGATGCCCGGCCATTTACCACCACGCTCGCAAGGGGTCCCTCGTACAGCAACCTCACCCAGCTCACAAAACCAGGGCCAAAGCCGAACTTAGCTAGCACAGCCCACAAATACTCCCATTCCACCGTATCGAAGGCCATCGTGGCATCAAGAGACGCCACAATAGCCGGTTCTCGTAGCGTGCCAGCCCTGGCGATCACCCCATGAAGGCGCCGAAGGTTCAACGCGGTGTTGCGATGCGGAATAAAACCGGATTGATCCGGGTGAATCAAGTCTCCAAGTACCCTGACCAATCTGCCCGCCAGGATTTTAGCCAGGATCTTCGGCTCGGCGTTGAGGAGTGATATGGGCCTATATGAGGCACACTTATCTCGGGGTTTACCATCTTTGTGTATCACAACAACTGCCGCCAGCCTCTGGTCCAACGGGAGGGTCCCACTCCCCCGCGCCTCCACAAACATGGCGCGCAGGTGAGGGGCTACCCTATCCGGGAACAATTTATACAGGTCAATCGGCAAGCCATTCGGGCCCGAGGCCTTGCCCGAGTTCAGCGCGCGAATAGCTCCCGCCACCTCATCGACCGTTAAGTCTCCATCAAGATCATCTCTATCTACATCAGAAAGACAGGGCAGAGCGATATCCCGCAAGAGGTCACGCGAGTCCCCGGGCGGCCTATCCGACACTGAGGCATAAACCGTACGGAAATAGTCCGAGAAACACTGGACAATCCCCTCAGGTTCAACAATCACCTCTCCCCCCTCACCCGTCAGCTCCGGCACTACTCTATTAACCCGTTCTTTTTTATCCAGCCAAGCTAGGAGCTTCCCGGCCTTGTCACCAACATCATACAGGCGGCCCTGCTGCTCCCTACTGAGGGTCTTAGCGGCATTTGTCACAAGGTCCTTATACTCGGCTTGCTTCAAGCTCAGCTCATGCAGTGAGGCCGCTGTTACCTCCTCCTCTAGCGCTCCTTCCAAAGCCATGATCTCCTCCTCCACCTGCATAACCTCGCCATCTCTCCGACGCTTGGCCGCCACTACAAGTTAGAGGGCCTCCCCTCGCAGAACGGTCTTAAATGCTTCCCAGAGCGACACTGCCGAGTCCACGGACCCCTGATTATCCTTGAAAAAATGATCAACTGTCTTCACCAGTGCGCTGCGCATCTTGGAATCTCGAAAGTACCAGGGGTTAATAGGAGCCACCCTTACCCCTCCCTCTCGGCCGACATCCAACCTGACCCACACTGGCGAATGGTCCGATATGCCAAGCGCCATGTGCCTGGCCTCAGAAACCAAAGGGGCGTGCACAGCCAAAGTGAGCAGATAGTCAATCCTAGAAAGGCTACCATGCGCCCCGGAGTGAAAGGTGTATTGACGCTGTGTGGGGTGTCGGAGCCTCCAGCAGTCTATCAGGCCGAGTGTGTCTAGGAAGTCTGGAAGCCACTTCTGAGCCCCCCCTGTGTCTCTGGGCGGGTGCCTATCCAGCAGCCCAGAGCCGACAGCATTGAAGTCCCCCCCTACCACTAACATACCCCCCGGGAGATCCAGCAAGGCCCTACCCAGATCTACAAACGTGGAGGCCTGCAGGGCTGGAGGGACATAAACCGAAACTAAAACCAAAGTTCTACCTTCCCACCTCCCCGCCACCGCCACAAACCTCCCCCTATCGTCAACAACGGTGGAGTCCACCTCAAATGGCAGCGAGGCCCTGACAAGGATGCCCACACCCCTAGACCCGGAGGAGAATCCCGAATGAGCTATGAATTTATAACCCTTCCTATTAAGAGCATAGCACGTGTTACCTATAAGGTGTGTCTCCTGCAGTAGGGCAACATCTGGCATTGACCGTTTCAAGTGTTGCAAAACTATCCCGCGCTTAATGCGATCCCCCAAACCATTAACATTCCAGCTAATAACACTTAAACCTCTACCCCCCATCCCCAAACACAAAGAGGCCCACCCCCCCCCGAAGAGCCACCATGGGACAATACCGAAGATGATCACTACGCCTTGCAGAAACAGACCCCCCAACAACAACCCCAAAATCCCAACCATCCCCCCCACCCTGCACCCCTGCTGCAGCTTACAAAGCCCCCCCAACTTGCAGTGTGCCTGTCGCCCTACAAAACCCAACATCTACAAAAAACACCCTTAAGGGAGGAAAGAGCTCCCCTCGTCCTCCCGCAACCCTCCGCATTTACTGCACTCTAATCAAGTCATCAAATAAAGTCAAATCGAGTCAGACCGGCTCCGAGAAATCAGCCTTGCCCATCCCGGCCACTGCAACTTCTAAAAATTATTAATACATTTATTATAATTAATTACTCCCTACCCTATTCCCCTATAAACTCACATCCTGCTACGGAACAAAAAAGCAAAATGTTGTTAACATTTTTTTCAAAACTTTTAAAAATGTAATACATATATTAAAATACAAAATCAATACTTGCACAAAAATATAGAACACACACATTTAAATTAAATACTGACATACCTAACACTAACTAAAAAAACGATATTTTTAAAATCTAAATTTAAGAAAACGATATTTCTTACCTTTAACTCGATATTCTTGTCAACGATATTCTGACTGTCGATATTCTGGCACGACAATATTTCAATAGCGATATTCTGGTAGGTCGATAATTTAAACTCAATATTTTGTCTGTTTACCAATATGATTAGTGACTATGCCTGGGGTCTCAAACCTTTTCTGCAAGAAGAGCTACTTACATCTAATGAAAATCTTCACGAGCTACCAATACTATTAGTGTTGTTATAGGGACCACTTCAGACATACGTGGCCTTCATTTGCAAGACTACGATCAGTGGTCACTTCAGTTCATCAGACATGGAGCCAGTAGTAATGTGGAAAAGGCTGTGTCAATGTTGAATGCCTGCATTTGGGTAATATATAACAGCCATAGGTTTGGTGCCCCTGGCGCCAAATAGTAAAATCAGTAATAGGTGTCCCCAAACCTGCAATGATTTCTCACAGAAATGGCAGCTTTAAATACATTTTGAAAATTCAACCATTTTTTCCCCAGACATCAGTTTATAGGTTCTGAATATAAAGACATTTACTTCTCGAATAAATACTTTTCAATTTCGGTACACGTATGTTAATTCACCCAAGCAAAACGTTCTTATTTATTAGGTTGGACTGCACAGAAGAAAGCTACTTCTAAGTATCTGGAGAGTTACCAGTAGTGCTCACAAGCTACTCGTTAGAGAAACATGGACTAGGCAAAGCAGGCTGTGATTCTGTCATTAGTCAGTCTGAACCTGTGTAGATAATCCTGGCGTTTGTAGTCACACAATCTTTTTTTGTCTTCTACTTTGCGCTCTCCTTCTGGTGTCTCACTACTAGAATTTAATGAATTCCAGGCCTTCAATCCACAACATTCCTTTTTTGGGTAAGAGTTTGAGGCAGTCATTCACGCATTTCTTTAGTCATTGTCTTTTAGCATTCAGTTTGTTAAATATGCTTTAAGTGAGATCTAGATTTTTCTAGCACTAGATGGCATTTGTGCAGCATATTGTGAGAGAAAAACACTTTTGTCATCTGCAATCTCCTGTGACAAAACTAGAACTCCACTACCACACTTTCAGTGCATTATCAGGCCCTATACATCATACTCAGAAGCCACTGGTCCTGCCTCTGCCCCCTTGATGTTATTTCTAGTTAAGACTGGTGTCAAGTCACATTATGAAAATAACAACACATCTTGGGGCAGATTTAATATTCTTTCACGCAGCTCAACACAGTTGTTGCACTGTATGAAAGGGAACGGGCAGGAATGCGCCGTACTACCATTATACGGTGCATTCCTGTCCTTTCCTAGCACTGGCACACTTCTGGCTGCCTTGCGCAATGTAGGCACCCTTGCGCCATGTTGCAATGGTGCCTGCATAGTAAGCAGGATTGTTTATGTGCAGGAAGGGACACCTACCTGCACAAACACAATCCTGAGAGGCATTCCCCTCTTTCAATGTGTGCTGCAGAATGCAGCAACCGTAAGGAAAACTGATGAGAAATAAATATATTTCTCCCTTTTTATGCCTCACCTGGGGAGGCATAGCATTTTGAAGCATTCCCAGGTCTACCACTAATGGTCATTCTGGAAATACCCCCAAATCCATGGGTGGATACGTGGAAAAACCCAAGCTCCACCCATGGAACGCATACCTTCCGCAGAGTAACACAAGGCAGCAATTTGTGCTGCTTTGTGTTTCTCTAGAATTATCAAGCCATGCCGGGCCACTCAAGATTGCTTGATAAATATCACTTCGACTTTGTGTCGCCTTTGCACTCCTGTGCGTGGCGACAGGGTGACACATAACCTTGATAAATATGGGCCCTTGTCTCTACATGGGAAACTCTGAGATCAGACAGGAGTCTTCACTAACCTCTTGCTTGGAACTATTTAAATCTGTGATGGCAAAAAGGCAGGCTGGGCTTCAGCTAGAATGTGCATGTGACTACTATCCTGACGTTACATACACAGCGAGGTGCTACAAGCCCTTACTGAGTACTCAGTACATGCCACTGAAGTGAGAGAAGACGTTTATGTATGATCTTATGTATCTGAGTCTCCGTTAACTCTGGGTCAGGCACTTGAAAGAGCTGAGAAAGGAAGTATAAAGTTCGGGGACATATTTATCACAGGGTTGCATCATTTTTGCGCCACACAACAGGATGAAAAAGTGACGGAACACTTAAGTGTGATTTATTAAGCCACGCAAGGCCACCTTATGTGGCCCTGAGTGGCTTGATAAATCCAGATTAATGCAATGCAGCGCAAATCGCTGAGTTGCTTTACTCTACCCCAGGGAGACATTCCATGGGTGGTGCGTGGCTGCAGTTTCAGACTTACCATACATGGTAGACCTGGGAATGTGTCAGAACATCTACAAATCCCCAGGGGAGGCGTAACAAGGAGAAATATCTTTATTTCTCCTTGTTTTTTCCTATTTCCAGATGTTCTGCATTCTACAGCACACCCAGAAAGTAGAATATGCATCAGTGGATTGGACAAAAACAATCCTGCTGCCAATATAGGCACTCTTGCTCCCTGGTGTAAGGGTGCCTGCATTGGCAGCACACTGTGTACACTGCGCCTTCCTGCCCATGCCCTGTCACCCAGGGCTGCAAGTCATTGTAGTAACTGTGCCCCCAGATGTTCTGTTATGGATAATTTCATGAAATTCCTTTTCGTAGGACTGAGTCTTCGAAGTAACCCGCACTACAGCAGATGTGCAAGCCACTGTCATGCAATATTTCACTAACAAGAGGAAAAATAATCTGTGAAGCATTGCTTCAGTTGTAAAAGAAAGAACATCATGTAGTCTTTCTCCTTTAAATATTTTTTAACTGGCAATTATCAGGCCATTTCCCTGGAACCTACACAACTGAATGGCAGTGAGGCAATCTATGTAAGAGATATATTTACAGTACCTGGAAAAGCAATAATACAGGGGCCTCCTACGTGGGCTATTACTTTGAGGCCTAGCTGCGTCAGAGAGTCAAGGCGTACTCCGTGTGGGAGTAGAATGGCCGGTTCAGGCAATTCATATGAGTTTACATAACTTACTGCTTCCTAACCCTTCTTACTGGGATATTCAGGATATTGGATCTGCCGGGTGGGTAGAAACATAGGGAAGCAGCGATGGGTGGGCATTGTGATGTTGAGGGAACATGAGGCGGCGGGATAGTGTGGAATCATGATGTATGGGCGGCGGCAGATTCAGGTTTAGAAAACGGCTGCTGGAAGGCTCCATGACTGTCCCGTTCTAGTAGGGGAGATGGTATTTCGGAAATGCCAGCTCTCAGTTTCTTCTCACAGAGTCTCTTGCTGACTTCATACAGCGTGTGGGTGGAGATGGGAGTGCTTGTCAGATGAGTTCCTCTTTCCCTGTGGACTTGTAATACCAGACAATGATGGAAATATGATATAAATAGGCAACCATGAGGGCATTTATGCAATATTTTGGAAAATGAGAACATCTAAAAGCTGTATGCCCTTTTCACAGAGATTTTGCTGTTAGGTGAGACATCATCTTGTGCATTCATGGCTTACTCCTGAAATGCCGGAAAGAAAAGAGGCAACAGCGAACTGAGTGCCACAGTCAAAAGAGACGTGTTTACTTATTCTGAATGCGATGAATATGTGTGTTCTTGTGCAGAGGAACCCACTAGAGCAACACACATAAATGCAATTGAAATGTGCGAAAAGACAAGTACCAAAACGTAAAGGAAAGACTGCATTTCCAGCATACCTACATTTTCATATAGGTGACATGCAGGAATTGTAAACTGCGTTTCTCCCCCTGAGATATCAAAAATACAGTCCATGCTTACGTTTACATAAACAATGTACCTCATTCTTCTGTTCCAACAAACACTATACCCCGAGCTGATCTTTCAGCAAAACTGAACGTTAAATCCAGTGGCGGCTGCCATGTATGGCGGGAGTAAAAAAAGAAGACTTACCTTCCTCCGCGACGTCCTCCTATTGTTCTTCTGGTGGGCTCCAATGCAGGACCCTACAAACTTCCCTAACCAGTCCTGGCACTGCTCACACCAGCATGAGAGCAGCGCCAGGATTGGAGGGAGCAGCCTCTCTTAGCGCTCCTAAGAGCACTGGAGGCCTGCGCTTTCTCCAACCCAGATGTCTAAAGCAGCTAGGTTAGAGAACTTTAAAACGTGCATGTGTAGCTGGCCAACGCAAGACAGACAGTCAAAGAGACATGCACATTTTGAAGCGCACTGCACAGCTCCCTGCTGCTGCCGCTCAGCAGCACTGGCCCCGCCCCGTCCCAACACTTAGTTCAGGGCGGGTTGCTGAAAAATAAAATGGTAATAAATAAACTGTATTACCATTTTATTTTTCAGCTCTGGCCTGGGTCTTTTCTTAGTTGAGCTACACTCCTCTGCTCAAACAGAGGAGCCACCCCTTGTTAAAACATAGTGACTGGGTTGGGTGGAAGGGGTGGTCAGGCTTTCTTGAGCATGCAGGAAATATTTGGTATGAGGAAGAGGGGTGTGTTATATGGTGCGGCTGTACAACCTCACCATGTGATACACTTACCAACCCCTTTAGGACCCTGAGGTTTCGTTTGTCAAACCTTCAGTTCAACCTTGGGTAGCTATGGCTCGGAGCAGCAAGACTTACACAAAGGAACAAGTGTAAAGCATTAAAACAGCACCAAAACATTTAAAGAAGAAATCAACAAGACACTAAAGAAATAAGACACCAATTTATAACAATGGACTTTATTTTTGTGCATTTTTAGACACCACAATTAAAAAGATCAGTCAGAGCGTTCAAGCTATATTGAATTTACAAGGTATAGTAAATCAGAGCTTTTCACTCAACTGTGACCAAGCATTGGCAAATTCAACTAATTTGACACTTAGAACCTTTTTCAGTAAACAGTTAAGACTAGTTGTACCGCGGTCACTTGGAATCACTTTAGGCAACCAGCACCAGTGGAGAGCGAGTCAGGGAGACTCAATGGCCTCAGAAACAGTTACCTCAGCATGTGAAGCAGTTTTCAGGCAGTTCCTGGCACTTTTAACCTTTGAAGGGCTTTCCTATAGAAGTGGTCCTGATGCAAGCGATGAAGGATGCTAAAGATGCTCAAGATACTGTAAATGCGATGCAGTTGATGGTGTCTTGCTGCGACTATTTGTTCCACAAAGGGGGTGATGTGATCCTGGTCATAGGCTCAATGTCCCTCGAGGTCCTCTTGGTTCTGGCAAAAGTCCAGTCGCCACTGGACTACCGTTCGCCCATTATCACGGTCATCCTTCAATCCTACCCGGGTTGATAACTTTTCTTCTGGTGGTCCCAGCTGCACTCCAACAGCATTCCCGAGCTCAGCGAACTCAGGTGCAACTTTGTGCAGCAGGTCCTGGTCCCTGGTGTTGTAAGTTGATGGATGGTGGCAGGTTGAAGACTTTGGACACCCAAGTTGCCCCAGCAGGATTCTTCAGCTGTTGAGTCCCTGTGCTACAAACAGGAGGCCAGTTAGCTGGCCCTTGGAGTCTCTTGGCTTTGGCTGGGCTCTGGAGACGACTTGAACTTGAGCAGGACATGGTAGGCGCAGTCCCTCTCCTTTGCTAGAACCATGTTCAGCAGGTGCAGTGCACAACTGTGCCGTTTCTCTTTGCCAGTTCTATGGTGCAGCAGGATAGTCCTTCTTCAGTTGTTCTTCCAGTCCAGTTGAGATCTGAGTTCAGGTGCCCTACTTTAGCTCAGAAAATACCCTCAGGGCAGGATTGGATGCAGTTGGCAGCCAACGGGCTGCCAGGTTCCCGCCTACCTGATGACCACTTCCCGAGAAGTGTGGCATCTGGGCATCCCAGGATGAACCATTCTGCCCACTTTCAATCTGGAAGGACCCCTCTTACTGCATGTGGGGCTCTCTAGCCCAACCCACAGGTGTGGCAAAAAAGTGGTCTACAGGCCCCTTGAAAACTGGCTTGACAACTGGCTTTCCCTTCCCTGTCCCTAGTGGCAGCCTGTCTACCTAAAAAATAGAGCAGCCCTCTCCCCATTTGCCCTTCAAAGGAGGCTTCACCTTTAAAGCTCGCCTTTTTGGCAAACACCAGTGTGGCTTCCTGTGTGGGGGAGGTATTAATGGTCAATTGTTATCTTTCCTCTAAGTTGTTAGCACAACTCACCAAAAGGGCAGAAAGCTGTCTGCAGGACAGACCACGAGTGCAACAGTAAATGGACACTGGAAAATTTTAGTCAACTAAAGTGGCGTCTTCTAAAGTTGCATTTTGCCAACCAGTGACATTACATTTGATTTAACCATAAAATTGGATTTAATGCACTGATTCTTTTGATACCTTACAGTACCAACTTTAATAGTCCCATTCAGAAGTTAGCAGGGCTGAGGTGTCCACCTGTGACTCTGTACTTGCCAATGGAGACACTAGCTTTTCCATAATAAATAGGACAATTTAGGCTCTTGACTGCTGGAACATGTAAAAGTACATGTTCCACATTTTAACATGCAGCACCCTGCCTTAAGGCTCATTAGGTCTACCTTAAGCGCGACTTACACATACTAACAAGCAATGGCAAAGCCAATAGGTCTCAGCAATGCGAGAACTATTGAAATTTTTAATGCCAATGTCTTTTAACCATTCTGAATAGCGACACAGCTGATGTTCAGCATGGCTGAAAGTCATGTAAAAAAGCCCTATGACCAATCCTGCGCCGTATAACGCAAATAGAATGAGAAGGAATATTTTGTGGGATATTCCGTTTTCAGAGATTTCAGTAAGCCACCACACTAAAACAAAGCTCGAATTGGAATGCATAATGCCACTTCATGCACGTATTGCTTTTTTTTTGTTGCCCAACACGGACCGATATTGTTAAAATAGCGATGATCCTTTTACTTTTGTTGGATATATTGAAATCCGACTATTGTTTAAGAAAGAACACAAAGAAAAAAAATAGGAGTAGTCTGAAATGAAGCCTGGGTGGGAGGAGATGGAGCTTGTTAAAACACGAGCACTTGAGTGGAGTGCTTAAACACAAAGAAAAAATAGCTCCTAAAACGGGAGCAGTAGATGGACACAAATACTTAGTCCATGCTTTGGAGGAGGGCTAAACAGAAGAGGAGGCATGACGCATGCATGCCATGGACGAATGGAGACTAAGGATATGAGACTGACGATGGAGCGAGCAAATGGTAAGGCTATGAGCGGTTGAAATTAAACACAACATTTTTCTTTGAGACAGCATATGCGCTGTCTAGCCGAAACCTAAAAGGGAGGTTTGGGCTTTGCCATTGTCTTAAATGTCAACATCGAGTTAGCAGTTTAACACTGAACTAATTAGCTTACACGTCATGCAATAAACGAGTGCATCACTTACCCCTAAGTACACGACCACACACGTCACTGCACATACATTTATGGCTGCTCATGGAGTTAGATTTAGAAAAAACCTGGTGCACAGGAACACATGCTGCCTGTGCACTCTTCAAGAATGTTCAACACTCCGTCCATCATCCCCTTTGGTTTTGCTTTGTTCACCCTTAGTTGGCAGGGTTTGCCCAGACTTGGGTCCCTTGCTCACTTTGCCACTGGATTCAAGATAGCCTGGCTGATGAGGGTTATGAACCCGAAACATGTCCCAGAATGCTTGTTTCCGGGCCAGGGAAGATATGACTTGGCAGTTCGGGCTGGCCTGTTCCCATGAGGCACAGGGTCAGACTGATTTGCATATGGCCATGTCTGAACTGGGGTGGCAGAGTGAACTAAAGAATGATGATGGATTAAACCCAGATCAGTTGACTGGGGGTGAGTGCTTGCAATGTTCAACACTCCGTCCATCATCCCCTTTGGTTTTGCTTTGTTCGCCCTTAGTTGGCAGGGTATGCCCAGACGTGGGTCCCTTGCTCACTTTGCCACTGGATTCAAGCAAGCCTGGCTGAAGACGGCTGAAATGCCAGAAACCGGTCCTAGGAAGCTTGTTTCCGGTCCAGGGAAGGCATGGCTTGGCAGTTCGGGCTGGACTGTTCCCATGAGGCACAGGGTCAGACTGATTTGCATATAGCCATGTCTGAACTGGGGTGGCGGAGTGAGCTAAAGAATGATGATGGATTAAACCCAGATCAGTTGGCTGGGGGTGAGTGCTTGCAATGTTCAACACTCTGTCCATCATCCCCTTTGGTTTTGCACTCTTCAAGAATGACATACACATTATTAATGTATTCAGGTATTTCTATATATCGTCGCGGCGCTGATTTACTAATCCTGTGATTCCACGCTCCCCTGATGGGCCAAGGTTGGAGTTAACCATATTCAAAAGTCCTAGGTTCTTACTACTCAAAGTCTGCACTGCCATCATGCTCTGTGGACTTAAAAGGCACTGAATATTTAACTGTAGTCTTTAAACTCCCCAGATGGTGGACGGCAAAGTTTGTTCACCAAAGTACCACATTCACTTGAGAGAACCACCATGGTCTTTCCCACTGATCCTCCATAGCACAAGTTTGAGGTCCCAATGTCATTTTTTGCTGACAAAAGCTGATTTTAAATTGTACATGTATGTTTAAGAATTACTACAGATTAACCTCAGGTGATTTTAATGCTAACTGCTAACACTCATTAGGGATTGAAGCCACATGTGCAGTATCTAATGCCTACTGCGCCTTCTAAGCTTCTCCACCTACTGCCCATAAAAAGTGTAATTGCTAGTTACTTCTGTCTTCAATAATATAAGCTCTGTCATTTAAGAACATCTAAGCCCCTCACCTACTCTCAGACACCACTCACCCTGCACAGTTCCCCACCATTTACTCTGCACAGTCACCCTGACATTTTGCTGGCAGTCAGATACTGCTGACCCACCACTCCCACAGTGCTGGCTCTGCACTCAAATACCATTGAAATATCTCTCACTCAGCAATCACATTCCTCTCACCCTCCACACACACTTCTCACCCCGAACTCAAACCGCTCACCATGTACTCATACTATTGACATACCGTTCACCCTATACTTTCACACCTCTCACCCTGTACACTCATGCAATTCTTATTCTGCACTGAAAAGACATCAATCATCATGCATTGAGGTACTTTCACCCTGCACACAGACACTTATCAACCTTAATTCAGGCTCCATACACCCTGCACAGAGAGCACTCACACCATTCTCCCTGCACTTATACACTGCTCCCACACCTCTTAACTAATGCATTTACCAATGCGTGTTTAAAGCAGAGGTGGCCATGATTCGGCAGAAAAGGGGAAAGATGGTCCGCCCTATTTGATAGCTATTGAATAGAGCTCTCTTTTCCCTTCCTTTAGAGATATGAAAAGGCATGATTTTCTTTATTTTTATAAGTAATTGGTTACAGGACTTACTTATATTTCAAATGTGTTTGTAAGTACTGTTTTTATGGATTATTCAGTTGGAACCTTTTCTGATGAGAGGTCCTACAGGGGGATATTTAGCACCTTTCTTTTTCCTAGTTTGTGTGTTGGTCCTCATGATGGGAAAACTCAGCGGGTAGCACAGACACCTTTTCCCTTCTCCCTCCTAAGACGGATTTTGAGCTTCTCCACAATCTCTCTATTGGTGCTTTTCTGGCTAACCTAAACCTTGACCAAGCAGTTATCTGTTGAGGTTAGTCCCAGATCCAGTAGATAAGGAGGTTGGGGCATATCTGAAAATAGATTAATCTGTTCTGAATCTAGGAGTGAGGGATCTAAATGGTTTACAAATCTCAGTCTCTAGGGAAGGACTTTCACACCCTTTCCACTGTTATTCCGGAGTGGAAGATATCACACATTTGCTGGTAGCTTTGGAGGTGTATGCAAAATCTCTCTCAGATATTACTTTTGACAATCTAAGGAATTCAGCCATGACTGCAAGGGAGAGTGGCTGTTATGAGACAGTGGTACCTGATTAAATGCAAAACTGACTCTTCTTAAGAGTTGTGCCTGTTGAAAATGCTATTTCAGCTGACAATCTCTTCAGAGTGGAGCTAGAGAATGTGACCTGAAAGTCTTTCAAAGATAGAAAGCAGACTTCTCCAGTCAAAGATTAATCAAGGACCTTTCAAAAGAGAAGACAGTACTATAACAATCCTACAGGAAAGTAATTTGACACCCTCTTTTAACAAGAATTGGTAACGACCCAAGTCTTCGGTGAGGTAAAGGAAAGACTTCCCAGGATACAAAGTCCAATCAGCAACTATGCCGAGGACAGCCAAAGGGATGGGCAAAGAATTCTTTTCTATGGACTCATCTGTCAAAGACTCCGGGAAAGAGTCAAGCATTGAGGGGAAGAAAAGTGCATCACTGCTCCAGAAGAAAGCTATTGTGCCTGTTCTAGATTCAGAAAAAGGTTAGGGTTGATGCTTTACTGTTTTTCTGGTAAAGAACTGCTAGGGGGAGTTTGCCTTATCATAAATCTTAAACATCTGAATCTGTTTCTAAATACAATTAATTTCAAGATAAACTCATTTCAACATTTCATTCCAATGGTTCATCTGCGGGATTACCTAGCATACTTTGGACTTCGGGATGCTCACCTACACGTTCCTATTCCCTCGGATCATCCTTGGTTTCTAGGGTTGCAGAGGGTAAGAGTCAAAGACAGTTTTTAAGTCTTTCCATTTGGGCTAGAAGACATCTTTATGGATGTTCACCCAGATTTTGACTTCAATGATTGCCTCTCTGCATGGAATGAATATTCAGGTGCATATTTACATGTTTGATTGTCTCAGTTCTGACCAAAAGTTGACATCAGATATTGCATAAGTGGTACAGGCCCTAAGGAAGTTTGTTTTTCTCTTCAATCTCAAGATAATGAATTGGATTCCTTCTCAGAGTGTAACACATATTGGAGCCTGGTTCCAGGAGTATTGGGGTCTGGTCTGTTTTACAGTAGAAAGAAGACTAAAATTAATTCACAGAGTGTTGACTCTTCGGAGCATGGCACATGCATCGGCAAGCTAATTCTTATGGGTACAGGGATACATGTTAAGTGTTCCCATTATCCTAGCTTCCGTTAATAATTGATGTTGGCAGTGGTCGCTAATTATACTGAAATGTGTTTTGGTATTTCTTGTAATCCACATGCTTCAGCTCTGGCTTCCGACATCCTACTGCTTTGAGCTCCTTACTCCGGTAACACAACCGCTGACAGCTTAACTTCTTTGGTGCTTAGTTCCAGCCAATTTGGAGAGGGAAGTTTTTTCTTTGCCCTTCAACGCTCATGGTGATAACTATAGATGCAAGGGGACAGGATAATAGACTGGGTCGAAAGAAGATTAGTATCCATAAGAGCGATCCATTTTCAGGGTAAGGACAACTCAATACCAGACACCTTGAGCAGGGTGTTTCCCTCTATTCAGAATTTGAGAATTTTAAGGGAAATATTCTGAATGATTTGTCAGAGGTTCACCAGTCCGACCTGAAGAACGTTTTGCATATCAAACCCAATGCCCTTCTACTGATTGTCCAAGTTCAGACATCCTCTGTCAACAGGGGTGGATGCATTATCATGCAAGTGGCCAAAAGGTCTATTGTATCTCTTTCATTCAATTCTCTAGATTACACGCCTTCTGTTGAGAATTTACAGGGAGGGAGCAGAAGTGATTCCGGTTGTCCATTTTGGGTCTAGACACTAGTTTACTATACTAACAGATACTTGGTTTGGTTCCATAAGCATTCTCCGGGTATCTCCCTCTGCTGGGCTCTGGGAGAGAGGAGCTTGCTTTAAATGTAGTTCTGAGTAATTTTCCAGGCACACTTTAGGTTTAACAGTAAATATCAAGACTAAGTGTGAAGTTTAAATCATCATTGTTATGGAGCACATTCCATTGGCTAGAAACTTTTGAGAAATAATATTTAGGAGCAGTAAGGCATACGCTTGCGCCTGCACATTGGAAGAGGAATTACCTTGTAGGCTCAAACTTTCAGTTCAGCATGAGAAGATGTCATAGTTGAGATACCATCTTATTTGAAGCAAGGGTGGCTAGATGACTGCACTTTTGGTTTATATTCTCTGTGATTATTATACTTTACGAATTTTAAAGTATTTGCTGGATACAATGGGGAAACATGAAAGAAAGATGCATCATCTTGGCCGCCATCGCCACAGAAGAAAGGAGCTTGACCTTTCAGTACCCTGAGGAGGAAAGCATTAAAAGTATTAGAATAGGGCGATTGTGGACTTGAAAAATAGCACATAGATGTTTCTAACTCTGGTGCTCCTGAAGCAGAGAATGGGGACTGTTTACCCATGATATTGACCAACATAAGAGCAGTGGCGGCTGGTCCATTAGGGGCGCTGGGGCAGCGCCCCACTACGCATCCAACAACTCAAAAAGAAACTGCTCACTGCAGTTCGGGCAGCAAGAATGTAAGCAGACGAATTGACAGCTTTGACAATTCGTCTGTTTACATTTCCGGCCTGTGCTTCACTCAGGTGAAGTGCGCATGTCAACACCCAGCGCACGCAGGCAGGTGAGAGCAGGAGTTCAGAAGATGGACTGCGCATGTACGAGAGGAGCAGTTTTTTTTTCAGCTCTCCACTCCATTCACAATCCATTAGTATGCTGCGCATGCCTAGTGTAGTGCAGGCGTCTCAAGATAGGATCCTGCGCGGGCGGTGACGTGTTTTTCACACAGTCGCCCCATGCCCTTTCAAATGCCAGGATACAGCCGAGTAGCTGCCCCCAGTCGCATCCAGTCTTCTGATTTGGCATTTACTGAAGGCTGTTGAGCAGCAGTTCGACCAAGAGCGCGAAAGAGCGGGCGAAGTTAGTTTTCAGCCTGGCCCCTTCTACCTCTGTGCCTGCGATCCAGGTGACTTTTTTGGCACACACAGCGTTTCTTCGCCAGCGCTGGTGAGCCCCTTGCTTGCTGTTGTATTTGGGGTCATGCGGAAGATGTTCAGCGGCACCCGCGGCATTGCCCTGTGGTTTACAGAGAGGGCCAGCAACCAGTAAGTCACTGTTATGCTTTCTGGAGGTTTTAGTGGTATTGATCTCAAACACCTAAGGTCCTGACACTCACATAATAATCCCCCCAAGAGAGACACTACCCCATTCCCACAGTAAACAAATTGTAATTTGGAGGAGCGCAAACAGGAAGTGCGTGTTTGCTCCGATATGCAAAGGCCGCTGCAGGCCATGCCACAACATGAATAGGGCTTATCTCTACTGCGACGATCAAAAGACACAGACTAGGCTAGGCTGACCAGTGGGGAGTCCTCCATTTCGGATGCAGCATTAGGAGAATTTCTGGCAGCTATGAAACCCTCTTCGTCCTATGTGTCCTGGTATCACTTGCACTGAGCATCCACACACGCAATTTGCCACAGTCCCACAGATCAAGCACCAGCAGGAGGGTGAGAAGTAATAATACTGACTAGTTTTGTGGCTGTAAGTAACGGGAAATAGCATTACTCAGCTCACAAGTACTTGTCTTATGATCCTTAGAAAGATGATAGGCTGAGTCAGCGCCTCGAGGATTCGGGGCTGAGACATGTAGTGATGTCTGTGCTGTTATATAGCAGAGTGATGGAGCTGTGTCTCAGTTGCAGTATAGCAGAGGAGATGCAGGCATGTGTGTGCTGTAATTGAGATGATGCAGTCATGCCTGTGCTGAGGTAAGGCAGTCACGTTGTGCTGTGATTGAGGTAATGCAGACATGCCTGTGCTGAGGTGATGCAGGCATGCCTGCGCTGTGATAGCAGGGGTGATTCTGCCATGACAGTTCTGAATACAGAAATAGCGCTGCACTGTTGCTTCGGCGCTGTAATGAAGCGGTCCAGTCCTAGTTTGTGCTGTAATGTAGCAAAGGTGGTGCGTTCTTGTCTGCCGTGTAATTTAACAGATCCGTTGCAGTCGTGTCTGAGCTGTTATGCGATAGGTGATGGCGCTGTCTCACTGAGTTGCAATACAGCAGGGGTGATGTACTCTCCTCTCTGTGCTGTAATAGAGCAGAGGCAAGCCGTGCCTCTGGCCTGTAACATAGGGGAGGTGTTGTAGTCTCGTGTCTGTCCTTTAATACATAGTGGGAATGGGGTAGTGCCTTGCAAGCAAAGCTGTCCTCGCGCCAATCACCGTCACCTTGTACTCGGTCTTTGCGTGGTAAAGTGTGATTTGGGCTCATGATCTAGGCGAGGTGTGACTCAATGCTTCGAATCTCTAGTCATCTATCTAGTCAGAGAAAAGATAGAGGCACGAGCTTCCAGAATTCCGAACGTGGCGCCTCTATTTGGTTGAACTTGGTTGTAAAATGTAATTTGTTCCATTTAAGTTCTATCCTACCGACAACGTGAGAAGTATAAAGACTACTGACCCACAGGAGGGGAGAGGCTTTCTAATCAGAAAGCTGGCAAACAGAACCGAGAGATAACTGTCAAGGGAGCCACAATAACAATCACAAGGTGTCGTTTTTATAGGGCTGATCTATTTCTGAAGCACAGAGAGTTTGACTTAGGAAAGAATAAGCGATATGAATGAAACATTTAAAAGACAATCCTGGCGCGATGAGGTTTCAGTGCACTGCTGCTTTTGCACCCTTTCAGTTTGCCACTTTAAATAAATGATCCCAGGCAGTACGGTATTATTATAATTCATTGTTCCGTCTATGCCAACTGAGGAGGTTTGCAGTGGGTGTATTTAAGGCCTGTCAATTAGTAATGGGGGCATCATTAGACTCGTGAAAGAATAGCACACAGTGGCACAGATGGGCAGAGCACGTGGTAGGCCGGAGTCTGACACGCATCCGATCAGACTGACAGTTTTACCAGTCATTGTCTTTGTTAGAACAGATTCACAATTGCTTTATTAACCTTCCTGGCTTCTCAGATTTGCTTAAAAATGCACCATTTGCCGCAGGACCCCCGTAGGTGGTTCGGACTCGCTCGCTACGCGCGCTCACCACAGTGTAGTACAATTATTTTTTCGCCGCACCACTTTCAAATGTCACCAGCCGCCACTGCATCAAATATGGGGTTCAGTCTCAGATTTTTTTACTTCGGAAATTTCAATGTTCTCTACAACTGGTGTTTCCTAGTTATCTTTATGTTTTTGATATAGTATGTAGGGAGTGAAAAGAACCACCTAAGATTAGAATCTTGGGTTAACATGACACCTCTCCTCATTTGTAGGTTTAGATATGGAATATCATGGTGGTAATATTAATATGGCGGTAGGACTATTGAGCAGTCACAATGTTGCGACCAAAATATCGAGGATCAAAATATCCACTTTTAAGTATGTTTAGATTTTATATACCTAACTCACATCTATGTACCTTGACAATATATATAGCCAAGGTTCATGGATGTGGAGTTAATATAGAATGTATGATGGTATGTTTAGGATGCATGCGTTCCGAACTCCATCTTTTGTACGAACACGTCTTTAGGACGCATTTGTTCATCGCGCAAGTCATTTTACCTTAGGGTGGTGCTGGATGTTGGATAGTTTAATTTCACTATTCCAATTCAAGTCTGCGTAACAGTAGCAACTTTAAATATAACACCATTCCACCAATGTGCCCCCCTAAAAGCAAGTCATTGTTACAAATTGCATGCTGAACTAATGCGTGCTAATGCAGCATTTGTTCTATTGCCGGCGCTGTGTGATTCCAGGTTCATTCGAAATGAGGTTTCCAGTTAATATATACACTTACCTCCTTGACTTTTTTGTTTTCGATATTTTCATCACAATATTGTGGCTACTCGATATTCCATCCTCAGTATTCTGGACTGTAATTCACTTTTGGATATGGAATATGGACTCAAAGCTACCAAATTCAGTTCCAGTAGATTTGTCGTTGGGTAGCTTGGTTGGTAGAAGAAGCAATCATTAAGGATGCTTCTGATACAAATATTTATAGTGCTCTTAATAAGGTGCATGCTGGGGTGCACATAACCTAGCAAGCAAAGATGGTGAATGTTCTTCCTAAGTTCCCACTTCCCGTGCAGGCTCAGCTCTGGTCCTCACTGCTGACGGGCGCTCCTAGGGTGCTGACTGCTTCCTCCATTGACCTGAAGCTCAGATGCCTCTCCCAGGGATTCAAATCTCCAGTCTCTCCAGTGGAGCTGGATGCTGGTACTTCCACAGAAGTTTATAGTGGTCGAGACAAGTTGGCGGGAGTGACTCTCCTGTGAGGTTCTGCAGTATGGGAAGGTCCCGTGATCCTGCTCATTATATGGCCGGCGGCCATACTTCTGCCCTAGTACCTGTGGCTACCCGCCGGTAGAGACTGGGGACCGAGAGCAGAGACAGGAAGAGATGCAGACCCAGTGGATGCAGAGGCAGATAGGCCATGGCATGGGAGAGCTTGTGAGTAGCAGGCTGGGCAGTCTAGTTGATGACTCAGACTCCCATCCACTTTGCGGTCCAGGCTCTTTGCCATACTAGGGTATGTACCCACCCTCCTTGGCTCCTTCTTCTGAGCTTCCCTCTCAGCCCCGCCCTTCCCACACTCTCTTGACTTGCTGGGATTTGCAGCACTCCTCAGGCCAGCACCCGAAGTGTGGTGGGCCAAATCTTCAGAGTCCCCCCCACACATTGCTCCAGAGGGCTTGTCTTGAGGCCCTCTGTATTTGACCATTTGCTGCCCTGAGGGCCACATGTAGAAACATTGTCCCCCCCACTTCCCATAAATGATTCTGAACTGTGACTGAGGGCTAGATATCCTTGAAACTTTTTGAGTTTGGTGACCAATTGGGAAGCACCCCTGACTCGCACGCCTTCTGACATCTTGGGGTTGACCCTCAACTGCTCGTGCTGCTTGCTATCACGACCGAGTGGGGCTAGTGGGTTGGGGGCTGCGGTCAATGGTGGGGCCTCCCCATCTCTGATATTCTGCTGATGCTTATTCTTCAGGGCTTTTTGGGGGAGCTGCAAATGCTCCTCTTAGACTTACCGACCTCGAGAAGTAACACAACACTACTCTGTTCTCTTACCTACCGTGACGGGCACATGCATGACCATAGGGGCCGGGACAAACCAGTCGCCCCAAAATGTAAAGCAAAATTGACAAATTCACGAGCCTGGCATCGGGTCCTCGAGCTGTTCCAGAAACTGAGGAGCAATCCTCTTGAACCACCAGGACTGAAGACGATGGAACCATTCTTCAGGCAAGTAAAGCCTCTCGCTCTGCACTTGAATCTAAAATTGGGGAAGGTGGAATCGAGGTCTCTCTACTGCACCAAGGTGTGGCCAACAGAGTCTCTGAAGCAGAGGGTTGCATATCGGAACTGGAAGACACTGTGCAGGAGCTTACATCTATGGTTTTCTGCTTTTCAGCAACAATGAAAACCTTGGAGGATTATGTGGATGATGCCTAAAATAGGGTAAGAAGCTTCAACCTTCACTTTGTTGGACTCCCCGAGGGAACAGAGGGCTCAACCCTGGAAGTTTACTAGGAGCAATGGATCACATCTTGGATGGCCACGGGTTGGATCTCCATCAACTGTATCATTAAACATGCCCACAGATTCCTGATACAGAAACGTACCCCAGGACCCTTCCATGCCCCTTCATAGCAAAGATTCTCAACTATAAAGACAGAGACATAATTATGAA
Source organism: Triturus cristatus (assembly GCF_964204655.1). Taxonomy (NCBI): domain Eukaryota; kingdom Metazoa; phylum Chordata; class Amphibia; order Caudata; family Salamandridae; genus Triturus; species Triturus cristatus. Next base: position 572,460,861 of record NC_140588.1, read on the forward strand.
GGAGACTCACGAAATAGGGGAGCTTTTATTTCAATCAAACCATGTAATAATCTTCCCAGACTACACTTGTCACAAATCATGGGACAATGTTAAGCAGAAACTCAGAGCCCTGTAACTTGAATACATGCTTATTCACCCAGCAAAGCTCAGAGTGATTGATGCCTCCAAATCCTTTTTCTTTAACACTCCAGAGGCAGCTTGGGACTGGATGATGGAGCAGCGACCTCTAAGGAGCACCCAAACTCTCTATAGGGAATCATTGCACTCACAGACTGCCCCGGGTGGACGAAGGGCCTGTAGGTCATAGGAAATTGCACAGAAGATGGGTAATGATGTCAAAGACACAGGCTTCCTCGGACTCTGGAGATATCTGGTCCGACCCCATTCACCTCCAGGTTCCTGGCCTATTTCCACGAGATTCACCGTACCCTAGCACATAGAGTCAGAGGCATTTATGGAAACAAAAGCTGTTATTTTATTTTCCACTATGACCTAATAACCGTTCAACTGTCAGCATCAGTGTATCCTTAGTTGTGATGGGGCAGAGCTTGCCCGGCTTGAAGATGGTGGCATCCTAAGCAAGCTCCTTCGGCCGCCGAACCTATTCTGAAAATATCCTGCTCCACACAACTGCAGCACTCTCTGACACCCGTCCTGGTGCGCCTGAGTGGATCCGGTAGGACTGGGGGACAGGAATCTATATGAGAGCACCGGAGGCGGTGCAACATTGGAGTCCGTAACTGGGTGGGCTGCGGAGAGGCCGTGCCGGCTGACGCAGTGGAAGGGTGCTTGGCACTGGAGGGACGGTAACTGCTGCTGCTGATGCATGGTGAGCTCCCCCAAATCATCGCTTGTGGGGTTGCGATCCCATGCCCCAGCGGGCGGAACCCCCACAAGTCCTAAAGGAGCCCGGCGTGAGAGCTGGGTGTGCTGGACCGCGAGAAAATAGGCCCACTGGCTTTGAGCCAGTGAGTGCATGAATTGCCTACCATGGAGCTCTGTGCAGTGCTTGCCTGGAGGCCTTGTCTAGTGCTGTCTCTGCGTTGGGGACCTGTGCAACTGGGGTGGTGGTGGTGCCCCTCCGTCCTTCTGGTCTGCCTGCCGCACCGGGCCCGGAATCGCCTTTTCTGCTGGAGAACCCATGCATTGAATATAGCTGCGGAGAGGACTCGGAGGCCCAATAGCGGCCTTCAGTCACTGCCGGCCTGTGCCCACCTAGCCCTGCACCAACGACCAGGCGAGTTGCGCTGCACCCACTAAAACCATCACCAAAAGCCTGGAATGAGACTGCTGCCATCCTTCCAATAACAATTGAAGGGGCTCTGAGGCCCACCTTCAGACTGCATTGCTGTAGTGGGCCTGCAACACAAAATGCACCAAATGCACTGTGGAACACCATTTGACCTGGAATTGGGATCGAGGCTTCATGAGCTGGAACAGGTGTGGGAACATCGTGGGCATCTCCTAGTTGGGTTCCCACGCGGCCGCTCATACTAAACACTTAAAGCCTCTTTCGGGCCACTGAGAGGAGGCACCACTGACTGGTCTATCGTATATCTGCAGGCCACTGAAGTAAGAATCTTCACCTCTCTTATGCCCCCTCCAGTGCCAGACAAACAGAGCCAGTCGGAAAACGGATCAAACGCAATCAAGACTACATTGTGAGCAAGGCAAGTACAAGGGGCAGCGAAGGAAGGACCAGACGATGATGGGTGCAGACTCGGAGTTGCAGGAGTCCAAGATTTGAGGGGACCTGCGCCAGATCCTCTCTGCAATGCAGGTCACTCTGACGGCCATTGATGGTAAACTAGATGCTCTAGCATACCTCATGGATAGGCTGTCAGAGAGAATGGACAAACACGCAGGTCATCTAGACATGAGGAGCACAGGGTGTCCGATACAGAGGACGCGCATCTGCGGAGACTCAGAAGAAGATGAGAAAGTGTTGGAATCACTCCACGCCAAGGCTGAGGACCTAGAGGCATGCTCAAGGTACAGTAACCTCAGAATTACTGGAATTGCTGAGTTTACAAATACAAGCATAATAGAGCGATTCACAGAAAAGCTATTAGTCGACCTATTAGGGCAAGATGCCTTTTCAGACATATTTGTGGTAGAGCAAGCTCACCAATCGCTTACAACTCCGCTGCTGTCTGTGGCGAGGCCTCACCCCATTATAGCGAGGATCCTCAACTACAGAGACTGTGATGCAGCATTGCAGAGCTCAAGCACACTACTGACCCTCAGATATCTCCAGCTACCGGGACTTCACGGCACACGTTCAAGAGGCACGAAAGAAATTTCTAATAATGAAGAGAAAGCTCCAGGAAATGAATATCGCCTATGCCATGGTATTCTTGGCTCGCCTCAAGATAACAATAGACGGCAGGCCAAAGGTCTTTAGAGATCCAAAAAGTCTACAACAGTTTCTACAGCAGCAGGAGAGGGCAGGCAATCGATGGAAATCTCCCAGGGCGGATGCTGGCGAACAGGCACTTACCTCCGGTCTAGATGACCCAACCTACACTACATCATTTACCATTGTCCACAATATGTTGTGACTCTGCCTACAACCCACAAAGTATTCATAGATTGCTGGGTGGAACAGGGCAGCTACAGATATCTGATATTAATAGTGCCTCCCTTGTTGAGATGGACCAGGAACATTACTAGAGAAGCGTGTAATGGCTTTCAAGTGGACCCTACGTGATTGGCACACTGATTATCACTGACGGGTGGCCCCCTTCTGCGTGTATCACACTTCAGGGGTATCCGGCAGGCCATTTCCGCTCCCGTGTGTGCACCGCATTTTTTCTATAAAGTTGAGTTGTCTGAGGGGGGGTTCTGGAGGAGCTTGTCTAGGGAAAGGTAATGTCTCTGACACAATTGAGGTGTTGGAGTGGGAGGGGGGTGGGTACACGTTGGAGTTGAAACTAGTTTCCACTGGCATTGATCTAATTGACATGATGTTACACTGCTTGATACTGAGTATTTTATCCTGTCCCACTTCATAGGACGCGATACCAGGATACACTATGGTGCAGGCATATATACCTCTGACCCTACTTGCATGGAACATCAGAGGTGCTAGGTGTATTTCCCCCAACCCTCCGGGAGGCTGTGTTAGTAACATTACTCAAACCAGATAATAATCCAGATCATTGTGAATGTTACAGACCGCTCTCACTTATTAACACCAATGCTACCATCTTATCAAAAATAAAAGCCACTAGATTACAACCCCCAATGCAAAACTTAGTTTTACCTGATCAATCAGGATGCAATCCTGCTCATTCAACAACACATAACTTGCACACGATATTTGCTCTGTTTCATCAGCTAAACCCTGATCTGCCTGCAGAAGCTGCATTTTTAGATGCTGCCAAAGCATTCGACTCTGTGGAGTGGGGATTCATGTTCATTGTCCTGCACAAAATGGGGTTCCCACACACCTTCCTCTGCTGGATCCAACTATTATACACTGAACCAGCTGCCAGAATTTCCATAAATGGCAACACAGCGGACTCATTGCACATTTATAGAGGAACACGACAGGGCTGCCCCTCATTTCCACTACTGTTCATTTTGGCCCTTGAGCCACTGGCATGCAAAATACGCCAACAGCATGCGTATGCAGTACAACGATTCCGATTGCAGCCTATAAGCATCTCATTATATGCAGAGAATATGGTCCTCTATGTTCGCAACCCGGCAGATAATCTAACACCACTGATAAGGGAATATATTTGACGATACTACGGTTTGAGTATAAACTGGTCTAAATCAGTAGGTATCCCACTAACACCTTGCACACAGCAATTCTCCTTGGACTTTTCCATGCTCTGGCAACCAGACCTGGTTAAATACTTAGGGATCTGGGTGCACCGAGATCCGGAAATGGTAGTTCGCGAGAACTACGGGAGAGCAATCTCCAAACTGGAGAATCAGGTACTTGTTAGGTCCGGCTGCCGCTGTCTCTGGCAGATCACATAGTGATTCAGAAAAGAATAGTATTGCCTGACGTAGCACTTTTTCCTGAAATTGCACTCTCATCTGAGTACGCTCACGTGGGCGGGCCAACAACCAAGAGTTGGCTGGAAGGAGCTCAGACGTCCGTATGCCCAAGTAGGCTTCAGATCCCAAGATCTGCAGCTCTATTACCTCTGTGCTCAAGCACATTTTGCGCACTACTGCCTACACCCACACAATCATCTTCCTCATGTCGCTATAGAATCAGGTGAAGCAAATCTGATCCCACTGTCTGCCCTTACACCACAGAACAGACCAGGCATCTCCCACTCTGCGATAAACCTGACCCAAAGTACCATAATAGCATAGCACAAAATGGGGCAGCATGCTCACAAACTCCCACTCTACGCTCCTGCCATTCCACTGTCACACCACTGTGATATATCTGTGACAGAAGATCAGAGGGCAGGGGAGAAACTGGCCACAATAGGCTTGTACACCATGGTCAACATGTTGTGAGAAGGATCATTTGTTAACTCCTCAGGTATCCTTCTCAACACCTCTAACACTCCACTAATGCTTTTTACATACTTGTGGCTATGACTAGCAATCAAAAACATTTATCATTCCTTTCCTCAGGAGACCTCAAAACTTCTTTCACTACGGATGCTACTGACAGCACCCTTGTGCAAATATCTCATAACCAAACTCTATAGCGTGGCTCAGCATGAAAAATATAGGAATTCTGAAAAGGCGTTAGAGAGATGGAATGCTGTGCTTGACACACCTCTGCTCACAGACGATTGGGGTTTCTGTTACACACTCACGAAGATGCTTACGCCGAACTGTAACTTAAAATTATTTCAACAACAAATATACTATACGCCGGTACAACTACATTAATATGGATTCCCCGAAGATGACAAATGTATGTGCTGTGGTGCCCCCAGGCGGACTTTTTGCATGAGGCATGGGCATGTCAGTTGGTATAGCGATACTGGGAGGAAGTGCTGAACTATGCTATCAGAACTGATCCCCCAGATTTGCCTACTGTGCCTTGTTAAATCACAGAGACCATCCAATCACAGATTACTAGCTGTCGCCCTTTTATTGGCCAAAAGACGAATTGCCATGAGATGGGGTAGCAAACAAGCTCCGAAAACAAAATATTGCATAACTGACATGGTATACTGCAAGGAACAGCTAGAAACATATGCAGAGGAGCTACCTGCTGCCTCACGACCAAAGGATTTTTGGGGCCCTCTAGTTCAATACCTACAGTCAGAGTCCGACACACAAGCAGAAGATGGGGTGGGTCAGGGATCAACTGCATGATAAACTACAGGATGGGACGAAGATACAGATGTTATGACACCTTGACATAAACTGTAGAAGAAAAGGAAAAGTCAAAGTTCTGCCAATGTGCTCAATGTTTTTCTGATTTGCATGTACATTATACCAAATCAATAAATACATTTGTTTTACATCCCATGTTGTGATGCTCCTACATGGGTCATATTTGGGGACTTTAGTTAAACTTACACCTAGCTTTTGTTGGGATAGTGACGGATGTTTCTGGGTGGAACTGTGCCGTGGGAGGTTGTTGGGGGCAGGGGATTACTTGTGTTAGCCTGCTCAAGCTCTCAGTTTACCTTTGTTCTTTTTCTTATATGTTCCTGCTCAACACAACATCTTCGCTGCCAAACCCCGGATGCCCCACAAGGACCACTAATCATAGTCCTAAGAGCACATACGCCCCAATTAATGCCCACTCTCTGCAATCATGTATGCGTTTATGATCATGACCTGGATTAAGAGTGATGCAGTTCTCCGCTTTGCAAAATGCAATGCCCTGGCAGCCTTACTGATCAAAGATACACATCTAATAGGTAACAATAGCTCTCTCCTTACTCACTATGGGTATGACAGGGTGTACCATGCCAGGACACACGAGAGGATCCAGCGGAGTCATGATCCTTCTCTATAGATCCTTCTCCTTATCTGTCTCCCAAGTGACCAGGAATCTCTGGGTAGATATATTGTAGTTGAAGGTATCCTCGAAGGCTGTCCCATCCATCCTCTCAGTGTGTATGCTCATCCTCTCTTAGTTGTGGCCCCATTGGAGAGTCTTCAAATGTGATACAGCATCTATCCCAGGGAATGGGTGACCTTAATGGCATTATGAACCTGAAGGTGGACACTACGGGGCTCCAGGGATTAGGAAGGGGCACACAAAACAAAGTCCTGTATTGACCTGTTGCTACTCTCTACTGCCAATCTATTTCGAACGCCTGGCTCCCTCATGTTACCAATGTGGTATCTCTGACCACGCCCTTGTCATACTCTGTTTTGGCTCCCTAGGTGAAGGGTCTTGCTTGATCTGGAGACTCAATGCATGGGGCCTAACAGATAAGCATTTCATACAGTTTCTTGCTCAAGACCTTAAATGCTGCTTAGAGCGCAATAAAGACTCAGTAGTCTTACCTGGTAAGTTGTGGGCCATCTGGAAAGTCACACTGAGGGGCAGAGCTAGATCCTATTTCAGGGGCAAGGAGAGGGAGAAATATCATCAGATAACAGATTTAGAGGCTAGCCCTAGTGCATGCAAGCTGGGGTTCTCCTACCAAACAGATGCAGCAACGCCTAGCAATTGAAAGGGGGTCTCTCCAACAACTGTCTCTCTACGAGGCCCACCAGTGCTGAATGGCCTCAATAAGGAGAATGTTTGAAAGGGTGATAAATCAGGCAAATTAGTATACAGGCTAGTGACGAAAGAAACAGCCTCCCAATTGATCTCGTCTATAGTAGACGACCAAGAGGAGAGGCTGTCTAAGGCAACAGGCATTGCAGCCGCATTTGCAACATACTACCATTCACTGTATGCGGCACATTAATGTCCCCATAGGAAGCCTCTGCACCACTTTACTGGGATCTCCCCCTTCCGCAACTGTGCTGAAGTGATCGTCGTGGACTTGGTCAACCTCTTGCACAAGAGGAAATCAGACTTACTCTCAAAGATATTAACTCCAGTAAAACTACACACTTATATGGGTACCTAGTTGAACACTATAGTTGTTTTCAGTCACTTCTGATACCCCCCTTTATGGCTATATACCAAGAAGTGATAACAACTGGTCTCTTCCCCTGGAACTTGAAATGGAAACCATTCTAGTGTCAAGGAAAATAAGGAGGGAAAAGGATTGTTTTATCAGGTCCAGCACATGTGCTCTTTAAATGTATCAGAAACCACACAGATGTGCTGTTCCTCGACAGGGAAGTACAGAGGAGGGTAAAAGCTGTGAGTTCAGAAAAGAGCTGATCAACAGGATTGGTGGGATCTTATTGAGCAGAAGCAATAGCCCTCATGCACTCAAAAGGGTGTCATGCTTCAGCATTGGACAGCTCCTCATTGGGCTGGTAACACAATGCCCAATGGCCCCTCGAAGAGGCCCTTTGTCCGAGATCTTTAGAAAAAGATGCTGTGATGAAGTATGTGAGTGAGGATATAGTGAGTGTAGATTCGTAAATGAGTGATTAAATATGATTTATGGGTACCGTGTGAAATTTATTATACGAGTCCCCTTGACATGAGTAAAAATCAAACAAAAAGTAGTTGCCCTGGGAGCTATGATCCTTGACAGCTCATGCAATACTGTGAATTGTGGTCCAACAGGATCATAGGCAATTTGTCAATACCAAATGTGAAATCTATTCTACACCTGATTGGGAATAGAGACGTTGTGTTTCTGTATGTACCCAATCAACAAATCATTTGCATGGTGATAAAAGTACCTTCTGTGGTACAGAGCAAAATACAGGTCGTCCTGAAAGAGAAGAGACAGATTAAAAGATAGGCATTAGGCCATAGTAAAAAACATGCTGTAGGCAGAATCACGCCTATCAATGATATGTACATACAGAAAAAGGACAAACACGCAAGCAGGTGAAACAAACGTGACATCACAAAACACAAACCAGACCCACGCAAGTATTGTGGTACATCGGTATATTCCCAAATGCAGGCAATGGGGATCTTACGCTATTTGAGTTACTTTTTGCCTCTTAGGTATGAGCAGAGGTTCACGCTATGCTACCGGAAAAAATTGGGAGAAAGTTCATCTCAGTTAGCTCATAGTTAGTTTAAGAATAAAATGGCTACATGTTAGTTACCGCCTCTGTATTCAAGGAGTCCAACGATGAAAAGTGCAGCTGACCTACCCACATCTGCCGGCTTGGAGGTAATGAGGAAGCCAGAGGGAGAGTTTAAATACCTGTAAAATCAATGCATAATGCGGAACAGGTGAGCGGAGTGTGTAGAGCAAGATACAAGCGCCACTAGACTGAGTATTGTCATTGGCTGCCATATTGAGTAGGATACAGTAACAAACTACAGGAGGTAGCCCGTAAACCGGGTAGAGACCAGGGCAATGGTGTGTAACATACAACAATGTCTCATAGGGTATTATTTGTGAGACAATTTCTAAGGGAGCCCAAGTAGTTGCTATGAGCCCAGAAGGAGAGCAGGGAGACAATATTTGCAGAGACAAAGAAAAACTTATTGTATATAATATCATATATTTAAAGGTAATGAAAGCACTGTGTTGCATTAAATGGCATGTAACCTGTGTTATACTGTGCACAAGTGCTCGTGAAATGGTGAACGGCGCAAGCGACGCGTGAGGAAGTATGTACAGCAGGCAGTGGGCACACAACAATACAAATTATATACAAGGTGTATTCATAGTAATACCCATACAGCAAATTAATACAGGGTGATTTGAATGGGTAAACACGAGAGAGGCGCTGTAAATTTCACTGTAAATAGTCAACGGCGTTTCGGCCTATGTGCATGTTAGGCCATCATCAGGACCAAGTTACAGATAATTACATAACAGTGCGGTGGAGAGAATAAAAAACTCATTTTGTTGACCAAGGTACGGAATAACAAAAGAAAGGGGAAAGGCCATGATGGCTAAAAGGTGAGCAAAAGCGGAGGATCTATGACAGGTGAGGTGAAGCACCTGAACCAGAGTGGTAAGAGCTGGGAGGCCCACTGGCAGGAAGAATACCACGTGTCTAGGCTCAGAGAAAGGAGATACGTGAAAGGCGGCGGCAGGGGGTGGGGAACTAGAGAATAACTGTAAGGGTCATGGGCATGGTATAAGGAAAACCGCTTGTGCCCAGAAGCGCGGAAAACCTTACTAGCAGTGAGCGAATTGTGGCGGAGAGGGACTGGTCTCAGGCAGGAGTGAGGAGATCCAGCTGTGGGGGAAGGAACCAGAGTTAGGGAATGGGCAGCACGAACAGTGGAGAACCTGGTCAAGACTATTAAGCAAATCAGTCACTTACTGATAGTAGACCGATAAGGTCCCCTGGATATGATGGGCCCAGGTGGGACAACTGCGATAAGGGCAGCAGAAGGATAGGAAGCGTCAGGGTATAATACCAAGGCAAAACAGCAAGCCAATCATCTACACAACAATGAACATGTACCTCACTTCCGCCAAACAAAAATCCCCCACAAAGAGTCCATTCTTTTGAGTATTACACTCATGCGGTGTACACCTCCACAGCTCCCGCTGTTTCCGGAGAGCAGTCACCATGACCAATGTTTCATCAATCACAACTGTGGATTGCACCACCAATTCCAAGCTAGAAAGTGATTAAGTCCATCCAATACTTGTTATCACAAAATTTGTTTATGCTTCTCTTCGAGATTTTAGTTAAAACAGCCAAACAGCCACCAGCCGAAGACGCGGATCATGGCGGTCTGATTTGTTACGCGGCATGGCACAGGAGCCGAGCAATATCGAACTCACACTGGATACAGGGGGGATCAGTTCTAAGGCATGACACACACTGAACCTGATAGCACTGTTGTAAATACCAACAACCATAGAAGAACAAATCTAGATAATAAGCCCTGAGGAAGTCCACGCAGGTTGGACGAAGTGCGTTGGCTGTTTGGCTGTCCACAGTTGTGATTGATGAAGATCAGGGTATGTCCAGCTGGAAAGGGAAAGGGAGGTGAGAAGGGGCACATCAATATCCAAGTGAATGAAATGGGTGCCCATCGGCGTGGGAACTTCCTGGAAGTTAGAGTATTCCTGCTGTGAGGGTCTAATTACTGCAGGCCAACCTGGGTGCATGGAGTGAGGTCCTCAGGTGGGAAGACCTGCAGATGAAGCAGCAGTGGGATTGGAAGCGTCACGATGCGTCCATCTACAATAAGGAGTGAGGGAAAGGGAGGTCAGCGAGGGCAACTCTACCCTCACTGATTGTGAGTAAAAGGCGGAAGGTGCTGGGAAGCTTTTTAGGTCGGTTCAGGGTGCTGAATATGTGGGGACCCTGTTGCTGCAAGGCTTTACGGGTGAGTGGAGTGAATCCCAGGGTGCGTGGGTGCAGGCATTGTGAGTCTGGTAAGTGCAGGGAATCCGGAGGCAGCAGAAAGGATATAGACACCCGGTGGCAGTCACTTGTGAGCGTAAAAACACGGGCACGCATAGAACAACTAGAGCGGGGACATGGTACAGACAGGAAGTGAGGAAAGTGTGAGAAACAGAGACTAGCAGATAGGTTCTTCGGCCAGTAACAAGTGACAAACACTTCATGAATACAGGTCAAGGATTGAAATGGTACATTGGGAAGAGAAATGCATTATTAAATTTGAAGGGCAAGCAGTTCACGTCATTTAACAATGCAAAACACAATCGGTAGGTGAAATTACAACACAACAAATTGTTCTGGAACTGGATTGCTAGTAATTGAAAGAGGACGAAACAGCTAAAACAGTAAAAGCAGACTGATTAATAGTTGCAATGGTGCATTAATGGACAATACTTGTGTAGCAGTGTTAATCAGAAAGCAGCGCATATCATGTAGTTTAAAAAATACTGATCAGTAGGGTATGCATCCATACAGAGGAGTAATGAGAAGGTGGATTAGGATGTAGCCCATAAAGAGGGGAAACAGTATAGGCTCATACATAGTAAACAGGTAATGGAAGGAAGGAGAGTACGTTAACAAGCTAGAGTGTTATTCCACTCATCTAGCGTGTTCAAGCCTTGTTCCACAGTGTTACATATTGTTATCCAACGACATTCACACCTGGTGAGAAGTTGCTGCAGATTACCACCCCTGAGTGGTAGGATAGGCTGGTCTATGACTTGCCAGGCAAATTCAGTCTCTTTGTGGCCAAGTCCTTGAAAGTGTAGTGCTGGGGGTGTTTGATGTTCTGCATCTGATGCGGCTCCTGTGTTGAATTATCCGATCCTTTATCATTTGGGTTGTTTGTCTTATGTAGAAAAGATTGCAAGGGCAATGTATAGCATAGATGACATTGCAGGATCTGCAGTTGGTGAAGCTTTTTAATGGATAAGTACGATCATAGATTTTAAAGTCTTTGGTGTTGAGTGATGTGGAACATGCAACACATCTCTGGCATTTGTAGTGGCCTATGGTGGGTGGCTGGCCCAAGGCACATGTGATGGATTCTTCTCTGTTGGTACCCTTTGGCCAAGTTATGGCGTGTACCAGATGTTCCGCGAGGTTCCGCCCCCTGTGGTAGGAGAACAAGGGGGGTTCCTCAAATATGTCCAGAGTGCTCAGAGTATCCCAATTTCTTTTGATAATGTTGGAAATTATGTTACTGGTAGGGGAGAAGGTGGACACGAAGGGAATGTGAGTGTCCTTCTTTCTTTTTTTGGGTGTGAGAAAGGTTTTCCTGTGGCTATACCAGGCTCGTTTGCGTGCTCTGGTGACCAGCCATTTGGGGTAACCTTGTGCGATCAGTTTTTCTGTGAGTACTGCCGCTTCATGGAAGAAATCCTTCCTTCACTTGCAGTTACGGAGAATGCGGAGGAATTGTCAGAAGGGCAACCCATCTCATAGGCCCCGTGGGTGGAAACTGAAATATAATAGAAGAGTGTTGCACTCTGTAGGTTTCATAAATAGGGCTGTGCCTATTTTGTTGTCTTCGACCTGTAATGAAAGGTCTAAGAAGGGAAGGTTGTTCGCGTTGGGATCGGCCGTGAATTTCAAGTGTGGCTGACAAGTATGAAGCCAGTCCAGGAACTGTAGTAATGTTTCTTTTGTTCCTCTCCAGATTAGCAGAATATCGTCAATGTAGCGACGCCAGAATAAGATATTCATTTTAAAGGGATTGAGGGGGGTTAGGATCTTGGTTTTCTCCAGGTTATGTACAAAGAGTATGGCAAAGTTAGGGGCAAAGCACGCATCCATTGAAACTCCCCTAATCTGTAGGTAGTAGGTATCTTGATAAAGAAAGTAATTATTGCTCAAGGTAGGATGGCAGGACAGCAGTGAAAGCAGCGATCGCTGCATGAGTGAACTGTCACCAGTCTCCTGGCCGAGCACTCACATGCACATCCCACGGGAGGTCTCTGACCTCTTGGAGACGCTAAGCTTGTGATGCCCAGTAGGGGAGTGCCCCTGTCAGGTCACCAGTATGGTCCCAGGGTGATGCTTCACCATCTTGGAAAACTGTTATTTGTTCTGTCCTATACTAATGAGACTGGCATAAGCCGTGGAGAGTTGGGCACCTCAAATGGTGGAGAGGTGTTTGAACACAGAAAAAGCAATACATTTATTAAAATCAGCCCCAAGGTGGTATGGAACTAAGATGTAAGGACAAGACGTGCCAAACATGCTAAAGGGGTGTGCCTCGCAATAATAACATAGTCACCTTGATGCAAAGCTAAACTGTTATTATTAGAAAGATGTCAAATTTGAGTTTCATTACTTAATCTGAAAAACTGGAAACCTGCATCTGCTGTCCTCAAAGTCCAGTGGCCAATAGTTTGGAATAAAATATTGAATTTGAAAGCAAAATAGTGGAAAGATAGAAATTAATAATCGACTACAATAACTTTTGATACAATGGAAAATAAAATAAAACCCAAACTAAAAATGATACAAGAAAAAATGTTATTAGCATTTATACAAATATTGTTTAATTTCAATGTACTCTAAAAACATATAACAATTTGTTCATGTAAAAAGTATTTTGTGAGCTGTCTATATTTGTTATGATTATACGTATTAAACAATGCTTGTCTGTCCTGATTATGTAAAGCAAATAACTACTTTTTATATTAGAAACACCTTCATTAACAAATGAGACACATAGAAATGTGTTTCAAATTTGCTCCCACAAGTGCTAATTGTTTCATGGGTTGGTATGAGAGGTAGCATGCTTGCAATGATACCAAACATTAACTACAAGAAGTCAATGTTTACTGGGAATTTTACAAACATGATGTACTCATTATCTGGGATGGCACTACAGATTAAATTATGTTTATCATACTTTTACCGTTGATAATGAATACAGTGTGAATTGTTCCCTGGAGTATCATACTAGGGAGCAGATTTAGTATTGGGAAACTGTGTATTTGGTGGGGACAGATCAACTATTCTAACTCCAATGCCACAAACACTGGGGATAGTGCATCAAATGGGGAAAGTCACAATTTAGTATTCTAACTCCAATCCCACAAACACTATGGAAAGTGGATTTATTGTGAAGGTTAGGTGTTTTTTTTCTACTGGGTGTGGGGTGTTGGGCCTGGCTATTTTTGCAGGTTACCCTCAACTTGTTGTCTGCTGTTCTAACCGTTTTTGTTGGCCTTAATACTCAGTGCACTTTTTCCCTCCTAACCAGTGTTAAACTGATTGTGTGCTCTCCCTAAAACATGATACAATTGGCATCTATCTGATTGGTACATTTAATTTACATATAACTCCCTAGTAAGTAGTACTACATGTACGCAGGGCCTGTGAATTAAATGTGATTAGAGGGCATCAGCACTCATTGTGCCACCCACTAAAGTAGCGTTAGAAAACATGTTTGAGGCCAGCCTTTACAGCCTGGAGTGCAGGTTTAAGATGTCATATTGTCCTGGAAAAACAAAAGGTTTGCCATGCCTAAACCTTCATTTTTAATATGTATAATTCACACCAATGGTAGGCCCTAACAGCTCATAGGAAAGGGTGCGTTGCATTTAAAAAGTAGAAGGACATCTTTACTTACGCTTTACCTGTCCTGGCAATAAATAACTCCTAAAGTCATTTGTTCACTATCTTAGCCTATTTTTCCCCATTGGCTATGGGTTACCTTATTACATTTAAAAAGTGCTAACTTTGGATTGGGAGCACATGGAAATATAGTACTTACTCTTCAATAATTGTAATTTAAAATCCTCTTTGAATGGTAAAGTTGGATTTTAAGTTTAAGTCACGTCTGAAAATCACACTTTTAGAAAGCTTCAACAAAAACAAAAAACTAACCGTCACTCTTTGATTGCTGTTGACAATTTTAACAGACTGAGGCCATTCAATCAAGTTTATGGTAAGTATTTATTTACTTATTGCTGTCATCTTTTTGAAATGCAGCTCATTTACTTTTCAAGTCAGAGCAAGGGATACACCTCATATTTCCCATCAATCAACATACATTGCGATTTACAAGTCAAACAAAAAACAACACTGTTGTACACAAAGAACATGAATAACAAGCATTATTAAGCCAGTCTTATATTTAAAGCAAGCAGCAACCTAGAGACTGGCTTTGTTAAAACAAATTTTATGTCAACGTTCCGTTGCTGCTAGGTTGTTGCTCATTTTAAATATAACATGGTTTCTTTCTATTTGAAAACTTGAAAGCAAGAACAATTCCCTAGGGTCTACAAATCAAAAATATCCCAGTCATCTTTACGGACGACCCCGAATGCAAAAATTGATTTAGTTGTATCAGCACGAAATTCAGCCAAGATTTGATGGTCCACACTATTGAAACAGAGCAACGTATTTGTAAGCAGCAAGCGGAGGAATTAGAACAGATAATTCAAGCAATTAAAGACAACCACAAAGTTGTGGAAGCTAAGACTTTACTGGAAAATAATGAGAAAGAATTAACCACCTTTGAGGACAATACGATTAATTGTAAATCATCCAAATTGGAAAGAGACATTAAAACATTTAATCTCGAGACGGTATACCCTTATTTGAAGGAGAACTGATTCATGTAGAGTTTTAAGTGATTATCCGGGGAGATCCAGGAACAGATTCTTAACGTTCTCAGAGACATCATCCTCTGACTCTACTGGTGAATCTGAATGAGGTGAAGGCCCCTCAAATAGAAATCAAGCAAGATCAAGTTCTTTTTAGAGAAAGGCCAGCAAAAGAAAAAGTCTGCTTCAAATCACAACCATGGGAAATGCGCCCGAGGCGCCAGTTCTACAAAACGTAACTTCATCAGTGATTGTGAACCTGTCAAATAAACAACTCACTCAAGATGAGGAACAAGTTCTGCAGTTTGGGCTTAAGTGTGTTCCAAATACACGTACAGATTTTGCTAGATTAAAAACAGAAGCAATTGAATTCTTACGCAAAATGAGACTTAAAACCTTCTTCTTTACAAAGGAGATTTCAATGCCCCAAGAACCCTCTGGATTGGCTAATAAATCTAATGTCATCCCCCCGGTCCACACTACTCCGAAAAAAATCTTAGCCTTTGAGCAAGTGGTCCTTTCAACTATCCCACAACTAGAGCATAAAAGATCTTATTGCAAAACCAATTTAACATTAGGACAACAGAAAGCGATAAAAGATTTGAAAAAAGATGACTCAATAGTTATTATAGGGGCAGACAAAGGGGCAGCGGTAGTCATTTGGCCAAAGGAAATGTATTTGAAAGATGGCAGAAAGCAAGTTCACAACCTAACATGGTACAGACCGATCAAGGAAGATCCTTCTCGAGAACTCCAAGAACTGATTAATCAAATGGTGAAGACTGACCTTGAACAGGGGATTTTAGGCACCAAGGAATCAGAATTTCTCATTAAGAAATATCTCAGGGTTCCTGTAATTTATTTTTTACCTAAAATCCGTAAGCAATTATCGGAGCCACCAGGAAGGCCCATAGTATCAGACTATGACTCAATTATGGAACCAATCTCCAAGTACGTAGACACGTTTTTCAAACCATTTCTACTCAAGGTCCCTCCATACCTAAGGGACACTGCCGATTTCATTAACAAAATAGAAGGCACAGCTTTTGATCAAACCCAACAATGGTTGGCCTCCTTCGATGTGGTCTCATTATACACTCAAATTCCTCAGGACAAAGCGTTGGAAGCCATTGAATTTTACTTGGAATCGAGACAACGCCCCCACCAGGTACCCATGGAATTCATCGTGCAACTGGCAGCAGTTGCACTTAAGAAGAATGTTTTCAAATTTGAAGATGTCTTTTACTGGCAGACGAAGGGGACCGTGGTGGGTTGTCCCTTCACCCCAGAAATGGCCATATTGTATATGCAAGATTTTAGGACAAGATAATTTACAATAATAATCAGTTTGTGGAAAATCTTACCCATTGGTATTGATATATTGATGATATCTGGTGTCTTTGGAGCGGCTCAGACACAAAGTTGGATATGTTCCAGTAAATTGTAGACATTCAGATATACAATTTACTCTCCCAAAAAGTAAAACAAGCTTAACTTTCCTGGATGTGGAAGTGAAACCGAACCTCCATTCATTAAAAACCTCGTTGCACAAAAAAACGACAGACAAGAACACAATTCTGCACTATAAGAGTTCCCATCCCAGGAACCTTAAATACAATTTGGCGTACGGACAACTATTAAGGATCAGAAGGAACTGCTTCCATAAGGAAGACTTTGAAGTACATGCCAAAGCCTCCTGTGACCAGTTGAGAGACGAGGCTACCCCAAAAAACTATTGAAGCACACAATTAAACTAGCATGGCGTATGCCAAGGGAATGCCTTCTTACAAGAAGAATGAGAGCCAAGCTGGAAAAACGGGTGTGTGTATCTACTTATGGGCCGCATACAAACAAATTTCGTCAAATTATCTTGAAGAATTGGCATATGATGTGGAACTTGGAATTGCAATTACAACCACCACTTTTCGCCATGAAGAAGAATATGAGTATTGGTCAGCAGATAGTACGGGCTGAGATATCTTCTTCCACAAAAAAACAGGACCTAAGAACAAAATGGAATCTCAAACCAATAGCAGGCCGTCATGAATGTGGTAACTGTTCTGGTTGTCGCTCAACAATGTATGGAAAGGATTTTACACACAACAACATTAAATGAGCACGGAACCAGTTTTCTAATTGCAAAACTAAAAACACGGTATATGTCATCATTTGCCTATGCCCCAAAATTTACATTAGAAAAACAAACCAGGAATTAAGACAACCGAATGTGCAACATTGCTCTAGAATTAAAAATGAAGTAATGAATGCTCCAATGGAGAATCATTTCACTGAAAAGAACCACAGCAAGAAAGAGTTAAAATGGACTGTTTTATCTGTCATTAAACAGAATCCCAGAGGAGGTGACACAGAGGCGTTTTTGCTGCAAAAAGAAGCTAATGTAATTGCAAGGTTCAACAGCACTATCAATGGCTTGAATGAGTTGGCAGAATTAGGTAGAACTTAGTGCTTTTCATTATAAATGAATAACAAGTGTAAAACGTCCCCGCACATCTTGGACTCAGATACCCCAGAATGCAACATGACCGGCAACGGGTCTAAAACCTCTCGAAGACCGGAAGGGAATGCAGAAACTAATTGAGCTCAAGACCCGTAATATGCCAGGACAAGTGTCTTTGAAAGTAAGTCAGCATTGCAACTGTCTCAAGCACTCCTGAAGACCGTGTAACCGCGCTTTTAACTCAGATGGAATGATTTATTCTTTCTAGAATGCTTCATGAAGAAACTGAATGCTGCGAGCAAAAAGCATAACCAACCACACAGTTCGACCATAACCGCCATCAGGCACGACCACTAACCAGGGCGGTATCCAAACACAGAAACGTAAGTCATTTCACAACCTCACATAATAGAGGGGCTGCCCCGCGCTCTTCAATTTGAGCACACACTTTAGTACATTTTCTGTATTACAGACGGAGTTACTTGTATCTCGTTTGAACTTTCTGTAACTGTAAATATGTAAATAGTTATTTGGAGTGTCTAGAAATCGATTTTTGAACATCCCCCCATTCTTTCTTTATAGATTGTATCCAGTCTAAGCCCGGAAGAAAATCCCTCCAATCACAATGGGACTCGAAACGCATCGGCACCACATACTACGGGGAATATGCATCTAATTAAATTTGCCCTATGTAGGAAACAGTACAATTGTCTACCCCTACTAGGTTTAGCAATCTTTCTCCCTTTGGTTGAGCATAAACAGAATGTTTACATAAAATTTGTTTAAAAAAAAAAAACAGTCTCTAGGTTGCTGCTCAATAATGGTTGTTATTCATGTTCTTTGTGTACAACAGTGTTGTTTTTTGTTTGACATGTAAATCTCAATGTATATTGATTGATGGGAAATATGAGGTGTGTCTCTTGGTCTGACTTAAAAAGTAAATGAGCTGCATTTAAAAAAGATGAAAGCGATAAGTAAATAAATACTTAAGACCATAAAATTGATTGAACAGCCTTAGTCTGTTAAAATTGTTAACAGCAATCAAAGAGAGACGGTTAGTTTTTTGTTTTTGTTGAATCGTGTGAGGCCCTTTCCAGCTGTGTTGGGCCAAAACCCCTGTTAAAATTACTTTTAGAAAGCTGGCACTTTCATGTCCGAACCATTTGTGCATTCTACTAGTGTTGTTGGTCACATGACTGTGAATGGCTCTGCTCTTGGGGTTTGTGTTTTGCTTCCAGACAGTGACACAAAAGTGGCTTGTGTCTGGACAGGATGGTCCATCCTAGCAGGATGACTGGGAGGAGCTGTACCCAGCACTACTTACACTTCAAAGGCCTTTGCCTCCGACATACATAAAGGAATCTGACACTAGGCCTGCCCTGCCTTTTATCACCCCGGTGAAGAACCAGAACCTTTTGGGCCTGGCGGCGCAGGGTACGCCTTAATCTTCTAGGTTCTCCTGCTAAGCTACACAGAGACACGGGACACTCTGTCGGTGTAAAAGATCGGATTTTATTAGCTGTAGCTAGTACAGTTATCCTAGAAGTACACAAGGTAGGTTCTCAGGAGACTGCCACTTCACTCTGTGGCGCACAACCTTATATACTATATAGGTAACATACACATTAACCAAATATACATCCAGAACATACAAGAAAGAGCCAATAAGGAAAGTTGGAAAACAGGACAGAACCAATAGGAGAGGTTTGAAAACAAAAGTGTCAGATGACTCGAAGAAACCTCTCCTCCAACTATGTTTGTCACCCCTCCCTCAAACTAATTCATTAACGGATTCGTAACTAACTTGCAGGTGGCGAGATACGTTTGTGTGTGTTGGAGGGCAGTTGTGAAACGAGAGAATGCTAGCAGAGGACAGTGAAGGCCAGACGATAAGATAAAGTCAGAGAAGAATAGTGTGAACCAACAGATAGTTGAGACGGGGATTAGAAAAACCAGACAGGGATTAGTGTAATCGGCCAAACCTAATACTAGCTTTGCAAATAGAGGCAGAAGGCGTATTTCGACACCAGGCTGCAGAAAAAGCAGAATAGACTTTGTTCGCCGTGCTGCCTGAGTGATGGCAACATAAAATGGCAGTGGAGCACAAAAATGGCGGGTCGATTCGATCACGATCGAAAATCGAAGTTCCTCAGACCCTCCTTTTGCCAGAACTCAGGCAAGATACTCAGGCTCATTTTAATCTGAGTCAATGTCGATGGCCATAAGGTCATCGAGCTGTTGCTGTAGCATCATTCTGATATTCTCTGTTCTTTGTGACTTGGGTTTAGGGATGCACATAGTGGCACAGAGGTCGCAGATGGCGGGGCCACAGTGCATACAAAGGCAACAAGAGAATATGATGGCTAAGATTACTCCAAGAAACGTCAATATTTTCCAACCCCATTTGGACAGTAGTCCCCAAAACCACTCCAATAATGACCAATCTCCTTCGTCCTGATGAATCGACTCAGAGATCATGTGTAACTTAGAGATAGCTTGGTATACTGTCGGAGCGTCATTTGGTATGAAAATACAGCAACTTGACCCAATCAATTTGCATACTATGGTGGTTTCTACGACACGAACCAATTGCCTTATGTTTCTGCTGTTGACCATTGGACCCCAAAAAGGAATAAATCCTTTGAGGAAATCTCCTCCCTCTTGTCCTGCTGTGTCTTTCGAATCAATAATCCCTCTGCCATATCTGTTTCGATGATGATTTGCGGAAACGGTGTAGGTAGGGGGAAGAAGGAAAGCTATATAGCAACTACCGGAGAAACCCGTTGGCAACCACGTATAAGCCCTATTATAACAAATGAAATATGTGCCTTGAGACGGCACTAGAGGAGGCGAGTTTTGAGAAGAGTAGACATATGTGTGAGAACAGCTATTTCTTTGTATAGTGTCAGCAGACTGACCATTTATCTGTAAACAGATTGCCCTGATGTGGTATAGTCCAAATCGGTGAAGATTTTCCTTTTTTAACTTTATCACTAAGGCTAGTGACATATTGGGTGAAGTTCCAGTTAGTGTACGCCTTTCTTTCGTCACTGGAGATCTTACTATTTTCCATGATTTTAGCCATAGCTACCATTCCCTTTATTAATGAACTAGGACTAAAATCCGGATCACTAACACCTGAACTAACGGATCGTCTGAATTTGCTTTGATAGGCATTGGAGAAGATGACAAAATAAGCCCAAGCAGAACCTTCATAGGAGAACGGAAGGACTAAATACGGCATTCCTTTTTCTACGGTATGTGGCATGAGTCCACACACCCAACAGTTAGTTGTATTGATCACTAATTGATGTTGATGTAACAACTGGACAAAGGAATTGTTGTAATATTCAGTTCTTCTAATGAGTTCATGTTGAGGAAGGGCATGAAATAGATGTGGAGAGACAGTAGAAGAAGACGAAGAGGTAGAAGGAGAGACAACTTTTTGCTGCAGGGTAATAGCAATCCAATTTATACATGCCAAAAGAATACATAATAATATAATAATACATAAAGTAATACCACAACGACTATGGCCCACATGCATCAACACAAAAACCGGTCGCAAACTGGCAGATTCTCAGAATCTGACCCTTTGCTCCCGGTATTTTTGCATTTGGGATGCATCATCCCAAATGCAAAAATCGCAATTTAAGGAATCTTTAAATAGCGATTCCTTAAATTGCGATTGCATTTAAGGAATCTCAAATTGAGATTCCTTAAATGCAATGCATTAAAGTTAAAAAATTAGCGATTTCGCTAATAGGGGGAGCAAATTACCATGAAGTTGAACTTCATGGTAATTTGCAAATACTTTGAAAAATGCACTTTTGTGCATTTTTCAAAGTGCCATGTTGCGCACACACATGCCCTTAGAGCATGTGTGTGTGCAACATATGTGCACATATCAATTTCAGGGGTGCAATAGGGTGTCAGTTTCAGTTTCATAAGGCTTTATTCGGAGCTTAAAACAAGTCCATAAAAGCAAAACAAAATACATATCAAATACATCAAACATTACATGGTTAAAATGTAGACAGGTTACATGAATTAAGAATATAAATAGTTAAAAAAGCATACCAGGCCTTACTTTAATAGCTAACAGGAGGTAGGTTGCGGTAAAAAAGCATACATCAGGATAGGGTTTAAAAAGCAATTTCATAGCATCTTTCCTATTCCTCACTCCATATTTTAAAAAGATGGGTTTAAGGTAGGCTCGACGGTAATTATCATAAAGGTTACATGATAAAAGAAAGTGCATAGTGCTTTGATCTGATACGTTATCGCAAGGGCAAGGGCCTACCGGCTGTTTTTTTATATATGGGTAAGCCACCAAATGATGAACTGTCCCAAACCTTAATCTGGTGATAACATATCTATGGGAGGGCCGGGTGACTAAACTCAGATATATCTGAAAACCCTCATCTTCACAAAAACTGTTATAAAAAACACATGTACTTAAATTTCTGCTAGTTCTTTCCCTTTGTTTTTGGACAAAATTCATAAAAATTGGTTTCATCACATTTTTAGACAGACTGGAGGAGGCGTTATAGTCATTTATAAGGCTAATACCATAAATCTCAGAGTAGCAATTAATGACATATTTAATCCAAGGAATTTTCATATGGCTGTCAATGGAGAGACAATCTCCGATAATTGCTCTACTTAAGGAGGTTTCTTCTTTTAACCATACAGAACGCCACAACATTAAGGGCCTTAGTGCTAACAAATCTGAGAGGTGGGAGATACCTAGTTCTCTATGAACCAGATCATTTGTGGCAGATTTAGGTAAACACAACAGCCTTTTTAAGAAGAGGTTTTCCTCTACTTGCAGGTTCCCTGCCTTGGTATGCCCCCACACTCCGGCTCCATAAAGGGCCACGGACAGACATCTCATTTGAAAGATCGTCAACATATCTTTGATCCGTTTATCTCCAATGTTTGTAGCGAATTTGAACACTCCATGTGAACTTTTCGCCATCCTAGCCTGGACATTATTGATCTCACTAGTCCAGCTGCCTGATTTAGAAAAGGTAATGCCAAGATAATTAAATGTTTCCACCGTAGACACCTTATGGCCTTCTAAAAAATAAGCATGTGGTTTCTTACACACCGCCCCGCACTCCATTATAAAAGTTTTAGTTTTGTTAATCAACAGTTTCCTGTCATTGATAAACAGCAGGAACCTATCCATCAAACGCTGTAGGCCAATAGGGGTCCTAGACAAAATAACAGCGTCGTCCGCATAAAGAAGTACGGGGACGCTGAAATCTTTTATTTTTGGAGCGTCATTTTGACACCCTTGCACCCTTGAAATTGCATGAGCAATTTGCGAGTACCTACTGGTACTCGCAAATTGCTCATGCAATCTACAATTCATTCCTATGGGCCAGGAGGCCCATAGGAATGAATGGGACGGCATTTCTTAATTGCTACTCGCAATTTGCTAGTCGCAATTAAGGAAAGTTAAGGAATCGCTATTTGAATAGCGATTCCTACATGCATAGCCTTTTGCTATTCCTTATTAGCGAATCCTTATTTTTCACTAATAAGGAATCGCAAATGGCATTGTTGATGCATGTGCCAGTTTATATTTCTTTGCAATAACTCTTTTTATCTTTACCTTCTCTTTTGCCTAATGTAGTCTCCATCTTTCTGAGTGGATGCTCACGGCAATCTTCCTCAATCACTCGATTATGATTATTTGCCGTCCTATGACACTGCAAGTCCTGCAGGCCTATTGCCACTACTCAGGTCACAATCAAGACTCCTACCGTGACCCTGCAACCGGGACAGAGTACTACACAAGAGAGAAAGATTCTAAGTGTTCTTTGGTCTGGGTCTCAAATTATAGTGTTCTTTTCCAGGGGTGGTTTGGTTTTGGAACAATGTTCGTGGATTGGTCGTATTCAGGCGACGATGTGATGGTGTTGCTTCTTGAAGAATGTCGTTGTCCTCTTTCTCAGACAATGTTCCATTCAAGTGTGCATCACTGAAGGGTACAAATCGTGGAACTTTTTCACTTTCTGAGTCACCAACACCTCTACGAACCCACTGATCAAAGGGTAGAGGCAAAGGCACTTTCTTACAATGCACACCGTGAATCCAATTTTTCTTTCCTTCGACTTTTACTGCTGTTCTCGTGGTTAAAAGTACTAAACGAGGCTCCTTCCACCTGGGCTCCAAATTTTTCGTCCTTTGGAAATTCTTGGTGCAGATCCAGTCACCTGGTCGGATGGAATGACCTGGGTCTGTGGAAGCCTCCGGTAAAGCACTCTGAACCTGTTGATGGAGAACACGCAATTTAGTCGTAAGATCATGCAAGTAGTCAATCAACATTGGATATGGCAAGTCTGAGTATTTCTTAGGGCTACCCATACATTAGCCGGGCGTCCAAAAACCACTTCGTAAGGACTAAGTCCCAAACGAGAGTGTGCTGCAGTTCTGGTGGACAGAAGAGCCAATGGTAAAGCATCGGGCCAATTGAGTCCTGTACTAGCCTGAACTTTCGCTAGTTTGAACTTTAAGGTTCCGTTGTAGCATTCTACTAAACCCCCTGACTGTGGATGATTTGCCGCATGGAACTTTTGCTTGATGCCAAGACCTGCACAAACTTTTTGCATGACTTGGCCAACAAATTCGCTCCCATTGTCACTCCAGACAATGCGCGGCAAACCAAACCTGGGGAAGAATTCTTTTAGTAAAGCTTTAGCTGTGGATAAGGCTGTGTTGTCTTTTAAAGGGTATGCTTCTATCCATCTTGAAAAGGCGCATACTACCACCAGAACGTATTTAAGGTTGTTGCATCGCTCCATATGAATATAATCGATCTGCAACACCTCAAATGGATATGTTGGAGGAGTAAAGTGACCCGCTGGAGTTGGGGTTCCCTTTCCCGGGTTGTACATCAAACAAATAATACAATGTTTCACTACATTGTCTGCGCATTTTGGGATCTCTTCATTTTGCCACACTGGAGCTAGAAGCTTGCATATACCTTTTGCACTTAAGTGGGCTGGACCATGCGCCATAGTAACCACTGGGAGTACATAGGCATCTGGTAACAGCCAACGTTGATGTTCAGATAATTCCACCCAACAACCCATTTCATCCAACATTCCTGTACTTTCTTGCCACTTGCTCAACTCTTTCTCTGTAGCCTCTGTCTGAATCGCTCTTACACTTTCCACTGTATCCTCATACATTCCTCTCTCTCTAACCCATTTTGCAGGACCTGCCACATACATTCGACTTGTTGAAATGAAATGAAATGAAAAGAAAGGTTTGTATAGAGCCACTGTCACTCCTGACGGAGTCTCCTGGTGCTGCAGATAACTAGACTAACTGTAACTGTCCAGAATAAATCATAGCCAGAGAGCAGACATCTGTTAGGCCGAAGATCCAGGTCTTAAGGGCTCGTCTAAACAGGTCTTCACGTTGAATTGCTCTCAAGTCCTTTGGCAGGTTATTCCATGCTTTTGCTCCCAACACCATGGCTGATTTCCCTCCTTTTGATGACAATTTGAACCTACCTATTGCCAAAGGATTTGCAGAACTTGATCGTAATGTCCTTGTTGTAGTGTATGGTTTAAATCTGATGGAGAGATAAGCGGGGCCGACTCCCCGGGAAGCTCTAAAAGTCGTCAGAAGTAGTTTAAACAGGATTCTTTTATGAATCGGAAGCCAGTGCAGAGTCTTCAGTGCAGCAGAAGCAGATGATCTACGAGGAAGTCCCAAGACCAATCTAGCCGCTGCATGCTGGACTACCTGAAGCCGTCTCAGGGAGGATTTATTCGTCCCAACGAGGAGGCTATTGCAGTAGTCCAGCCGAGACAGTATAAGAGCTACTGTCACCGTTTTCCTAGCTGCTGATGGAATGAGATTGAAAAACTTTTTCAATGTACGGATATAACTGAGACAGATCCCTGTTAATTTTAAAACATGGGGCTTAAAGGAAAGGGAGGAATCAAACAGTACCCCCAGATTTTTAGCAACCTCAACCGTTGAATGAGGGGCTGCAATATCATCTGGCCACCAGTCTTTGGGTTGAAACATATTGTTTTTACCAATGGGAAGGATCTCTGTTTTATCGGTGTTGCAGCAGAGATGGTTGTTGTTCATCCATTTAATGATTGCCGAGAGACAAGCTTTGAAATTTTCTTCCACTGTTGTTGATCTATCTTCCAGAGACAGAATAAGTTGGGTGTCGTCAGCGTAAGATGTGGTCTCAATTCCAAAGGACGAGATTAATGAGATCAGTGGGGCCATGTATATGTTAAACAACAGGGGACTGATCGAGGCCCCCTGTGGGACACCCGTAGAGACAATGCGTTCAGATGACACACAGGAACCCAAGGAGACGACCTGTTTCCTGTTAGACAGGAATGATGTAATCCATGCCAATGCCAGGTTTGTAATGCCACATGATCTTAGTCTGGCTAACAGGATGTCATGGGAAATGGTGTCAAACGCGGCAGACAAATCCAAAAGGATCAAGACTGCCTTTCTGCCACTATCCATGATGAATTTTAGGGTGTCAGATATCTCAAGTAAGGCTGACTCTGTCGAATGTTTTGGACGAAAACCAGACTAACGAGAATGAAGGATAGATGCAGACTCAGTGAAGCTGACAAGTTTTATACACTATTTTCTCGGTAATCTTAACCAAAATTGGTAGGAGAGATATAGGCCTATAGTTAGATAGGATTGATGATTCCACATTCTGTTTCTTTTTTAGAGGTTATACGATAGCAAATTTCCAGTCCCTGGGAACAATGCCCAAGGTGAGAGAGGAGTTCACTATACTATTAATAACTGGATGCACCACATCAATGATATGATGTAAAAAAATTCGAGGACATGCGTCCAATGGTGAACCAGATTTACAAGTAAAGATAACCGCTTTCGTTTGGGCTAGTGTGGCAGCTTGAAATGATTGCAAGACAGGAAAGTTCGAATCAGGATCTGATATTTTTTTATCAATGAAATCTTCCGGCCTAAAAGTCTTAAAGTTCCTTTGAATGTTTTTAACCTTGTTGTCAAAGTAGCATGCAATTTCATTACAAAGTGCCACGGACGAAGGGATAGTAGTATGCAAGACTTTAGGATCTGTAAAGGATTTTACAATTCTGAATATTTCTTTTTGGTTATTCTTGGCTATAATAATTCGATTGTAAAAGTATTTCTTTTTTGCAACTTTAATAGCCAGCTTATATTTCTTCCTAAAAGCTTTGAAGTTTTGCAGGTTAGATGTTTCATATCCCCTTCTCCACCTACGCTCAAGCTGTTTACTGTGTAGGTGAAGATCCACAAGATCCCTTGAAAACCAAGGGTCATTGTGGATTTTCCTTTTAGAAATTCGAGTACCTCTTCTTGGGGGTTCCAATTTATTCCCTATAGATGTGAGCCAGTTGAACATTCTAGCTGAGTCCTCTTCTGGTTCCCCAGTGAGTACAGGCACCGTGTCTTGAGCCGTAGCCAACAGAAAGGGGTTAGAGACTAATGAAAGCCATTTCCGCTTGGAGATGTTAGTAGTGTCACTGTCACTTATACCTATACTAGATTTTTGGGGAATTGAGAAGGCAAAGGGAATAAAACTGTGGTCCGACCAAGCCTGTGGCAATGAATTACTAGTCTGTAAGGACTTTAAGTTGGTACAAATGGTGTCAAGTGTGTGCCCTCCACAGTGAGATGGACCTTGGACCATCTGTTTAAGTCCCAAGATGGAGATCATTTCTAGAAAAGATGAAACTCCTGGGCTGTTATCACATTCCAAGTGAAGATTAACATCCCCAAGAAGAGTAAAGTTCGAATACCTAAGCACTACCTCACTAAGGGCATCTCCCAGGGATTCTAAAAAAGTATTGCTGTTGCCTGGGGGCCGATACAGCAACACCCCAGAAAAGGAGAAGGAGTTATGCATGGTACAACAAAAGCTCATATTTTCTGCTCTTTTTAGTCCTTGTAGGGTAAAGGTCTTCACCTACATGGTCTCCCTATGTATAATAGCGACTCCCCCTCCCCTGCCATCCTCTCTATCTTGCCTGCACATGGTAAAATTTGGCGGCAGACCAACCACTATGTCCGGATTGCAGTCTTCCCTCAACCAAGTCTCGGTAATGAATAAGAAATCCAGCTTATTGTCGATAATCAATTCATTAATATCCAAGGCGTGTTTACTTAAAGATCGAGCATTTATTAAGCCCCCTTGGATGAGATCCGGATGACTGCTTATAATGTCTAAATCAGTCATGGTATGATGATCAATGAAATGTATTTGTGTCTGGCATTTCCAACAGCTTATCGGGCCAATGACACTACTGACCTCTAAAAGATGACCACATTGTTTAGTGGTATTCAGTTCCTCCAAGTAACAAGAGGTCATGGTCTGGTAGGGGGGGTAACGAGCAGCATGGCTGGCGCTGGACGCGCGACGGACGCGGACGGGCGCAGATGGGCTTGCCTTAGGCTTGCCTTTGGTGCGCCGCCGGCGCTCCCGCTGCGCGCGTCCGCTGCGCGTCAGCGCCATAGCTTGCTTAAGTACCGTGCTGGAGAGAGTAGGTCCGTAGACTAGACCGTCACCCGATCAAGATGGCGGTCAAAAAAGTGTCCCACCGGAAGTGGGGGCGAGTATGTTGCGTAAGTCCTCCCTCCACACAACCAGCACCAGCTGTGGTGGACCGGGGAGTAAACGCGGGAAACAGAGTTACACACAGGTAAAGATTAAACAGTACAAGATGCGTTCCCTACAAAGTATTTTCACACGATTTTAATATCTATTTAAAATTTGTAACTACAAACGCCGCAGAGCAAAGTAAATACCGTGAATTTTTAAAAGAGGATTTTAGCCAAGATAGTGAGCCTTAATCTTTGTTACAGCAATACAGCAAGACAAGTTATCAACTGCGCGTCAGCGCCATAGCTTGCTTAAGTACCGTGCTGGAGAGAGCAGGTCCGTAGACTAGACCGTCACCCGATCAAGATGGTGGTCAAAAAAGTGTCCCACCGGAAGTGGGGGCGAGTATGTTGCGTAAGTCCTCCCTCCACACAACCAGCACCAGCTGTGGTGGACCGGGGAGTAAACGCGGGAAACAGAGTTACACACAGGTAAAGATTAAACAGTACAAGATGCGTTCCATACAAAGTATTTTCACACGATTTTAATATCTATTTAAAATTTGTAACTACAAACGCCGCAGAGCAAAGTAAATACAGTGAATTTTTAAAAGAGGATTTTAGCCAAGATAGCAAGCCTTAATCTTTGTTACAGCAATACAGCAAGACAAGTTATCAACTGCGCGTCAGCGCCATAGCTTGCTTAAGTACCGTGCTGGAGAGAGTAGGTCTGTAGACTAGACCGTCACCCGATCAAGATGGCGGTCAAAAAAGTGTCCCACCGGAAGTGGAGGCGAGTATGTTGCGTAAGTCCTCCCTCCACACAACCAGCACCAGCTGTGGTGGACCGGGGAGTAAACGCGGGAAACAGAGTTACACACAGGTAAAGATTAAACAGTACAAGATGCGTTCCCTACAAAGTATTTTCACCCAATTTTAATATCTATTTAAAATTTGTAACTACAAACGCCGCAGAGCAAAGTAAATACAGTGAATTTTTAAAAGAGGATTTTAGCCAAGATAGCGAGCCTTAATCTTTGTTACAGCAATACAGCAAGACAAGTTATCAACTGCGCGTCAGCGCCATAGCTTGCTTAAGTACCGTGCTGGAGAGAGTAGGTCCGTAGACTAGACCGTCACCCGATCAAGATGGCGGTCAAAAAAGTGTCCCACCGGAAGTGGGGGCGAGTATGTTGCGTAAGTCCTCCCTCCACACAACCAGCACCAGCTGTGGTGGACCGGGGAGTAAACGCGGGAAACAGAGTTACACACAGGTAAAGATTAAACAGTACAAGATGCTTTCCATACAAAGTATTTTCACACGATTTTAATATCTATTTAAAATTTGTAACTACAAACGCCGCAGAGCAAAGTAAATACAGTGAATTTTTAAAAGAAGATTTTAGCCAAGATAGCGAGCCTTAATCTTTGTTACAGCAATACAGCAAGACAAGTTATCTCTCGCTGTCTTTTTCGCTACTTCATCTGCAAATGCATTTCCTCGACCAACATCATCTGTAATCTTTTTGTGCGCACTACACTTCACAATTGCTATTTGGGTGGGTAAGGCAAGGGAGTCAGAAGATCAGTCACTAACTGACTACATGTTGTATTTTGGTGCCATGTGAAGTGAGGAAACCCCTTTCCTTCCAAAGACGCCCAAAATTAAACGCTACACCAAAGGCATACTGACTGTCGGTATACACGTTTACTCTCTTCCCTTTTGACAATACACATGCTCTCGTTAAAGCTATCAATTCTGCTGCTTGAGCTGAATTGTGTCTGATACGTGCAGTTTCCACAACTGTATGCTGTTCTGTTTAGTAAAGTATCCACTGCATGTGGTACCATGACAATGAGAGTATTATCTAGCACCACTCCAGCGGACTGTCGAATAGAAATTGCTGCTGCTGCTGCTGCTTTGAGACAACTAGGCAATGCTTTAGCTACCGGATCTAACGTAGCCGAAAAATAGGCACATGGCCGTTGTTTGTCTCCAAATTGCTGTGTTAAAACTGACAACGCACAACCCTCTCTCTCATGAACATAGAGTGTAAAAGGCTTACTGTAATCAGGGGTGCCTAGTACAGGAGCAGAACACAGAGCAGTACGTAAGTCAGTGAAACTCCTTTGACACTCGTCAGTCCAAGGAAGAGGCTGAGGCGTATCTTTCAAAGTGAGTGCCAACAAAGGCTTGGCCAACAGAGAGAAGTTAGGGATCCACTGCCTACAGTAGGAAGTAATACCTAGAAAGGCACGTACCTCCCTTTGTGTGGATGGCACAGACATTTGCGTGATCGTCTGAATTCGTTCTGGTGTTAATCGTCGTCCCTCCTTTGATAGGAGATGACCCAAGTAGGTAACCTCTCGACGGACATATTGTAATTTGGAAGGTGAAACCTTATGATTCAGATTAAACAAATGGTGTAACAATGCAACAGTGACATTTTTGCAAATATCTTCTGAATCAGCAGCGATTAACAAGTCATCCATGTACTGCATAAGAGCAGCACCAGATGGCAAATGAAAAGTATCAAGATGACATTATAAAGCTTGGCTGTAAATGGAAGGACTTTCACAATAGCCCTGAGGTGCGCGCTTAAATCGGAAGCTTCGGCCTCCAAGAGAGAAGCCAAAAATGTCCCTACTCTCTTTGGCAATGGGAATACTAAAGAAGGCATTCTTTAGATCGATAACAGTGAACCAAGTCGCTGTGGAAGGTATCATTGTCAACAGAGCAGTGATATCTGGGACGACAGGAAATTGTGGTACAACAATTTTGTTTACCTCCCGTAGATCAATCACGAAACGATATACAGGTGGCTGAGAAGGATCAGTGCGTTTAAGAACAGGAAGAATAGGACTATTGCATGTGTTACCTCTCGTTTCTTCAACCACACCCTTCTGAATCAAATCATGAATGATTTCCAAAAGCGCTTTTTCACCTTCAGTGGAAATTCTATACTGTGGAATACGTGGTAATTCAACATTGGGCTTGAGAGTGACAACATAAGGTGGAATTTCGAGACAGCCCACATCATTTGGACCCGTGGCCCAAAGCATTGCTGGAAGAGTAAGCAATTCAGGTGGAAACTGATCTTTGGACAAATACATTGGAGAAGTCAATTTCTGTCCTAAAGTAAGATGTACACCAGAAGGAGAACAATATATCGTAGCATGCATTCTTTTCAATAGGTCCAAACCCAACAGATTCTCATCGCAAGCATTCGCAACAGAAGTGGAGCTTCCAAATCATAAGGGCCAATTGAGATAGGCAGAGGGCAAGAAACCGGATTACGAACAGGGGCGCCAGAAAATCCTACAGAAACGTTTGTTAAGCCAGACAAAGGTGCCCCAGGGAGTTTGGAATGAATGATAGAACTTCTCATCGCCCCAGTATCTAGAAGAAATGGCTCTAAAACACCCATTGTAGTGACGTTAACATAAGGACCACTCTGGTCTACTGGAACCGATACAACTCCCTTACTTTGTCCATGGCTGTCCTAGTTGGCATGAAGACTTTCATTTCCGCTTTCAATATAATGGTCTCCATTGTAATACTGAGTAGACCTAACATTCTGCTGATCGAAGTAGTTCATGGAATTGGGAGAAGGAAGGGCACGCTGTTCTTGAGTCAGCACACCTCGACCTCTACCTCTGTTTGCTGACGGGAGGCCAGCACGACCTCCTGGAGCAGATGGTGCTCAATTGCGCTGCAATAAAACCGGACAACTATTCTTAAAATGACCTTCCTCTCTACAATAGGCACATTGATTAGGTCCTAACAAAGGTTGCTGAATATATGGCTCAGGTTTTTGATACAACCTCTGAAACTGCGAAGGCTGTTGAAACTGAGGCTGAACATAGCGAGGAGGATAAGCTTGTTGCAAGAGAACCTTCGTTTTTAATTCTTTCATCTTTTTCTCTTGCTTTTCTTTCTCTTCTTTATCCCTGTTTTCATAATATTGTGCAGTAGCCAATATCTGGGCAGAAGAAGAAACAGCCCATGAACTTTCAGAATCTTTCAATTTGTGAGACAGCTCAGGAAGCAAATTAAATACGAATTTGTCCACAAATAATCGCTGACCACCCTCTGTAGCCATATCTTGACCACTGTGATCAATAAATATCTCCTCGAAACGAGTGAAGAAATCAGAGACACTTTCATCTTCCTTTTGCTTGCATGCCGCTAATTTATCCCAATTAACTCTCAATGCAGGCATCGTCGTTTTCATTAGTGTAATAATCCTACCAGGGAGTTCTGAAATCAAAGCGTCAGGCTTTGCACCACCCACTTGGTCTCTCTCTGTGGCAGTTATAACATCCCAAGTAGCACCTAATTCCTGTGCGTGGTTTTCCTTACGAATCTTAGCCCATATTGTCTGTGGGACTACATTTCCCATCAACATATCGATATCAGCTAGATTCATGATGCAAGCATCAACTGTCTGTGTTAATTCTTTATAATAACCCGCAGGGTTTTTACGAGGATCCGGTAGAGTCTGTTTTAGGGCCAAAACTTCAGATCTCTTCCAGGGGACATGTACCCATATACGCTGAAAATGAGCAGGAATAGCTGGATTAGCACCTGCTCCTGCAACCTCTTCCTTCCATACTAGAGGAACCTCTCTCATGGGGTAATTTTTCAGTGTCAGTTTAAACGACGGATCAGAATCAACGAAAGCCTGAGAGAACAATAAGGATCTATAAGAAATAAGTGTCCTTACAGCTTTTTCAACCTTAGAACCCACAATAAGTCCTTTATCAAAATCAGTCTGAACATCTAACAGACCCGGAGGAACCGAATTTAAATTCACATCCTCCCATTCTTTAATGAGAGTGTCGCACATTGCATTAAAAACATATCTTTGCGTGGGTGCATTCCATTGTGAGAAAGTAAGCATAATATGAGCACACTATATTGGGGACCCTTTTTGATCCATTTTTGTGCAAGAGATTCCAATCTCTCTCGTTCTTCAGAATCTGGGAACTGACTACGAGATTGTCTTCGAGCAAAAGCCGGAGACACATTTAAAGCTTCAAAGAAAGGAGATAGAATACCAGTGACGGTATCCGTAAGACGCTTACGCACAGACGGAGAATTAGACATAAAAATAGGGGACAAGGTATTATGCGAACTAATGGAAGGAGAACCGATAATTGCAGGAGGAGCAGAATGCAAAGGAGATTGAAGATCAGGAGACGAGGGCAAAGAAGTTGAAGTTAAAGGAAAAACTGCCAGAGGCGGTAATACTGGAGGAGGCAAATGCGGAAGAGCCGGAACAGGCGGAGGTACTACTGGCAGTTGAACGAGGCTGTAACAACTGGGGTGCATTAGTACCTTGTACATAGGGCAGAGGCAACCTCAATAAATGAGACATTAGGGGATCTTCTTCTATATCTTTCTTATTATCGGAAGGGGAAACAGGCAACACCGGATAGCATTTATCTATTGCCATGGGATGCTGTCTCTCTGAAATTTCAGTCGCATTATCAATTTCACCATCCTTAAATTGTTGGGCAGCCTGTATAATTGTCATACCCTGTGCTTTACTATCTCGTTTTGCTTGCTTAATTTCTTTCTGTTTGGCTTCTTTACGCCAAAGGCGGAAAGAGTCAAACATTGCCGGGCGGGCTTTTCTTTTGTATAGAACTGCTTCTAAATTATCTAGCACATCAGGCTCAAAGCTACCATTTTCTGGCCATTTTAGAACACCATCTTTCCTTGTGTATCGGGTCCATGCCTCGTTAAAGGCGATGGGGCCAATACCATGTTTTGAATAGAGCTCATATGTGGGAGTTCCAACCGAAGGAATCGGACAAGAGTCCTCAAGCCAGGAATCCCTATTACAACCAACGCAACAAAATTTTCCAAACTCAGTCAGACCAGGCATCTCGTGATTTCACCTGACTGTTCACAAACTTCAAGGGGGTAAAACTCAGTTTACGCAGCACAAATGCACTTACCCTCGGCTTCGGCTATTGCAATAGTCGAATCTAAGGACCAGAGATACTAAGGAACAAAGAACAAAAATTGTGGGCGCGACCCACGAAAATACTTAACTAAGGACGTCTTCTTACACCAACAGAGGCCCATCTATCGTCTCGCCTTACCATACATCACCAAAGAAAGGGCCAAGGCAGGGCAGCAGTCAGGGCAGCGGTCGTCAGTAGCCGTCAGGAAGGAGTAACCACGCTGAAAAAGACCTTCGGACCACTTTCGACATACAGGGGTCGCTTAATGTGGCTCGCGAACCCTCCGGAATTTTCTTGCGAGGTTCCTCACGACCTTCTGGCAGAACCGGTACCACTGAAGCCGTCCAACGTTGGGCGCCAGTTGAAGAACCAGAACCTTTTGGGCCTGGCGGCGCAGGGTACGCCTTAATCTTCTAGGTTCTCCTGCTCAGCTACACAGAGACACGGGACACTCTGTCGGCGTAAAAGATCGGATTTTATTAGCTGCAGCTAGTACAGTTATCCTAGAAGTACATAAGGTAGGTTCTCAGGAGACTGCCACTTCACTCTGTGGCGCACAATCTTATATACTATATAGGTAACATACACATTAACCAAATATACATCCAGAACATACAAGAAAGAGCCAATAAGGAAAGTTGGAAAACAGGACAGAACCAATAGGAGAGGTTTGAAAACAAAAGTGTCAGATGACTCGAAGAAACCTCTCCTCCAACTATGTTTGTCACCCCTCCCTCAAACTAATTCATTAACGGATTCGTAACTAACTTGCAGGTGGCGAGATACGTTTGTGTGTGCTGGAGGACAGTTGTGAAACGAGAGAATGCTAGCAGAGTACAGTGAAGGCCAGACGATAAGATAAAGTCAGAGAAGAATAGTGTGAACCAACAGATAGTTGAGACGGGGATTAGAAAAACCAGACAGGGATTAGTGTACTCGGCCAAACCTAACACTAGCTTTGCAAATAGAGGCAGAAGGCGTATTTCGACACCAGGCTGCAGAAAAAGCAGAATAGACTTTGTTCGCCGTGCTGCCTGAGTGATGGCAACATAAAATGGCAGCGGAGCACAAAAATGGCGGGTCGATTCGATCACGATCGAAAATCGAAGTTCCTCACCGGACAGTTTGGAGCCTTGACATGGGAAGACCTTTCCAGAACTTGATATGGGGGTAGGAAAGGGAATCTCTTAATACAAAGGCAGGTATAAATATTGGACATCCAGAGCCACTTTTCAGAACACTCCTGGACCTGTGGAAGTTACAGATGGAGCGCCCAGCTGCCAGGGGACTGCCCTGCTGCTTGAAGGACTAACTTGCTATCTTAGAAGGCATACTGGATCTGCTTGCCTTAATCCCAGGCTGACCAGGGTGTCTCTGAGGGTCAGTTGGCTGACCACCTCTGTGAGCTACAGAGACACAACAAGCTTCAGAGACCTCCCTGTCACTGCCCAGCTAGCCTGCTGCAACTGGACCAGCCTGAGCCCTACTGGCGTCAGCTGCAGTGAGTCCCTGATCCCCAAGGGGTGCCTTCTCAGGTCCTGAACCACTGGCTGGCATCACAGGGTACTCCTCCCAAACAAAATGTAAAAATCCTGAGGTTTGGGCTCCTCACGACCACAAACTGCCCTGTTCGCACAAAGACTCTGCTGCCAGCATGACCGTCAATGCTAATGGTCCGGTGAGACCTGCTCTTTGCGTTGACAGCAGCCCTCAGTGATGACTGGCATCAGAAGACTTGCACTTAATGCCATAGCAATGACAGCCCACAATGACTGCC
Organism: Triturus cristatus; assembly: GCF_964204655.1. Classification (NCBI taxonomy): domain Eukaryota; kingdom Metazoa; phylum Chordata; class Amphibia; order Caudata; family Salamandridae; genus Triturus; species Triturus cristatus. The sequence goes on from NC_140588.1 coordinate 572,496,685, forward strand.
AATGCGAAGCTGCAGCAATTACCACTCACAATGCTTGACTGGCTCTTTGCACTACAGCGGGAACCATCCACAACTGTCTGTGATGGTCAACTTCCTCCGTGCGGCATCCTCAAATGTGAACAGAACTCATTGCGCCAGACTTTGAAGGTAACTTTTCAGTGGGACTAATCTGCTCCTGGTATTCAATTGGCTTTCCATTGCTGTCGGCCAGAATTTGTGACTTTCCCTGGTCTAGTGCAACCAGATGACCGCAGGTGGCTCTTTGTATTTTAGGCACTTTTTTCACTACAAACTTTAAAACTGAATGTCTCTGGTTCTAGTGATTGGATTTTTTTGTTCTGTATCATTTTATTTATTAAAATTTGGGAATTTTCTTGTGTTGTGTTTTCACTTTGTTACGGTTTGTCTGCTGCATAAATACTTTACACATTGCCTCTAAATTACACCTGCCTGCGTTGTGCCAAGCTACCAGAGAGTTAAGCACAGGTTAATTTAGTGACTTTTGTGGTTCACCCCGACAAGAATTATTGTTGTTCCCTAAGTGGGGCTTCCACCCTCTCAACCAATAACCCAATTTCTTACAGGGGGGGGGGGGGGGCGTCATATGTACTATTCTATCTTCAACCCAACAAACACTGGGGGAAGTTTGTAAATTGAGAGCAGCAGGTTTAGTATAACTTCAGTTCACAAATACTGATGGAAAGTGCATAGGTTTAGGAGGAGGGCTGTCACATACACTATTCTAACTCTTAAACTACTTGCAATGAGGAAAAAAAATATATTTTATGTGGGTCCAACTTCATCCTTTAAACATTGGGAAATATGTATGTATTCGGGTGGGGAGTTAATATTCCAACTCCAACCCGAAAAACACTGGGTAAAGTGCATGCACTGAGGGAGCTCTGATTTACTATTTCAACTCCAATCCAACAAACTTTGAGTAAAGTTCATGCATGGGGTGGGGGGTCATTTTTTCTATTCTAGACCCTATTCCACAAACATTGGAGAAACTGCATTTGTTGGGGTGTGAGATGTATTCTTCCAACTCCAATCCCACAATCATTGGTCACATTACATATCTCAGGATGGTTATATTTGCTATTCTAATTCCAATCAATCAATATTAGGGAATGTGCATATATTGGGAAGATCAGGTTTGTTTTATTTTTTATTTATTTTAATTATTTTTATAATATTTAAGGTATGGGTAACAGTTCATTCACAATATTATTCACAGAGATATACAGAGGCCATTAATAATCATATTACATCACATATTTCAATGCAATACACCTTAAAGATTACATATACCACAGTCCATATAAAAACAGCTTAACGTTAGAACATACTATAAGAGGGGTTAAGATAACAACATATAGTACAGTGATAACAGAGCCGTATAATAGCAGCATAGTAACCCCACAAAGTTGAACTCTCCCGGGATAAAGTGCTTGGAGGACACTAATGTGCATTTAGTGACGGCCGCCAACCCTTTGAATATTCTCACACCTTAACAAGGGGTTAGGGTAACAACATACAGTACAATGATAACAAAGTAAGTATAATGGCAGCATAGTATCTCCACAGATTTAAACTCTCTTGGGATAAAGTGCTTGGAAGACACTAAAGTGCATCAAGTGACTGCCGACAAACTTTTAGGTTGTTTCGCACCTTAACAAGACCATAAACTGACATGTGTATAAATATAGATCTAATAACCCTAGAGACCCCAAATATACCGCTTATTTATCCCCAATCACTCCTGTCATTCAAAGGTTGGTCACGTCATCCATTCATTCACTGATGTCCAGATCAAACTATCCAGCTTTTCTGCCCTCCTCCCATTTTGCTCATAGAGGCTTTTCTCCATAATATACTTGACCAAGAAGCGTGATCTCCATTCCATAAAAGTTGGGGGATCCAGACTAATCCATCCAGATGCCAGATACATTTGTGCCATAGCCATTGCGACAAAGATCAGATAGACCCCTCTCGAGGAAGTTTCTCATCTTTACTGATCCCCCAGGAGAATTTCCTGGGCGTAACATTCATATGCTGATTTAAAATCCTCCCGATGTTGTAAAAAATGTGCCAACTGGGGGCACATACTAAACATATGTATTAGATGGGCATCTTACGTACCACATCTATAGCATTTTGAATGTGACCTCTTACCCCATTTAAATAACTTCTTAGGTGTAAATTATAGGTCGAAAGCGGTCTTAAAATGTTGGCTCTTAAGACTTGCAGTCAAAATTATCTCATTACAGAGCTCCAAGGACGTCTCAAGTAGGTGCCCCTTTGCCCCAACCTTGACTCCCACATCCCGCTCTGGACTTCCATATTATCTGTGAGATCCTCTGTATCATCAAAGGCCTATAATTATGCCAAATCCGGACACCCTGGTCCACTATGTCTACTACTGGGAATTTGATGACCGACAATTGTTTTTCATCCAGCTTACCAAGGAATTCCTGGAACTGAAGGTATTCGTAAAACGTCTCCTTTGTTAACCAAAACCTTTCCTGCAGCTGCGTAAAAGAACACAGTTGGCCAATATCAAAGAGATCTCCCAGCTTCAGAACTCCACAGGGCTTATATCGATTTCACATGCCATCTTGAAATGAAATATATCTAGTAAGACAGAGGAGTCCCACAGTAGGGTGTACTGATTAATTTTAGTAATATGAAGTCTTTTTAATCTTACACCAGAACTTGAAGGCCCGATCCCCTTCCTTAAACTTAGTCTTCTTATAATAGCTCTTCTCGAGGTTCCTTAGAAAGCAATTCAAAAAACAAAGTTAGAACGGATCCGCCACCTATTCTCATTTTTGTTACTCAAGTCTACTCCTTCAGTCACATTTAAAGTTTTTTTAGAGACTTGGAACCCACATGGTGTTTTAGAAGAAATCTCACTCATCTACCTAATAGTTGACATGCTTCATCATAGGGTTCCCACCCTGGTAGCCAAATGCCCCCAGGGTGTGCTACGATGCTTTATTACAGCAGAGCTGTTTTTTTGGGTGATCCGGTGATTGTGACATGAAGAATTAAAATTGGCTCTGGAATCCCTGTGATCTGAAGTATTTCAATTTATTTGAATATTTGGGGTTCCCGGTCAATATTAAAAAGAGTGGTGGATATATATGGGATAGTTAGTTGGTCTCATGTATCCTCAATATAATCATCCTGGGTGTGGTCTACATGTGTCAGCTACCATTACTAGCCCAGATGGGTCAACGTGGCTTTCTTCAGGACCAGGTTTATTTTGTACTTGCAAAACACACAAGATGATGAACGGAATGTTGCACATTGGCAAAACATTCACCCCCAGTCACAGATCTGGGTTTAATCCATTGTTATTTTGCTCATCACGACAACCCAGTTCAGACATGGCCATATGCAAATCAGTCTTGACCCTGTGCCTCATGGGAACAGTCCAGCCAAGCTATGTCTTCCCTGGACCGGAATCAAGCATCCTAGGACCGGTTTCGGGGTTTCACCCCTCTTCAGCCAGGATAGCATGACTCCAGTGGCGTAGTGAGCACGGGACCTACGTCTGGGCATACCCTTCCCACATAGGGCGAACAGCAAAACACACAAGCTGATGAACGGAATGTTGCACATTGGCAAAACATTAACCCCCAGTCACAGATCTGGGTTTAATCCATCGTTATTTTGTTCACCACACCACCCCAGTTCAGACATGGCCACATGCAAATCAGTCTTGACCCTGTGCCTCATGGGAACAGTCCATCCCGAACTGCCAAGCCATGTCTTCCCTGGACCGGAATCAAGCATCCAAGGACCGGTTTCGGGGTTTCACCCCTCTTCAGCCAGGATAGCTTGACTCCAGTGGCGTAGTGAGTACGGGACCCACGTCTGGGCATACCCTTCCCACATAGGGCAAACAGCAAAACACACATGAGGCACAGCATCAAGACTGATTTGCATATGGCTGGGTTCAAACTGGAACGGTGAGCAAAAAAACTATGGATTTAGGCCCAGATCTCTGTACTGGGGTGAATGTATGGCATTGTTCTGCATTCTGTCCATCAACTGTTGTTTTTGCATTTGTCACCCCGAGTGGGAAGGGTATGCCCAGATGGCAGTTCGGGCTGGACTGTTCCCATGAGGCACAGGGTCAAGACTGATTTGCATGTGGCTGGGTTCAAACTGGAACGGCATGGTGAGCAAAAAAACTATGGATTTAGGCCCAGATCTCTGTACTGGGGTGAATGTATGACATTGTTCTTCATTCTGTCCATCAACTGTTGTTTTTGCTTTTTTTATTTTGTACTTGCACACTCACTAAGGCATGCAAGGTGGGGGTGTTTGTAGTGGGTACTTTCCTTTTCTCCAGTGGAACATGGGTCTCCTGTAAACATATAACGTCAGGTCACAGCCTTAAGAACCATGAAGACCTTAAGACCCATTGCCATTCTTCCTCTTTTGCCTTTGTCATTCAGACCACAAACATTTATTGTGCTGACACAATTTTTACCCAGTGCCATAGACTCCTCTGATCATATTCCAGATTATATTAACTGCCCTTTTAACCCATTAAGGTTATTTAGCCTCTTATCCTATTTCTTACCCCTATCCATTCTCTGTTGATTGTCTAGAAATTCATGACCTATACCCTCCTTGCCCTCCCCTTGCCCCCATTTCCTCCCACCACCCAACCGCCTAACTCCTCCCCATCCCCTGCTGCTATACACCCCCTAACCCCACCCTGCTCCTCACTGAGGCAATTGGACCACTCATGGCCCCTATATGCTTAAATCAGGGCAGTGCAACGTTTGTGCATGTTCACTCATCATCCTTCCTATCATCCCACACCAAAACCAATCAAATCATAGAAAAAGTGAAAAATCCATACCCACAGGAATTGAATACCAAAATTCAGTACAATTATAAGAACAGCATATATCTTATTTTACCCCGCTGCTCCTCTATTAGCATCCGACTAAATAATCTATTAAAGAACACATAACACAATACAATAGTCACTAAATGCAATATAATCATAATATCCTAATACAAAGTGCCCTGATATAGTGCAGAGTGCTGCTAAGGTGCACACAAGTACCACCAGTCAAAAATAGATACCCTTGTGTATTAAAAAAGGAAAACACATCATAAAATATTCCTTCTTTGGGCACCCCCTATCTTACTCCCTTCTAGGGTCAAGGACCAACCTAGTCTATCAAGAAACTCTTTAGCTTTAATTTCCAACGTGAAGTAGTATATTTGGTCTCTTTGAGTTTGACTTTGAGTTTGGCTGGGCTGAGTAGATATGCCTGTGCCGCCTTAGACTACATAGGTTTAATTAGCTGCCGAGGCCATCACCGTAGCGTGACAGAAGTCTGGTCTGACAAAAAAAGAACAATCGTTCACCACTGTGTTTGCATCTGGTCGTGCTTTATCAAAAAAAAGCCTGGCACAGAAGGAAATTACCTATGTACACCAAGAATGCCCTGGGTCTGCTCCCTTCTGAGTCCTGATGCCAATGCTGCTTGAAGGGAAATCTATATGCTCTCTGAACCTCTGTTTACCAGTTCAAATCTTATAGCTCTGGGAAAGCACTTTTAAATAGCTGACATCATCTTTTTCTAAGCCCTCCTCCACCCCCAGGATGCTGAGCTTACTTAGTCTCAGCCGGTTTTCGAATTCTTTACATTTCCATTGAGTGTTTCCCCAGGTGTTCCTCGTGGTCCTCTTCCATCATCCTATTGGCTGTGGTTTCGGTTTCTAAGGCAGCTACCCGCCTCTCCATTTCAGACATTTTGGTTGCGAACTCAGTACAGGTTTTTGCTACTTTGCGAACAGCCCCTTGTAGCTTCTTATTGGCCACCTGCATCCTACAGGTATCTAGTCTGGCCTCGTCATGATGGGCCATAACCCCTTGATATATGATCACATCAGGTTGTGCCTCTGCTGTAATCTGCCACTGGGGGTATTTCTTTCTGGTCTCGGCATTTCTGACTAATCCCACATGAGGGCGGTGTAGGTTATTTCTCCATTTGGTGAGGTAGTATGTTGAATAGACTCCTGCCTTCCAACACCATCCCCATCGTCACTTGATCCACTTGAGCAACTCAACGAGCTGACCTTCAGGTCTCATATTGGTTGTACGTCCTCCACAAACCAGTCAGATTGATCCGACAGAGAAAAGAAGTGCTCTGCCACTTCAGTCTCTCCTACATGGCCAGCTGATTTAGCTGACACTTCTTGGGGTTCTGCCTTCTGGACCATTCCCTTTCTTTCCAATGGCGTCCTCTGGTGCCAAGATTACTGCCTTTTTCCTGGTGACATTCTGGGCTCTTTTCCTTTGCCGATTAATTCCAGTACAACTATCTATTGCTTCTGATGTTGATTTAACCATAGTCTTATCAGAGCATATCAGTATAGGTGCTAGAGCCGAATGCCCACCCCCTTCCATATTTGCTATATCCACTGAAGTGCAAGTAGGGGCAGGCTTAAGCGTACTCACACTTACTGATTTGGCTGATTCCGCTGATCCTCCACTTTTTTGCAGTCTGCTCTCTTCCATATTGCCATGCGCTGTGTCCGCTACTCGAGGAAGCTCTTCTGGCCCCAGGACAATTTCTCCTGTTCCATAGCTGCACCCTGGTCTGCTTTTTTGAAGAAATCTAGTGTTTTGCAGTTGTTTTTGTCCCCACTAGACCTGAGATCAGACTTTTCATATGCCTCTCCACCACTTCCATTCTTACCAGGGGGTTTGCTTTTCTTCTCTATGGTTCCAATGCCGCTTACTACCCATGGTTTCAAAGCCAATTTTGGGCCCATCCTGATGCCCAAAAGGTGCCGCCTGCTGCAGTACTGCCAAGTGATTACTCCCAAGCGCAGCACTGCGAGTAACAGACCCAGGAGAAATCTCCAGCCGCTGTGCTCATACCATTGAAGTGCAGCGTGGCTGGGCAACATTGTTTGTTTGAGGAGGAGCTTCCTGCTCATGCATTCACGCACGTCCTAGACAAGGGAGGTGAGGGTGAGTGATCTGTACGCCCACAACTATGCAGTCTCCATCATGCCCCCGAGCCTCAATCCAGTGGGAAGATCAGATTAATGATAACTGCAGTTTGGGGGCAAGAAAGTGACATTTTCTACTCTTACTCCAAACAAAACAAATATTGGGGAAAGTGCATGTATTATAGGAGTCTGATTCATTATTCTAAACAGAAATATTTGGATAAGTGCGCATATTGGGTGAGGTCTGAATTATTATACCAACTCCAAAGCCACACACATTTGAGAAAGTGTATATATTGGGGGAGGTTAGATTTACTATTCTAAATGCAGTCCCACAAACATTGGATATGCTGCATATGTTTGGGGAGATTAGACTTAATATTCCAACTCCAAACCCACAAACAATAGGGAAGCTGCAAATATTTGGGTGTGGGGGTGAATGAGATGTACTATTTTATCTCTAAATCAACAAGCTTTGGGAAAAGTGTATATATTGTGCGAGGGCAGATTTACTATTTCATCTTCATATAATTGGTGATAGAGGGGTCAGTATTATATTTATGAACCCAAAAACATAGTGAAAAGAGCATATATTTGGGGTCAGATTTACTATTCAAACCCAATCCTGCAAACATTGGAAAAAGTGCATATATTGGGTCAAATTAACTATTAGCTGTAACAGAACAAGCAAATGTAAATAAATTGGTGAGAAAAATGTCAAAAAACATGAACATACACAGTAAAATCCTCAAATATTGTTTCATTTTTAAAGATGAATATATTACCTATAATCATTTCAATATTATTTTTGATTATTATTTTGAGGTTCATTATTTATACTGCATAACAAATAATACAATTCTCATTTTAAATACTTAGACATATAGTTAATTTCCAATGGAGAGCGTTCAGAGTGGACGCTCAGTGTTAGCAGCAGGAGGCTTTGTTTCGCTGGTCTGATTCGCTCTTGTATATCCAATGTAATCTCCTTTAAAATAAAAAAGAGTCCAAGGCCACACCAGGAACAGTTGTTGAAATCAATTTATTAACAATGGAAAGATGTATCTATACCCCAATAAAAAGTGATATTTACCTTTCATTTAGTACTATATATAAATTACATTTTTATCTAAGTAATATATCTCCATTTTTTTTAATAATACTTCAGGTACACGTTAACAATACCTTGATCACCCAATATTTATTTTAATTCATGCTTATAAATTATAGCCCACCCTGTCCCTCAATGCAACCTAAATTCTGTTTAAAACAAAAAACATACACTATTTTATAAATAACTAACCACAATATAAAACTGGGATTTTTGAAGCAAATTTCAAAAAATTATTATTTTAAGTTTAGATTCATAATACCATTTAATAATTTCATGTAATTTAAAATAAAACATTTTCCAGGAAATCCTCCAATAAATCCCATAATATGTTTACAACTCAATTGAAAATATCTCACATTAAAGAAAAGAAATTCTAAATAACACATGAAAAAAGTATTTAATGACATTTTTAATAAACAAAATTTTAATAAACAGTAATTATTAATTATATTTATAAATCTCCCATTCGAAAACTTTTTTCTCATGTCCTAAAAACCCACTAAAAATATAATCTTAACATAAAATTAAGAAAATTAAAACGTATTTGAAATACTTTTGTCTAAACATACATCTACCAACACGTAAGGATACAAATGAAATCTATATTAAATACCACAATATTTGGTCCAGGTTTTCTAACATTTTGCATTAGGGCAGCATCACCTTTTGGACCCAGCCCCAAAGCAAAATGTATTTTGGGATTTACTGAGCCATGCAAAGCCTGATTTGTGTGGCTTAGAAAATGTTTTAAAAGCAATGGAACATAGTACCATTAACTTTTTAAGGGCTGCATTTAGATTAAGGACTACAAGGGGTAGCCGAAGCCCTTAGATCCTTCGCGTATCATTCCTGTATACTGTTTTTTAGATGAGTAAGATTGGCGAGGGATAGGTTATATGTGATATGCACATTTTTTATTTATATATTGAAATTGCATTATGTAGAACTCTGATTGATTAATTGTTCTTAAAGCTCGTATCTGTAACCTTTTTTATGATAAATTGTTACTTTTATGGTATTTTTACATGCCGAATAAAGATTGTTATATATACAATGAAACATAGTGCCTAATGGTGTCTTTCGGCACTATATTTATTTTTGAGTTTTATATAGCACTAGCTAGACCTGAAGATATCAGAGCGCTTTAAAGGTTATGTGAAAAGTTCAGTCACACTACATGCGAGGCTACGTTTGGGTCAAACAGTCAGAAAGTATAAGACTATACAGCATAAAATAGTAACATTAGCAACAGTTAAAGACTGCATGAGTCGGGTGACTGCAGTATGGACAATGTCAGTGGGGGTTGGATCTTTAGAAATGAGGATCAGCTTGTGAGAGTATTGAAGTAGTTGTTGAGTAGTAGAGATATGGGGTCCCGTTTGAAGCAGTGAAGGAAGAGGATGCAGCGGAGATCCTTAGGTAGTGAGTTCCAAATCTTAGGAGTGTTTCCTGAGAAAGAGCGCACCTAGAAATATTTCTTCTTCAGATTCAGAGGTATGAGAAGAAGTGAGTTGGAGCTTCTAACAGCCTGTCCTTTTCCTGCTCTATATAGTTTGTTTTCTAGGTATGTGGGTTTTTGTGTGAAGGGTCTTGTGGTTGATAAAAGCTGTCTTGTAGATGCATTTTCCTTTGATGGGAAGCCAAACGTTTTAATTCCTGTGGTGAATCTGACGGCTGCTTTGAGAGTTGCTCTTAGGGGCGCAACTTGACTTTTTAGATTTCCAGTGTTGATGGCATTGCCGTAGTCAAGTCTAGAGAGGACTAGTGATTGCACTACTGTTTTGAGGTTGTTGGGGGGGGGGGGGAAATGGTTTGATTTTCTTGAGATGTTTTAGTGTGTAGGGCGCTCCTTTGGCTGAGTTGTTGATGTGCTTTTTCATTATTATGTTTTGATCCAGGGCGCTACCCAGGGACTTTACAGAGTTACAAAGTGAAAGATAATAGTTAAGTGCATCAATGATTTTGAGCTATTCTTGATTTGGTAGGGTTTTTTTGGGGGGAAAGGAGTAGAAGTTCAGTCTTGTTGGTGTTCCACTTGAGGTGATTGGTGTTTAACCAGGTTTGAATCTTATTAAGTGTGGCGTTCAGATGCCAAATGTATTTGGTTTTGTAGTAGAGTTGTGTTGTCAGCATATAGGTGATATTTAATCCCTGCTTGTTTCAAAATATCTGTGAGGAGTCCCATAAAGAAATTAAATAGGGATGAAGAGAGAATTGAGCCTTGAGGCACACCTTGTTGGTCTTATGTTGGCTTAGAGAGACAGCTGTTGATTTTAATTTGTCGAGTGCGATGATGCAAATAGTCATGTGAACCATCTGAAGACTGTGTGGTTAATACCAGTGTGATTCTTTAGGTTCTCAAGTAAAACTGAATGATTTACTGTGTGTAAGTGCTGCTGATAAGTCAAGTAGGATTAGGAGGCAGGAGTTAACATCATCTAAGGCTCTGAGAATGTCATCAGATATATTGAGCATAGCAGTTTCTGTGCTACAGCCTTTCTTGAATCCTGATTGGAAAGTCATGGAGGTTGAGTTTATCTATGTGTTGGTTGAGCTGTGACAGGACACACTTCTGAATCACTTTAGCTAGTTTGGTGTTTGCTCTGAGGTTGTTGAGGTTGTTGAGTTCTGCCCCAGTTTATTTGAGAATAGGTGTGACTTAGCCTAGTTAGAAAGATTCAGGTATACGGCCTGAAGAGAGAGAGGCATTGATGATTTTCGTCCAGAACGGAAAGATGATGTGGTTAAGGTTCTGTACTAGGGTGGGGGGGAGGTGATCATTAGTGTGGGATGCGGGTTTCAAGTTCACAATTATTTTGAAGACTTCTTCTTCTGTCATAGGTTTGAACTTCGTCCACCTAGCATTGTTTTTCAGTTGAAGGAGGTCGTAATTGTCTTTAGTATTTTCTGGTCTACTCCAGGCGGAAGTTGCATCTTGGGGAGGAGGCTCCATTGAGACGTGTGTGTCAATAGAGAATGAGGCCTGGTATGACTGACTAGTGTCATGAATGAGGGATCGTTCAATTGTACCAACTTTTTCAGAGAGGAAGTTGGGTATTTCTTTACAGCCGTAATTGGTTGCTATAGCTTTATGTTGGGGGGTGAGAGTAACTTGTTTTTTTACATTGAAGAGCTCCCTCAGTCTGTTTTTCACATGGTCAAGCTGATTGCGGAAGAAAGCAGCTTTTTCCCTAAAGTCTATGGGGAGGCGTTCTATAAGTGTAGCATGGATGTTACCGGGCATCCATCCATGGATTTTGATGCAAACCCAGATTTACTAAGGTCAATAAACCTAGGTTTGTGCCAAAATGGTGTGCCTACCCGAGGCTGGAGTATTGATAAGAAATATCTTCATTGCCCTTGTTACTTCCTCTTTCCATATGTGCTGCATTCTGCAGCATACATTTTGCAGCAAGGTGTTCCTTTCTACACAAAAATAATACTGCCGGTGACACAGGTAACTTGGCACCATTACGCAAAGGTGATTGCATTGGCACTAGGCTGCCTGAAGTGCACCAGTGGTATGAGCAAGCAGAAGTGCATGTTATCTTAGTAGATATGGCACATTTCTGCTTTCTCTCTTTCGTGCAATGCTGTGCAGCAAGTTGCCTTGCTGCATTGCATGAAAGGTTAGTAAATCTGCCTGATAAAATGCCCAGGATTCATTCCGGCTAGTGGAGCCCAGCCTCACATTGCCAATTGTTTGACAGTCAATGCTCGGCTACATGGATGCGCGATTCATAATCCGTTATAACTGCATCTCGATTCACAAGAGCACCCCAGACTGTCATTGCATTGGCTTGCCCACACCTGATGCGAGCCTGTAAATGTACCCCCATGCCTATTGTCATACACATCTCAGATTGTAGGACTGTTGCACAATCCTTTGGTGTCTCCTACAATTACTCTGTCCTGATGATGACCCTTTTCTAAATAATTTTATATTGTGGATCGAAACATCAACAATTTCTACTGTGGACTGTTTTTAAGTTTGATTGAGGATTTCAACACTCTTACCTTGAGTGCTATATGTTACATCAGCTATCAGCCACATGTATATATTTGCATTATGTATAGCACTTGCACACTATTTATTCACTTCATCACATTCACTGCGCCATCACTAAATAGGAGCACCATGTCTAAATATGATAGAGGGAATTGTTAAACCAAGTCCTTGTTTTGACACAAGATTACTTGTAAAGAATGAAAATAAATGCACAAAACGCAAAATAAACCTTACTAGCAGAAGGTTTATTATAACTATTGCCAGGGACGTCAAGGGCTACACTGCTCCCATACGGACCATTTTCATTGATGAGAATTCTTCCACCGAGGTGTCCGGGTTACCCCTTTTTTCGAGACCACATGATGGGCAGGACACTTTTTGTTGGATGTCCCTCATCCACCAAATTCTAAATAGGGCCCAAACTTGTTTATTTTGTTTTTCCATTGCGCTATACAAATGTTGACAGTATGATGTGAAACCCAGGACCGAAATCCATTCCATTATTTATGTCCAGATGAACACCATCTCTTTATTGATCTATTTTAAAATGAAATCAGTATTAAGCAGCAAATGAAAAATATTTTTCTAATGGATAATCAAAAATGTGTTCTTTTATCCATTCTGCCTGATACTGCAGGTGAAACAAGTAACTCAAGCTGGAGGGAAACCATCTGCCATTACTCAGCTCCATGGTCAGAGCTCGCCACTGACAACATTATTCTGACAGTTCCTTCAGACAACATCCGCTCTCTAGAAAATCCTGAAGAGCTCCTCTCTCTCTGGGACAAGATGATGAAGGCTGTTGCTGAGCTTTCTGGTGTGCATGTTCCCTTAGCAAGGCCAGAAAGAATTGTGGCTGATGTGCAAATATCAGGTGGTAAGAATTTGCTCTGAATTGTTCATAAAATGATCCCAAGGCGCCGCTTACCATGAAACTATTTGTGGATAAAAGCTCAGCATCATTGCAATTTTTGAAACTTAAAGTAGAGCTAATATTATTTTTCAAAGTGGTTTAAAGCATGTATATTGTGGATCCACGTGGAGCCAACACAAATGCAATATGTAAACTTTTTCAATAGATCTTCTTTCTCTAGACGACTCATTTTGAATTACCACCTGGATTCCATTAGAAAGTATCATGGGGTGGACAGAAGGAAACTTGCCTCTCCTCCAGTACTTTGTCTATTTGCCAGGAGGTCCAACCTTCGTGCCATAACAGGAAGAAAGTTTTATCAAATTAAATCTGCACAATCTCCTCATACTCAACTATTCAAATTGCAAACTTTCTTAGATTTTTTCTAGTTTCAGTCACTCTCTTCTTAACCAGCTGTGAGTAAGAAGGCACTTTGACTGCTTCTGCACTATTATTAGGGGTGACGAAGCCTAATTGCTTTGCCTTAAATCCAAAGACAAGAGCTCTCCAAAATCTGGAATACATATAAAAATGTAGACTACATGCAATGTACATTGATGGGATTCAACTTAATGGATCTTTGCTTGATTTAATGTTTTTAGATCCCAATCAATAACTTTTTTATTATGGTCTTTCATCTTTTTCTTACTTAGCTCCAGCTCCCTTGCCCAGTCCTCTGTCAGTTGTAGCGCCATGAAACCGCTGGTGTACGTGCGCTGTATAAATAATTTTAAATTCAAATTCTTTTGCGATTGCTGATTATGGCTTATGCAATGCTTGAGGTGAACGGTTGCATATATCATCATAACGGTATTGACTGTTTTTAGTTTTGCGTAATAATGCCTTTTAATTTTTTATTTGCTGCGGTGTAATTTCAATCTAGTTCAGGTGATAATTTGACATGCACAGAATCTACACAACATACCGTAACAGAAAGTGACTTCATCAATGAACTAATTGTTGATATTTTTGTACTTTCATCATTGATTTCATCATTATTTCATCTGAGATTTGATCATTGATTAAATCATTTAAGGTGTCAGAGAGGTAATGATCAGTGCATGTTGTTGCATACCTATGGCTCTAGTAGAGTACCACTACACCTCTGTACTTAAGGCTGACATAACACTCAATAGGAGAGTTCTTATTGTGAGGGCGCACTGATAACAAAGAGAGAATCAGTGTGGTTTACAAGCACTCTGATTTGACTGTGCACTGCACTCATTGCGAAATATATTGCAGATACACAGGTCCTCAGGTTTTCCATAAGAAGGGTTTATTAAAAAACACGTCAACCACAGTCCAGAACCAACTGCTTTTCTTCAGCCCCTTGTGTAACTGCATTCCACAATGGACCTTTTCCAATTAATGGTATAGCGTACAGCATGCACCCTCCCCTTCGAATGCAACAGAGATTAAGCAGTTGCAACTTCATCTCATATATAAATACAGAATAGACAAATTAAAATGACTATAATGGAGCAAGGCAAATAGAGAAAATCTATGCAGGACAATATTCAAAGACCATACCAGGTTTTTTCAAAATTAAGAATCATTACAGAAAGCAAAAATCGCTATCAATATATTTCATAATAAGCGAGTAGTTTCAATATAAGGGCAATCACCAGAAATAGATCAATAGCTAGAATCCAAAAATATTCTAAGTACAGAATCAAATAACAGTCTGACATAAAGACTGCTCGGTATGGAACCAAGTAAAGGTCTGGCACACACCCCAGAATAGGCACATTTTATAGTTTTAGAGGAGTAGCACACCACACTCCTCCTATGGTGTTCAGTTGCAACATGAGCTGAACTAATAAATTAAGATGACATAAGCCAATCAACATCATGGAAAATCTGTTACATAAAACAGCTATTCCAAAGACTGCCTAAACATTACATAATTAACTATCCCATTTACCCTACATGCAGGGAAAATGACATTGCACAGCTAAACAATAAACCATTTAAATGGCTAAACAAACAGTTGTGACTGCAAACAGAAACAGCCTTGATTATTTGCAACATTACAGGAACAACTTAGACATGAAGCACAAGTTAGATGCAGTTCGTAAGCTTCACCACAGATGTATTCGTATTTCGACTATCCCATGAAAAATAAACACGGGAGAAAACATGCACATAGGAAACTTTCCTCATAATTTTAAAGCCACATTTTCTTCAGCCATCACTGCTGGCAGAGAAAGTCCCAGTGAGTTTATTTTGCAGCCTTGTTATGCTAACAATCGCATGCAAATTAACATTAATTATAATGAATAAATCTGCTCCAACACCACAACTAAATCTAGCACCTGGCAAGTGGCTCCTGTGTGTCTTGTATTGATTTATTAGCAAATCTGTTGCTTGTGAACTTTATATTGAAGGGTACATCTTTCAATCATGATGTTTTTAAATCAAGTTAATAAAACTCAGTTTATATGTAGTTTCCTATTCAAGAATAGTGAAGCTGTGGAGTACATCTGTTTTTCAAACCCAACAACTTGTGGCCTACATGCAAACAGCAGTGATAGATGAGAGGATTGGGCCCGCCAAGGCGAGGCTTTCACCAATGCTGAGTTTGCTGATGTACTTTTCTATCCATATCTTCTGTCAGTGGAAAATTGATGTAAATGAAATCGTCGGAGACACGATGTTGTCTACAGGTAAGAATGTGGATTTATTCAGAAGCACAGAAGACAGCAACCGCTTTCCAGCTGACCAGACACATAACTGCCAATACTAGAATACATCTGGGTCAAGGAACACGCTAAGGACACTAAAGCTCTAGAGTGATACAAGGGGAAGGACACAAAGGAAGGGCTAACAGAATACATCATGATAAACCTATACAACAAAAATATTATTTGACGCCAAAGGGTTTCCAAAGGAGACTATAGGCAGCATCACTTAAACCACAAGTCATACCTGTTGTGAAAGAAATCTGTGCGAATTTGAACTACGATATCAGTACCGATAGGAACTCCTAATCCGCAATGTTTTCTTTCGCTTTTTCTCAAAATTGTCCCTGTGTACTTGTCCATTTTTTTTACAAAGATCTAACATGTTCTGTCTTTGGTATAGGTTGGATGCATTCAGGATATCCAATAATGTGTCATGTGCGGTCTGCTAAAAGTCTGGTTGATGCCAAATCAATTCTATCAAAGGGCATGTGGGGCCCCATCCATGAGTTAGGACACAACCAACAGCGCAGTGAATGGCAAATCATGCCTCACACCTTCGAAGCCATGTGTAATATGTGGACAGTGTATGTGCATGAGAAGGTGCTGAATATCAACAGGAAAAAGGCTCACCCAAGCCTCCAAGACGAAGAGAGAAGGGCCAGAACCATACGCTATCTAGAGAATGGGTCAAGGCTAGACAACTGGCATGAGGCAACCTGCCTAGAGACCTACCTCCAGGTGACTTTTTCAGCAATTAATGACAAATCATTAAATAACATTCTCCTTGTAAATATCACTCTTCACGCTTGCTTTTTACCTCATACTTTCTGCTTTTAATTCCACACTGCTATACCATTCCATTATGTCATTCCAGGCATGAATTACCTTGTTTAGAGTTCATTACTTCTTTAAGGAGGTTTACAACCATTTTATCTAACCATGCTGCCTTTCCAGACTCACACAAATATCCTTTAGTATGTGCCCTTAGGGTAATCTTTCCACAAACGTTTTGCTTTCTCCCCTCCATTTTGCTAAAATAGTTTTTTGTTGCCCTTAGAACTCTGTGCACTTCACCACTGCTAACCATTGCTAAAGTGATCGTACTCACTCTTCTAAGCATGGTAAAATTGGCTTTCACCCAATTGCCACATTTAATGTATGTATAAGTCCCTAGTAAAATGGTACAACATGTACCCAGGACTTGTAAATGAAGACACCATTAGTGGGTTAGAAGCAATTATCGTGCCACCCACTTAAGTAGCCCTTTAAAACAGGTCTCAAGAGTGCTATTGCACCCTGGGTGTAATGTTAAACTGTCCAATACGACCTGGCAAAATAAGCCTTCTGACAGGCCTATTTCTTGTTTTTTAATACATATGTCATCCCTAGGGTAGGCCCTAAACAGCTATTGTTTTTAAAAGGTTGGAAATGTCCTTCTACATTTTAAATGTTGTGGTTGTGAAAAACTCCTTAATTTGTTTGTCACTATTGTGAGGCTAAGGTTAGCATATCATCGGGTTAGCTTATTACAATTACTAAGTGCTAACATTTGATTGGGAAGTGGTAGAAGTGCCATCTCTGGTCTCAAAAGAATTGTAATTTAAATTAATCTTTATCGTTGAAGTTGGATTTTAAGACACACTTCTGAAAAGGCCATTTTTAATATCTTGTGTCCTGCCTGACAGGACTTTGATTAGCCGGGCAGTTGGCCTTTGTGTATTCGTTCCAGACAGTGAGACAAAGGGGGAATAGGTGTTGGCAGGATGGGCCATCCTGCCTGAATGTGCAGTGCAGAACTGTTCCCTGACCCACTTACTTTTCAAAGGGGCTGCCTGAGCAAACACACAAAGAACATCTTTTGTCACCCCAGGTCCCTTGGAGCCTGGGCAGGAGGCAAGGTAATTTCAGAATTATCTATGGAGGGGGATACTCCAGAGGTTTCTTCTACTTCAAAGCTAGCCCAACATATGAAAATACGACCCTCAGACCCACTGTTCAATACACTCCTGAACCCCTGGAAAAATTCTGGAGGACCCCTTGTACTCAGAGGACTGCCCTGCTGTTTGAGGTCTGCCTTGTTCTCCAGAGGGCTACCCTGCTGCTCAAGGCATTCCTTGCTGTTTGAAAGAGAGAGGAAAATCTTCAGAGGAAGACTTGAGTGACTCCAAAGGTCAGTTGACTGACCTCTTGCTCTGAGCTACTGGGACATAACAAGCTCCAGTGGCCTTCTTGTAACAGCCCAGCTGACCTGCCTGAGCCCTGCTGGCCTCTGCTATAGTGAGTCCCTGGTCCCAAAGAAGTGCCACTACTGGTCTTGGACCCTTGGCTGGCATAAGAGTGCACTCCTCTGAAAGAAAGGGAGCAATCCTGAGGTTTTGTCCATGAATGCGCCCATTCATGCTGAGATTTTGCCGCCGGTGACGACCAGCGATGCAAGATCTTCAATTGACGCTACAGCAGCGACAACCCGCAGTGACTGGCAACACGAAGACCCAGCAAGAACCATCCTAGACGCCCAAATGGATCTTCATGTTACAGCAACGAACATCCATGAGGATAGGCCTGCTTTTCAAGCTACAGCAACCACCATCCACAATACTCTCCACACGGCCTCCTCCACCTTAGACTGGACTCTTTGCGCCGGACTTTGAGAAGATAAAGTTTTTAGTGCGACTAACGTGGTCCTTGTAACCAGCCCATGCTCCATGGCTGTCAGCCTCAACTTGTGACTTTACCCTGGTCTAGCACAACCAAATGACTGGAAGTGGCGATTTGTGCATCAGGTGCTATACTCACCTGACACTTTAAAATTGCATAGCTCCAATTCCACTGATTGGATTTTTGTCATTTTGGTCTCAAATTATTTATTAAAATGTGCTCAATGTTTATAAATTGATGTGGGTTTTTTCTTGTGTTGTATCTTCACTATAATACTGTAACTCCCAACAGATTCCTTGTTTGTTACTGTACCGTAACACATTCCTTATATATATGTCTTTCTACCATTGGAAATCTCGAAACTAATCAAAACACTCCAAGCCATAAACCACAGCAGCCGACGAAAGCCTAAAGGAGGGGAATGGTCCAAACAAGGCACATATTTCCACAGTCTTTGAGCACAGTTAAAAGTACTCTTGGAGAGCCAGCTCCCAATCGTACCCATCCTATGCGCCCCTAGGAGAGACCCATCCCAGTTGCAGGGACAAGTACAACAGACATCCCACCCACACCTAAATCCAGAATTGTCAGCGTTCCTCCACTGATTATATGATGTTTTTGTTCCCTGCATGAACAAGACAGCCACTTACTTGTAAATCCCTCTTTAGCCAGACAATTTTCTAGATGTTTTTTGTTTGAAACTTATATAGGACCAGATTTTTGTAAAGAATCCATCCTTAAAACTCAGGATTTGTTGAATCAGGTTACATCAGTGTTTTTGACACTTAAGTGTTTTCAAGGATTTATTATATTTGCATCAAGTGAAAATACAATGTGCCCTTCGAATTAGGGGACAGTCTCTACAGCAGATAGGAAACGTCACAGAGTGGCCAGACCATTCATTTGTCGGTAGCAGTGAACTCCTGGGCTACCAGAGCTACTGTTATACTCAATAGGATACGCAGAGGTAACTGGAACAGAATGCAAAGGCTGTTGGAATTCTTATTCTCTAGGCACCTTACTGTCACAGAAGGACAAGATGTCACTAATCAAGAGTGACAGCATATTTTGTGAATCCAAGTACATGTGACATTGGCAGTTTTGTCGCATGACCATGGCCTCAAAGCTAAAGCCAAACACAAAGTGAGAAAGTTGCTTTTCTATGGATCTACTTTTTAAAATCTCATAAATACAGAGGCGCCTGTGCAAGATCAGCTTATCTGTGGGTCCAGGCGCCTATTGCATCACAAGAATGTTAACAGTCTTCTCAACTACTGTGCATGCCAAGAAACCTACTCTAAAGCAATTCAAGTTTCAGCAGTAAGTTCAATATTTGTGGTTGAGGAGATGGTAAAGGAGTAGTACCACATCAGTAATGTGGGGGCAAAGGGTAGTGTATTATGGATATTTCCAGGTCACCAAGGAGTTCCTTGATAATTAAAAAATTAGCTATCCCCGATTTAAGGCATATAATCACATATATGTTAAAATATAAATGTAAAACAGTTACCCTTCTAGCATTAGCAGATAGTTGTAAGGATTGGGACTTTAAACCTTCATACCTATTGGCCTACCCCACTTGTCAGGCATGCAAACTGCTTCTATACAAGTAAAGTGTCTTGATTTGTTTTGATCCTGCTCAAATCAAATCAATCTTTATTTGCATCTGATTAATTAAAATCTTACAAAGAAGCATCAATCATAAAATATCATAAAACGAAATGACCGTAATAACAGGGATCAGTAGGGTAGGTCTACTACTTAAAAGATGTTACCCGGATGATACCGTTACCCCTTTATACACTCATTCAGGGTGACTAGCTGCAATTTAAAATCAAGATCCAAAGATACAGCTACTATTCATCTTTGTGGGAGATGTCCCATGATGGCTTGTGACCAGGGGACCAGGTAAAGTACAAGTGGCTGAAAGGTATAAAAGGACCGCTGGCTCAAAGTAACTATGGGAGCAGCAATAAATGAAAGTGAAAGTGTGCAGTAGCTATTAGTGGTTATGCAGTCAAGTGATTGCAAAACATGTTAGCTCACTAGCTGCCCCTCTGGAGACCAGAACGTCAAGAAGGTATAAGATGATCAATCGCTCACTGTAACTATTAGGGCGCCAATAAATTAAAGTGCAAGCGCGCAGCAGCTGTAAGTAGTCAGGGGCAGCAGACCAGTGATAACCAAATGTATTAGTTCACTAGCGACCCCTCTGATATCCAGGTAAAGTGCGAGTGACAAGAATATAAAAGTAAACATGTACGGCTGAAGATAGCACCGCAAATTCAATAGGTGAACGTCAAGCCCCTATTGATATAGAGTCCAGCCGGCCAGTTTGTCATTGGTGCCAGGAGACCATGGCCAGGATAGCATATAGGTTGGAGAGAGACTTACGGAAAGTCAGCGGTTTAGGTGCGAATGAGGATGTGACCGGCCCCCGGTTGATCAATAGGATCTCTGGGCCAGTGATTTATTGCTTGGACAGTTTGTGTTCAAATTTGTTTAAGAATTTCATGACCCGACAGGATGAAATGGAGTCCTCTGGACCAAGACAGAATATCATGGCATGCCTACATGTACGGATTCCTTCACTTTGAAATAGGGGCTCGAGGAGGTTCCTCCTTTTCTGAAGAAAGCTCTGGACAAATGCAGGTTAAGTGCCGGAGCTTCTCAACAGTTGCCCACATAAATGCACCCTCTATTCTCCGTTTATTTCCATGCTGGTTATTCTGCTTTCTATTGCAGGCCGCACTGCATTAGATTAGGCCTGAGTTGAAGTAGGTAAGCGCAGGCTAGATACAAGGCTTGTAATAATTTGTCGTAACTGTTGGTGACCGGCCAAGCTTGGCCTCTTTTGGCGAACGCCTCTTTGTCCTTTAAGAAGTAGATTTTAGCCATGGCGGAGTTCCCAAATCTTTTGAAGACATTATATGAAGGTGACGATGCCCAAAGCTTTTCTATATGGAAGTTCTTTAATGACTGGTCCAAGAATTGTTTAAAGATGTTCCTGCAACCCTCTTTGTTGATTGCCAACCACAAGATGTTGCTTTGTGCTTGTCTTAGTGTGAAGCAGGTCTTGACTAAAGCTCTTTGCTGACTAATTGCTGACTAATTGATTGCCTTTTGAGTCCAAACTGCAGTCAGGTTTGGCTGGTAGAAGTGTTCCAATAGATTTGTGTTTGGAGATTATCCCATAAACCTGAGTCATGTCCCTAGAGTGCCTCACTATCGTATTTCAGAGTAGGCAGGGTTTTTGCCGCCATGACCTTCAGCAGTGGATCGAGTGAAGGACCTTTTAAGTTATTAATCACTGCGGGGAAGGCAGCTATGGGGGCATTGCCCTTATTTGTGATGCTTCAAAGCTGTTTAGAGGCCAATCCTCTGTCATCGAGCAGGAACCCTAGGTACTTGTATTCCTTTACGGCACCTAAGGTGTGAGGGCCAAGATAGCAGATTACGTGTTTCTTATTTGCCTTGCTGACCATCACCACCTTAGTTTTATTCTGATTGATGACCAGGCCTTTCTGCTGGAGGAGCATGTTAATAGGTCTCTGGAGGTCAACTTTGGCTAAGCTGCATAGTACTATATCGTCAGCATATAAAAGATGATTCAGCGTGAAGTTGTCCAACTGGGGGATGCATTGCTGTCAATTTCATCAAGAGCGGGGGAGAGGTCAGCCATAAAAATATTAAAAAGACTGGGAGCTAGCACGAATGAGTGTTTATTTTCCTTGATAATAAAGAGCCATCACTGATTTGGATCCACATCCATGTGTGGCTGTGTAAGTCTTCGATAATTCTAAACAGGCGTGAGGGGAGTTTCCATGCCCTAAGCTTCTTCCAAAGCTGCAATCGGTTTATGCAATCAAACGCTGATTTATAATCAACAAAGCAAAGATAGGTGGTACGGTTTTGCTTTCCCATTTGGACCAAGATGGTTGAAAGGGCTAGGATATTAGTATTGGTATCAGAGCCTCTACAAAAGCCAGATTGAGTTATTGGGATTAACTGATTAGCATTAGGCCAGGCGGTTAGTTCGTGTAGAATGGGGGATGCACAATATTTTGCCTCATTGTCTAGGAGTGTTATGAGGCAGTAATTTTCTAGGTGTGTTTTATCCCCTCCCTAATGAAGTGGGGTAATGGCTGCCCTGCACCATGAGTGGGTTATGACCCCTGTAAGGACTGCATTGCAGTAAAGTGGGGGGGCAGCTTCCATGCCCTGAACGGCGGATCTTGCATGTAGATGGCCTGGGGCACTTCGTTTGGCCCAGGGACATGTCTTCCTGGGCTTTCATGATGACGAATTCAACTTCTTGTTGTGGCAGTTGCACACCTTCTGGGCTGAGGGAGAAAGACAAGTCTGCACTAAAGAATGATTGGGTATTTGAGCAGGGATCAGAAATATACTATACGCCCATGCTTGGGGCTTGGCCTGCAGAGAAGACATTTGTTGATGGCGCGTTTCCTTTCTGGGTGGATGAAGGCTAATACTTGATGCAGGAGGGTGCCAGGCCAATAGACGATGACAGAACAGGGTGAACCTCGGCATGTGTTGTTGATCGCAGTTCAACTCCAGCTGAGAAGTGTAGCAAAAAGATCTTGAGTTAGATTGCATGCTGTTATAAAGCAACTTTCTTCTTGTCAGACCAGCTGGCCTTTTGGTATTCCTTTTTTGCCACACTTAGAGCATCTATATTGTAGGTTTTCGTCGTAAAGCTAGTCCTGCGAACCAGCCGCAGACCCAGCTTTCGTTTTTTCTTGGACGGACAACAGACTACCTATTTCTGTTTGTACTTTGGGTGGAGTTGTGGGTGCACTAATCGATTTTGCTGAGATGGAGCAGCCCTATTGCGGTAGCTGTCAGCCAAAAGACGGGGCATGAAATTTTCCAAGGTTTCTGGCAGAGGCAGATTTAAACTTTCGCACTATTTACGGCTTCCTTGGCTCTAGTAGTAATTGCAGCAATAGATGATTCCATCCATTTAAATATTTTATAGTTCACCGTGAATTGGGAGAAAGGCAGGCCCAGGAACTTTTATTTGTATGGGCCACTGTGGGACCAAATTGTCACTTCTTGTAGTAGCCTACAAGCCCTAGATTACATCATACTTGCAAACAGTCGCCATGACACAACAGATCCATTCTGTGTGTATACAGAGCATGTGGAGAGTTATTTGAAAGTAAGAGCAATGTCTGGACCTAAGTGCAAACCCAAACATTTCAACAGGCCAGGCTTCAACACAAGTACTTCCAGGCCTGATTATCCACTTTTCTACCATCCCTGTCCTGTGCACCTTATCTCACAGCTGATCTGTGGGCCAGAGCCCCATATCAGCCACCATCCAGCTCCGCTTTCTTTATTCCTGTAAAAACATTGGTAATATCACCTACAAACTTAAAACATTGAATATAGCAGTAAATATAATTAGCACGCACTTTAACATTTGTTCCACAGTTGCCCTAATTACCTGACTGCTAATCAAATAAAAACAGAAAGGCCATGACAGTGCCAGCTTTACAACTAGTGCGAAAGTAATTTTTTGGCACCCCACCTATTAACTCTTTCTCCGCAGATACCATTGCTACCACCCTCCAACAGTGCCCTTCATCTCTCCGTAGCCCTTCTCTCATATGCATTTCATTTGTTGTATATTCATATCAGTGTAGGGTGTCACAATACTTTACATCACGCACACATTATACAGAGACAATGAATCATACAATTATGTAAATCAGTCTATAGGGAATGACACATAAACTAATGAGGATTTCAAGATGTAGGAATCACGTCATCCATAATGGTAGGCAGTATATTTTAAGAGCGTTTGGGATGAGGAAGCACAAACTCAGGATTTAAAGCTTACCCTAGTGGTTGAGGGTGGGCTTTACTAATAAAAATGTATATCTGCTGAAACACTTTTCAGAAAAATTTCAATAATGACAAATTGGGGAATTCTAACTACATAGCAACACAAAACAAAGTGAAATTCTAATCATACCATTCATGTTTGTATGCAGCTCTTTGATGACAGTTCATAGGTCCTATGTTAGGAGTATAACTTCTGAACTGCAAGTAACACAAGAATCTATGGGACAAAGGCAGTAACCCACTGAGCTATCCACATAAAATACAGTTTATCTGCATTTCAAAACTACCAACAAAGGATTGCCATCCAGCAGGATTATTAATCACCAGATAACTGAACATTTTTATTGTTGTCTTGCATCCCTGATAAAAACGATTTAAATGAAGCATACCAAAGTATGTGCCTTGCTGGGCCTGTGCAGATTTTAAAAATAAGACCAAATAGTAACATATTATCTTACCTACTGCTGGGGCCCAATTTTCTTGAATCCATTTATCTCAAGAACCCACTCTGGTCGAATGAACCTTTTTACTTGCCTAATAGCGTGGAGGGAGCAAACACAATTTTCACAAAATACCTTCCATAATTTGACATAATTGAAGACTCAAGGGTCAATTTCTATTTCTCTCAGGATTTTATTATCAAGAAAAACATCTGCAAATACAAGCACTTTAGCACAAGGCTCAACAGGTAAATGGGCACTAATACAAAAGCCACTCTACGAAGAATCTGCATACGACTAAATATAACCAAAAGCACAAGTTCTAAAAGCATGAGGTAGATAACTACCAAGCTAATGTCGATATTAGGAATCATTAAACCGAAGCATTTCTTTCCCTACTTTATGCTAAATGACATCCCTGCTTACCATTCCCTTAGGACCCAAGAACTCGTAAAAGGTGTCAGAAGTGAACTTCCTAAGAAGTCTTCACTTGGAGAGCTTGATCTAAACGCTCCTTCTAGCTCCTCGCCTATCTCTTCTCTGCTCAACCCTCGGGGCGCTGTCCCTAATACGAAACCCCAAAACACAGAACACGCCCTCCGGCACACCTCCTTAACCGGGTCTTCTTTCAGTAATTATCCATCCTGCTCCGTCCATCTTCCATCGTCCATCAGCTTGGCCTTGAGTCCCAGACACCGTCGGCACTAGGAGTTGCGATTGGCACATTCCAATGTACTCCCATGTCCGTCTTCCTCCATAATTCAACTGTTAGACAAAGACCTTTTTACTAACGAACCAACTGTCCTTGCACCTGCGGTGAGATCACAGAGTGAAGAAAAACTTCGCGTCTTTTAATTCTAGAATTTACTGCAGCCCAAAACCTCTACTAGAATAAATCACTTGCGGCCTACCGCATTCAGCTAACATAAGAAATACCAGGCCCTTCTCTTCAACGATATATGTGACTTCGGGCCTCTACTAGGTTAAACACACTATTAAATTATATTCTAACATTAGTGCTTCTACTTTCACATACGTGAATAAACGACATACATGAATTAATTCGATCGGGTTACACATTTAGTCTGATACACTGCATTAAACAGAAACTTATCGTTGTGCATTTTCTAAATACATCCATTATACATTTCCGCGTCTTCTAACGCTTCTACAGGATACTATAGCTACCACATTTCTTAATACATTTCACACAAAATAGCTAAGGATACATTCATTATATGCGGGTGCCAACTAACACTGAATATGATGCACCCCTACGATTTTCAAATCTTTAAGCGCTACATCAGTTCCCCCCTTTGATGACAACTCTCATCACACCTTCATTCTCATTTCTCCTGGGACCAAGCTGATCTAAACTGCAGTTGCCACCATCCCACCATGTTGAATCCCTTCCATCCTTTTAAGATTCTGATACTGACGATCCTGCAATCTCTCCATTCTCTGCTCATTCGCTCTGAGGGCTCTTTCGGCCCTATTCCCTCTGTACCACTTCCAGGCTCTCAAGAGTCCCCACAAACAGATCACACATACCACTGCAATTATGATCGGCTTCAACACAGAACCCAGGAATCCCATTCCCAAGTTCGCAAACCAAGTTCCCACTCGACCAAATCCTTGGCTAATCTTTTCCCACACATTCTCTTCAGTCAAATCCTCTATTTCCTTATGAATCGTGGTAATGTTGACAATGTACTTCGCCAGGTCCTTACTGTTGTCCGGAATATACGTGCAACATTCTTGAACCTTCAGCAATTTACAGACTCAGCCCTCTTTTGCCAATAATACATCTAACGCAAGCCGATTCTGCAAAACCATATTCCGTATCGACAACACTTCTCCATTCACCAACAGCAATGACCTCGCCGAATTCATTGACAATTCCTCCACCACAGTCGCCAATCTCCTTATCTTCACATCATTCAAAACAACTCCCAAGCTAGGTATTGTCACTCCGTATATATCCCCTATCACCATTCACACATTCACAGCCCTACGCACTCTCAAATGACGCCCCGTCTCCAATAATTTCAAATCTTCCGTATGATAAATCTTTGGGAATATAATGGCCAAGTAACATGTACCATACCAGTTCGCAGGCAATATCACATATGCATTTCTCCCACACACATAGTACACAGTCGGAATCACCTGTATCGACTTCTGCAAGAAATCCTTAGCAGAGTCTTCCATAGTAAAGGTATGCTCACACGTACTATGCCCCACTAAAACCTTCTCCTTGGGAGTCTGAGGCCGGGCAACACACAATTTCCCTTTCTGTACCTCATCTAATGCAATCGGTCCAGACCTTCCCTTAGATTTATGCCATCTCTCCTCATCCGTCCAATCTACTGGACTATCTCCTGTGTCCCGTGTCTGAGTCAGTTTTCTATATCTATCCTCTATCTGACCTATGAACTTCTTTTCCGTTTCGGACAACCAGCATGTCAAATTATGTCTGTGAGCATAAGCTGTATCTAGCTTCACAGTCGGCCTGATATACTTCCGAAGCCTATCCTCTGACTTGTAATAGTCATGCTTATTCAAATGCTTGTATGCCGGAACTTCGGGAAGCACTGTGTCATAATTTGAGAAGAAATACTCAAACTGTTTCCTTTCATAAAACAGACTAAGCAATAGGCTGCAAGAGATCCCATATGTCAGTGGGAGATGGTGGTACCTGATACCCTCATCTACCGAAGCAGGCAACTGCATGCACACATAACAACCTTTCACATCCATCGCATCCACATATTCGTACAATAATTTCGCATAAGCATTGAGTTTGAAGTCAGCTCTAGACAAATCTACGTGAAACATACGACTCTCTTCGAGCGTCTGAGCTCTCTGATCCCTGACGGTGACCCCTCCCTGTCTTGGAGTGGTAGGTGTGGGTGCCCCCTGAACCTCCCCCTCCTGTCTATGGGCCACCATGTATGAGGTCACTACTACTGCAAATATAACTGCTATCACTACTCCTAACAATGTGCCTATCACTATTTTAGCTCTACGATGTATATTCCCAGGCTCCGCCATCTCTGAAATGTTCTCAATGTTCAATACAGTCTCCGCTGACACAAGTCTCTTTCTCATTCAGTAAGTTCAATCCAACTGCTCTCTTGAACCAGGGAACTTCTCAACAATTGTCCAATTTCTCGTTCCTTCTGGTCGGGAAGACTTCCCTAACTCTTCTTTGTCTTTCAACGGAAACTCCCTAAATGTATTCTTCTTCCTCTCGGGCCTAAGTTATCTTCTTTTCAAACTTTATGTACACAACTTCACAATCAGTCCAGAATAACTGCTGGTCCCAACAGTTCTAGGACCGCCTGCAGTATTTCGAGCTTAAGGGTTGTCAGTTCTTGGGGAGCAGGTATCACTGCAAAGGTTGGGAAGTCTAGCGTCTCCAAAATCAGACCACGGATGATACTCAAGAATGGAGGATTCGGAATATTGATGGTCAGTACTCCTTCGATCTCCAAGCCTGGGATCTTCAACAACACTTCCACTCTCGGAAACGGGAGACTGTTGACCAGTGTGATCGATCTCAATCTTCCCGTGTTCAGTAAACTTGGCATCAGTCACTGTATATGCCCACTCCGGTGAGGCGTACTTTTGGCTCGGCACTCTAGTTCGCTTCGACCTTCTCAGAGCTCGTTGGGGTTGGTCTACGTCTTCTTGCTCCACTTCAGATTCTTCGGAAACTGGAGCGAGATCGGTGCTTGGTGTCGACCTCGAGTTTTCCCGCCTCTGACTCACGGGCCAAACCCTTCCAGCTTCTGTAGCACCTCCACGCTCCCTACTAATACCCTGTGCACTGCCTTCCTCTTCAGCGGAATCCGACTCGGTACTGCCCCCTGCTGCTCTCTCTTCTTCCTCTGAGCTAGGTTCAACGCTGTCTTCACTTTCTTGGTTCAGTGCACACCCAGCTGCGCCAGCAACCCCTACAGCTTGACTTGCCCTCTCAGATGGCTCTGCCACCTCAACTGGGTCTTCGTTCTCGAGAGGGGCTGTTTCTTCCAAGGGTGCTGGAACTCTACGGGTATGGGAAGCGTGTACCCAATTCGGCAGTCCCCCACACTTCACTGCTGTATTCGTGATCAATATTACTTGATATGGTCCGCGCCAGCGAGCATACAGGCAGCTCTTCCTCACGTGTTTGCGCACCAAAACCCAGTCGCCTGGGCACAGGTCGTGGCACAGTTCGCTTGCGGCGGGAACCGTTGCTGTCTGCACCTGCTGAGACACAGAACGGACCACGTCAGCCAGGCCTTTGCAATAGTCCAAAATCATATCATCAGTGATGTTAATCAAGGCAGTAGCAGGTATCGCTGGCAAGCGCATCGCCCTCCCCATTATTATCTCGTTGGGTGACAATCCAGTCTTCCTATCAGGTACACTCCGGAGACTCATGAGAACTAAAGGTAAGGCGTCTGGCCACTTCAAGGATGTCGAGGAGCACACGTTCGCCATTCGGGCTTTCAAAGTTCCATTAACTTGCTCCACAATCCCAGAAGCCTCTGGTCGGTAGCTGCAGTGCAATCTTTGATCTACATTTAAGGCAGCACAAAGCAGCTTCATAATTTCACTGTGGAAATGAGTTCCTCTGTCTGATTCGAAAGAGGTCGGGAAACCGTACCTCGGGATTAGTTCTCTCAATAACAACTTAGCTACGGTGAGTGTGTCACACCTACGTGTTGGGTACGCCTCCACCCACCTGGAAAAGACACATACTATAACTAATATGTACCTCAACCCATTACACTTCGGCAAATCAATAAAATCCAGCTGCATCCTATTGAAAGGTCCACCTGACCTACCTATGTGACTCAACGTCACAGCGGTTCTCTTCCCTACATTCATCTTTTGACAGGTAACACACCTCTGGCACACAGCTACGGCTACCGTTCGAAACTTCGGATTATACCACGTTTGGCAAAACACTTGCATCATTGCATCTCTGCCAAGATGCACAGCACCATGTATCAGGCTCGCCATGGGACTCAACAAACACTCCGGTAACACAGCCCGTCCATCACTCGAAACCCATATATCCACCTCTCCTTTTTCACATCCCGCTCGTATCCAACTGTCCCGCTCTTGGTCGATGACCCCATCTTACAACTGCTTCAGTTCTTCCCATGAGTCTGCCATAGCTAACATCACGGTGTAATCTGTTCTCTCCTCGCTTTCCACCACATGATTCTCAGTATAATTACATCCCTTCTCTGCACAAAATCGCGCAACTTCATCTGCATAATTATTACCCAATGACACAAAATCGGTTCCTTTAGTGTGGGCAGAACATTTAACAACAGCAATTTCATCTGGGCTTTGTAGCGCCTCCAACAATTGTCGTACATAGTCCACATTTCTGATAGGTGAACCAGAAGATGTCATAAACCCTCTCTGGGACCATAGCTGTCCGAAATCGTGAACTACACCAAACCCATATTGGCTATCTGTGTAAATCGTTACACGGATCTTATCAGCGGCCAAACAGGCACGAG
This sequence comes from Triturus cristatus, assembly GCF_964204655.1. Classification (NCBI taxonomy): domain Eukaryota; kingdom Metazoa; phylum Chordata; class Amphibia; order Caudata; family Salamandridae; genus Triturus; species Triturus cristatus. The sequence goes on from NC_140588.1 coordinate 572,526,895, forward strand.
TCAAGGCAATAAACTCAGCCACCTGTGCGGAGTGTACTCCTTCTAGACAAGCGGCTTCAACCACCCCTGCGATGGTACACACAGCAAACGCTGCTCTCAGTCGACCGACACTGTCTCTTAAACATGAACCGTCCACAAAGAAAATCTCATCCGAAACTGGGAGCGGTTCATCGACAATGTCAGGTCTCGGTTTGGTGCATAGTTCCGTCACATCGAGACAATCATGGTCCTCACAATCTTCATCATCATTTACATTTGGAATGGGCAACAGCGTAGCAGGATTTAAAACAGAACACCTCTTCAGCGTTACATTGTCTGCAGCAAGGATGACCTGCTCATATCGAGTCAACCTATTGTTCGTGAGGTGCTGTGTTTTAGACCTAGTCATCAGTAGTTCAACAGAATGTGGCACATGAACAGTCAGCGGATGCCCCATCACAATGCTCTCAAATCTTTCGATACTGACACCTGTTGCAGCAACGGATCTGAGACATCCGGGCAACGCAGAAGCTACTGGATCTAAAGTAGCTGAAAAGTAGGCAACTGGTGTACGGACTCCTCCGTGACTCTGAGTCAACACTGCTAATGCGCAACCTTCCTTTTCGCAACAGAATAAGGCAAATGTCTTGTTATAGTCTGGCATTCCCAAAGCGGGAACGCTGTATAAAGCTTCTCTCAGCCTCAAGAATGACCTTAAGCATTCGTCATCCCATGGTACCGGATCACTCACATTCTTTCGCGTCAGCCGCTGTAAAGGCTTCGCTTCAAAGGAAAAGTTTGGGATCCACTGGCGGCAATAGCCCACCATTCCCAAAAACATTCTGACCTCCCTCTGAGTCGAAGGAACCGGCATTCTCAGAATCGCATCAATGCGATCTGGAGACACCTTTCTCTTTCCCTTCTCAATTCGGTGTCCCAAATACTGTACTTCACTCAAACAGTATTGCAGCTTGTTCAGAGACACCTTATGACCATTCTCTCCCAAATAATTCAGTAGAGCAACTGTGTCAATTCTGCAGGCGTCTTCCGTCTCTGACGCAACAAGCAGATCGTCAATGTATTGCACTAAAACAGAGTTTTGTGGCAACACAAGACCTTCGAGATTCTTCTTCAAAATCTGATTAAAAATAGATGGGCTCTCCGTGTACCCCTGTGGGATACGACACCATGTTAACACACGATTTTCCAGCCTAAATGCAAAAAGAAATCGGCTATCCTCATGTAAAGGAATCGAAACAAATCTGTTAACCATTCAGCTTCGCATGGAATCTGAAATAGGATCACAGATGGATTCGGTACCACTGGACAACATGGAACAACTATTTTGTTTACCTTTCGCAAATCCTGCACAATCCTAAATTTCCCGCTTGGCTTCTGCAGTCCCATAATGGGCGAATTACATGGGCTACCCATAATCTCCATCAGTATTCCCTGCCTAATCATGGACTCAATCACAGGTTTAATCCCTGCAACTGTTTCTGGGGATAACTTGTACTGGGGTGTCCTCTGAAATTCTAGATTTGGTTTAATCTGGATTTTCACTGGATCTACCCCCTTGACTAAACCAATTTCCTCACCACTAAGGTCCCATACATCAGTAGACACTGAGTCTCTCAGATCGAGTGGAAGTTCTTCCACCGCTAAGGCTGGGTATATTTCCACGCACACACGCTGATTTGCAACCTTAAAGGTAGCATCATCATCTCTCGTCTGTACCTCCACTCCTTTCGGGGTACAGTAGATCGTACAATTGAGTTTGCACAATAGATCTCTCCCTAACAGGCAAACCGGACTAGAGTTGCACACCACGAACTGGTGTCGATCACTGAAATTTCCTATCCTAATTGGAATTGGCTCCGTCAGCGGACTAACCAGCTTCTTATTTGCCACTCCAACAACCTGGATACTTTGTCCAGAAAGGGCCAACCGTGGAACCACTGCCGATCTTATAGTCGATCTGGTAGCCCCCGTATCAACCAAAAAGGTTGTAGGGTGACCGTCAAGATCTACTTCTACAAAAGGTCCTGCTTGATCTACTTTTAAAATGGCCCTCAGCATACAATCCGCATCCCTGTCGGACCCTAATCGGGCCAAAAAGCTTATCTCATTTCCCTCACTCACTTCAAACATTGGCATCTGCAAGTAAGTGCGAGCTCCCTGCTGTACAGTCTGTATCCTGGGTGGCTGGGGATCCTGCATCTGTGGAACGCCAGCCCCCCCTTTCGTCATCCTAGGTCTAGTTACTGTCTGTATCGCCTCTATCCCAGGGACCTGAGCTACTTCCCCTTCTGGCTGCGCCTGATTCCACGGGTTCAGGGGACACTCGCGCCTCCAGTGTCCAATCTGATGACACTGATGACACGCGGTAGTCTTTTTCAATATCGCCACATCCATCCCTGTCTTAGGGTCTATTGGTCTTGGCCATCCCTGCCCCTGAACGTTCTGATTTCCTGCCTGATAATTCCCTTGTCTCCTTACCAACGCTCCCCCATTCTGCTGTCCCTGAGCGGTTTGCATCTGAACAAGCATCAGGTTATCCTTCAATTTCCTATGCTTGGATTCAATCTCGTCAGCACAATACCTAGCGTATCGCAAAATCTCATCAACTGGTTTATTTTGCCAACAAATCAAGTGTTGCTGTATCATAAGGCTAGCTTCTGGCCTCAACCCCAACACAAACTTTGAAACAAACTGTCCCATATCCTTCGTGTCCAGCGCATCTAAACCACTGTACTGCTTAAAGGCCTGCAAGAGTCTCTCATAGAATTCATGTACCGTCTCCTTAGGTTCCTGCACTGTCCTGTCTATTTTTACCCAGTCAATGTCCTGGGGTGAAACCTTCTCCTTCAACCAGGCAATCACTCGTTCATACATCCTCATTACTGCCATTCGTGTAAACATTCCTCTCAGGCTCTTCAGTTGGCCACTCAAGGGCAGTCTTGCATGCCGCCCACTAGTCCCCCGGGACTACGATGTCAAATAAGGTATTCAGATCGGTCCATAATACCTTTGAAATCTTCACAAACCGATCAACTTGCTTATACCACTCTACTGGCTTCTCCCTAAGCTGGGGAAAATCATTGGTAAACGCCGCCAAATCGCCCCTGCTCCAGGGTACGTACACATATCCTCGATTCTGCACTTCCCTTAAAGGGAAGTTTCCTATCCTTCCCTGCCCTCCACCCGGAGGTGGGGTCCCTCCTAGCATCCCTCTAGAACTTTTCTTCCTGGACCATCTTTCTTCCCACTTATCAAGCGTCATCCATATTCTCATGGCTAGGATCAAATCTCTGCTATGTGCCCTCAATCCGATGACCCTTTTCTCCTCTAATTCCTGGTCACTGTACCGCAACCTATGGCTTCCTTACAATGCTTTAGTTTTAGACAAATCCACCTCATATCGCCTAGCCAATTCTGACAGTTTCTCATGTGCAGCTCGTGCCTTCCGAGTCACATCCTTCGCCACGAAGAGTATTTCATCAGGTCCGTATGTTAACAGCCTCTCAAGAGATAAGCTTCCGCTTGTTATCTCGTCCACTTCTGCTTTTAACCTTACTACATCTATCATCGCGGCTCCTAAGACTCCTCTCAGCACTTCTCGACAGACCACCCTTCCCCTTTCGTCCTCCTCACATTCCTGGTCCTGCGACCTCCCTTCTCGGAACATTTCCCTTGAAGCGGACCGATCTCCGAAACCGACCTGCTCTCTCTCTACCGTCCTTTCCCTTGGGTCCTGGCCTCTCCGGGGCGGTATCCATGATCGTAAATCTGATCTCGACTCCATCAGAGACCTCGATCGCTCTGGTCTCTGCTCTCTTTGTTCTCATGAGGAGTCTGCTGTGGCTGGCAAGGGCGTACTCCATTCTATAGGGTTCGGATTTCGGATCATTGCACCCGCCAGGTCACTTTCTGTGGCCTCCCTCCTAACCCCCTCAGCTATCGGCTCTGGGTTTCCACATTCCCCTGTATCTGGGTGATAGATCGAAACAATGGGTCCAATGGTGACCGGTACCTTAAAGGCATCCGGTAACCTCCCCTCTCTCTCTACCCTTACGCTTGCCTCCGCTGAGCTCCTTGTGCTCTCCGTTCCTATCGAGAGTCTTCCCTCTACTCTCATTTCTGGATGGCCTGTTCTCTCTCTGGTATCTTCTATTTGAATCAATGTCCCCTCTGGGACCTCGGGGTTATACGGAGGTGGTCTCTCTGATAATAACCTTTCCAATAAGTCATCGTCTATCTCACTCTCATCCTCTTCTTCTGACTTTACATTCCTTACCCCCTCTGATGTGATCAATAAGGGATAAAGTCTCTCCTCCTCTATCGCCTGTACTCTCCATCTTTTCTCCGCTGCGTCCCATCTAGCATCCTGATAGGCCCTGATCGATTTTTTCACTCTTTCATGGCTCCTCCCTCTATCCCTATCATGCGCTGCTCTAATCCACGCATGTAGTGCTTCAAACTGTGTTGGCCTTGGCAAAGGTCGTAACCCCGCCATTACCGATTTCAACTGATACAACACCGCAAGCCTGAACGAGCCATACCTCGGGAATGCTAATTCCCCTTCACTTTGGGTCATTTTATGCCAATTCTCAAGCCAAATAATCGCATGCAATCCCACGTTCTTCGCCATATAATGTGCTGGAGTATCCTCGGGCGGGGCTTCTTCTCCCTCTCGAGTAACCACATGCTTATCACCTCTGCACATCTCCCGAAAAACCTTAAAACACGTCATGATTGTCAAAACTCGATCTCACACGCTGTTTACCTCTTGATGTCAAACCCGCCAATAACAGCGCGACTAACGCCAACCAACCTATCACAGCGCGACACCCTCTGACATCACCTTTCTTCGTTCGCAGCAGTTCCCTCTCCTTACCGTTTACGTTTCACGCCCGCACTCGTCCCATTCATACGCTGTCTCTGGCTGTCCGTCCACAGCTTCTGACTGTTCGTCCACAGTCTCTCAAAATTGTTGACCTCGGTTGGCAACTGTCTGTCGCCTCTGATAGGTTACAAGTACTCAAATCCACATGCAGCAACTCACGACCAGCGTCGAGTTGTCATACACTCACACATTCGCTCCCCCTATCTCGGTCCAGGTGATCGATGGTACCTCACGATCTCCTTTGGGTGGTCAACAAAATCTACCACGGGTGTCTTCTACACCACCATTCCCGGGCTGCGCGCGCTCACAGCCTGATCTCACAATTACTCAACATTCACTCTAACTCCGCAAGACATCATACAACAAATCAACACCGCAATCTACAACATCTCATCCTGTTGATACTCACTCCACGAACTGCTGCTTCCTGCCGCACTGCTACTCGCCATCTATGTTTATCATCCGCCGTCGTCCGCTGCTCACCATCTGATGATTCACCGTTACTTATCGTCTATGGGTCTAGAGGATCACTTATCTTATCTAATCGTCCCTCGGTATCGGAAGTAACCATCCGACCCTGCTACCAACTGCTGGGGCCCAATTTTCTTGAATCCATTTATCTCAAGAACCCACTCTGGTCGAATGAACCTTTTTACTTGCCTAATAGTGTGGAGGGAGCAAACACAATTTTCACAAAATACCTTCCACAATTTGACATAATTGAAGACTCAAGGGTCAATTTCTATTTCTCTCGGGATTTTATTATCAAGAAAAACATCTGCAAATACAAACACCTTAGCACAAGGCTCAACAGGTAAATGGGCATTAATACAAAAGCCACTCTGCGAAGAATCCGCATACGACTAAATATAACCAAAAGCACAAGTTCTAAAAGCATGAGGTAGATAACTACCAAGCTAATGTCGATATTAGGAATCATTAAACCGAAGCATTTCTGTCCCTACTCTATGCTAAATGACATCCCTGCTTACCATTCCCTTAGGACCCAAGAACTCGTAAAAGGTGTCAGAAGTGAACTTCCTAAGAAGTCTTCACTTGGAGAGCTTGATCTAAACGCTCCTTCTAGCTCCTCGCCTATCTCTTCTCTGCTCAACCCTTGGGGCGCTGTCCCTAATACGAAACCCCAAAACACAGAACACGCCCTCCGGCACACCTCCTCAACCGGGTCTTCTTTCAGTAATTTTCCATCCTGCTCCGTCCATCTTCCATCGTCCATCAGCTTGGCCTTGAGTCCCAGACACCGTCGGCACTAGGAGTTGCGATTGGCACATTCCAATGTACTCCCATGTCTGGCTTTGTTAGAAATGAGGGGGCTCTGGTTGACGCAGGTGTGAACCCACAACAAGCAGGGACCCTTTACTTCTTGTCAGGGCGAAGGATGACTCCCCAGAATAACCCCTGCTCACCCTCTAGGTGCGTGGCGCGAGCAGTCTAGGCTAAGTCTCAGGCGTACACGGTTAAGCAAATGCAATTACACATACAGTAAACCCCTTGCATGCACCACAAATGGACACCAATCAGGAAGTATATAAAAATAAGCTTTTATGTAGATTCAGCAGATTCAAATACAAGGCCCAGTAACGTTGAACTGATGGGGCCACAATTCTTAGGAATACGGTAAAGTTCTCTTTGTTACGGAAAGTTCCTTAGGCGTGCACAAGGGAACTGTAGGCCTCAGCGCACTTCGTGCTGAGGCGGCGACCGGGAAGCACACGGCAGATGACAGGGAAATCAGAACGTTGCGGACCCTGGATCCGATGCGAGCTCGCGGTCGAGTTCGTAAGTACAGTACCTTGTTTCTTGACGCAAAGGCGGGTGCGGGATTTCAGCGGCTCTTCGACAGAAGAGCGAGGCGGCGTCCGGGGCTCCCACACTTCACGATGGGGGTCTGATCTACAGGCTCACGACAAGAGCGGGGTGTTGCAGGTGGCGGGTGAACAAAGCGGGGCAGCCGGGCACGCAGATACGTCCGGGCCGTCCGAGGCTTGGAGATGCTCACAACGCCGATTTCGGCGGGATGGTGAAGGTGCACAGCGAGCCTCCAGCGAGCGAGGTGACAGGGGCAGCCCAGCACAGCGTAGGGGGAGCGGCTCCGATCGAGCGAGGCTCTTCCCAAGGTGGGGGCGGCTAAGCAGTCCTGGTCACGGCTCAAGGAGGGACTGGGGCACGAGGGTCACAGCTCCGGCGAGGGAAAGGACACCACAGTCCAGCGGCAGGCGAGTGAAGATCAGGTAGAGCCCAATGGTCATGGGGCTCAGTTCAGGGGGCAAGCTCAGTTCCAAGCCCTTGGAGATCGTTTTGGAAAAGCACAAGTCTTGAAAGTAAAAATAAAGCAAAGTCTTCAGCAACAGTTTCTCTTCTCCCCTTTGGCAGCAAGGTCACCACTGCAGGCCAATCCCCCAGGATAGGGACAGTCTTCCTCCTACAGCTTTCCCGGTGCCTCCTCCTCAGGCAGAGATTCTTCTTGGTCAAAAGCGGATCTAGTTTCTTAGGAGCAGGGCTCCTCCATTTATACAGCAAATCTTTTGTTCTCCCAGGCCAGGGGGTCCTTTGCCTAGTCCAGTCCGGTTTCTGAGCACTTTGTTTACGCGATGCAGGCTTCTTCTTTCAGAGTGCAGGGCAGAGTCCTCAGACGCTCCACAGGGGGCGGAGCCGGCATTGAGGTGGCAGAGCACTGTCCTATTCAGAGCCTAGGAGCACTCCTCCCACCCATCTACCTGTCGATCGTCCTATTCACCACCAGGCTACCTAGCCCTGCCCATCTGGGTTCCCCCAGCCCTGTCACTCACACCAGCCAGACATCAGATACACATCACGCAGAGGCGGGCTGAAATGTTTAGGCAAGCAAAGGCCAGCTTTCTAAAAGCGGCATTTGCAAACCCGGAATATTAAAATAAACCTTGCGAAAAGATGTACCTTATTATTCCGAGTTCAGGCATACTAAACTCGATCTTCTACCATGTTCCCTGGGTCGGTTAGGATCATAGGGTGTAACAATCCAGGCCGCCCATACTGGCCTATGAGAACAGGGTAGCCTTACAGTAGTGAACAACCAGATGGCGGTCATTCACTACTAGGACATGCCACGCATCCAGGCTTGTCCTACCTTATGCTTGCAACGCACCCTGCCCGTGGGCCTACCAGAGGGGTGACTAACATGAAGTTAAGGGAAGGTTTTAGGGACCGGCAAGTGTGGGCACTTGCCAGTCAGCATGTCAGGACCAGACTGCACGCAGGCTCTGCGATGGCAGACCTTAGACATATTTTACCGGCTGCTTCTGTGGGTGGCACAACCCGTGCTGCAAGCCCACCAGCGGTGTTTGCATTTACATGCCCTGGCGCTCCTGGCGCACTTTACTGGGGTCTGACAGTAAATCAAACAATCCAATCATGGAATCCAACCAACATATATAATTTACAAGGGAGCACTCGCACCGCGACACTGGTTGGCAGTGCACAGCGTGCTGAGCGGCCAACACCATAAAAGCACATGAGGCACAGCGACAAAAAGAGGAAGGGAGACTCACGCCAAGGTGCCAGGTCTAACACGTGTCCCCTCCAGCTGAAAAGTGGGGAGAACTACCCTACCCCAGGGAGTTCCTCATCACTAAGGCGGAAAAATCTGGACAGACCGTCAGCATTGGCGTGATCTGTACCAGGGCGATGTTTCACCGTGAAATCCATACCCTGTAGGGAAATGGACCACCTCAACAGCTTTGGATTCTCACCCCTCATATGCATCAACCATCTGAGGGGCCTGTGGTCCGTCTGAACCCGGAAGTGAGACCCAAACAAGTAGGGTCTTAGCTTCTTCAGCGCCCAGACCACAGCAAATGCCTCACGCTCAATAGCACTCCACCTCTGTTCCCGTGGAAGTAACCTCCTGCTAAGAAAGGCTACGGGTTGATCTAGGCCCTCCTCATTAATCTGTGAAAGAACAGCCCCCACACCATGCTCTGAAGCGTCTGTCTGAACGATAAACTCTTTGGAGAAGTTGGGAGCCAAGAGCACGGGCGCCGTGCACATAGCAGTTTTCAAGGCCTCAAAAGCTTTCTGACAGGTGTCAGTCCAAATCACTTTCCTGGGCTGCTTCTTCGAAGTCAGCGCTGTCAAGGGGGCAACCATGTTGCCATACCCCTTGACAAACCTCCTGTAGTACCCGGTGAGACCTAGGAAGGCTCTCACCTCTGTCTGGGTTTTGGGCGCCTCCCAATTCAGGATGGTTTCTATCTTGGGCTGAAGGGGTGCCACCTGGCCACTCTCAACTTGGTGTCCCAAGTACACCACGGAACCCTGCCCGATCTGGCACTTACTTGCCTTGATCGTGAGGCCTGCCTTGCGCAGCGCCGTCAACACTTCCCAGAGGTGTCGCAGGTGTTCTTCCCAAGTGGAGCTGAACACCGCGATGTCATCCAGGTAGGCTGCACTGAACGAATCCAGCCCAGCCAACACCTGGTTGACCAATCTCTGGAAGGTGGCAGGGGCATTCTTCATCCCAAATGGCATAACCCGGAACTGGTAGTGCCCATCTGGGGTGGAAAATTCTGACCTCTCTTTGGCCCCCTCGGTCAAGGCGATCTGCCAATACCCAGACGTTAAATCAAACGTGCTGAGGTTGTTGGCAGCCCCTAGCCGATCGATGAGCTCATCAGCTCTGGGGATGGGGTGTGCGTCAGTCCTAGTGACTGAATTGAGTCCTCTGTAGTCCACACAGAACCGGAGTTCGGGTGTGGCTCCCGGCGCTGCAGCCTTTGGGACCAAGACCACGGGGCTGGCCCAAGGACTGCTAGAAGACTCAATTACCCCGAGTGCAAACATCTTGGAGACCTCCTCCTTGATGCATGTCCTCACCCTGTCAGTCACCCTGTAGGCCTTGTGCCGCACAGGTGTACTATCCCCAGTGTCCACATCATGGACGCACCAATCAGTGACACCAGGGATCAGGGAAAACAGATCAGAAAATTGTCCCAGCAACTGGCGACAATCATCCTGTTGCTCAGGGGTCAGGGTGGAAGAGAGGATGACACCATCCACTGACCCATCTTGCTCCTTGGCTGACAGGAGGTCAGGAAGAGGTTCTGTCTCCTCTTCCATCCCAGCATCTGTTGCCAAGAGCATGCCCACTTGGGCCCTCTCCAAGTGGGGCTTGAGGCGGGTGACATGTAGGACCCTTAAGGGGTTCCTAGGAGACTTCAGGTCCACCACGTAGGTAACAGGACTCTTGCGCTCCACCACCTCAAAGGGACCGGTCCACTTATCCTGGAGCGCACATGGCTCCACGGGGGCCAAGAACCATACCTTCTGTCCAGGCTGAAGCTCTACCAGAGTGGCATTCTGGCATTCTGGTCGTACCACCGCTTCATCTCCTCCTGGCTGGCTTCCAGATTTGCCTCAGCAAGTTGCCTGAATCGTCTAGTCTGATTCCTGAAGGCCAGCATGTAACTGTATACATTCTGGGGAGGTTTCCTGGGAGATTGCTCCCAGCCTTCCTTGACCAGACTTAGAGGTCCTCTGACTGGGTGACCATACAGAAGCTCAAAGGGACTGAACCCCAGAGACTTCTGTGGCACCTCACGGTAAGCGAAGAGAAGGCATGGTAAGAGGACGTCCCACTTACGCCTCATGGGTCCTTCTAGGCCCATTATCATGCCTTTGAGGGTTCGGTTGAATCTCTCAACCAACCCGTTTCCTTGGGGGTGGTAAGGTGTGGTGAACTTGTAGGTTACACCACACTCTTGCCAAAGAGATTTCATGTACTTGGACATGAAATTGGTACCTCGGTCAGACACCACCTCTAGAGGGAATCCCACTCGGGAGAAAATTCCCATCAGTGCACGTCCCACCACGGGGGCCGTCACTGTCCTCAGAGGAATGGCTTCCGGGTACCGGGTGGCATGGTCCACCAGGACCAGGATGAACCTATTGCCCATCGCTGTCCTGGGGTCCAGTGGCCCTACAATGTCAATCCCCACTCGCTGGAATGGAGTACCGACCACAGGGAATGGCTGGAGTGGAGCCTTCTGCTTCCTTCCACTCTTTCCACTTGCCTGGCAAGTCTGGCATGTCCTGCAGTGAGTATCTGAACTCCTGCGCATTTGAGGCCAATAAAAGTGGGTGACAAGCCTTTCAAAGGTCTTGTCCTGCCCCAAATGCCCTGCCAATGGCACATCGTGAGCCAGCCCCAGTAGGAAGGCTCTGAAGTCCTGGGGTACCACCAGCGCACGGGCTGACCCAGGCTCAGCAACCTTAGGCTCTGTATATAGGAGGTCATTCTCCCAGTAAACAAAATGTGATCCTGACTGATCACCTGCGGCCTGGTCTGCAGCCTGCTGCCGCATACCTACGAGAGAAGGGCACTCCTTCTGTGCCTTGCAAAAGTCCTCCCTGGTGGGACCCCCTTCCTGCTGCCAATGGGTCAGCTCCGGCAGGTCTCCCAGTTCAGCTATTTGTTCCCCTGTAGGCTCCAGGGCATCCCCCTCAAGGTCTGCTTCCTCCTGGACCGTGGGAACTTCAGGGGCCGGCTTCCCGCGCCCCTTGCTCCTTCTCTCTGAGGCCGGTTCCTGGGCCTCCCTCTCAGGCTCCAGGACCTCTTGAGTACCTCTACTGGCTGCCATGGACCGTGTGGTGACACACGCCCAATCCGGCATACCCAACATCTCCAGGTGAGCACTCCGCTCCACCTTAGCCCAAGGTGAGCTCTCCAAATCGTTCCCTAACAAACAGTCTACAGGCATGGCGGGCCTCACAGCTACCTGAAGAGTACCAGAGACCCCCCCCCACTCAAAGGGAACCTGAGCCACCTTGCAGTGCCTCTCTGTGTTGTCAGCGGCAACAACGGGATAGAATGCATTGGGGACCACCTGCTCCTGAGACACCAGGTGACACCTGACAGCTGTCACACTGGCTCCTGTATCTCTAAGAGCCTCCACTCTATGGCCATTTATGGTCACCCACTGCCTGTACTTCTTAGTGTTCTCAGGCAACTGGGTTGGAGGGACCACTTCACGGTCTCCTAGCGAGACCAGGGACATCTCTGCGGGACCCCACCCACCTTGGACATCCCTCTCCTCCCCCAAGGCTACACTAGTCACCTGCCGGGGTGGAGCACCAGTGGGTGCTGGTTTACCAAACAATGGACACTTTACATCAGAGGCAAAATGCCCCAAATTGTTACACCTGTAACATCTGACGGGCCCCTTCTGAACAGGAGGACCTGTCGGGGCCCCGGTCGGTTTCTGGGGTGGGGGAGGCTGAGAACCCTTCCCTTGGTTCCCTTGGGGACTACTTTGGGGCCCTTTTTGGAACTGCTTCTGTTTACCCCTCTCCCCCCCACTCTTCTGCTGGGGACCCTGCCCACCTTTGGCGGAATCTCCCACGGTACCCTTGTGGACCCTGGTACTGACCCAGCGGTCCGCCTCCTCAGCAAGCTTCCTAGGGTTAGTCAGCCTACTATCTATCAGGTGCTGGCGTAGCTCAGGAAAACAATTACTGGACAAGTGCTCCCATGCCATTAAATCAAGAAACCCTTGATAATCATTTACCTTACTACCCTTTACCCAACCATCCAGCGCTCTGCAAAAGAAAGTCACATACTCCACATACGTACTATTGGGAATCTTAGTGCAACCCCTGAACCTCTGTCTATATAACTCAGGGGTCAACCCATACCTAGCCATCAATGCTTCCTTCATATGGGCATAAGAATTATGAACATCAGCAGGTAAATCTAACAGTGTGTCCCGCCCTTCACTCAGGAACCGTCCCCAAAACCCCGCTCCCCAATCTCTCTCAGGGACCCGGTGGGAAGACATGGCTACCTCGTAGGCTCTGAACCACTGCCCGATGTCGTCATTCTTGAAGAACTCCTTCACTACATCCTTGGGAATATAAACTCTTGGTTCCGCCGGTACTGGCGGTGTGCTGCCACCAGAGGGATTAAGCTCCAAACTTTTTGCTTTCAGCTCCAGCTCCCTCAGCTTCATGTCATGCTCTAATTGTAGTTTCTTTTCTTCCATGGCTAATCTTTGTTTTTCCATATCCATCTGCCCATGAAGTTTTGCCATCTCCACCTCGTGTGCCCGGGTTGCTGCCCTGTCTGCCAACTCTTCTGGCGACAGGCCTCTGCCAAACTCATGGACACTTTCTGGTGGAACCATTTCCACCTGATTCTCTGGTGCCTTTGACTCATACCAGGCCCTCAGCGCCTTCACGAGTTGGGTCTTGTTTTTCAATCCAGTTTGGGCAATTCTGAACTTGGAGCAAAAACCTTTCAATTCTTCATTTGTATAGCCCTCAAGCGCGCCTTCTTCCCAATCTATGTCCTCAAATCCAGAGATTATAGAAGCTGCCCTTTCGGCGGGAAGTGAACCAGGCATGGCTCTAACAAGGGAGATTCTTGGCAAAACAAAAACAATTGCTAGTCTTGTGGCTGTGTTACTGGTCTGCTCTCACTCCGTGGTGATCAGTGATTCACTATATGCAAACCACAAATGCAAATCCGTAAATCCTCACCGCTGCCACCAATGTTAGAAATGAGGGGGCTCTGGTTGACGCAGGTGTGAACCCACAACAAGCAGGGACCCTTTACTTCTTGTCAGGGCGAAGGATGACTCCGCAGAATAACCCCTGCTCACCCTCTAGGTGCGTGGCGCGAGCAGTCTAGGCTAAGTCTCAGGCGTACACGGTTAAGCAAATGCAATTACACATACAGTAAACCCCTTGCATGCACCACAAACGGACACCAATCAGGAAGTATATAAAAATAAGCTTTTATGTAGATTCAGCAGATTCAAATACAAGGCCCAGTAACGTTGAACTGATGGGGCCACAATTCTTAGGAATACGGTAAAGTTCTCTTTGTTACGGAAAGTTCCCTAGGCGGGCACAAGGGAACTGTAGGCCTCAGCGCACTTCGTGCTGAGGCGGCGACCGGGAAGCACACGGCAGATGACAGGGAAATCAGAAAGTTGCGGACCCTGGATCCGATGCGAGCTCGCGGTCGAGTTCGTAAGTACAGTACCTTGTTTCTTGATGCAAAGGCGGGTGCGGGATTTCAGCGGCTCTTCGACAGAAGAGCGAGGCGGCATCCGGGGCTCCCACACTTCACGATGGGGGTCTGATCTTCAGGCTCACGACAACAGCGGGGTGTTGCTGGTGGCGGGTGAACAAAGCGGGGCAGCCGGGCATGCAGATACGTCCGGGCCGTCCGAGGCTTGGAGATGCTCACAACGCCGATTTCGGCGGGAGGGTGAAGGTGCACAGCGAGCCTCCAGCGAGCGAGGTGACAGGGGCAGCCCAGCACAGCGTAGGGGGAGCGGCTCCGATCGAGCGAGGCTCTTCCCAAGGCGGGGGCGGCTAAGCAGTCCTTGTCACGGCTCAAGGAGGGACTGGGGCACGAGGGTCACAGCTCTGGCGAGGGAAAGGACACCACAGTCCAGTGGCAGGCGAGTGAAGATCAGGTGAGCCCAATGGTCCTGGGGCTCAGTTCAGGGGGCAAGCTCAGTTCCAAGCCCTTGGAGATCGTTTTGGAAAAGCACAAGTCTTGAAAGTAAAAATAAAGCAAAGTCTTCAGCAACAGTTTCTCTTCTCCCCTTTGGCAGCAAGGTCACCACTGCAGGCCAATCCCCTAGGATAGGGACAGTCTTCCTCCTACAGCTTTCCCGGTGCCTCCTCCTCAGGCAGAGATTCTTCTTGGTCAAAAGCGGATCTAGTTTCTTAGGAGCAGGGCTCCTCCATTTATACAGCAAATCTTTTGTTCTCCCAGGCCAGGGGGTCCTTTGCCTAGTCCAGTCCGGTTTCTGAGCACTTTGTTTACGCGATGCAGGCTTCTTCTTTCAGAGTGCAGGGCAGTGTCCTCAGACACTCCACAGGGGGCGGAGCCGGCATTGAGGTGGTAGAGCACTGTCCTATTCAGAGCCTAGGAGCACTCCTCCCACCCATCTACCTGTCGATCGTCCTATTCACCACCAGGCTACATAGCCCTGCCCATCTGGGTTCCCCCAGCCCTGTCACTCACACCAGCCAGACATCAGATACACATCACGCAGAGGCGGGCTGAAATGTTTAGGCAAGCAAAGGCCAGCTTTCTAAAAGCGGCATTTGCAAACCCGGAATATTAAAATAAACCTTGCGAAAAGATGTACCTTATTATTCCGAGTTCAGGCATACTAAACTCGATCTTCTACCATGTTCCCTGGGTCGGTTAGGATCATAGAGTGTAACAATCCAGGCCACCCATACTGGCCTATGAGAACAGGGTAGCCTTACAGTAGTGAACAACAGGATGGCGGTCATTCACTACTAGGACATGCCACGCATCCAGGCTTGTCCTACCTTATGCTTGCAACGCACCCTGCCCGTGGGCCTACCAGAGGGGTGACTAACATGAAGTTAAGGGAAGGTTTTAGGGACCGGCAAGTGTGGGCACTTGCCAGTCAGCATGTCAGTACCAGACTGCACGCAGGCTCTGCGATGGCAGACCTTAGACATATTTTACCGGCCGCTTCTGTGGGTGGCACAACCCGTGCTGCAAGCCCACCAGCGGTGTTTGCATTTACATGCCCTGGCGCTCCTGGCGCACTTTACTGGGGTCTGACAGTAAATCAAACAATCCAATCATGGAATCCAACCAACATATATAATTTACAAGGGGGCACTCGCACCGCGACACTGGTTGGCAGTGGCACAGCGCGCTGAGCGGCCAACACCATAAAAGCACATGAGGCACAGCGACAAAAAGAGGAAGGGAGACTCACGCCAAGGTGCCAGGTCTAACAGGCTTCCTCCATAATTCAACTGTTAGACAAAGACCTTTTTACTAACGAACCAACTGTCCTTGCACCTGCGGTGAGATCACAGAGTGAAGAAATACTTCGCGTCTTTTAATTCTACAATTTACTGCAGCCCAAAACCTCTACTAGAATAAATCACTTGCGGCCTACTGCATTCAGCTAACATAAGAAATACCAGGCCCTTCTCTTCAACGATATATGTGACTTCGAGCCTCTACTAGGTTAAAGACACTATTAAATTACATTCTAACATTAGTGCTTCTAATTTCACATACGTGAATAAACGACATACATGAATTAATTCGATCGGGTTACACATTTAGTCTGATACACTGCATTAAACAGAAACTTATCGTTATGCATTTTCTAAATACATCCATTATACATTTCCGCGTCTTCTAACGCTTCTACAGGATACTATAGCTACCACATTTCTTAATACATTTCACACAAAATAGCTAAGGATACATTCATTATATGCGGGTGCCAACTAACACTGAATATGATGCACCCCTACGATTTTCAAATCTTTAAGCGCTACATCACTACTCCAATAGTCAAACTTTGTGTCACAGCCTGATCTGACAGGCAGCTGCAGGGGTCAGGAAAGGTCAATCAGAATAAACAAACTTCTTTTCTCCTGTGTTGAAATGGAAAAGGAAATATCCAAGCAGCAGGACGGTAGGCAAAAGTTACTCCTTGCCAATGTGTCCCCTTGCCATGTCCCTATTGTACCTCTAGGACATAGCCCAGCTTTCTAAAAAGAGTTACTTGATTGGGTGTGGGCTTTTTCTCATAGCCATGCCCAATCATGTAACTGCCAGAACAGGTAGAAAAACAACGTTCGGAGGAACGTTCTAAATTATAGTGCCCACTTTCTAGTGGCCTTCATGTCCTCACTTCGAGGGCCAAGGCTCATGTTTGGGTGGGCCTGGCCCACCCTGCCCACCTGGCTACAACCGTGCCTGGAGACAGGCGGGGCTGGAATTCTCTCGATGACCTCCCTGATAAAAACTCACAACCCTCGGCTCCTTGGAAAGAACAAACAGCAACAGATAGTGTAAGCGATATAAAAGTATAGTTGATAATGGAGGCCGAGCATAGACCTATTAAAGCCAAATTTGCTGGGCGGTCCTCTGACGCCATGCCGTTAAGCGCTCTCACCCCTCGGTATTCATTGTCAAGTACAACATTTTCCCCGCACTTATCTTTCCGATTCCTAAGGGGGACTGTCTGAGGATGAATGTTCCGAAAGTTGTTCTGTTTGTTGGATGAGAAACTCATCAGTTGCTTCTGTGCTGGTCCTTTTCGATTCTCTTTTTTGCATGTTATATATTATCAAGCATTCTAATAAAATATTTTTAGCACACACAAAATTCCCAGTAAGGATGATCTCGGGCTCGGGTATACAGTGCTTGTGAGACAGAATGATCCCTTTAATTTTCTTAATTATTGTGTTTTTTGAAGTGGGAGACGGTTGAATGTTATATAAGCAGCGCCCAGTCAAATGTTGCACTTGATATTAGTGTGGCTAGGAGACCTGGGCCTGGTTCTATGAACTCTATGTGCTCTGCCACAGCAAGACATTTATAGGTTGTCACCCCTCCTGAAGAACAGCCACAATTTTTCATTTTTCCGCCGGTTTGTAATATACGGAGTATCATTGGTTGCTGGGAGGAAAGACTGCCCAAGTTTCCTGTGGTGCAACTATATCAAACTTAATCAGAAAGCGAGACGTTATCACTCGCTAGTTTGCTTTCAAGGCAAGCAGTGTTCCAGGTTCAGAGCCTAATGTTGTGTGATGAGGCCATTTCCATGGGCAAAGATGTCATTTTTCACTCCTTTTGTATAGGACACCTGAGAGACAACTCTAGTTTGAGCTTGAATTGCTTGTAAGATTTTGTGAGGGTTGGCTGACTGGGCCCTTGATCAGGGCTGGTGAGATACTGCAAGCTCCTCTTAGCACAGAGAAGGTAGATGAGGCTACTGTGCCTGTCAAGCCAATTTGCTAAGCTTTAAACTCTCATGTTTGCATTTGACGCACCCCTAAGGTAGGTCCTAGGTAGGCCACAGGGCAGGTTGCATTGTAATTCAAAGGTTGGGCATGTACCTTTATGTTTACCCTGTCCTGGTAGTGAGGAACTTCTAAAAAAACTTTTCACTACTGTGAAGCCTACCTCTACAACAGGATAACCTTGTGTTACCTTATTAGGTTTAATAATGGCTAACCTTTCATTGGTAACAGATGAACATTTCATATTTGATGTCTGAGAAATTATAATAAAAAATCATCTTCAATGGTAAAGCCCGATTTTAAGTTACGATTTTGAAAACGCCACTTTTAGAAGGTATTAAAAAACACAGAGTCCTACATTTGCGCTCCTTTACTGCGGCACTGCTGTAAGCGGGAACAACTCCCTCAATTGTATGTAAAGTTCATCCATGTATTCCACTTTTGATCATAGTAATCAATATAATTTGTAAAATCCTTGTTTCTGGTTTTATTTATATGGTATTCTTCACCACAACGGAGACAGTCGAATCCAATTTGCAATTATTAGACATTTCTTAATACAAGCTGTATGCCAATCTAGGCTTCATACAACCGTTTGAGCAAATTGATCTCCATATGAAGTAAGCACAATGTATCCCAATGCATTTCGTAACCCGAGGGCTCTTCATCAGGGGAATCTAAAACATATAAAATGAACAGTGTAACTCATCTGATCCAGTGTAGCACATATAAATGGCAGAAAAACGTTTTATAAAAAAAAACACTTTAAAAAAACCCAGTCTCCTTAAAATATCCTCCCTTCATCCACCTCAGTGAAAATCATAATTCTGAGTACTTCGCCCTACTCTGCACTGCTCATAAACAAACATGCTCTTGACCTATACACTGCACAATCATACCGCTAGAACATGCACACCCCTAACTGCATCTATACTCAAATATCGTCCTCTCCCCTCTCTATCTAGCTAACCTCTCCTCCTCTAACTTGCTACTTCCTTCAAACTCAACCACTCTTTCATCTCATCTATCAGTGTTAGTCCACACGCTCACACTCACTAATTACCATCTATTATCTAATCAATCCAAAACCCCTAATCCCCATTATTCCATGCATCCTCCTCCCCGTTCCTACTCTGTTTCATTATTATCACTCACCCTCCTACATGTTGTACCTCGCTATTAAACATTACACTAACATTCCCTCATCACAAGCAAACACATAAATGCTCCGAATCCACTTACTTCCCATTGTTATCGCTCTGCTCCCTGCATACCAGCCCCATACTTTCCCCTTCAAACCACAAACATGCCTTCTCACGGCATCATGCTGTATCTCTCTCTCAACACGCACCCGCCTGCATTAATCTCACCTGCTTTAGCTTCATTCCAGTAAATAACTACATCCTTATACTTCCGGAGTCGTCTGTGGTGTTCTCTGGCTCCTGTCACTGCTCGTCGGGATGGCGACCGCCGGGTAGTCGCGACTGAGGGCCTACTTGGGACACAAAACTCAGGAGCCAGGGATGTGTGTTACTTGGTCCGGCGTCGTAGCCCTAGTCGCGTACGTACGCGCGTACCTGTACTTTATTAACTTTATTAACGCAAACCACGTGACTGGACGCGTACGCATAGAGCATATCGCGTCACTGTCACAACATTATATTCCTCCCCAAACAACAAGAAAAACAACTGTAGCTACTATACTTCCGGCATTGGACTACTCACTCACCTTAGGCTCGACATTTCAACATTCCCAAATAACAAAAGTGGAACAGTCTTACGTAAGGTAGTCCTTAAGACGGCAGGAGGGCTCTGGATTGTTCCGCAGGCTGTACTGCTATGCGCCCCGGCCTTGTGAGCCCCTGGTATCTCCACCATGCTCCTCGACAGGAGGCCTCGCTTCGGGACTCGGTCGCCCCGGACTTGCAGCCATATCAGACATCTCTCCCAGTGGAAGTGACCAGGGACTGTCAGATTCTCCTGCGTCCTCTCGGGATGGTTCCATCTCTCTGCTACCAGCTTCGGCGCTGTCCACTCGCCGGGCGTTCCGGATGTCATCTCCCTGGTCGGGAGGTGGCTCTGCTTGTCGAGGATGATATCTTTTAAAATGCGACACATTTCGGGTTATTGTCTCTCTCCCGCGGATGGCAGTGATACAAGTTCCTTTGACGGACACTACCGTCCAGGGCTCCTTTTCAAAAGTCAGACGGAATTTACTTCCTTGGGCTCGGTTCTTGAGCAATACAGTATCCCCTCGGATGATATCTGGCACAACGGCTCTCCGCCTTGCACTGACATGGGCATGGGTTTTTCGTCTCCTGGCATCAATGGTACTGTCCTCAGGAAGTCCCGGCCTCCAGTCAGGGTAATGAGGAATAGAGTCAGTAACTATTCTCCCCATTAGTAGGTGTGCAGGGGCCACCCCGGTGGTGGTATGGGGCGTCTGGCGATAACTCCGCAGAAATGTAAATATAGCCAACTCTACTGATTGGGCTTTGTCATGTGCAATGCGAATTACCTTGTTAAGTGTTCGCACGAACCTTTCGGCTTCCCCATTCGGCGATGATGAATACCCAACTCTTGTAGGTATGAGGCAAATTTTTGACTTTGGAAAGGTGATCCATTGTCAGTTCTTATCTCTTTCACGAGTCCATGGGCAGCCACGATCTTCTCGATTTTCGGTATGACTTCAATGGCGCTGAGGGCCGACAGTATCTCCACTTCAGGATACTTAGAATGATCATCGATGGCTACCAGGGTATGGCGTCCGTCTGGGAGGCTGCCAAAATCAATACTCACTCGGGACCACGGGACCCTCACCCTCACCCGAGGTTCCACGATGACAGGAGCAGGACAGGGTGCCTTCCCAGTGACCTGGCACGACGGACATGTGCGGACCGTAGCCTCCACCAAGTCGTCCATTAACGGGAACCAGACCTTTGTGCGAAGTCTCGATTTGGTTTTGACCATGCCCTGATGTCCTACGTGGGCGAGGTCCACCACCCTCTGTGTTCGGGAAGTCAGAATTACCAACCGGTGTCCTCGTAGCAAACACCCAGTGTCATCCTCGGTGAGTTCATCCCGGACATGGTATAACCCGTCCATTATTCATTGTGCGGTGGCTGTTAAGCTCTTCCACTCCTCCTTTTCTTTGTGCCAGCTGTTATTCCGGATGGCTCCCTTGGCGCGCTGCAGACACTCATCTTGGCCTGTGGCTTCCCGTAGACTGGCCATGGAAATAGGTATGGGGCACGATCGAGCGGTGACACACCTAACATACTCCTCCGTGTCAGCGGCCTCCTCCATTTCCTGGGCCGTGGCTTTCCGAGGATGGCGGGACAGGTAGTCAGCTGGATTTTTGGAGCCAGGCTGATACTCCACTTTACAATTATAGTTCTGGTGCTGGAGCATCCACTTCTCGATTCGCGGTGGCGGCTTAGTCGAGGTCCCTGAGAAGAGTGCCACCAGCGGTTTGTGATCCGTAGCTACCACAAACGGTTTTCCATACAGATATAGGTGGAAGTGGTGGCACCCCCAATGGATGGCGATAGCTTCCTTCTCTATTTGCGAGTATCTCTGTTCGGTCGTAGTTAGAGATCTGCTGGTGAATGCTACTGGGATCCATTCTTCTTGAGGGTTCCTTCTTTGCAGGAGGACAGCTCCCAATCCGGCCGGACCAGCATCCACGGCGACCAATGTCAACTTGGAGGGGTCGAAAAATGCTAGGGTAGTGGCTTCCGAGAGAGCCTCCTTGATTTTCTCAAAGGCCTGGGCCTGTTCCTCACCCCACTTCCACGTGGTAGATTCTTTGGTCAGCTCCCTCAGCGGCGCTGTCAGGTTGGCCAAATCTTGGATGAATCTTCCACAGTAATTGACCATTCCAAGGAAGCTGCGGACTTCCGTGATGTTGGTGGGGGCGACAGCTTCTTTAACGTCCCGCACTTTCTCAGGGTCTGGGTTGACTCCGTCCGCCGAGAAAGTATAGCCGAAGAACTGCAGTTTTGTGCATAGAAATTCGCACTTCTCTCGGTGAAGAGTGAGACCAGTATCTCGTATCCGGCGTAACACTTGGAGCAGCTGATCAATGTGTTCTTGGACAGTTTTGGCGTGAATCATGATGTCATCGCTGACATTGATTACTCCTGGGATGCCTGCAATTAACTCCTGTATCACATTTTGGAACACCTCCGCAGCACTGGATACCCCAAAGCTCAGCCTGGTGTATCTCCGGAGTCCCACATGTGTAGAAAAAGTGGTGATATTGCGGGAAGCTTCGTCCAATACCAGCTGGTGATATCCGGACCTAAGATCCAATTTTGAAAACCAACAGGCCCCTGCCATTTCTCCGATGAGATCATTATTGTGGGAGTTATGTGTCGTTCCTGCTTGATCGCGACGTTGGGGAGTCGCATGTCGACACAGATCCTCACCGCGCCTGGCTGTTTGGGCTTCCGGGCAACAACGATGGGAGAAACCCACGGCGTGGGACCGGACACTTTTTCGATTATCCCTGCTGCCTCTAGCTTCTTGAGTTCCTCCTCCACCAATGGCCTTAGGTGAAATGCTATACGCTGATGTCGTAGAGCGATGTGCTGGACCGTGGGGTCGATGTGGAAATGGATTTCTTTGCCTCTGAACTTTCCGATCTCCCGGAAGACCTCCTCAAACTCGCCTAGGATGTGCTGCAGGGATTCCTGATGTACTCCGAACGCAAATGTCACGACTCCCAAGTCCTCGGCTGCTCGGCACCCCAGCAGCATCCCTTGACCATCTTCGGTGACGTACACGTTGGTGGTGACTGACTGCGTGCCGTGGGATATTACCGTCTTGAAACGCCCTCGTATTTTCAAGGGAGCTTCCTGGCCATACGCAAACACCGTGATCGTCGAGGGGTGAAGAGCTGGCTTCGGGTGCATGGTGCTGTGCAGAGCGGCGGCCATGATGTTGATGGTGGCGCCCGTATCCACGACTGCGGTGACCTCCTGCGACTCCACTCGGATGCTGCATTGTGGGAGACGTCGTGCCCTACGGGTGGCAGTGCCAATCATGTGGATTTTGTGCACTACTCTCTCCTCCTCTTCATCGTCATCCATGTCACTGGGTGCTGGATCTTCTTCCTTGAGAGTGTTCGCCGTTTGTCGGGGTCTGCGGTATCTCTTTGACCGGCATACCTTTTCGAAGTGATTAAACCTTCCGCACCCGAGCACCTTTTGCCTTTCGCGGGGCACTCCGCTGCTGCGTGCAGCGGTCCTCCGCAGTATCCACACGACTTTTGCTGTCCTGGGGACTGGGGTCTTGCTCCTTTCTTACTCCCCCTCTGTGTTGGTCTGGTCGACACCGCGTGTACCGGTTCGGTCTTCACTGGCGCTTGAAGAGCGGCTTCCATGTGCACCGCCCGCGCTTTCGACAACTCTTTAGTCCGACCCATCGTTAGAATCTCCGCCAGTGACTTCCCGGACTCTTCCAGTATGCGCTCTCGCAACTTGGCCGAGGCGCAGCCCTGGATAATCTGCCCTCTGATTTCCTCGGTTTCATCCCGGAACCCACACGTGGCGGCAAGGTTCTTCGGACGGGCGTGATACGTGTCTAGGGATCCTTCCAGAAGCTGGCGCGCTTGTCGGAAGATGAACCTCTCATAATCGCGGTTGGCCATCGTCTCGAAGTGTTCATTGAGGGCGGCTATCAATGTTAGGTGTGTTTTAGGAGTGGCCTCCGCTAGCGTTTTGACGATATTGTGAATGTCTTTTCCACCCAGGTGTATGATCATTGCCCTTTTCTGGTCCCTATGGACCTTGGTTGCCTCGAAGAAGATACGCAACCGATCCTCCCAGTCCTTTCACTTGCCCGCAATCGTCGAGGGTGGCCCCTCTACGATGAATGGTTCAATTGACGGTATTGTGGCCATGGCTATTGCTCTGTGCCGTGCGTGGTCCTCCCTGGTGTATGCAGGTGTGTGTGTGTCGCCTGGTGGGCTCCTCGTGCTCGTGGGCCTTTCCTTTCTCTGGGGCGCTCCCCTGGAGTCCTTGTGCGCGTGTGCTCAGGGTCGTCTACTGCACGCTGGGCCTGCACTTGACTGATGAGCCTCCCTCCTACTAGAGGTCGTGACGACTAGGCCTCAATGCCTTGGTAGGACATTTGTCCCTTTACATCTTTAGTGTTCTGTTTTGCTGTTTTTAATTATTGCTGTGACCTCCCAGCAGTTGGGGCCCCAATTGCACATTCATCGGTACTCACAGGGCCTGCACGCGTTGGGGCGCCACCACCGGCACCCTTGAGGGCCTGGACCACGTGGCTGGCAGGCTGCCGGACTGCGCGCTTCGTGCTCGAGCACTGTAACATTTCCACCGGGCGGTGCAGTTTTGCCACGCACCAGGCTCCGCGCGATGCACGGGGGCCCGCACTCCGCGCTGCACCGGGGCACGAGCGCCGCGAGCCAAGAGCAGCGCTCGCAGCCGCCACACCAGTGCGCCACACATCGGCGAGGGCACGCCCACCCTCGTCGCCAGTTTGTGGTGTTCTCCGGCTCCCGTCACTGCTCGTCGGGATGGCGACCGCCGGGTAGTCGCGACTGAGGGCCTACTTGGGACACAAAACTCAGGAGCCAGGGATGTGTGTTACTTGGTCCGGCGTCGTAGCCCTAGTCGCGTACGTACCCGCTTACCTGTACTTTATTAACGCAAACCACGTGACTGGACGCATACGCATAGAGCGTATCGCGTCACTGTCACGACATTACAGTCGTCCATCCATACGCTCTTCACTCACATTCACTTAAATACCTAACAGACATACTCATTAGCACCCCACGTGACGATTTTACCCCTCCCATTTATCCAATGTAATCCACAAACTAAATACTATAACTCCCATAATGCACTTCCCTGCCCCACTAAAATAGCGGAACACATTCCTCGTTAATGGTTAACTCCCAACAGCTAAATTCCCATCACCTAAATTAAGTCCCAAATATGCTAATCTCATCGTACCCCAGACGTAACAACGTAACGTACGACGTAACGTACGGTGCTGCATCACTGTGCCCAATTATCTCTATGGTGTTCCTGTTAACTGCACAACTAATAAACTGTGCTACAGTGACAATAATACATAAAAGAGTGTATAAAAACAATACACGAGAAGCAAACAAAAAGTGAGCGACACTCTTATTTGCCAAATGAATCGATGCATCTGTCCAACTTCCATGTTCAAAAGATTTTCTAATGCCTTCATATTTACGCTGTCTCCGCAGTGATAAACACAGTCTTGTAATGTTCTCCAATTTTTCACTATAAATTTTCAATCTGTGGGGTGCAATAACTCGTTTGACGTGATGAATTCTGAAAGAAAGGACAATTTGAGCATGCACTCCTTCCCTTAATACGAAACCAACTTGCAGACTTAATTGAAAAGTGCGTGCTGACAGTCATTGCGGATCGCCCCCAACCGCTGATACTACTGAAGTATTAAAAAAACAGAGCCCTACATTTGCGCTCCTTCACTGCCGCACTGCTGTAAGCAGGAACAACTCCCTCAATTGTAAGTAAAGTTCATCCAGGTATTCTACTTTTAATCATAGTAATCAATATAATTTGTAAAATCCTTGTTTCTGGTTTTATTTATATCGTATTCTTCACCACAATGGAGACAGCCGAATCCAATTTGCAAAGTTTATTAGACATTCCTTAATACAAGCTGCATGCCAATCTTGGCTTCGTACAACCGTATGAGCAAATTGATCTCCATATGAAATAACCACAACGTATCCCAATGCATTTTGAGCCCTGAGGGCTCTTCATCAGGGGAATCTAAAACATATAAAATGAACAGTGTAATTCATCTGATCCAGTGTAGCACATGTAAATGGCAGAAAAACGTTTTTCAAAAAAACACTTTAAAAAAACCCAGTCTCCTTAAAATATCCTCCTTTCATCCACCTCAGTGAAAATCATAATTCTGAGTACTTAGCACTGCTCATAAACAAACATGCTCTTCAACTGTACACTGCGCAATCATACCGCTAGAACATGCACACCCCTAACTGCATCTACATTCAAATATTGTCCTCTCCCCTCTCTATCTAGCTAACCTCTCCTCCTCTAACTTGCTACTTCCTTCAAACTCAACCACTCTTTCATCTCATTTATCAGTGTTAGTCCACAAGATCACACTCACCCTCCTACATCTTGTACCTCGCTATTAAACATCACACTAACATTCCCTCATCACAAGCAAACACATAAACACTCTGAATCCACTTACTTCCCATTGTTATTGCTCTGCGTCCTGCATACCAGCCCCATACTTTCCCCTTCAAACCACAAACATGCCTTGCTCACGGCATCATGCTCTATATCTCTCTCAACACGCAGGTGAGATTAATGCAGGCGGGTGCGTGTCGAGTCGGCGACGTTGGTCATGGCATTCTGTAAATTGACCCTGGTGGTGGTGGTGTCTTCCGTGAGAGAGAGGATGAGTTGGGTGTCGTCAGAGTATGAAATTATGTTGAGTCCATGGGCGATGTCGGCCAGTGGGTCATGCAGGCATTGAAGAGGGTGGGGCTAAGGGAGGATCTTTGGGGGACTCTGCAGTAGATTTTCTTGGGATCAGAGGTAAAAGGCAGTAGGCAGATTTTCTGTGTGCATCCTGTGACGAAGGAGGTGATCCACTTAAGGGCGTTTCATCTGATGCCTATTTGGTGGAGTCTGATGATGAGGGCTACAGTTTCGCCATGGTAGATCATGTATATGATGTTGTCGGTTGCAGCTATTAAGGCTGTCTTGGTGCAGCAATTGGAGCGGAAGCCAGACAGGGTGGCATTGAGTAGGTTGTGTCCTTCCAGGTGGTATTTGAACTAGCGATTGATGTTTTTTTCCAGGACCTGCCCAGGAAGGGGAGCAGCAAGATGGGGCAGTAGTTCTTGAGCTCGTTGGGATTGGCGGAGGGTTTCTTCAGAAGTGTTTCACCGCTGTGTGTTTCCGAGCATCGAGAAAGGTGGCTGTAGTGATAGATGAGTTGAGGATATTGGTGAGGGCGCTGCTGATTTCCTTTAGTCCCAGGTTGAAGGCATCGTGGGGGCACGGGTCTGTCGGTGCTCTGGAATGAATGGAGGTCAAATTGGTGATCAGCATGGTAAGATGTGTCCATTCAGTGAGGTGGCTGTGGGAGTTTCCGGTGTGTGTCAGGAAGTGGCCAAAGTTGGCTGGCTGTGGGTCGAAGTTGCTGTAAATGTCTGTTATCTTGTTGTGGAAGTAGTCAGCTAGGAAGTCTCAGAGGGCTTGGGAATGGCGAATCATGGTCTCAGTGGCCGACGGGTAGGAAAATTCTCTCAGGATGATGAAGAGTTTTTTTGTGTGGTTGGTGCTGGCTTCGATGCGGGTGGTTAGGGCATCCTCTTTGGCTTCCTTGAGGCAGTGGTGGTATTTGCTGAGGGCCGATTTGAAGGTGATGAGGTCTGAGGGGTTCCTGCTGGAGCGCCATTGTCTCTCCAGTGGCTTGCACTCACGTTTGGAGGTGCGGAGTTCAGGGGTAAACCAGCCGGAGTGTTTGGAGGGTTTCCTGGTGCGGTACATTTTCACAGGTTCGATAGTGTTGGCTCAGCTGGAGATCCACTGGCGAAGTTTTGGACAGCTAGACCCAGGTTGCTGGTGGGGAGGTCTGATAGTGTTGAGCGTGGCAGTCCATTGGGTCTTAGTGATATTGCTACATTTGCAGTGGGGGTGTGTGGGAGGTGTGGGGGTGGGTTGTGGATAGCCTGCGATGGAGAGGTGGCAATGCTGTGGTCTGTCTACGTAACTTTTGTGGCATGGCTGAATTTGATTATGTTGCTTACTGTGAAGATTGGGTCCAAGGTGTGTCCTGCAGAGTGTGTTGGGCTGGTGACCAGTTGCTTGAGTCTGATGTTTCTCATGTTTTCCAAGAGTTTGGCAGAGTTGGTGTCAATGAGATCTCCGAGGTGGTAGTTGAGGTGACCAAGGAAGATGTAGTGCTTAGAGTCAATTGTCAGGGGGGCAATGAGTTCAGAGATGGCATTTCAGAAGCCTCGGCAGTGGCCTGGGGGTCTGTAGGCAAGAGTTCCTCTTATAGTAGTGTTCACGTTGATTTGAATCTGGAAGTTGAGGTCTTCCTTGATTGATGAGATGTCATCCTCAGTGGTGGTGCATAGGAGGGTCTCTGTGTTATCGATGGTGATGCCTCCACTGTGTTCGTTGGCCTGGTCTATGTGTATCATCTTGTAGCGACGGATGCATGTCCTGCTGCTGGAGAAGAGGGGGCAGGCACGTTCATGGTGCCTCTTTGCAGGAGAGGGCTGCTGTGTTGAGGGTGGAGTGGGCATAGACTGCTCAAATAGTGTTGGCACCAGGGCTTGCAGGCACAGTCATGTCATGGCACTCTAGCAGTCACTTCACTGCCCTTCTGAAGGGTCACAGCCTTGATCATATCTTATTAAGTCCCTTTCATCGTAACGGAGCCCTAGAAAAACATTTTTAGTGTTTGTCAGGGGGCACGGTCTCAGGACTGGGTTAGGCTCAGACTGAGAATGCTGGTGGAGGGATTTGTTTTTTCTTCTTTCCCATACATGGAAATGTCCAAAAGGCACTCTTTCTTCTTCTTGCAAAGCAAGTGGCTGTGCTTCCATTCTCTGTACTCCAACAGGTACTTTGTTTTCCATTGCAACATGCCATTTAGAGTTACTTGTTGGAATCTTTACATATCATTTTACCTTAAGAGCCTGTAGAGTGGTACCATGAGGCAAAACCTACAAATGATCACAACAAGCTCTAAACACATTAAAATGTTTTTTTGCAATCTCTGCTCACCTTTTTCAAACTTGGGAACATTTGTGTCAGTTTGCTCAAGACAGGGCTCAAAAGCACTGTTTGAGCATTCAATTCAAACTTACTTGCATTGCTGTTGTCACAAATTGCCAGCAGTGTCAGTGGGATAGTCGTGCCGAAGGAGGCAACACACACTCAGTTGTTAAGATATGAGTGGGTAGGTGGGACATGTGAAAGATTCTCCATGCAAAAAACATACAAAGTGGGGTACAGGTACTCAAGTCATGGGCAGTACGGCTACATGGGAGGCTCAAAGCAGCAGGGCCGTGCATCTCTGGGTTTGGGCCCATTCTCTGCACTCAATACACTTGTGGCAGTCTGCCTCTTCTACTCAGCTCAAAGAAAAACGTCTATCCTTGACTAACAGCAACATGGTGCTCTGCCTTTTGCCAATCCTCTTTCTCATCAGATGCACAGAACAAAAAAAAGGCATAGTTGAGCTGATAATGTGGCATCAGGCACCAGTCTGTATCCTAACGTTACTGCAATTGGTGGCAGTCTAACCGGTCTTTCAGGTGCTGACCTACTCATAAATATTGTAGGGATCCAACCAAATACAAGTTCATCTCATGTTATCCGTCATATACTGATTAAACAGGAGTTGCTTAGACCCCATGGTGATAGGAGACACTCCTCAATAATCACTCATGATTATAGACTCATTCAAGATGGATTAACTTTATTTGCTAAGGAGTACAAAAATAAACCGTAAACATAACTACCTGAAATTACATGTTTGTCTTCAAATGTTGAGAATTTTATCAGGTCCTCCAAATATGAATATAAGACAATTCCCCTCTGCATGGTCACCCGCATTTTCTCCTGAATTTTATTGCAGACTTTTAAACTGCTTAGTGGGCCACTGTCCATTGACCACTGTCTGTCCTCTGACCTCTAAAACATGTAGAGAGTATCTAATAACTGACGGGCATATTTAATTCTTTTATAAGACCATAGTATATGGAGGAGAAACTACACCCATAGCATGGAAATTTAAATGCCGCCTGTGCACCGTGGCACTTATTGTGGCAATCACTACTGTGTCAGGTGAAAATATGGCTTCAGACCTACCTTGTGTAGCATGACAACAGCAGCTTGAAACCAGCTGCACAGACCTGTCAAAACAACCCTTTTGACAGGTAGAAAAATCAGTGCTTACTTTGTGCCGGTGCTTGTTGGTACTCTGTACAGATGCTTATTTAAAAACAGCTGTGGCACTGCATTCAAGCTAGGCTGGCTGATGACGGCTGATTAGCCAGAAACCAGGATGCTTCTTTCTGGTCCAGGGAAGACATGGCTTGGCAGTTCGGACTGGACTGTTCCCATGAGGCACAGGGTCAGACTGATTTGCATATGGCCAAGTCTGAACTGGGGTGGCGGAGTGAGCTAAAGAATGATGATGGATTAAACCCAGATCTGTTGACTGGGGGTGAATGCTTGCATTGTTCAACACTCCTTCCATCATTCCCTTTGGTTTTGCTTTATTTAAAAACACCGGCACTTTATTATTACAGTCAACCACAAAGTGGCATAATATGCCTTTTTCAGCCCAGCAAAGTGTTTCACTGTGCTATATACTGAACAACAAGAACTAGCACTTAAAGTCAATTCATATAACTTTAGGTGACTTGGAATAGTGCAAAATGGCACACTTTTCTCAGTGTGATGGTTAGTAGTAAGTGCTGGAACTGCCATTTGGCAGACCTACAAGGGACAGTGAATGGTGTGAGCCCATGTGGAATAACGTTGGTCCATGTCACTTCTTATTTACAAATTAACCCCTGAGAAAAACCTTAATTTAAATATTGGATGAGTACTCCTTTGCACACCTTGTTGCCCAAAAAGTAGAGTGCATAATATTTAAGAGTTGAACAAGTGTGATATTAGAAATGGCATGTTCCCCAAGTAACTAGGCCCAAAAAAACATTGTGACTGATCAGGCTGTGCCGGGTACAAAGGAAACAGCAAACTATAGATTGCTCTGTAATGTTAGACCTGCGCCAGATATAGACTATATACAAAGACTTCTTTTCATATTTAAAAAAATCAAATCTAATGATAAAGTCAGATTTTTATCAAATATATGGGAAATGTAATTTTTAGAAGGTTATCATTACCCTACATGCATTAACTCTCCAGCAAGTGCCAAGCTTGCACTTGTCCTGAATCAGGTATGAGAGAGGTGTCAAAACTGCTTCCAAAGCTGAGACAATTGCTTGGGAGTTAGGAACTGTTTTCTTCCTCTGGCAGGAAGCCCATTGGGGAGGGTCTAGAAAATGTATTTACTTCTAAGGGCCCCGCTTCCCTATCACAAGTAAATGTCAAGTGACACTTGAGAAGGCATAAGCCTTTTCCCCCATAATTAAGATGACACCAAACTGAGTAGGGAAGAAACTACAATCAGAACTGGTTTAGAGTGACTACAGAGGAGGTGACTGCTCATTACCCTGGTCTCACTTCTGTAGAAGGAGAGAAAAGTTTCCCAATCTTGCATTTTCAGAATGAGGGGCATTGCAGTAAGGCAAATGGGAACTCCTGAAAAGGTGGGGAGGGTTCCCCCAGCAATGTTTACTACATTGGTTAGGAGTACCCAGGAGTCCCTCCCACCTAATAGCTGGTGTCGGGTATACATGTGTTACCCCAAGGCACAACCTCAAAACCCTTACTGCTAGTATAGGACTAGATCTGCTGAGAGTTTCAAAAATGAATACTAACAGCTACTATATGCTATGTGTGACCCTTTAATTGCAACCAAACAATATCTGTCCAAAACAGCTGATAATCTGGGAGGCAATAAACATCCACTTTTGCCAAAGAACTGGCAGCAATTTATAATATCATTACTGGTAATCAGGGCAATAACAACAATGTGCGTGGGAACATTAAAGCCTATATGACTAGTTCCTTTTATGAAGAATCAGAAAACGTAGTTATCAATACTTATCATCACTTTGCTGTCCGAGTACATAATAAGATGATGGCTCAATGAGGTCCATCCTTATCTTGATGAATGGAAAAAAATATGGGGAATAGCCCCAATCAACTGAAAGGGATTAGAGGAAGTGCAAATTTATTATGGATTATTCCTCATACAAAATTGTACAGAAATTAAAATGTTCCAGTTTTTTTGCCAGCTAACATTACCTGTTTTCTGGAGCCACTTTCATCGTTAGCCCAAGAAAACATTAAAAATTGAGACCTGGAAACAAATCTTCGTGTGGTAAAGCTTTTCAGGTGATTTGAATGAAGACACTATTCTTGTTGCTAATATTTTTCTATTGATATACAATAACATCAGCTGGTTTACAATTCTTGCAAGAGTAAAAATAGACTATGTTTGTTTACAAGCTCATCATTTGCCTACTTATGAGCTAGTTGGAATCAGTTATGGAAATTTGATTGCACATAGGAATCTGCAGCATTCAAGTTAAACTGGAGGTGCAGATTATTCACTTTTGGCATTTTGGCAAGTTTTAACAATAGTCTACAGACTTTAATCCATGAGAACATCACCAATTTAAGTAGCAGTGACCTATAAATCAATCTGATGATGAGTTCATCCTTAATACGTTTTAATGTTTTAAAAAGGTAAATCTTGTATGAAAATAGCAGCAAGAAAAGCAAGCAGACTTTATGATGTGGTGCTCTGACAAGCAAACCAGAGACTGATAACTGTGATAGATGAAATAGATTCTTTTTTTATGGTATGGGCCACTCTAAACACCCAATTTGGACGATTTTTCTGAATTTTCAGGCAATCAATGTGCCTGTAGCAAATACTTTATTTTCTTGGAAGGTATTAAAGATAGGGAAAGGCTTAACAATTTGCCTAGATAAGTTATCCAAAATAGATTACCTGTTTTATTTATGTGTCCAACGTTATGTAAAGAATTAAAGGTACTATGTAAAAACCACAAAATTTCTTCTCAATCCTATTTCAGTCAATATGCCTTGTCCCCTTTATATTTTTTCCACAAAAAATCTGAATATGGGATCTGAGGTGATCTGTCTCATCAGTCTGTGAAAAGATTAAATTGATTCAATAGAAATATTTATATTCCATGTGGGGTGGCATAACCTATGTGTTAGACCTGACATCCCAGAGATGATACTCCCACAAAAGGTTTGAAGGAAAGCAGGTCCAGCATTCCTTCTCAGACAGCAAGGTAATCCTTCAAGCAGCAGGACAAACCTCTGGCAGCAAGGCAATCCTTCTTCTGTAACTTCTACAGTCGACCACTTTATTCTCATCTCATTTAACACACTTCACTTGCAAATCAAACTTTTCCACCCCTTCCATCCACCTGCTTACTGTGGGAGTAGCATGCTCACTACCCTTATATGAAAACAGATTTACTAGGGGTTTGTGATCACTTTGTAACCTAAAGGGAACACCCTACAAATAAAACTTTAAATGTTGGATCACCCATGTACCAGTGTTTCATTCTCTTTCACACAATAGTGAACCTCCGAAACTTTCAGTCTGCTGGAGGCTAAGCCACTACCTTCTCCTCTCCATCATCAAGTTGTGCTAGAACCACTCCCAACCAATGTACGCTTGCATTAAGTGTCAAAACAATCCTCTGGTGGACATCAAAATGCCCTAGGGTTGGCATTTTACCAAGTTCTTCCTTAACTGACCCAAAAGCTCTTGAGTATTCTTCCAACCACTCAAATCTTTTTACTCCCTTTAGAAGCTGTCTCAAGGGATAAACTATTAATGCAAAGTCTTTAATGAATTTGGAGTAATGCTCCCTCAATCCTAGAAAAGATCTTAGTTCTTCTTTGTCTCTTGGTACCAGCGTCTTGACCACTGACTCTTCTAAATCCTTCTGAGAGTTGATACATTCCGCAGAGATGGCATGACCAATATAGTTTACTGTACCAACTGTGAATTGGCACTTTTATCTCTACACTGTCAAATCACATCCACACAGTCTCATTACCACTTGCTCTAGAAACATATGATGATCAACTCTGTCCTTACCATAAACCAAAATGTCATCTTGAAAAAACATTTGTCTGATACCTTCCAAAACCTTTCTCATCACTTGTTGGAAACAAGTCGCCCTGAAGCTAGCCCAAACGGTATCCTAATAAATCGGAAAGCATATATTAGAGTGACAAATTAAAGTTAAATGCCTTGATTCCTTACTTAGCAGGACTTTATAGTATGCTGAAGATATACATATGACACTAAAGACTAGTATTCCCTTTAATATGGTCAATTCTACTGCAATACTGGGTAAGGGTTGTCTATCCACCCAAATATTTCTGTTCGAAACGCAAAGGTCAATACACATTTGGATGTTTTTCCCTCACTCCTTGGGTGCTAACACTACAGCTGCCAGCCACTCAAATTAGTCTATCTTCTCTGTTAAGCATAAGTTTATAACCTTTCGTGCTCTAATTTAAGTGGTTCAAACATCAAGGTGCCGATTCCGATCCTGGAAAAATTTCCCCCGTACGAATCGTATCCGGATTTTTTAGCGTACAAACTGCCAAGTACGATTCGCATGGGAAAAAGTCCATACGAATCACAGTGGGAAAATTTCCCCACACGTCCTCGGGTCGGAAAATATGTCCGACACATCCCCGGACGATTTACCGTACGATTCGGAAAAATGAAGTCCGACCGCGCAAGTACGATCAGTCCCGTCCTTTAGATTTCACAACCGTATGGAAAAAACACCGTACGGACCCAACTCCCATAGCAACCATGGAGACATGTGCCCGCATACTCGCAGAACACCTCACCCCAGACCCCGTATGTACGCGCAGAACACCCCCCCAGCCCCCGTATGTACGCGCCAAACCCCCCCCCAGGCCCCGCATGTACGCGCCAAACGCCCCCCAGCCGCGGATGTACACGCTGAACCCACACCAGTGTATATACGGAGCGTACCCCCACCCGTGTATGTACGGAGCGTACCCCCACCCGTGAATGAATGGAGCGTACCAACACCTCACCAGTGTATGTACGTAGCGTACCCCCACCCGTGTATGTACGGAGCGTACCCCCACCAGTGTATGTACGGAGCGTACCCCCACCCGTGTATGAATGGAGCGTACCAACACCTCACCAGTGTATGTACGGAGCGTACCCCCACTCGTGTATCAATGGAGCATACCCCCACCCGTGAATGAATGGAGCGTACCAACACCTCACCAGTGTATGTACGGAGCGTACCCCCACCCGTGTATGAATGGAGCGTACCCCCACCCGTGAATGAATGGAGCGTACCAACACCTCACCAGTGTATGTACGGAGCGTACCCCCACCCGTGTATGTATGGAGCGTACCCACACCCCACCAGTGTATGTGCGGAGCGTACCCTCTCCCGTGTATGTATGGAGCATACCCACACCCCACCATTGTATGTGCGGAGCGTACCCCCACCCGTGTATGTAGGGAGCGTACACCCAGGCCCCCCCTGTATGTACGGTACGCAACACCACCACCGATGGACGGTGCGGACCAACACCCTGCCCGTGTCTGTACGTACCCTACCCCAGGCCCCTACACCAGCACCCTCACCCAACATCACGCATGTAGGAGTCGTACTAAGCCATAGCAAAGGACAGCACTGTACAACAACATGGCCCATGTACGCACCGTACAGACGCCAAAAACACTCATACTGAACCAGGACAAACAAAAACAACACAAGGAGAGTCAATTTGATGCACACAACACCACAAAACATGTCCAACAAGCCCAAATACATCCTATACACTGACCTGCAACTACCAAACAGCTAAACAGAGGCCCAAAACACAACCACTCCTTATAACACACCCACCCAAAGTTCAAACACAGCCACACCCACAAATGGACCAATAAAAAGGCCCAACACACACAAACCATGATCCTTTGCAACAGATCCACTACTGCCAGACCACAGAGACAACGCACTGCACCATACTACATCCATCAATACACCTTACACTTGCACTCCTTCACACAACCACCATTGCAAACACCCTCTCATCACATTCACATACACACACCTTCACAACCACACTCACACACACACAACCATCCACACCAACACCCCCAAAAACATCCACACCCTCACCCTGACCACTAACAAGAATCCAAAGTTCACAAAGGAGGAGCTGGAGGTCCTTATCGACGAAATCGTAAGAGTCGAGCCACAGCTCTTTGGAACATTGGTCAGACGGACCAGCATATCCGAAAAATCAGCCATGTGGGAGAGTATTGTCAATGCTGTGAATGCTGTTGGGTCCACCAGAAGGACCAGGCATGAGTGCCAAGCCAGGTGGTACGATCTGCGGAGGACAGTCCGCCGAAAAATGACGGACGAGCACAACCAGGCCAACATCACTGGAGGAGGGCCGCCCCGCAGACCATTACACTACCATCCCTGGGAGGAGAAGGTGATGGCCACGCTGCCGCCGGTGGGAGTAGACGGAGTAGAAGGAGTCTGAGAGCCTGGTGAGTACACAAACAACTCACCTCACATGGGGGGAACGCCATACACAACCAAAATACCAATCATGCACGCAACCCCCCCAAAGCCAGCACCGGACACAACCACACTCCAAAAACACACACATGCCACTAGCGCCTCCATGCCCCAAGCAAGGCCAGGCCAAGTCACAGGCCACACAAAACACCAACACAAGACAGGATGTCCCTGATGCCGGGAGGGTGGCCCTCAAAACTAACATAGAGCAACTCTGAAGCACACAACAATGCCCTCAGCCCATATGGCCTAGGGCACAGCCATAGAAACAGTGTGTCCCCACACAGTACTGTGTTGCCTGCAAATGGTGGCCGCGTTGCAGGATGACATGGGTATGAAGGCACAATTTGCACATAACAGCAGCTAATGAAGACGCTTCACTCTGAAAGAGTGACAGCACACACCGCCACAGCAGCAGCGCAGACTCAGACACTCCGCCCAATGGGTGCCCGGAGATAAGCAACAAACCCACATGAACAAGCCAATGGCCTTTGAAAGACCTGCAAACTGTGTGTGCCCAGGAAGCTGGGCTGAGGTGACAGAAGGTGACACACAGAGGGAGGGAGAGGGGGAGAGAGAGGGAGGGATACAGAGGTGGACACAGGGAGACAGACAGAGGGAGGGAGGAGGTTGACAGAGGGAGGGAGAAAGGGAGACAGAGGGAGACGGACAGAGGGAGGAGGTTGACAGAGGGAGACGGACAGAGGGAGGAGGCGGACAGAGGGAGGGAGAAAGGGAGACAGAGGGAGACGGACAGAGGGAGGAGGCTGACAGAGGGAGGGAGAAAGGGAGACAGAGGGAGACGGACAGAGGGAGGAGGTTGACAGAGGGAGGGAGAAAGGGAGACAGAGGGAGACGGACAGAGGGAGGAGGTTGACAGAGGGAGACGGGCAGAGGGAGGAGGCTGACAGAGGGAGGGAGAAAGGGAGACAGAGGGAGACGGACAGAGGGAGGAGGCTGACAGAGGGAGGGAGAAAGGGAGACAGAGGGAGACGGACAGAGGGAGGAGGTTGACAGAGGGAGGAGGCTGACAGAGGGAGGGAGAAAGGGAGACAGAGGGAGACGGACAGAGGGAGGAGGCTGACAGAGGGAGGGAGAAAGGGAGACAGAGGGAGACGGACAGAGGGAGGAGGTTGACAGAGGGAGATGGACAGAGGGAGAAGGCTGACAGAGGGAGGGAGAAAGGGAGACAGAGGGAGACGGACAGAGGGAGGAGGCTGACAGAGGGAGGGAGAAAGGGAGACAGAGGGAGACGGACAGAGGGATGAGGTTGACAGAGGGAGACGGACAGAGGGATGAGGCTGACAGAGGGAGGGAGAAAGGGAGACAGAGGGAGACGGACAGAGAGAGGAGGCTGACAGAGGGAGGGAAAAGGGAGACAGAAGGAGACGGACAGAGGGAGGAAGTTGACAGAGGGAGGGAGAAAGGGAGACAGAGGGCGACGGACAGAGGGAGGAGGTTGACAGAGGGAGACGGACAGAGGGAGGAGGCTGACAGAGGGAGGGAGAAAGGGAGACAGGGGGAGACGGACAGAGGGAGGAGGCTGACAGAGGGAGGGAGAAAGGGAGACAGAGGGAGAGGGACAGAGGGAGGAGGTTGACAGAGGGAGGGCGAAAGGGAGACAGAGGGAGACGGACAGAGGGAGGAGGTTGACAGAGGGAGACGGACAGAGGGAGGAGGCTGACAGAGGGAGGGAGAAAGGGAGACAGAGGGAGATGGACAGAGGGAGGAGGCTGACAGAGGGAGGGAGAAAGGGAGACAGAGGGAGACCAAATCACCCTTGGGTGTTGTGGCCATGCCCGCTCGTCAGCAGGTGGACTGTGTGCATGTAGACAAGGTTTGGCAGTGCGTGAACCCCCCTTCAACCTTTGATAAATACTGGGCCATGTGTCAATCTGTGCACGAGTACATCCGTGCTGCAGGCACAAACCTAACCTTACACCCAGTATACCCACCCACTGTGTTTGTTAGAACCCTGTCACAAATGCTTAAGTTACCTACCTGCATTCCAAATAGCATGGAAAAAACACCATTTGGCCACGTACAGTGCAACACGTAAGGCGGCTCTGCATGGCTTGCTACGCCCGCTCACTACACTGCTGACTGCGTTCCAAAAAGATGCATCAACTAAGATTGTGTCACACATAGGTCAAGTGTCGAAAGCTGTGGCCAAGGGACATACCCATGCACGAGTGCACTGTGAGAGGAATGCAAGCCAAATCCAACCACACAGAGGAACTGTGCCAACTCAAAATGAATTAAACATGGATGTCGCATGTAACACAATTAACATTGCCTCTCTCACACACAGGTAAACGTCGTCCATCTCCCCCCAACACTGGGGGGGAAGACTCACAGGACCAGGCTCTGCGTGAAGAGGACCCCACCGGCAGCGACGACTCTCACCACTCCGTGGATGACCCAGACCAACCTGGCCCCTCTGGTGTCCAACCACCTGCAGCACCTGCATCAGGTACAACTGTCCCAACCACCACCCCCATTCCTGCCACATCCCAGCAGACATCCAGGAGCCCTGCCCACACACAACAACACAGACAGTCTGTCCAGGAGGGACAAGGTTCTCCGGGCACCCAGGAGGAGGCGGGTGACACCGCAAATGCCATCCCTCAGGGGTCCCGGAGACCCAACGTGCCCACAAGGGCAGGCCGGGCTCAAGTGGGCAGGGGTGGTGGGAGTGGAGGACGGCGGAGGCGTGAGCCTGACCAGGCAGCTGAGGACCCGGTTATGTCATACATCCACAACATCCTGGACACATACCGGCGTGACTCCAGAGGCATCGACCAGGTAGTGGAGACCCTCAATGAGATCAAGAACATGCAGGTCAAGCATCATGCCAGTCATCTACAACACCATGGACAGATGGAGGCAAGACTGGCTGAGCTCCTGGCGGTGCACAGGGACGTGAGCCATTCACTCCGTCAGATCGCCCAAAGCCTGGCAAACCCTCCCTGTGCCACCAGGCATAGACCAGCACCAGACACAGGGAGGGAGGAGGAGGAGGATTCATCTGACGGAGCGTCCCCAGCATCGTCAAGGCCTGCATCTGAGGGTCCCCGGAGGAAGGTGTGTCGCCACGCAAAAGACCGTGAGAGTCAGTGGACCATTAGCCGGGCAATTGCACGGGTCAGCTGGACAAGGTAACAGAGTCACTACCTGCCTTAGACACCAGCGCACAGTGTAACGCAGCGCTATTTCGCTATTTTAGAATTTCCCGTTTTACATTAGTTTTCTTCATAATCTTTTACCCCTGATTTTATTAGAGTCGCGGTCCTCTTACCTGCACTGTAAATTGTCTTAGCACCGCTGTTTGGCGGGTCCTGTCCTCGGGGGAAGCGTGGGGGATTTATGGGCGCCATCTTGGCTTGGGGAATTGCTGGGCCATTGTCGGGCGCCATATTGGGGGAGTAGGCGCGCAGCCTATGCGCGGACGGCATATTTAACCCAGCCATTTGAACGCGCAGCGGTGACGCGCAGTGGTGGGTGCCCTCCCTGCGCCGGAGTCGCGCCAGAGTCCTGCCCATCTGCGCTCGTCCGCGCTTAGGACGCGCTGGGCGCTGCGGTTTCTCTTTGGCACTATTTACTTTGGTGTGGGGATGATCACCTATTCCAATGAGACTTTGCGGTCTATTGGACTGACTTTCCCGAAGTGTGATCAGGCACCTATCCACCCCTTTAAGTGGCCCATACAGGTGTGCCTGCAAGAGATGGGCACTTGCCTCTCCCGCTCACATCCGCCAGAGGCCTTCCACTACTGCCTCTCGGAGCAGTGGCTCGGCACACGTACTTCGAATACTTAGCCTGAATGTCAGGTCCTTGGTGCAACACCATCAAGCCTTCTTGGACCTCTTACAGGATGAGACCCCAGATATATTTGCCATCACGGAAACCTGGCTGCAGGAGGACGATGCAGCCATCGTTAACTTGGCCTTCCCCCCTGAGTACTCCATCTACACTCTAAATCGTCCAACTAGAGTTGGGGGTATTGCCCTTGCTGTTAAATCGAGCTTCTCCTGTAGCTGGAATGTTTTAAATATCGCTGGATGCGAAAGCGCCTCTTTTAAGATCTTGATTAGCCCCCAGTTTTCTATCTCGGGGATGGTGGTATATCGACCCCCAGGCAGTGACGTTGCATTCAGAGAAGCTTTCCCTGATGCCGTTAGCTCTCTGGCAATTGGCTGTGCCAATTTTTCCATCCTGGGAGATCTCAACCTTCATTTTGACAATCAGAGTGTGCCGGCTGTCATCAACATTCTAGCTGATCTCGAGGCCCTTCAACTGTTTCAAAAGGTAGTACAACCCACCCACGTAGGAGGGCATACACTGGACCCTTTTTTTACTAATCTTACGGAAGCTACAGTCTCCTCCATTTCACCCCTTGGATGGACGGACCACTTTTTAGTGGCCATCCGGGCCCCTTTGCCTGAGATCCCTTCTACTCCCCCAGCTAGATTAGTCCCTAGAAGGCACTGGAACAAACTCAGGTTAGAGGACCTACACCAAGTTTTGGTTGTAGATCCGCTAGGACCCTAGGACAACGTAGAAACGGGTTATGATCAGTTCTGCCAGTGGATTACCAAGGCGCTCGACTCATTGATTCCCATTATGGCAAGCAAACTTAGTTCCAGAGAGTCGAGCCCCTGGTATGACAGCGCCCTTCGTGCTTTGAAACGGAGCTGTAGGCGGGCCGAGAGAGAGTGGCGGAGGTCTTACGATACTGCCAAGAAAGTGTTATATCTGGCTTCCGATAAGGTATATCACCGCGCCATCTGTAGAGCCCGCGCGGCGTTCTATTCGGCAGAATTCCGCAACAGCACTAACCCGTCTAAATCCATTTTTAAGGCCCTCAAAGATCTTTTGGCAAAAAGAATCTCCTCCCCGGCAACGGCCTCTACCTCTCACTGTGAGGCTTTGGCATCTTTCTTTCTGGAGAAAGTGCAGGGCATCTACCGCGCTTTTCCCTGTAAGGGGCCACCATC
Source organism: Triturus cristatus (assembly GCF_964204655.1). Classification (NCBI taxonomy): domain Eukaryota; kingdom Metazoa; phylum Chordata; class Amphibia; order Caudata; family Salamandridae; genus Triturus; species Triturus cristatus. Next base: position 572,567,927 of record NC_140588.1, read on the forward strand.
GGGGGCCCTGAATATTATCTCGGGCCTCCCCACTATGGACTCTTTTCCCCTGCTTCCATCTGAGAGTTTTGATAAGTTGGCCCAGAAAATCAAATCTGGATCACCTTTGGACCCGTTAAGACCTGCCCTCTTTAAGGACCAGTCTTTTGTGGGACGCTCCATGGTGTGCTCTTTGATTAATCTTTCGCTGGCGACGGGCATGGTTCCAGCTAAATGGAAGCGGGCAGTGGTCTCTCCTATCCTGAAGAAACCCTCATTGGATCCTTTAAAACCAGAGAGCTACCGGCCCATTTCCTTGCTCCCTTGGCCGGCAAAAGTCGCGGAGGCCCACGTCAACCAGGCTCTTTCTGACCATCTTACCCGAGCCAACATTCTGGATGCTACCCAGAACGGGTTCCGTGCTGGGCACGGCACTGAGACAGCCCTTCTTGCCATGATCGAACATCTGCGCATGGTGCTGGATGTGGGACAGACGGCGGCGCTAGTATTATTAGATCTGAGCGCCGCCTTCGATACTGTCTCACACCGCATCCTTCTGCAGGGCCTGGAGGAGATAGGCATTAGTGGGCTCGCTCTACAGTGGTTCCGTTCCTTTCTCGACGACCGCTTCTTCTGCGTTGCCATACCACCGTACCAGTCCAAATTCCATCCTCTGGGCCTGGGGGTGCCGCAGGGATCCTCGCTGAGTCCCACGTTATTCAATCTCTACGTGAGACCGCTGGCTGATGTCGTCAAGCAGTGGGGCATGACCATGGTCTCTTATGCTGACGACACTCAGCTAGCGGTTACTATCAGCGGGGATGTTGAGCAGGATGCCCCTAGGTTCCAGAGTGGACTGAGGGCGGTGGCGAGCTGGATGAATGCCAACTGCCTCCAGCTCAACGCCAAGAAGACTGAGGTTATGGTTGTCGGGAAGGGTAGGGAGCTCGGGGGGGATAGATGGTGGCCTCCGGAGCTTGGGCCGTCTCCAATTCCGGTAGCGGAGTTGAAAAACTTGGGAGTGTGGTTGGATCCTGCTCTTAGCTTCGTGGGGCACTCTAAGAAAAGTGCAGCCTGTTGTTTTGGGGTCCTTCGGGGCTTAAGACCTGTCCTGAAGTTTTTTGACCCCCCCTACCAGGCAGCTGGTAGTTCAGGCTACAGTAATATCTCGTCTGGATTATGCCAGCTCTCTCCTGGTAGGGGCAAACCAGGCAGAAATCATCCGCCTTCAACGTGTCCAAAACGCCGCGGCTAGAGCCATAGTCGGCTTGCCCAGGTCCTGCTCTGTCTCTAGTACCCTTCGATCTCTGCATTGGTTGCCGGTTAAAACAAGAATTCATTTTAAAGTCTTATGTCTGGCTTTTAAGATCTTGAAGGGATCAGCCCCCCAGATCCTCTCGAATCTCTTGTCTTGCTATGTTCCGACCCGCTCTTTAAGATCACTGGGCCAAGCGCTTGCTGTGGTCCCGAGGTTTAAGCTTAGCCGAGTTGGTGGCCGGTCCTTCCGGGTAAAAGCAGCGGTGCTTTGGAACTCTCTCCCGAATGAGATTCGCCTGATGGAAGATCTTCTTTTGTTCCGCAAAGTTATAAAAACCTTCTTGTTTTAATTTTTCCCCTCTTCTAGCTGCACCCTCTCTTTTCCCTCCGTTTCTATGCTCAGTGTTAGTTGTGTGTACCTTGTCATGCGCCAGGACGCCCCTTAGCTGGGGCAGCTGTGCGCACTACAAATGTTCCTAACATAACATAACATAACATCACCATCTCCCAGGTCACCTGGCCTGGCACCTGGCCCCCTGGCGCAACAGCAGCACAGCAGAAAATGACATTCTCTGCCACATGGACTTGCTGGTCACTGTCTGACCAATGTTGACAAAGACTGTGGCACAGACTCTGATGACTTTCAATGGCAAGGATACCAACTCCCCCTGTGAACTTTGGATTCTACACTCCCGCCAAGCACCTCTTGTCACCCCCCCAAACACGTACCCCAGCACAAATAAAATTCATCACAATCACAAGATGATGCCGTCATTTTGCATTATTCCACTACATGTGTGTGTTGTAAAGTCAAACTATGCCTGATTTCAGAAGTAACTCCAAACATCCATACCCTGGGGTCTGAGTCTGCCACAGGACACACATGGGTCACAATGTACCATCCAATACAGACATGGAGCACCATACTCACCCGTGATAGGCCCAACCAGCTGAGGGGGTGCCCGCACAACTGTGCCTACAGACCTATATAGAAGAGCAACAGTCATGCGCAGAGGTCAGGGATCATGTGGAGTGTCCTGGGGTGCTACTCCCAGGTATGTGTAGACACGTGGCAGAACCATGTCCTGCATGCTTGAGTCAGGTGGATGTGGAGAATGGTGGGCCGGCCAACGTTGGATGCATGGAGATGGCACAATGGGGTGTTGGATAACAGTGCCACAAGGTTGTGTTGTGGTTGTGGGCTGCATCCTGAGTGTGTGCGTGGATTGAGAAGGTCATCCTGCAGCTGGCAGTGATTCATTCCCCCCATCTCTGTTGGACGTTGATGTGGCCTGGTCGCCGGATGTAGAAGCAGAGCAGATGCACCCTGGATGTGGACAAGTATCATGGGAGTTGTAACGCACACGTCCGTAGAGTGCAGGGTAGGATTAGACACGGATGTCGTAGTTGACCTGGGGGATGGTCTCTCTTGCCTTGAGGTGGATGGAACTGGGGATCTTGTGCATAATCCAGAGTGTGCAGCAGCATGAGGCACAGATGCTGCTGATCTGCATAGCACATGTCAGCAAGCAATCCATGATGTACACCAGCTCGTTTGCGTGGACACTGGGTGCACTTGCTGCAGGGCCTGCAGCAGCATGCGCCATGTCAAGAAAACAATGCCACAAGTAGCACACAAAGACAAGGATCTCAGGAAGGAACCATGCAAACGGTGTATGTCAAGGAAGGACTGTCTGGTTCAACATGGCACACACACACACAATGGATGCACATGCAGCACAGTGGCTGTCGTGGAGACTGACATGCCACAATACCTACACAGCCATGGACATCATGCACAATACAGATTCTAATCCCTGACAAACAGCTTGCATCTTGCTACTCTACACATAGACTCATATGCACCATCTCTGAGAACTATGCCAGACATGCCGCATGCACAGTGGCAACAGACCACCATTGACAGAGATGAGGCACCTTGGAGGCAGAGGGACACCTTTATTAGTCATGTGTGTCGGAATGCTAATGCAACTCTGTCAACACATACACAGGTCATGTGGATGAACAATGTGGGACCAACACTGGCACCCCCCTGTGCACCACAGATGCTGTAAATCCATAGAACTGGCACACAAGTGACGGGTTACAGCTAAACACCCCCTGCTGCTCACGGAGAGGCTGATATACACCATTGAGCCTCTAATGGGGAATTCACACACCATGTCAACCCGGTGCAACCTCTATGTTTCCGAGGGCAGTGTTACACACATTGATGGCTTCATCACAATCCACAATCCCATTACAGATGACTGTCACCAAGTCTAACCATCAATTCAGGGGAATTCAGCTCCATGTCATGTGCCCCATGGTGATTCTACATGTATGTAAAGTCTCCAAACATGAACAGGAGCAGTGCACACACATTCCAAACAAATACCACACCCAAAATGCCATGCTGCATCCCTTACCCTAAGGAGATTTTCAAACTTGTCCGTGCATGTAACGCTGATTCAGCACATGTTGCTGTGTACATGAGGAATAGCAGGAGCAAAACAATGCCACCAGCAGACAGCAAGCGCATGTACCTGTGGATGAGAGACACACCGGAAGTCAGCTAAAAGAAGCACATCCGCATGCATGTGCATGTACTCGACACGTATAAGGTTGTCAACATGCTCGGTGACAGTGATGTCTCTGGAAAAACATTCTTCCAAACACACCTCTGACTCACTTGGCACACATGCAGATGGACACACACATCGCAACACATGCCACACACAGCCCAATGCGTGCACACTCAGACACTGGAACTCACCACTATGCAAAGAAGTTGTGTATGAGCCGACTCCGGATGTCCTATACCGCCTCCTCCTCCTCCACATCACTTGCCTCGTGACCAAGCCCTTCATCCTCCACGGGTTGATGGTCCTGCTCATCCGGATCCAGGATGAGTGGCACAGCTTTCTCCACTGCCATGTTGTGCAGCATGCAGCACACGAGGAAGATCTTGCAGACCTTCACCGGTGCATATGGGAGTGCGCCACCGGTCTTGTGGAGGCAACGGAATCAGCTCTTTAGGAGGCCAAATGTCCTCTCTATCACTCGCCTGGTCCGCCCATGGGCGTTGTTGCAGCGGTGCTGGGCAGCCGTGCTGGGGTTGCGGAGAGGCGTGATCAGCCATGGCATGTTGGGATAGCCAGCGTCCCCTACATGGAAACATCATGGACAAGAGTGGGTCAGGAGAAGCAGTAAGACAGGAAGATGACGTTAAATACAGGACTGCCAGAGTATACCCACCAACAACACATGCTCGTTCGTTGCGCAGCTGCAGCATCATTTCAGGCACCCTGCTACGCCTCATGATGTAGGCATCGTGTGCTGATCCTGTAAAACGAGCACAGACATGTGAAATCACCATGTTGGCAAGACACACCACAAGGGCATTAATGGAGTGGTAATGCTTGCGGTTCCTATATGCTACCTCCTGTGCCTGTGGTGGTACCAAAGCCACATGTGTTCCATCTATGGACCCAATGACATGGGGCATCCCTCCCAGGGCATAGAACTCATGCTTGACACCTGTCAACTGCTCAGGAGTTGGGAATTTAATGAACTCATCCAGGTGATCCAACATGGCCTCTAAAAAATCATGCAGAACACAGCTGAACATGGTTTGGGACATGCCCCCAACATGAGCAATGGTAAATTGAAAGGTACCCGTAGCAAAGAATTGTAGGGCTGCCATCACCTTCATCTTGGGTGTCAGTGCAGTAGGATACCTGTGTAGCGGTTGGAGGTGTGGTGCCAGCCGTGTCGTCAAGTCCTCAATCAACTGTTGGGGGAAGCGGTAGCGGCGTATACAGTCACGTTCCCTCATGTCAGCCAAGTCCGGAATTGGTCGAAGGAGAGGCGGAGCCCTGCAGTGAATTTGAAGGGACATCGAAGAGTGAGTACAGTACACCACCAATGTCAATGTACTGAGCACATGTTCAACAGGCAATCCACATATGCTACATACAGAGTCAGGTCTGTGCAATATGCCCTGGACACGTATGCCAGGCAGGTGACACTCCTACCAAAAGCCAGCCACAAACGTGGATTCTCAGGCTCAACATGACATGGCATTAAACTAGCGGTGGGCCAGTGTGAGTGAACAGGCAGACGCATCACAGGAGTGCCAGACATCCGCATATGGGCAGAATAAATATGTCAATCATACAGACAGGTTGCGGAACACTAGCGGCACAGGTCACATGTAATGTAAAAAGGACAGACCACACACCTTGCCATCAAGGGGTACATGTCAAGACTGATCACACATACATTGAGAGTATGCAGATATGTCCTTGTTTTGGAACTCCGTGTCGATGCATACATACACACCTTACGTCGGATTACACATGTGGGCTGGTGTGCGTAACAGTGTTCCATGCCCATCTACACACAGACACATGTTGGTTGCAGCAACTGCAGATGCATTTGACCAAACACCTACGGCAAACCCATGGGAATACATGAAACACACATGACATAGTGTTAGACGGACCGGGAGGGTCGGCCGAGGACAAGGGGAGAGGTCTCCGGGGAGAGCCGTCTCCAGTGATCGTACAGACAAATAACTTCCCCCCCACAGACAGATACCACACAAGGAGATGAGTTAGCGTTCTTTATAAGCACTTCTTAAGGTACGATGAAAAGGTACAAGGAGGTCTGGACTCAGGGGTCCCCTCGATTCAAGTCTCTCAAGATGGGAAAAGGGGGTAGCGGGACAGTCTGGTTACCAGGCTGGTAGTTGAGATGGTATGATGGGTAGCTCACAATCCTCGAGCTTAGGTGGTCTAGCTGGTACGGGCCGCGGCAGCGCCAGCAGGTCCCAGTGAAGATGGTCGATACACGGGCCGCGGCAGCGCCAGCAGGTCCCAGTGAAGATGGTCGATGTACGGTCCTCGGCAGCGCCAGCAGGTCCCGGTGAAGATGGTCGTTACAACGGGCCGCGGCAGCGCCAGCAGGTCCCGACGAGGATGGATGTTGCAGAAGGCCGCGGCAGCGCCAGCAGGCAGGACGATAGATCACAAGATAGGGCTACGGCAGCGCCAGTAGTCCGTCAAGGCTGAGTTCTCTCGGTGTCTCTCGACTCCAGGATACAACTGCCTTCCTGCTCCGCAGCTGCTCCAGTTATAGGGCAGGTGCCCTTTGATGTCCGGACCCTCGCACTTGGAGGTCGGAGGGTCCGGGATGAAGGTGTCCAGACACCCAGCGGGGGGTGGAGCCGGTGCCTGGGGGAGCTGGAGGCGATCGTCACCTGGCAGGGGAGAGTCCTTGGCACTTCGTCCTCCCATTGACCTGCCAAGTGATCCGCTCACCTCCTGGGTGGATGGTGGTGCCGGGATGTCGGGGCCGGCCAGGCCCAGGGTTAGGGTCGGGGGGAGGCCACGCGGCCTCGTGGCGCAGGGCCCAAGATGGCGGCTTGACCCGGCCGAGGGAGCCGGTGGTGGCTTGGGCCCGTGCTACAGGGAGGTCCGAGGGCAGGAGTTCCGTCAGGGAGACGGGGTGCGGGTGATTCTAGTGGGTCGCGCCTGGGGGGCCGGGGTTTGGGCCCTGTCATGCGGGGGGGGCGCAAGCCCTTCGTGTGGCCTGTCCAACATGCGTCCCCCCCAGCTGAAGGCGGGGAGAGTCACCCATCTCCTTGGGGACTCTCTTCGTCGAGGCGGAAGAAGCGGGACAGGCCATCTGCGTTGGCGTGGTCTTGGCCCGGTCGGTGCTCCACGGTGAAGTCCATTCCCTGCAGGGAGATGGACCAGCGCAATAGTTTTGGGTTTTCCCCCCGCATCTGCATCAGCCACTGCAGGGGTCTATGGTCGGTTTGTACCCGGAAGTGGGTACCGAAGAGATAGGGCCGGAGCTTTTTGAGGGCCCACACCACTGCGAAGGCCTGCCTCTCGATGGTGCTCCAGCGCTGTTCTCGGCCCAGGAGACGTCGGCTGATGAAGGCCACCGGCTGGTCATGACCCTCGGGGTTCACTTGGGAAAGAACCGCTCCGATGCCGTGGTCGGAGGCGTCTGTCTGTACTACGAATTCCCGACTGTAATCGGGGGCCTGGAGCACAGGGGCGGTGCACAGGGCGGCCTTCAGCTTTTCGAAGGCCGCTTGACAATCGGGGGTCCAGCTAATCCGCTTTGGTTGGTTCTTGGACGTGAGACCCGTGAGGGGCCCCACAATGCTGCCGTAGTCCCTCACGAACCGTCGGTAGTAGCCGGTGAGCCCCAAGAAGGCTCGGACTTCGGTCTGAGTGACGGGGGGCTGCCAGGACTGGATGGCAGCAATCTTAAGTTGCAGTGGGGCCACCAGCCCGCTCCCCACCTGGTGCCCCAGGTAGGTCACGGACCCTTGACCAATTTGGCATTTGCCGGCCTTAATCGTGAGGCCGGCCCGCTGGAGGGCCTGTAGGACCTCCTGGAGGAGGTGGTCGGACCAGTGGCGGCTGTATACAGCGATATCGTCCAGGTAGGCAGCGCTGAACTCTTCGAGCCCCGCCAAGACCTGGTTCACAAGACGTTGAAATGTAGCGGGGGCGTTCTTCATGCCAAAGGGCATGACCTTGAAGTGGTAGTGGCCATCGGGGGTAGAGAATGCGGATCGTTCTTGAGCTCGGGGTGTGAGGCCGATCTGCCAGTAGCCCGCTGTTAGGTCGAAGATACTGAGGTAGCGGGCGGCCCCCAGCCGGTCGATCAATTCATCCGCTCTGGGGATAGGATGAGCGTCAGTTCGGGTGACAGCGTTCAAGCCCCGGTAGTCGACGCAGAATCTCAGTTCAGGTGTGGTGCCGGGGGCAGCGGCTTTGGGGACCAATACAACTGGACTGGCCCAGGGACTGTCCGAGGGCTCGATGACCCCGATCGTGAGCATTTTGGCCACTTCCTCTTGTATGCAGGCCCGTACCCGATCTGGTACGCGGTAGGCCCGGTGCCGGACAGGGGGACTGTCCCCGGTGTCCACGTCGTGCAAGCACCAAGGGGTGACCCCGGGAGTGAGGGAGAACAGTGAAGCGAACCGCAGCAGGAGGTCCCGGCAGCCCTGGCGTTGCTCTGGGGTGAGGGCATCGGAGAGCCGGACCCCGTCCACGGAACCGTCTTTCTCCTGAGTCTTCAGGAGATCAGGGAGAGGCTCGGAGTCTTCTTCCGCCCCACTGTCTGTAGCCATCAGGAGGCTGAGTTCTGAGCGCACAAAGTGTGGTTTGAGTCTGTTGGTGTGGAGGACCCGAAGGGGGTTCCGGGTGGTCCCCATGTCGATGAGGTAAGTGACGGGGCTTTTGCGCTCGACCACCTTGAAGGGCCCCGTCCACTTATCTTGCAAGGCACATGGTTCGGTGGGGGACATCACCCACACTTGTTGTCCAGGTTCGAACTCGACGGAGGAGGCATTGTGATCATACCATCTCTTCATGTCTTCCTGGCTGGCCTCGAGGTTCGCCTTGGCCATCTCCCTGAAGCGCCGGGTCTGATTACGTAGGGCCAGGAGGTACTTGAAGACGTCTGGAGGGGTCTTTAGGGGGGCCATCTCCCAACCTTCTTTGACTAGGCTGAGGGGCCCTCGCACAGGGTGCCCGTACAGGAGTTCGAAAGGGCTAAAACCGAGGGACTTCTGGGGAACTTCTCGGTAGGCGAAGAGGAGGCACGGGAGTAGTACATCCCACTGGCGACGGAGGGGCTCTTCCAATCCCCCAATCATCCCCTTGAGAGTGCGGTTGAATCGCTCCACTAGTCCGTTCCCTTGGGGGTGATAGGGGGTCGTGAATCGGTAGGTGACCCCGCACTGTTGCCACAGGGACTTCATGTATTTGGAGATGAAGTTCGTGCCTCGGTCGCTGACGACTTCTCGGGGGAAGCCCACCCGGGAGAAGATCCCCATTAGGGCCCGGCCAACCACCGGAGCTGTTACCGTTCGCAGAGGCACCGCCTCGGGGTAGCGGGTGGCGTGATCCACCAGTACTAGGATGAACCTATGTCCTTGTGCCGTGCGGGGGTCCAGGGGCCCCACAATGTCTATTCCTACCCTCTCGAACGGGGTGGTGACCACCGGGAAGGGTTGGAGAGGGGCCTTCAGCTTACGGCCACTCTTCCCGCTGGCCTGGCACGTGGGGCAGGACCGGCAGTGGTTCAGGACGTCGTTCCGCATCTTCGGCCAGAAAAAGTGGGTCACTAGGCGACTGTAAGTTTTGTCTTGGCCCAGGTGCCCAGCCAGGGGGACATCGTGGGCCAGATTGAGCAGGAAGTCTCTGAAGCGGAGAGGTACCACCAGTACTCGACCGTCCCCTAGCTCTGCGATCCTCTGTTCGCTGTATAGCAGGTCGTTCTCCCAGTAGACCCAGTGAGTTCCGGTGGAGTCCCCTGCGCTCTGGGCGCTGGCTTGTTGGCGGAGTCCCTCGAGGGAGGGGCAGGTCTTTTGCTCCTGGCGGAACTGTTCTTGGGTGGGCCCCCCTTCTTGATGCCACTGAGCCAGGCCGGGGACGTCCTGGAGGTGCGCGTCCCCTTCGGTCGTTGGCTCCGGGGGGTTGGCCTCATCGTTGTCTTCTACTGGGGCGACCGGGGGCGGAGGTGCTGGCCATTCCGGTTCTTCTGGTCGGGGAACGGCACGGGCTGCCCTGGACCGGGTGGTTACGCAGGCCCAGTCCGGGAGGCCCAGCATCCCCAGGTGCTCTCTTCTCTCGACGGTGGCCCATGGGGAACTCTCAAGGTCATTCCCCAGGAGGCAGTCCACGGGGGCATCATCCCGGACCGTCACTTTCAACAGGCCGGAGACCCCTCCCCATTCGAAGGGGACGCAGGCCATTTGACACAGACTTTCGGAATTGTCAGCTGAGCGGACGGGGCAGAGAATGTTCGGCAGGATCTGCTCGGGTTTCACCAGGTGACAGCGGACGGCCGTCACACTGGCACCTGTGTCACGTAAGGCCTCGGCCCGATGCCCATTAATAGTCACCCACTGACCGTATTTCCTGGTGTTGGCGGGTAGGGGAGCCCGCGGGACTATGTCTTTTCCCCCTAGGCACGCTAGAACCATGGCGGCCGGTTCCCACTCTTGCTGGGCCGGCTCATACTCTTCCTGTTCCTCTGACAGTCGTTCTTCCCCCAGGGCGGCGGCAGCTACCTGGCGGGGCTTGGGTGTTTGGTTCTGCGGGCAGCTCGGGTCATTGGCGTAATGGCCGACTCGCTGGCATCGGTGGCACGTGACATTGGCTCGGAACCCTGGACGCATCGGGGGGTTTCCCCGGCCGGCCGGGGCCGGGGTGCTGGCCACGGGTGTTGCCGGGAGGGTGTCTCTCCCTCGCCCCTGGCCTCCTCCTCCTCCCCGAGGACGGTGCTGGCCTTGGTTGCTTCGGTTCTGCTCGTGCGGTCCTCTCCGGCTCACTCGGGTGCTCTCCCATCGGTCAGCTTCAGCGGCGAGCTGCCGGGGGTCGGTCAATTTACTGTCGAGGAGGTGCTGCCTGAGCTCGACGAAGCAGTTGTTCGACAGGTGTTCCCATACCATGAGGTTAAAGAGTTGTTCGTAGGTCGTTACATGGCTCCCCTTGATCCACCCCTCGAAGGCTCGGCTGAAATAGTTTACGTACTCCACCCAAGTTGTACCCGGGATCCGGGTGCACTCTCTGAACCTCTGGCGGTACATCTCGGGTGTGAGGCCGTAGCGGGTGAGGAGGGCAGCCTTCATGTGGTCGTAGGACGACATTTGGTGATCTGGGAGCTGCAACAGGGCATCGTGACCTTTGTTGACGAACCTCCCCCATAGTCCAGCTCCCCAATCACTCCGGTCGATCCGGTGGGAGGTCATGGCGATCTCGTAGGCTTTGAACCACTGCTGTATGTCGTCTTCTCGGACATACTCTCGGACAACATCCTTGGGGATGTGGACTTTTTTCTCGGTTGCCCCTGGGGTGTGCGGTCGCTCAGGCACCCCCGTCTCTTTATTCTGTTTCCGAAGTTCTATTTCCGCCAGTTTGCGTTCGTGTTCGAGTGTTATTCTTTTTTCCTCAAGCTCTCTCTGTCTCTGTTTTTCTTCTCGCTCCTCTCGGAGCCGCAGATGCTCTAGATTTAGTTTCTGCTCGGCTACCTTTAGTTCACCGTCCATCTTGAGTCGTGCCATTTCCAACTCGTGTAATCTGGTCCTTTCTCTTTCCTGGATCTCCTCCTGCGAGAGGCCCGTTCCCCTCTCTTCGGGAGCCGTGGCGTTCCCCTCTGGTGCGACACTGTTTTGGTCGGAGGATCCGGTGATCCCAGTTTCTGCCCACGACTCAAGGGCGCGCTTCAAATCCTCTTTGGTACTCAGGCCGGTGGTAGCAATGCCTAGTTCCATGCAGAATTGTTTAAGTTCGCGGTGGTTATACTCTTCCAACTTATCCATTTGGAACTTTTCAGTGGAACCGCTATCTTTAGCTGACATCGTGGTTTTGTCGTGGGGTGAGCTACTCTCTGTACGATTACGCGTTGATTCGGATCGCGCCGCTGGCCACCAATGTTAGACGGACCGGGAGGGTCGGCCGAGGACAAGGGGAGAGGTCTCCGGGGAGAGCCGTCTCCAGTGATCATACAGACAAATAACTTCCCCCCCACAGACAGATACCACACAAGGAGATGAGTTAGCGTTCTTTATAAGCACTTCTTAAGGTACGATGAAAAGGTACAAGGAGGTCTGGACTCAGGGGTCCCCTCGATTCAAGTCTCTCAAGATGGGAAAAGGGGGTAGCGGGACAGTCTGGTTACCAGGCTGGTAGTTGAGATGGTATGATGGGTAGCTCACAATCCTCGAGCTTAGGTGGTCTAGCTGGTACGGGCCGCGGCAGCGCCAGCAGGTCCCAGTGAAGATGGTCGATACACGGGCCGCGGCAGCGCCAGCAGGTCCCAGTGAAGATGGTCGATGTACGGTCCGCGGCAGCGCCAGCAGGTCCCGGTGAAGATGGTCGTTACAACGGGCCGCGGCAGCGCCAGCAGGTCCCGACGAGGATGGATGTTGCAGAAGGCCGCGGCAGCGCCAGCAGGCAGGACGATAGATCACAAGATAGGGCTACGGCAGCGCCAGTAGTCCGTCAAGGCTGAGTTCTCTCGGTGTCTCTCGACTCCAGGATACAACTGCCTTCCTACTCCGCAGCTGCTCCAGTTATAGGGCAGGTGCCCTTTGATGTCCGGACCCTCGCACTTGGAGGTCGGAGGGTCCGGGATGAAGGTGTCCAGACACCCAGCGGGGGGTGGAGCCGGTGCCTGGGGGAGCTGGAGGCGATCGTCACCTGGCAGGGGAGAGTCCTTGGCACTTCGTCCTCCCATTGACCTGCCAAGTGATCCGCTCACCTCCTGGGTGGATGGTGGTGCCGGGATGTCGGGGCCGGCCAGGCCCAGGGTTAGGGTCGGGGGGAGGCCACGCGGCCTCGTGGCGCAGGGCCCAAGATGGCGGCTTGACCCGGCCGAGGGAGCCGGTGGTGGCTTGGGCCCGTGCTACAGGGAGGTCCGAGGGCAGGAGTTCCGTCAGGGAGACGGGGTGCGGGTGATTCTCGTGGGTCGTGCCTGGGGGGCCGGGGTTTGGGCCCTGTCATGCGGGGGGGGGGCGCAAGCCCTTCGTGTGGCCTGTCCAACACATAGTTACAGCGTGCAACGCGGGCATTCACATCTCAGATGTAACCTTCCGTGTACCTGGCATCAGGGGACAGTTGGGGGTGTCGGTGACTGTGCCATGCCAGTGACGCATGGCTCAACAAGTCTGTACTACATGCACACATGTCAAAGGAGTGAAGGGGATGTGTGGCACATAGTGCACCATCACACATGACATGTGTACACAGCTCATCATACAGTCATTTGCTTCACACCTCAGGAGTAATGTGCCACATCACAGCCTGACACACCTGTGTCCGACACATGTAGTACTGCACACACCATGGTTGTGCAGCCCTAGGCGTACGCCATGGTGATACGGTCCGTACCCGAGTGTGTAGGGTCCGTACCATCATGGTTGTGCAGCCCTAGGCGTACGCCATGGTGATGCGGTCCGTACCCGCGTGTGTAGGGTCCGTACCACCATGGTTGTGCAGCCCTAGGCGTACGCCATGGTGATACGGTCCGTACCCGCGTGTGTAGGGTCGGTATTACTATGGCGTACGCATACACGAGCACTCCAATAGTGATAGGGACCCTACACACGCGTGTACGGTCCGTATTACTATGGCGTACGCATACGCGAGCACTCCCATAGTGATAGGGACCCTACACACGCGTGTACGGTCCGTATTACTATGGCGTACGCATACGCGAGCACTCCCATAGTGATAGGGACCCTACACACTCGTGTACGGTCCGTATTACTATGGCGTACGCGAGCACTCCCATAGTGATAGGGACCCTACACACGCGTGTACGGTCCGTTTCGCTGCATTTGGGGTGTCCTAGGGCCGTGGAACGCACCGTACCTGTGTGTGAATATTGGAACAACATAGGGGACACATGAGGGACAAGTATAAGGGCCTAAATGCATGCTGGTTGTCATGGAGACCGAATTTAAAGTTTGAATTTTTCCATCAGGTGGCCAGCAGAAGTCGGTTGGAAACAATATACTTTGTTGCAAAGTGGTTGTTGACTTGACATCATGCTCAATTTTTAAACCATGCAAAGACACTTACTGGGGTAGGTTTAAAGGGATTGGAGGAAACGTAGGATGCTAATGTGACTGACCAATCACTCTGTACTCCTGTAAATGAAACAGGCCAGCAAGGAAGATATAAGGCAGCCAGGTCCCATGAGAGAGCACTTGCCTGCACATCCTTTCATTCCACAACACTGCTGCTGCTTGTGATTCCTCTGGCAACATGTCCAGGTCTGTGGAGAGGGCCCAGCCATTCACCATGGAGGAGAATATGGCGTTGGTGGATGTGATCCTCCCACAGTACACCATGCTGTATGGTCAACCAGGGGAGCAGGTGAGTGCAGACTCCACTAGCTTAGACTGTGCCCCTTTTTGTGACTGTGACTTCTGGCATTGTGTCCATGTGTGACAGACATGCAATGTTGTTTAGAGTGGGTCCCAGGGTGGGGAAGGCCTCATGTCTCCCATGCAGAGCATGCTGTAGTTCCTGTGTGCACTCCTCACTTGCATAGTGCTTACTGTGACAATCAATGCATGGTGCATGCCACATTCTCCCTGGCTACTCCTCCTGGGAATGTTGTTTCTACAGTCCTGATGTGATTCTGTGGTCCCCCCAGTGTGACAGGTGACAGTACCCATAGATGTGTGTTTAGTGTACCTGTGCTGTGAGTGTCCAAATGATGTGTTCGTCCCCTGGACATTGGTGTGTGTGTGTAAGTCCCCTGTCATGTGGGTGAGTGCATATGGGGAGTGTTGCACACCAGCTGCATGAGGGATGGATATACCCTGGCCATCTGATGTGAGCAGGGAGCAGTGCTGTGTGACTGCCGTGCTGAGCCAGCCCCACACCTGTGGCACATGGGCAGAGTGAGGTTTGTACCCGCAGTTGCCAATGGCAGGTTTTTGTCCTGTGCCTGTGTGTGTCTGTGTACTCTGCTGAGGTTGCGTCAGTGGTCTGGGGCATGTGACTGCTTTGAGGTGCTGTACATAATCCTGGTGTAGCTTGTGATGCACAGTGTGATCCAGGATCATTGATTGTGTGGCACCCCTCATGCTACCTGTGTACGTTCAATGCCACGTAGTGCATTTGGTCTTCCCCAGAGGATAATGTCCCTATGACAAAGGTGCAATGAGTTGCCTGCATACCATGGCCTGTTCAAACAAGACAAGTTATTAATATGTGTGTCTCTGTGTCATTGCTCAGGTGTATTAAAGTATTCTCACTTTTGCATCCTCACAGGTAGGCGTCCATGCCAAGGGGGAGATATGGAAGCAAGCCGTCAGTGCTGTGAGGAAGATGGAGGGTCTTAAGCGGCGCCTAGCCCAGGTGAGGAAACGTTGGCAGGATATCCGGTGCTGGACGAGGAGGATCGCACGGGTCCTGCTGGGGGACTCACCTAAGAGCCACAAGAACCGTGGGCGCCGGCGTCTGACCCACATCCATAAGCGTGTGCTGGCGGTGGTCTTCCCCGACTTGGATAGGCGCCTACTGGAGAAGCAGCAGCAGGAAGGGGGTAGGTACATGTGTGTTTGTTGTGTGTCACCAGCTTCTGGAAGTGCGCTGTTGCATGGATACACTGCCAGGGTTTAAATGTGCAGTGCATGACCTGTTCCCCAAAGTACACGGGTGCTGTTCTTCCTCCCTTCCCATCCTTGCCATGTGTTCCCTGGTCTGTGTGTAGTCACTCTTACACAAGGTTATCTAGGCTGGCAGTTAATCCAAGTGCCCAATGCTTGCAGCATCATGTGTGGGGGTGGTGTGTAACACGTTTTGGGACCTTGCCTGTGCCCTGGCCAGTGCAGTCATTGTGGGGTCCATGTCAGTTGGCACTGATGGTGAGTCCCGACATAGGAGTGTGTCTTAAAAGTGTACTGCCTTACAGCATGCATGTCCAATGTTGTGCCCTCTGACAGGATGTGCATGAGTGGGAGTAATGCATAGTGCAGGGACGGTTGCTTCAGTTGCAGTCATATCCATCCAGGACCATGGAGGAGTCTGGCAACTACTGTGCCCTGGGGCACCTTTTCCTAGGTATCATGTGTGTCATCCAACAATGTGGACATTCTCTGTGTCTTCGGCATAGGTTGGGCTCTGTGGCATTGTACCCTGGCCTCATCGGTATTTACGTAAACTGTGCTACATGTGTCCACTGTACAGTGTGACCCCATTTTGCTTGTGCATACTCACAGTGGTCAGTGCCTGTGTGCCTTGGTACAACAATCTGATGATGGTTGATTGTCAATGATATATGTGGACAGGCGCACCAGGGGTAGTTTGTGTACAATCAGGATTTAGTGCAGGCCATGTGTTTTTATCCCAGAGTAAGAGGTGTGAGTACTTCCTCTGTCTCAATCACATTGTCTCAGGTAGGGGGTGGTTTGTGCGGGCAAGGCCTACATGTAAAAATCTGAAGTCTCCTTGCTTGGTCTGGGCTGTGTGTGATGTTTGTCTGGACATACACTCAAGGTGCAGTGACCCAGTCATGTTGGGCATGGTTTAATGTATTAGCTTTGCAGCATGTGCAAAAAGTTAATAGACATGGTTCCTGCTCATCCCTTTTTTGGCAACGCTGTGTGGTGCAGATGCTGTGCACGATTGTCCCCAGAGCCTGGCTCCTCTGTCCAATTTGATATCAAGTAATTTGCTGTTGTGTCATGCTCTCCATTGTTTCTCAGTGGCATGGTGGGTCAACCAACTGTGTGTTGCAGGGCCTACATATGTACCTTGTATTGTAGATGTTACTCATGTTGCTTTTCAGGCTATGCACTGTGACCTATGTAGATTTGACTCATGTGACATATGTATACAGGTGTCTGATTATTTCCTGTCTCTTCACCTTGCCCACAGCATCGTCGGGGGACTCCGAGGGAGACACTGGCACGGACCGTGAGGAGGGATCGAGCACCAGTGCTGTCTTGTCTGGCGAATCAAGTGGCACGGAGGCCGAGGGGAGTACGGCAGAGGACCTGTCCAGTCCCACCACCGACTATGACGCTGACGGGTCTGAGGCTGAGCTCCCAGAGGGGGCGGAGGCGGCTCCCACAGCTGAAAGCAGCACTCAATCTCTGCCCGCCCCCTCCATTACCATCACCGGCCTCCCACTTGCTCGGGTCCCTTCCCGCCGTGCTAGGTCACCACGTGTCTCCTTCTTGCCAGGCACCGCACCCCCTGCCCCTGTCTCCAATGCTGCCGTGAATGCCGAGTCTGTGGACATCCTGCGCCAGTTGCAGGTTGGTCAGACTGCGATGCTTAATGTCCTCCATGGCCACACCCTTGTGCTCACCCAGATGGAGGCATACATGGAGGGAATCTCAGCTGCGCAGTCTGACCAACGCCAGTTGCTGAGGTCTATAGACTCGACACTGACTGCAGCTGTGGGTCTCCTGCAGCGCTGCGTCCCCCCCTACCCCTGCACCATCCACACTTCCCACTCCCATGCCTGTCCCAAGCACACCCAGACGTCCCCATGCACACACCCCACCAGACACAGGCACCACACCACCAGGGAAGGCCAAGTGCACACCTCCTGTCACGCACACACAGGGTGAAGTAGGCACACTCACTGGGTCGGGGGGCAAACGGAAGACACACAGCCACAGTGGGAGTCCACATTCCTCACAACCCACCCCCTCCAAGCCCCAGTGTGTCACCACCCCGCAAGCGGTCAAAGGAGTCCCCGGTCAGGGTAGTTGAGTCCCCCCCCTGTCCACATCCTCCCCCAGTAGCCCTGCGACCCATCCCTCTGACCCCCCCCCCTCCTTGGGGCCTGTGGTTCCTTCGGGTGCAGGGGAGACGCTGGGGGACCTTGCAACCGTGTGCAGCGCCATTCTCACCACCACCTTTGGCGCTGCCCCACCCTCTGTGGTGGAGTCCACCGTCCCTGCACCCACAACACCTACCCTTGCCCCTTCTGTCCCTGCGGTGCCTGGTCCTTCCCCCCCACATGATGCTCTCCCCCTGTGGAAGCTAAGGAGGTATGAACTGTGCAGGCAAGGTAGGGGACACGCGTCCCTATGTGTCCCCCACCAGGAATTGGACTATAGACTGCCCTATGGGCCTTGTACATATTGAACTTTTATTACCCATTTTTTTCATGCTGAATAAAGCAATGTTTTTTTTCCTTTGAACACTACTGCTTTTCTGGTATTGCTGTTGTTGGTGCTGCTCCATGATTTGGGGTGGTGATAATGTGTTAGGTGTCTGGGAAATGTAGTGGTGTGCTGCTCATGGGGTGGACCCTGGTATCTGTGTGCCATCACAAGGTATTTGCCAAATCTCTTTGTTCATGTCAGCTCTTACTGCAAGGTGACATTGTCCCAAGGTGTGTTCCTTCCTCTGTGGCCACAGACATCTTCCCTGCAGGGTGTTTCATAAATGTTGTGCTGGGCTGTGTCTACATATCCTGGGTGTGTGACGGATCCGTTCAACTTGGCCCATGCATGCTGGGCAATATCTCCACCTGCATCATTAGTGGCATCCTTGGTGGTCACTGTACTTGTGTATGGAGTATATTGACATGACTTCATGTGGACATGTTCCCTTTTACACACTATGCATGTGTGTACTCCCAGCCTCGCACACATGTGTTACGTGCTCTGCAGGGTCTTTGAGCACCTGACTGACAATTGTGGCCATTGTATCTGTGGGTACTGCACCCTTTTCTTTCCATGGGCACTGCTGGGGGGACTCTGCACCCACCCCTCCTGTGTCTGGGCACTGCTGGGAGGACTCTGCACCCACCCCTCCTGTGTCTAGGCACTGCTGGGAGGACTCTGCACCCACCCCTCCTATGTCTGGCCACTGCTGGGAGGACTCTGCATCCACCCCTCCTGTGTCTGGGCACTGCTGGGAAGACTCTGCATCCACCCCTCCTGTGTCTGGGCACTGCTGGGAGGACTCTGCACCCACCCCTCCTATGTCTGGGCACTGCTGGGAGTGATAGACACCCACCCCTCCCATGTCTGGGCACTGCTGGGAGGACTCTGCCCCCACCCCTCCTATGTCTGGGCACTGCTGGTAGTGATAGGCAACCACCCGTCCTGTGTCTGGGCACTGCTGGGAGGACTCTGCACCCACCCCTCCTGTGTCTGGGCACTGCTGGGAGGACTCTGCACCCACCCCTTCTATGTCTGGGCACTGCTGGGGGGACTCTGCACCCACCCCTCCTATGTCTGGCCACTGCTGGGAGGACTCTGCACCCACCCCTCCTGTGTCTGGGCACTGCTGGGAGGACTCTGCACCCACCCCTCCTGTGTCTGGGCACTGCTGTGAGTGATGGGAACCCACCCCTCCTGTGTCTGGGCACTGCTGGGAGGACTCTGCACCCACCCCTCCTGTGTCTGGGCACTGCTGGGAGGACTCTGCCCCCACCCCTCCTATGTCTGGGCACTGCTGGGAGTGATAGGCACCCACCCCTCCTGTGTCTGGGCACTGCTGGGAGGACTCTGCACACACCCCTCCTGTGTCTGGGCACTGCTGGGAGTGATGGGAACCCACCCCTCCTGTGTCTGGGCACTGCTGGGAGGACTCTGCACCCACCCCTCCTATGTCTGGGCACTGCTGGGAGGACTCTGCACCCACCCCTCCTATGTCTGGCCACTGTTGGGAGGACTCTGCACCCACCCCTCCTGTGTCTGGGCACTGCTGGGAGGACTCTGCACCCACCCCTCCTGTGTCTGGGCACTGCTGGGAGGACTCTGCACACACCCCTCCTGTGTCTGGGCACTGCTGGGAGTGATGGGAACCCACCCCTCCTGTGTCTGGGCACTGCTGGGAGGACTCTGCACCCACCCCTCCTATGTCTGGGCACTGCTGGGAGGACTCTGCACCCACCCCTCCTATGTCTGGCCACTGTTGGGAGGACTCTGCACCCACCCCTCCTGTGTCTGGGCACTGCTGGGAGGACTCTGCACCCACCCCTCCTGTGTCTGGGCACTGCTGTGAGTGATGGGAACCCACCCCTCCTGTGTCTGGGCACTGCTGGGAGGACTCTGCAACCACCCCTCCCATGTCTGGGCACTGCTGGGAGGACTCTGCACCCACCCCTCCTGTGTCTGGGCACTGCTGGGAGTGATGGGAACCCACCCCTCCCGTGTCTGGGCACTGCTGGGAGGACTCTACACCCACCCCTCCTATGTCTGGGCACTGCTGGGGGGACTCTGCACCCACCCCTCCTGTGTCTGGGCATGTACGCTCGGGACATACACGGGTGTTGGTACGCTCCATTCATACACAGGTGGGGGTACGCTCCGTACATACACTGGTGGGGTGTTGGTGTGCTCCATTCATACACGGGTGGGGGTACGCTCCATTGATACACGGGTGGGGGTACGCTCCGTACATACACTGGTGTGGGTGTTGGTGCGCTCTATTCATACACAGGTGGGGGTACGCTCCATTCATACACTGGTGGGGGTACGCTCCGTACATACACTGGTGGGGTGTGGGTACGCTCCATTGATACACGGGTGGGGGTATGCTCCGTACATACACTGGTGGGGTGTTAGTGCGCTCCATTCATACATGGGTGGGGGTACGCTCCGTACATACACTGGTGGGGTGTGGGTACACTCCATTGATACACGGGTGGGGGTATGCTCTGTACATTCCCGTACCCACGATCTGCAGGCCTGGGTACGGGCCATACCCATGCCTTTGGAATGTGGGTACGGTGCGTACCAGCATTGTTGGGGTGCCGTAGGGATATGTGTGGTATGACCCATACCCACGCTCTTAAGGCCTGGGTAGGGTGCGGACCCGCAATGGGGTGCCGTAGGGGTACGCACCGTACCTAGGCCTTCGTATGGTGGGTACGGGTCGTACCACGCGTACCCCTACATCACCCCAACGATGCTGGTACGGCCCGTACCCATGCCTTTGGAACGTGGGTACGGGCCGTACCGCCATTGTTGGGGTGACATAGAGGTGGGCGTGGTACGACCCGTACCCACGCTCTTAAGGCGTGGGTAAGGTACGTACCGGAATTGTTGTGTTGCCGGTTCGCGTCAACATCCACTTCCGTTGTGGCGGACGCTTGCGTTGCTGGATACGCCCCCACCCCCTCGAGGTGACCAGGTCCTGCAGGTCAGGTATGTCCAGGGCATGTCTGATTTGGTCTTGGGTGGGGGTTATGTTTCCTGCCCCTGCCCCCCCCCTTAGCCCCTGGGTCTTGTTCTGACTTTCTGCGGCGTCTGCGGCGGTTCCTGTAGAGCAGGTGGACTGCTATGAGGGCCGGGATGACGCGTAGGTTGGGGTCCATGGCTGTCTATCGCGTACAGGTGCTCCTTGTGCGCATCGTCCTGATTTCCCGGCAGTTTTTGGCAGCTGGAGAATATAATCCGTGCGGGGTGACGTCGGTGCAAATCGTAATTCCTGGTTCGTGAAACGCAGCCAGAATGCATCCCGACGTCACGTCGGCGCTTTCCCGGATCACATTTGTATGTATATTTTCGTAGGTCGGTGTTTTGTTCGATTCGCACGGAAATAGGGTTTCCATGTGAATCGTACTTGCATTTTTGTAATGTTGTTTTGCCGGTTACGAGTCGGACGGAGAAAATGCTCCGTCCGACGGTTCGTACCCGGTTTCTCCAGGATCGGAATCGGCACCCAAGTGAGGCTTTTTTCAGACCCAATGGACAACAGCTTTTGTTTCTTTCTTCAATATAATCTTGTGCTCAAACACTCTCAAAAAGCGCAGTTTATCAGCAAAGATCCCTGGAAATCAGTTCACAATATCACAGTCATCACAAATGTGACTAATCATCATTTATTGATAAGTTCAAATCACGTTGGTGCAGCCAACTAAAAGGTTGTCTCCTCTCCTTGCTGTACAGACATTCCCTACCATTTCTCTGCCCTTGAAAACTATCGTCATGGGAAGATACCCAGTCATATCTACTGAAACTCACCCATATCCTACTGAATTGATACCAGAGGGTTAAGCATGGGTTAATCTAGTGACTTTAGTGGTTCATCCTGACAAAGATTGTGGTTGTTGGCTGAGTTGGTTTTCCATCTCTCTAAAACAATAACTCACTTTCTTACATTATGCATAGCCTTTTGAGCAATACTATAAATCTGCAGTTATTCTTCTTCACGGGGGGCATACAAGGAATACAGTCAATTGCCAGACAATCTAAATGTCCAGTTACTCAATACCAGCTGGGCATTTCATAGCAGCCTCCAGTCACAAAATAATTGTCAGTGAAGCTGCAAGCAACAATATGGCCATATGGTCTGTCTCATACAGTCAGGAGTAAATTCATATTTCGCTCCACCACCATCTTGACATCAACCTATCAGAAATGGAAACTGGCGTGAACTAACTTGTGTGTCTGAGACATCACATCTGGTGAAATTACTGAGATGTTCTTTCATTCTGATATCATTGTACATATAATTGCATGAAGTGCAAAATGCATTTCTGATTGTCATTATGCCTCTGTCTTACTGCAAGATCTAAGTGACTACGGTGGAGTCTGCAGATGGAGAGATTCCACATGTAGACTGGATAGCATTATGCAAGTCTACACTGCAGAAACATTTGGAAGAGAAACTATTTGAAGAAAAGATGAGTACAGGACAGACAACTGCCAGCCTAGGAGTCAGCATGAAGGGGTTTGCTCTCTGTCCATGACTCAGTCTTTATTCTTATCTTAAACTATGCCACTTTCTATTTCAGCTAGAACTCCTGCTTTTGATCATGATGCTGTAACTCTGGTATACTTCTGAGCCACTTTCTCCAATTCAGACCAGCAAAATGTGTAATTCTGTACTGAGAGCAAATCACCAGGTGCTTCTTTAGTTGCACTTTGCACACTATTTCAATCAGATGCACTATTTTTAAATATGCTACTTGTAAATAACTACTCAATCAATAGCACTAGTCACTTCTCTCATTGAGGAAACAATTATGTTAGCGTGACTCCCATGGTGGACATATGAGCAACTGTTTTCAGCTCTTTCAAAAAGAAAGGGTAAGGGCGATGGGGCCGATTCACAGAACTAACTTAAGACAAAATCCTAAACTTACTACTTTTGGTATTCACAGAAGTTAGGATTTTGTCTTAAGTTTGTCTTAAGACAAACTTAAGACAGACTTAAGACAGACTTAAGACAGACTTAAGACAAACTTAAGACAGACTTAAGACAGACTTAAGACAAAATCCTAACTTAAGTCTGTCTTAAGTCTGTCTTAAGTCTCTCTTAAGTCTGTCTTAAGTTTGTCTTAAGTCTGTCTTAAGTCTGTCTTAAGTTTGTCTTAAGACAAACTTAAGACAAAATCCTAACTTCTGTGAATACCGAAAGTCGTAAGTTTAGGATGTTGTCTTAAGTTAGTTCTGTGAATCGGGCCCATAGTTTCTGTAGCTCTCTTGCAGAGGGCAACTACAAGAATGATGCTTTTCAGCATTTCCACAAAGTGAGAGTGAAGGAATATTTTCTCTGTCAGATGTCAGACTTCCCTTGTTATGTCACGTTTGTCACTGCATACATGTTTTGGGTGGGAGGAGCAAAATATACCCACCATAACCGTTTGAAGTCTGCAGCGTGCTATGCTCTGTACCTTGAACCCTTTCCCCAATTGCACTGTGTGGGTGAGGTGAGTGAGCCCAGCACTTGTTTGGCTGCTTCCCCAAGGAAATCCTGGAAATAGAGTGGCCAAATAGTGCCTTTTGCACCTGCATTCCCAGTGAATTGGACAATCTGTCCACCTATTCGTCCTTCTCTCTGTCCTTCTTCGCTCTCTCCTCCATCCTTGCTTCTTCTAATCCACTCATCCATTCTTCCATTTCACCATCTTCCCAACTCGTCATCCACTCCTCCATTCATCCATCCCTCTTAGGACCGACTGACCCTTGTTCAACTGCTGTTCACATGGAATCCTTCTCCACTTCGGCCTTCAAAGTTCTTGTTTGAAGATTTTTAACTACCACCAAGATCAACCCTTACTTCTTTCCATCTGTTCACCCTTACTTCTATACATCTCTGCTTCTCTCCATTAATCCATTATCCTTACTTCTACATACACTCAGCATCCTTACTTGAAGTCATCCTTCTTTCCATCATTCTGTCCTTCTCTATATCATTCCTGTCAACCAGCCACCTCATCATCCATCCCTTCATCCACTCTTGATCCACCAATTCATTCATCCATCCCTCTGCGCCGGGAAACCCCTTTGGGTAGCTGTGCGCCTTACAAATATAAATAACATAACATATCAAAACATCTCTATCCACCCATTCATCCATCTCTCCATCCATCCCTTTCTTCCTTTTTCCTCTGTGCTCTCTTGTTGCTTTTTTCCCATATCTCACAGCTCGATGATGTTTTTCCCTCCTATGACTCTGATCAAAGAAAACATAAATAACATTTTAAAGATTTTATGTTGACTCACTCCCCATTGGAAAAACATCCCCTGCTCAAGCTGCTAAAGTAGGGGTTTATGATGTCCCTGGACAATGTATTAGCCCTTTTTACATAGCCTAAATAGAGTATCAGGAATTGACAGGTGCATGGTGGAATTTCCATCATGGAATTTTTTCCCATAGTGTCTCCTCTCTCAATAGAAGAAGCCACTTTGGTAGAAAAGTCCTCGTCTCCACAGCAGACATGTAAAAATGTCCCAACCATCAGCTAAGCAGGCAGATGTCACATCACCAGAAAATGCCTAAACAATGTTGCGATTCTTTTTAAAAGATATAGCTTTGACAGTCCATTCAGGTCATTTGTAATATTACCATACCAGTGTAGTCTTGGCTAATTTATACTCAGACAGAAAAATGGACTAATGCATGCGATTTATAAAAGAAGCGCTCCAAACTGTCATTAGAAGTGGTAATTTATGCTTTGGCATAATGAGAGAAATGCAGTAAATTGACGACTTCCATGTTCACACCTGAGTCCAAACCTCCATCCCCCTCCACTCCTGTAGATACACTGAAGGGAAAGAGGGCCAGAATCGCAAAGGTAAACCTACACTTTTGATCAAGTTTACGTTTTTTTGGGTATTCACAAACTAGGAGTTAATAGTAAGTTTAGGACTGCGAGGACTCTGCAGTCAGGGCAGAGAACTCCACACATAAAAAGATAGACCTGTCCTATATTTTTATGAGCAGAGTCCTCCCCCCTCCCCCGACTGTGGAGTCTCCACAATCGTAAAGGTACTACGAACTTGTAGTGTGTAAATATCAAAAATTGCAAACTTGTAAGTTTACCTTAATGAATGAGGCCCAGAGATCCCCACCAGGCAGTTGGGGATCTATGAATACGGTTCACTGTCAGACCCTGTTCAGTGGACAATAAGGTAAGCATGGGCTAATGGACCTAAAATGTGTAGGTTGGGGTCATTTACCTCTGATGTCACAGAGTCCATACTACTATGGCTCTGCAAACTGGACCAAGTAAACCCCTTCAACACTTCACTCAGCAGTAGTGATAGTGAGCAGTCACAGGCTTCTCAGGGAGGTAGTGCCAAGTGCTCAAGCTCAGAACTCAATAATCACTCAGTAGCACAATAATAAAGTGTCCAACCTAGTTTTCTTCTAGATACTGAACAATTTAGTGAACTGGGTGCTAGGGCTACTGCACCTCAGGTAAGTCTAGCATGCTTCTATGTTGTACCCCAGTGATTCTGGCAACACTGGTGGCAAGAGCAAATAAGTCATTAGGGCACAAATGCATAAATACAAATAAAGATACAGTGACCTGCTTTATGTTGACAAGTGTGTCACAACAGGGAATTGCCTCCCCTTTCTCATGCCCAAGGATGAAAGACTTATGGCTTGTTTACGATCTTGGCAGATAGGATACTTTGTCACAAATGTGACAGATATCCCATCTGCCGTATTTCAAATTTCATTGGATACAATGGAATTGTAACTTGGCAGACGGGATATCTGTCATGTTTGTAATGGAGTAACTCTCTGTGCAAAGATCTTAATCAGGCTCTAGGTGTTACAAAAGGGATTCCTGGTTAGCTGAGTTATGCACCCAAGCCAGGCAGGACCCACTACTCTAGTCAGGGTAAGCTTGAGACACAATAAGATAACCTGTGCTCACCCTCTGGTAGTTCGTCACAGAGCAGTCAGGGTTATCCACAAAGGCAAAGTGTAAAGTATTTGTGCAACACACATGCAGCAACACATTGAATACATCACAAAAAGACAACACAGATTTAGAAGAATAGAGAATAGTTATCTGAGTAAACTAACACCAAAAGGACAAAAGTCCAAACAGTAGAAGTTGAGATATGAATTTTTAAAGATTAAATCAAAAATAGTGCTTAGAGATCATTATCTGTTAAAAGGTTACTTAAGGTCGGGAGGGACAGGGGCAAATCCAAAGTTCAGGCCAATTGTGATGGAGAGCAAGCTGGTTACAGGACCCATGGAGGGCCCGCTGACAAAACACATTGGATAGAACAAAGCATCGACACTGAGGGCTCGATGCTTCAATCTTTTCCATGCAGTTGTGTCGCTGCATAGTTGTTGAGCTTCGCTGAAGTGAAGGCAATGCGTCATCATCGAGCCACGCACCCTATGGAACCGCTGTTGTTGGGCTGCCCTGGCAATGGGGTGGAATTTCTCACAAAGTTGACGTAATGTGTCAGTTTTAGATCGAAGCATCTGCAGCACCCATGTCTGCCCAGAGCTTGAAAAGGGCACCTCAGGCAAGGGTAGGACTCACAGAATGCAGTGTCCAGCAGCATCCGCAAATTTGTAAGGAGTCTTTTGTTTTCCCTGAGACGTCAGAAAAACAAGAGACAAGCCAGCAAGCCCTTGGAGATCAACTGGTGGGAAGGCAGAGTACTTTCAGCAGAGTCAGGAAGCAGCAGACATCAGGCAAAAAGCAAAAAAGCAGTCAAGTTGAGTCATTTGCATAGCACAGCAATCCTTCTGACAAAGCTCCAGTTCAAGATCCAGAAGTGTCTGATTTCAGGGGTTCAGAGGACCACTACGTATACTATACCTTTGAAGTAGGGGGTGACTTCAAAAGAACTCTACGAAGTGTTATAGGATCTCTTTCAACCTAGTTCTGTCTGCCAGGCTAACTCTGTGCGGTACACCAGTGTTTTGTGTGAGGGCAGGACACAGCCTATTCAGATGTAAGTGTAAACCGCATCTCCCACCTCCTGCCCAGGAATGCTATCAGAATGCAGATGAATGCAGATGAATACTCTGTCACCCCAAGGCCTTCCTGAGTTTGTGGAGGTCTAGAGGGAATGCACTAAGCATAGCTGTCACACAGCCCTGACATGTATTGGAGACAGGCTGTCATGCATAAAGTGCAGTAAGTACAGAGAAATGTTCACTTTCTAAAAGGGGTATTTCTAAATCAGTAATGTTAAATCCAACTTCACTAGTTAGGAGGATGTATCATTACCATTCCAAACATATCAAATATGAAAAGCTACTCCTTTCAGATCGAGATTTTCAGCTTAAAAGTATATTAAGGAATTCCCAATGCTGGCCTCTGAAAGGTGTAGGGCTCACAGTAGTGAAAAACAAAATAGGCTGCTTTTCACTACCAAGACATGCAAAACATAAAGATATATGTCCTACCTTTTATTTACTTAGAGCCTACCTAAGAGGTGACTTATATGTAATAAAAGTGGAGTTGAAGGAGCAGTTTTAAAGGGCAAGTCGAAGAGGCAGTAAACTAGCCACAATGGCAATGCAGTGGCAGGCCGGAGACAGGTTTGAAAGGCTTCTTCTGTGGGTGGCACAATCCATGCTGCAGCCCAATAGCAGCATTTGAAGTACAGACCCTGTGTATATGTTATACCACTTTACAAGGGACTTACTAATACAACAATTATGCCATTCTGGTATACACCAATGTCGTCAGGTTTAGGAGAGAAGTACATGCATTTTAGCACTGGTTAGCAGTGGTAAACATCTCAGAGTCCTAAGGCCAACAAAAATAATCAACAAACATGGGAGGCAAAATGTTGGGGGAAAGACAACCATAAGGATGACAGGTCTAAAACATGCCCAAGCCCCAGTTGAAAGTAGGGAGATCTACCCGGCCTTTAGGGAGTTCTCATCACTAAGGTAGAAAAACCTAGACAGACCGTCAGCATTGGCATGATCTCCTCCTGGTCTGTGTTCCACCCTAAAGTCCATACCCTCTGGGTAAATGGGTCACCTCAACAATTTTGGATTCTCACTCCCCATTTGCATGAGCCACCTGAGGGGCCTTTGGTCTATCTGCATCAGAAAGGGAATGCCAAAGAGGTATGACCTCAACTTCTTCTAGTGTCCAGACCACAGTAAAAGCTTCTTTCTTAATAGCATTCCACCCCTCTGTTCCCTGAGGAGTAACCTCCTGGAGATGAAGGCTACTGGTATGTCTCGGCCCTCCTCATTAAGTTGGTATAGTACTGTCCCTATGTCATGCTTTGAGGCATCTTTCTGAATGATAAACTCCTGGGAAAAAGCAGGGTCCTTGAGCACAGGAGCTCTGCACATGGCATGCTTCAGGGAGTCAAATGCAGTTTGGCATGCCTCTTTCCAAATCACATTTCTAAACTGCTTCTTGGAATTCAGCTCAGTCAAGGGGGAAACAATGGTGCCACATCCCTTGACAAACTTATAGTACCTCAGTCTGGATTTCGGGAGACTGCCAGGCCATGATGGTTTTTGGCTTGGCCTGTAGGGTTTGCACATTCCCCTGCCCGCCAGGTGTCCCACGTACACCACAGACCCCTGCCCTATCAGGCACTTACTGGTGTTGATGGCAAGGCCTGCCTGCTTTAGACACTGAAGCACTTCCTGGAGGTGGAAAAGGTGGTCCTTCCAGCTATGCCATCCAGATAAGCAGCACAGAAGGTCTCCATACCAGCAAGGAGCTGGTTCACCAGCATGTGGAAAAAGGCAGGGGTGTTCTTTAATCTACAGGGCATCATCCCAAACTGATAGAGGCTCTTTGGAGTGGAGAAGGCGGACCTCTCCTTTGCTCCTTTTGTTAGGTCGATCTGCCAGTACCCTGATGTGATATTAAAGGTAATGAGATACTGGACAGGCCCTAGCCCACCAATCATCTCATCAGCCTGGGTGCTGGGGTGAGCATCAGTCTTAGTTACTGAATTTAGCTCTCTGTAATCCACACAGAACCTCAAATCAGATGTGGTGCCCTCTGGGGCTACTTTTGGTACCAGAACCACAGGACTAGACCAGGGGCTACTGGAGGGTTCTATCACCCCAAACTCCAGCATTTTGGACACTTCAGCCTTGATGCTGGACTTCACCTTATCAGACAACCTGTAAGATGTATTCTTGACAGTGAGGTTGTCCCCTGTGACCACATCACAGGTTAATAGGTGGGTTTTCCCAGGGATAAGGGAGAACAGAGAAGAGTATTGCCCTAACACTTGGTGTCAGCCTCTTTTTTGTTCAGGAGTTAGATTGGGGGAAAGTATTACTCCTTCCACATACCCATCATTCTCCTTGGAGTCCAAGAGATCTCCATCAGTCACCAACATCATGGTGAGCTCAGACCTCTCAAAGTGCATTTTGAGGCAATTTACATGCAGCATCTTGTGGTGTTGCCTAGGGGTCTTGAGGTCCAACAGGCATGTGGCGTCACCTTTTCTTTCAAACACCTCATATGGCCCATTCCAGTAGTCCTGGGGTGTCCTGGGCTTTACCATCTCCATCGTCCACTTTTTGACCAGGTTGAAATTCCACAGTGGTAGAATTTTTGTCATACCACTCCTTCATGACTTCCTGGCTGGCTTCTGGGTTGCTGGAATCTTGCTTCCATAACTTAGCCAACTGGAATCTGAAGGCCAGCATGTAGCTCACTACATCCTTTCAGTACCTTCCTGGATGCTTGCTTCCACCCTTCTTTCAACAGACTCTCACTGGGTCACCATACAACAGCTCAAATGGACTGAAACACACTCCTCTCTGTGACACCTCATGGTAAGCAAACAACAAGCATGGTAAGAGAATATCCAACTTTTTCCTCAGGGCCTCGGGCAGGCCTCTGATTATGCCTTTTAGGGTCTTGTTGAACCTCTCAACAAGCCCATTGGTTTGTGGATGGCAAGGGGTGGAGAACATGTATGCTACTCCACACTCCTTCTACATTAATTGGATATAAGCGGACATGAAGTTTGTACCCATGTCAGACACAGCTTCCTTGGGGAACCCTACTCAGGTAAAAATTCCAATCAGAGTCTTTGCCACTGCCTGTGCAGTAGTAGTCCTCAGAGGGATTGCCTCTAGGGTACCTAGTGGCATGATCCACCAGAACCAGGCTGAACCTGATGCAGTCTGGGGATTTATAGGCCCTACAATGTTGATGCCCACCCTCTCAAAGAGGTTGCTAACAACAGGCAGAGGGTTTAGGGGATTTCAGCCTCTGCCCTGTCTTCCTACTAGTCTGGCAGGTCATACAAGTCTTACGGAATGCGTCTGAGGAATTCTTGATCCTAGTCCAATAGATGTGGGATTCAAGCCTTACAAAGATCTTGTCTTGGCCTAGGTGTCCTGCCTGTGGAATCCAGTGAGCCTGCTCCAGTAGGAAGGCCAAGTAGAATTGGAGGACAACCAGGGTCCTAGATGCCCCATGCCCAGAAGACTTAGGCTCACTGTTGAGGAGGTTGGCCTCAGAGTAAATATGGTGAGTACCAGAGGCGTTACCTGCGGCTTGGGCTTCAGCGTGTTGCCTCACGTCCAAAAGGATTGGGCGCTCCCTTTGTGCCCTACAGATCCTCCTTCCACATGCTATTAAGCAAGCTCAAGTAGGTCACCAAGGGAAGCAATGTCCTCCTCAGTGGACTCCAAGGTGGTCACCAGAGGTGCCCTCTCCATCTCACCGGAGGTACATTCAGGGTCTGGTTTATCATGCCCTCTGCCTTTCCCATTCTTTGCAGCAGGCTGGGCCATTGTTCCAGGCTTCAGCCCTTCTTGACTCCCTTACTGGGCAGCTTTGGACCTTGTTGTAGCACAGATTCACTCAGATAACCCTAACATTTCCACATAAGCCTTGACTTCCACTTTTTTCCAGGTATTGTGCTCCAGGTCATTAGCCAAAAAACAGTCCACATGCATAGCAGTGCTCATTGCAACTTTCAGAAGACCTGAATCCCCCTCACTCATACGGAACCAGGGCCACAGGATAGTTATTCTCTCTGTTGTCAGCCACCACAACCTGGTCAAATGCATTAAAAATTACCTACTCTGACGCCTTACCATAGAAATATTGGCTCCTGTATCCCTCAGAGCATCAACATCTTGTCCATTGATTAAGACCCATTGCCCATACTTTGTAGTATTTGAGGTCACATAGATCTTAGGAACAATCACACTGCCCCCCTGAGACACCAGTTTAACCTTTGAAACTCCCCCCGCCCCATTACCTGGGACTAACTTCTCCCCCAGCACTATACAGCCACCCCTGGAATCTATCATCCAGTAGGAAGTGGTGCTCTTTTGGGACACTTGGGACCTCGTTTGTAGTGTCCATATTCATAGCACTCATAGCACTTGAGGGGCTTGGGCTGCTGACCTTTGTCATGGGAATTTTTGTTATGGTGGCCAGATTGGGAATGTGAACCAGACCCTTTCCCATGTAAGTTGTTTTGGAAGCCTTTTGGAGAACTCAGTCTTTTTATCTTCCCTCTCCTTATGGTTGGGACCCTGACTACCCTTTTGGGAACCCCCCCAGGATACCAGTTGGACACTCTGTTGCTGGCCCAGAGGTCCGCCTCCTCAGCAGGCTTCCTATTGTCAGTAAGCATATTATCAATCAGGTATTGGTGCACTGGGGGAAACAAGTATCAAGAAAGTGCTCCTTCAAAAACAAGTTATACAACCCTTGATAATCATTAACTTTGCTACTCCTTACCCAGCCATTCGAAGCTTTACCAGAATTGTCCAAGAAATCCACCCATATTTGTGTCGAGAGTTTGAGACTAGCCCTGAACCTTTGCCTATACTTCTCAGGTGTCCACCCAAACTTCCTGATTCAAATGGTCTTCATAGCAGTGTAGTTGGTCTGCTGCCCCACCTCTGGAGTAAGGAGTTTGCCCCTCCCCCGTCCCTCCCCTCCGTGGGCACCAGTGCTTTGTGTGAGAATAGGATGTAGCCTTTTCAAGTGTAAGTGTGAGCCACCTCTACCCCTTCCTGCCTAGAGCGTCTTTCAGAATGCAGATGAGTTTTCTGTTACACCCAGCCCTTCCTTTTTTTTGTGACTGTCTAGAAGGAGTGTACAAAGTGTGCCTGTCACCCAACCCAGGCGTCTATTGGAGACAGGCTGTCAGGCACAAATCATCTTCTTGTGTTTGTTTTGTTCACCTGAAGTTGGCATGGTATTCCAGACTTGGGTCCCTTGCTCACTTTGCCCCTGGATTCAAGAAAGCCTGGCTGAAGAGAGGTGTTACCCCAAAACCGGTCCCAGGATGCTTGTTTCCGGTCCAGGGAATAATCGGCTTGGCAGTTCGGTCTGGACTGTTTCCATGAGGCACAGGGTCAAGACTAATTTGCATATGGCTGGGTCTGAACTGGGGTGGCAAAGTGAGCAACAGAATGATGATGGATTAAACCCAGATCTGTGAGTGGGGGTGAGTGTCTGAAAAGTTTCAGCGCTCTGACCATCATCTCCTTGTGTTTGCTTTGTTCACCCTAAATTGGCAGGGTATGCCCAGACGTGGGTCGCTTGCTCACTTTGCCACAGGATTCAAGCTAGCCTGGCTGTAGAGGGGAGTTGACTGGGGGTGAGTGCTTGCAATGTTCAACACTTCGTCCATCATTTCCTTTGGTTTTTGCTTTGTTCGCCATAAGTTGGCAGGGTATGCTCAGACGTGAGTCCCTTGCTCACTTTGCCACTGGATTCAAGCAAGCCTGGCTGAAGACGGCGGAAATGCCAGAAACCGGTCCTAGGAAGCTTGTTTCCGGTCCAGGGAAGACATGGCTTGGCAGTTCGGGCTGGACTGTTCCCATGAGGCACAGGGTCAGACTGATTTGCATATGGCCATGTCTGAACTGGGGTGGCAGAGTGGGCTAAAGAAAGGTGATGGATTAAACCCAGATCGTTGACTGGGGGTGAGTACTTGCAATGTTCAACACTCCGTCCATCATTTCCTTTGGTTTTTGCTTTGTTCGCCATAAGTTGGCAGGGTATGCTCAGATGTGAGTCCCTTGCTCACTTTGACACTGGATTCAAGCAAGCCTGGCTAAAGATGGCTGAAATGTCAGAAACCGGTCCTAGGAAGCTTGTTTCCAGTCCAGGGAAGACATGGCTTGGCAGTTCGGGCTGGACTGTTCCCATGAGGCACAGGGTCAGACTGATTTGCATATGGCCATGTCTGAACTGGGGTGGCAGAGTGGGCTAAAGAACGGTGATGGATTAAACCCAGATCAGTTGACTGGGGGTGAGTGCTTGCAATGTTCAACACTCCGTCCATCATTTCCTTTGGTTTTTACCCTGAAACTGGTCCCAGGATGTATGTTTCCGGTCCAGGGAAGACCCTGCTTGGCAGTTCGGTTTGGACTGTTCCCATGAGGCACAGGGTCAAGACTGAATTGCATATGGCTGGGTCTGAACTGGGTTGGCGAAGTGAGCCAAACTCCACATCGGCCACAACGGACGGCAGGGCACTTTTGGTCATGCACGATACAGATTCTTCTCCCCAGGGCCTTATCATGGTTCCCTAACTCGTGGACACACTGTTCTTGATGACAACGATGAGCATTATTGCATACCATTAAACATACAAACGCAGCACACGAAACGTTGAGAAAGGAGTTTCCCATTGTATCTAAGCCATATTTCAAATTGTATCAAGTAAAGACAAGGATTCAACGCTGTCATCATAAAACTTTTTTGACTAGTCAGTATAAAAATATTGGAACGCTATATCGGGGAATCTGTCGTCAATCAGGTACTGGAGTCAACAGGGGAGTAAAGACTTTGAAGCCCCCCTATGTGAGCTCCAGGAAAATAAGCGTTGAGGAAGTCACAGTGTTGACAAAACGCGCATTGGCTGTTTCTCATGTTCCACACAACAAGAACTGGACTCTCAAGAACGTTATGGAATTAAATATTCTTATGAACATTTTTTGATATTTGATGTAATGATATGATTCATGTCTTTGGTTATTCTACCATTGAATAAATGAGTGTTTGAATGATTCACACACGTTTTCCTGGACGTTCTCTATGTCAGGGGTTATCCCTTCACATCATTTTTGTTGTTCTGTCTTGAGAGATCTACATTTAAAACTGTGTTTGTACATAATCAGAGTGCCGGGGTTTCTATTTGTGTATATGTCTTACAAGTCATTGTGTGACTTGTGTGATTGATACTTTTGGTAGTGGGGTATCTTACCCCGAGCTGGCACCTGTAATACGTCCTATATGACTGTGTTAAACTGATGTGAATACCCGAATATCTGCTAAAATTTCTTTGAATGTGCGACAACGTATCCACCACTACCTTCTGTGATTTCTTACCAATGTTATCATGTTTAGGGAAGAAGCATATGTACTTTAGCACTGGTTAACAGTATCAGATAGGCTGGGGATCATCCACGGCCTTTGGAGCTGGACTATTTCTTCATGGCTGTGGGGCAGATGTGAGCAGTGGGCGTGCAGCTGGCACGTCGGAGGGGCGCCAAAGGCAAGCTCGTCTTCGCCTGTCCACGTCCATCCGGGGCCAGGGCCAATACCCCAGCCCGTTTCACACCCCATCAGCCCATCCTTTACTCAGCCTTAGAACTCAGGCGCCTAGCTTTTAAGATAAACATCCCTGCTAAAATGTCTCAAATGTTGGCTTAACTTTAACCATAAGGCGGTACCATCGGCCACTGACCATAAAATTCAGTTTCTCTCGATCAACTGCCGGTCACTGGTCAAACATAAAAATGAAATATTCGAGGTACTCAATAAAAATAAACAGCCGGATGCACCATTTATGACTGAAACATGATTCAAGTCCTCAGCACCGGATATTTAAGATGTATCCTGCAGGGCTATAGACTGTTGAGACATGATCGCCCACTGAAAAGGGGAGGAGGCATCGCAATAGCCTATAAACTAACTTCAAAATGTTCCATTTTGGGGACCAATCTAGCTAACTGTAAGGCAACTTTCTTTTCTCAAACTTTATCTAATGATTGTGTCTTAACACTCTACTTAATTTATCGCCCTTCAGAGCCTACTGCCCAATTTACTTCTACCTTAGCAGAGAACATCATGCAATACCCTCTACATTATAAAAATCTGATGATAATTGGTGACCTCAATCTGCACATTGATAACAGCCTCAACTCCGGGGCTCCATCTCTAAGCAGGGAGCTTGAAACAGTCTAACTATTCCAAAGGGTCATAGGTCTCACCCATGTGTCAAGCCACACCTTGGACCCTATTTTCTCTAATTTATCTACCCTTAAGACTGAAATCCCTACAGTAGTTCCCTGATGAAACCATTATATGATAGCATTCAATATGCCATGACAAGTGTTCACATGGACTATCAAAACTAACCAAAAGATAACCACAAGAAAGTGTGCAAAGGTCAACCCTGAGAACTCAAAAGCACACCTGGCAGCCAATTTTAAGATAGGGAAGGATGTGAATACTGCTAATTTGCAGCTGGAAAAATGTATAACTGGTGCACTGGATAAGATAGCTCCCAACACTACTAGTAACCAGTCTAGGACCTGTAATTCTGCACCATGGTTCAAAAAGTTCTCAGCTGCAGCCAAGAAGACATGCAAACACCTAGAGCGTATTTGGTGTAAGGACTACAGTATAATCAGTCGAGCTAGGTATAAAAGTGAGCGTAAACAGTACCATATGCTCATTAGAAAAACACGGTGTAATTTCTACACTTTAAAAATAGAGAACACTAAGAATTCCTCCAATGAATTGTTCGCTATCTTTAACTTGCTTTTCTCTCTAGAACGTGTTGCAGCCACAGCACCATCATCCTTATACAGCTGTATTAAAATTGCCTCCTTCCTCACTTCTAAAGTAGCTCCGATATATGACACCTTCTCGGCAGGAGCTCGTATTTGCAGGGACCTAGACATCCTTTCAGATGATTTAATCATCGAGAACGGCCTTGATGAATTTAGGACCCCTTCTTTAGAAGATCTAAAATGACTTTCTACGATAATTAATTCAGGGTCTCCTCTAGACCCTGCATCACCTAAAATTCTGGTGCTAGCGGTGGAGGTTATTCTTCCCCATATTCAACAGCTGATCTCATTGTACTTCTGGTCTGGTGTGATCCTGCTAAAATGGAAGCACGCAGTGGTACACCCCTACAGACAAAACATGCAGCCCATCCCATGCAACGAAAAAATTTGCGTCCCACTTCGCTACTGCCGTTCTTTGCGAAAATAATGGAGAAACCTGGGTACAGCCAACTCACAAGTTTTATTGACCCAAATGAACTGCCTCACTGACTCAATCTGGCTTTAGGACTTCCTATTCCACTGAGTCTGCTCTCCTTGTCACCGAAACTCTGAGACGGTGTGTGGAGGAAGGGAATACAGCCGCTCTGGTGTTACTTGATCTGTGTGCGGCCTTCAACACCATATCGCACAACCTACTCCTTCAGAGACTTAGGCTGTGCGGTGTCAGTGGCACTGCACTGCGATGGATGACTTAATTTCTCCAATCCCGTAGCTTTCAGGTTGCTCAAAGGCCACATATGTCAGATAACATCTCTCTAACACAAGGCTTACCTCTATACTGAGCCCAACTTTATTCAACCTATATATCTGCCCCTTAGTCGAAATTGTGGAAAGGCACAATGTCAAAATTGTGTCATATGCGTACAATACGCAGCTCATTGTCACTCTATCCCAAGATGCAGATGCTACTGTGACCCATACTCTCTATGCCTGGAAGAGCTAGCCTCCTTGAGGACAAATAAATTGTCTTAAATTGAACTGCAACAAAATGGAAGCACTGATAGTTGGCAAAGCACCTTCTATATGGTCATCAGCATGGTGGCATGAGGTCTATGGCCAAACCTCTACCCCTATATCCAAAACCAAAAATTTGGGTGTATGGTTTGACCTCAAACTTTCGTTTGAAAATCATAAAATTAGTGTAGCTGGAAAATGCTTTGGGACTCTTAAAATCCTGAGGAAAACCCTGGACCTACTGCCAATAGCGGCCAGGAAAACCTATGTACGTGCTCTAGTACCCTCTCAAATAAATTACTGTAACATCCTTTACCTTGAGGCCTGCCTAGTTCTAAATCTCCCCAGAAGAACACCCATTACAAGTGCCTTGACTACTCTGCACTGGCTTCCAGTGGAGTAGAGAATCATTTACACAACCATGTGTTCCTGTCACAAAATCCTGATGGACAAAGGCCCTAGATACCTACTCTTTATACGCCTAGGTACCTTACACACCTTCACAGAACTTAAGATCCACTAGTGCTAATCTAGTAAGGGTGCCTTGAGTACAGAAGGTCAAACTGGAGGCTCTGTCCTTCGGTCACCTGGTGGCCAAGACATGGAATTCCTTACCGCCAAGCTTGAGAGCAGAATCAGTGGGAAGGGCCTTTCGTAAAGTACTTAAAACCTGGCTATCCAGGTCACCAGTTGGCAATGTCTAGAGGTCTGCTCTTTCTTCTCCCTATTGCTGTGAGATTAGATCTGTAGCACTGGGACACACCAGTCGGTGTAACGATGCGCTTTACAAAATGTTTATTAATATTATTTATTATTATAAAATGCTCACAGTCCTCAGGCTGACAAACAGAATCAGCAAAAATGGGAGGCAAAAAGTTTGAGGAAAGACGACCCTAAGGATGACAGGTATAACACTAAGCCCAACTTAGGGCAAGTCAGTGTGTTTGTGGGTTAGTCACTTTTGTTGTGTGTAATGTTGTTCACATGTATCATCACAGGGTACCAAACATGAGTTTGCTTTTTGCTGCTTTCATCAAGAAATGTGGAAGCATGTTTTCTGGGTATATTAAAACCTCAGAATTATTTTACTGTTATATATATAGCCTTTTAGTATCTGTTTAATAGTTTCAGATTACATTTATGTCACAGGTGTATACATACCTGTTTGAAAATCAGGTATGAGAGCACTACCCTAATTAGGGATCCCATGAGCCCTGAAGAAGACCTCTGACCCCACCAGGCATAGAAGATGGCTTAGAAATGTAGGCATTTAGAAGTAGATGCATGAAAAATTATTTTCAAAAGACGTTCCAAACTGTATTGTTAATCATGTCAAAGGTACCCACTAAATTAAAGAGAAATCTTTTTGGTATACCTGAAGACATTTTTAAACATCTGATCTTTGTGCATATCAAGTAAAGTTTATCTTTGAACTCCAAATGTTGGTTGAGCCAATCGAGATGGTAATCACCTACTTACATGGGGAGAAAGGACACCCATGATGAAGCATACCATGAAGAACTGCCGGTGGGGAGTCCTCTTCTGTTATCATCGGATACCTGTGACATACCAGTAGACAAATCCTAGTACCTATACGTATCATGTACCTTTATTGGTGGGTGGAAGTCCAGGTGTATTCATAAACCTCATATCAAGCATCCCAATTGGATTATTCTTGCATCGGATACTTCATAGGCAACTGTTTAAATTTGGGAGATTGTATCCTTTAATCCCCTCCTGTTTTGAGAACATTCTAGAGAGCATCTTTGCATTCTCTCTAGACTTTAGAAAGACATATCTTTACATGCCTATAAAAACCTGCATACATTTGATGGGTCAATGTGATTTTAGGGAGGACTGTGCTTGGTTTGGTTTCCTTTCAGACTTCTCTGTGTGTACCAGGGTTAGGATTAGGATCGTGGTTAGAGTAATAGAAGGTGTAGGTGATGGTGTGAAACAGGAGATGCAGAAAAAGGGTGGCACAAAAGCCAGCATAGAAGTTGAGATGAGAGTATGAGGGTAATACCCATAAAACAGCGGAGACAAAGGGGCGCATTCATCAATTATTTTACTGGTCGAAAACGGGCAGATTCACAGAATCAGCCCTTTTGCAACTGGAAAAAATGACTTTTCCGATGCATGTAGCTTTTTCCATTCGCAATATAGGTAATCGCAATTTTTTGAGATTACCTAAATTGTGAATGCATTTATGGAATCACAATTTGCGATTCCCTATTTGAGATGCATGTAGCATTTCCTAAATGCACCTTTGCATTTAGGAAACGATAATTACCATCAACTTCAAGTTGATGGTAATTTGCAAATTCTTTTGAAAAATGCACAAAAGTGACATGTTGCGCACACACATGCCATTAGGGCATGTGTGTGCGCCACATGTGCACACTTAACCTTTTAGGGGGTGTGCATCAGGGGGGCCTTATGCCCCCTGGCACTCTTGGAATTGCATTCGCAATTTGGGATTACCAATTTGGTAATTGCAATTTGCAAATGCATTCCTATTCATTCCTATGGGCCTAGTGGCCCATAGAAATGAATGGAGTGGCATTACCTAATAGCGATTCACAATTTGCGAATTGCTATTAGGTAATGTTTAGGAATCGCAATTTATTTTGCGATTCCTACATGCATAAGGAATTGCGATTCCTAAATAGCGATTCCTTAAAAATCGCTATTTAGGAATAGCAATTCCTTATGTTGATGCATGTGGCCCAAAATTATATAATGGAACAAAAAGTTTACAGTCAAATTGAAAGAGAAAATAACAGTTTGGAATTAGGACAAAGACAATTATATGTTTCCGCTCATATCACAGATGCCAAAGTAAAACAGTAAAACATTGACATTTTTAGTTCCTTGTTTTTATATTTCTATAGACATATATGCTAGCCACAACATTTGTACCTTCACTTTTTCAACTCTACATTTTTTCATTCT
Organism: Triturus cristatus; assembly: GCF_964204655.1. Classification (NCBI taxonomy): domain Eukaryota; kingdom Metazoa; phylum Chordata; class Amphibia; order Caudata; family Salamandridae; genus Triturus; species Triturus cristatus. Next base: position 572,607,589 of record NC_140588.1, read on the forward strand.
ACTTTTTTGCACTCTACTTTATTACATACAAACCAATCCAAAAGAACAGAAGAACGTGCCAGGGCCTTTATATAATTCTGACTTCCCACCTACATCATAGAATTCAATCAAATCTTTCAAAATGAATTGATGCACTGACTGGTTGGTTGACTCTACAAACAAATTAGAGCCTTGCCACCATTCTTTGAAATACTAGTTCTGATCTGCAGGCTCATCAAAATAGTCAAATATTGGCAAAAGATCCGGAGACAAATGATTTGGGCTAGGCTGAGTTCATGTATCATTTCATTTGTATATAGTAATTATTGGTAAGATATCCTACTGTATGATGTGATGGAGCATAAACTAACACTAGCTTTTTTGAATGCTGGATACTCACAACGTCCTCATGTTGAATCCAAAATGCTTGTCCTCTGTGAAGGATAGTGATCTGAATTTAATTAGGAGTGCCATCAACAATGCATACACTGCCCACCATGGTTAAACATTTCTCAGAATGTCCATTGCCAGGTTTACATTTCTTGATTTTTGGTGAAGAATATGGGCACACAGATGAACAACTCATTTCCAAATCATTAATGGGCATTAACAGACTATGCCAGCTGTTGCACTGAAAATCCATGGCACAATTGCCACATGCCTCCCTGCGTCTCAATTCATAATGACATTATTTGGTGGATATGTTATGTTTTGCTGTATAGAGGACTTGTGTCAGATGTCCCATGACAGGTTTTGTAGGTGAATTGTATGTTGATTCCCAAAAGAGTTCAAGACTCTCTTTGCATGTAGGTTTCCACTAACAGTGGAATTTATTTTATCTAATGTAATTATAGTCCCCAAAGTCAGGATAAGAAATAAAGGTGGTGGCAGCATATTTACAGTCCGGGAGTACAGGCCATTTTACCTGTACCCCAATGAGGTGAGACAGTCTACTGGCTCTCCCTTTTTTTTAAATCTGTCTAACCTGTCATAACTGGGCTATCGCTCAACCCTTTGAATGTGAGCAATATGTCTGAAAAGTAATTGGATATGTGAAGTTTGGCGTGGGGTCCTCCATGTGCATCCATCCCAAAAGTAATAGGAAGTGTCATAGGTTTCATGATAGTTATATATGTGCTGTCTCCATTCCCTGCCTTGATGGGACAATTGTACATAGCATGTGAGCCCACAGAGCAGGAAAGCAGATTGCTCCAGACCTGCAAGAGACCGCAGCACAGTAAGTTGTTTAGGTGAACACCCATTTAGTTCAGAGACATCAGAAAACATAACAGTGGTGTAATTACAACGTTTTATTATAAACTGACCTAAATCACCCTTCACTCTCCTTCCATCCTCTCCACTCTCCTCACATCCCCACTACTCTTTCTATGCTCTGTTCTTCTCCTGTCATCTTTCTAGTGCATGAAGCCAGTGTGAGAATTGAGAAATGTAGGCTTCTCAGAAAAGCATTTCTATTCTTTGGAAACATATAATATTTTGAATGACAAACATTTTGAGTACTTCCACTTACTATCATTTCTTTATTTCTCTAGCTCCAGGAAGGATTTGGTTGGGAGCCTTTCAAACAACTTTTCTCCGCCTACCATAACATATCCAAAGTCAAGAAAGAAAACAAGTATAAGATGAATCTCTGGGCAGATATGTTTTCGAAAGCAGTTGGGAAGAATTTGGTTTCATTCTTTAAATTGTGGGGATGGCCTATTGACAACGAAGTCTCCAATAATCTCTCATCATTGCCTGACTGGGATGAGGATCCAATGAAAAAGTATGCAATGGAATTAACAACTATTCAAACTGAGCCTTCTCTTCTTGGACTGGAAACAAACTAGACTAAACCTTGGCTGTGTCGTCAGACTGCACCAAAGGCTTGCAGTATCCAAATCTTTAGAAACGAACACATATTTAACAAATAGATTATTAAACCAACCTTTTATTATATTTGGTCTTATGCTACCCATCCTTAGGAAAGCTTCCACTCAAAGAAATCTTCCTTGGTAAATCATCTTAATGTGCGATCATTTAAAATCAAATGTAATTTGTTAGAAACTATAACAACTCTCTGAAATGATATTTCTAGTAGAAATTCCAGATGACTAGTTATAAATGTTTTCAACTCAATCCACCTCATAGTGTATGTTTTAGGACATATCAGAAACTGCTACAGACAAAGCCCAACTTAATTGCAATTCCATTTTTCAATTGGGTATTCATGTCTAATATAAAATTTTAGCCCACTGTAGAGGGCTATGACACCCATTAAAAGCTTGCTTCAGAGTTTGGCAAGGGCCTTTAATAAGGGAACGGGCCTTTAAAAGCCGGGTATATCCTGCTACGGTGGGCTATAAAGCTATTCAACGATTCCCTCCCTTGAGGGCATACGCTCTAATTGGAGCCCAAGGGGGTTGAAATGCCCTCGTGCTCCGTGGGGCCTTTGGTCACAGGTGCTGCTGTTGATGTTCTACAGCTAACAGCTGCATATGAGGGCCACAACTGTTAGCCTTTGAAAATTCACAGGAAGAGCTGTAAAAGTAGGTTAAAATCAGCCCCTGGTTCTCACTGACTTTTTGTAGTTCTGCAAAAGCCAGGGAGACCCAGGAGCTGAGCAGCATTCACCCTCCCTCCGTCTGAAGCCCTAGTACCACTGAGCTACAGAAGGAGGGACGGGTGGAGGCTAGGTGTGTCCTCCTGCGTGGCCTCTGCCTTTCTTTTGCTCTAACTAATTAATATATTTTTGAGACGCAGGGGAAAGAGAAAGGCAGAGTCTGTGTATTATAAACATTTAAATGTTGTGCTGTAGGGTTGGCATGCTGGTCCTTGGTTTGTACAATTTAATTCTTTTTTATTATTTCATTTAACCTCTTGCTACCTATCAAAACCTCCTTGGTTCTCCGATGGATCTTGTTCTGTGCTGAAAGGGACTGGAATACTCGGAGGTTACGGAATTGTCAAATGAGGACCGGGAATAAGATAATTACTACAAAGTTATACTCATAGCATTCAGAAACCCAATTCAACCAGAAAGGAACGTTACTCAAGTGATTTACCCATAAGGAAATAATGAGTCAGAATCAACAGGTGTTAGGTTAAATATAAAGGTTTAGTATTTCAGTTTTAAGGGCAAAGAGCATTGAATGACACAAATGTTCAATCCTAAAACCTTAATTATTGTTCAATTTAATAAGTAAAATCAACCCTGCGAGATACAAGGATGACATTGAAATTAATCTTCCTCAGCCGAGGGAGATCATGGACATCTTTTGCATTTTAATCAATGGGATATCAGTTAAGCCTCACACAAACCCTTAGGAAAGTTCAGTGTGTTCCAAATGACCAGTTCCAGTTCAGTAAAGACATGAAATGTGTCTCGGTCCCTCACTGTAACATCAGAGTCACAGCAGCATGACACAAACCTTTCAGCCGTAAAGTTCTACCACGCTAGCATACCAGCTGGCAGCCAATCGCAGTATTACGCCACAGTTTGAATTGTTCTTGTCAGTCTTAAGCTGTAAAGTGGGTAAGCCAAGCCATTCTTTCAAATGCAAAGAAGCATCTATCTTCCATTCAGTTCCGAAATTTGCTAAATTATACTTCATTAATTTGCGGGGTGACACCCCTTGGCATCACCAAATGTTTCAGACCAGTCTGTCCCATTGGTCCTCTTCGATAGAATGAGGTGATGCAGTATACAAATCCGTAAGAATTAAGTAATCCAAAATCACGTAATTTCCTTAAAATCATTCTATGTTTAGCCATATGAACAATGTGACACTCAGAAAGTAGGTGAGTTCATGCTCTCATATTTCTGCTAGATTCAATGCATCTGTTCTAGCATGTATCAGTTTTTGTTGGGAGTTAAGTCAAACTGTGCTCCAGATGGCAAAGGAAGCAATTGATAGAACACAAGTGGCAGCTTTAGGAAAAGTTCCCATGGGCTTCAGACTATTCATTTCATAAGTTCACGTTCGAAAAAGGAAGGAAAAGTAGCACATTTTAAGGTCTATTTAAAATACAGTTCTCTTCACGATGCTAAAATATGAATCTTGCATTCCATAGCACAAGGTATTAATCTCCCAAATTAATGCATTAATAAACATTTCAATCAAATCATACATGATTCATGTAAGTATAGGGTACTCATACATTTTCTAAAAAGTTTTTCACATATAAATATCATCTAAGTCTTTCTTTGCATATATGTTATTAAGGCACACATATTTAAAGGCACATGAAAAGGAAAGATTCACGAAGTTCAGCTTTAGCTAAAACTTGTATAGTACCTACTTTTATTTTGTCATTTTCAGTGCAGGTTACTTGTTTAATGTACTATTTATCTCTAACATGTGAAACATAATTTTTTTTGCATGTAGAGAGTCTCTTTGTCATATCATTATCACATTATTCAACCCTTAAAGCAATGTCATTAAATAGGCTAAATTTCACATCTATTCAAAGGTATGCATAGTACATAGTAACAGTGTATTCTAGCATTTCTGCAAGCTTTTACGATGCATTATCTTGATCAGAATTACATTTTGTCATTTTCCAGAAACATAAAGCTTAATTGTTTTCAGTGGAACTATCAACATTTCAATGTTCTAATACAGCCTTAGAGCCCGCCACAGCAGGCTCTGCCAAACATTAAAGGCCCGCTGTAGCGTTAAAGGCCCAAGCCGAAGAATGTCCTACTTTGTAAAACAAAGGCCTCATGGAGCCCGAGTGGGTTGAAATCCCCTCAGGCTAAGTGAGGCCTTTGTTTACAACTGTTGCTGTGAACGACTACTAAATGTTGATACGTCAGGATTCTACCAGCCATTAGAAGCCTGGAACAATCCATTGTCTTCAATGGAGCCCTCAACATTCCAATGTTCTAATAAAGCCAAAGGATTCCACTTAGTGAATTTTATCTAAATTTACATTCTTAACTTTCATTCTTTTAACTGATTAAATAAAGATCATTTTCCAACAGCCAATATGTTGTTATTCGATCCAAGAAATGTTTTTTGCTATGAGTCAACTAGAATTTCCACCAAGGCCATTCTACAAATTACAATGGTGGCAAGATAAAACACAGAAATTACTGGGTTACTACTGCAGGCTAGAATTAATCAACATGAAGGTTGCCAACACCCAAGGCTGAGGCTAGGTTAAAAAATCCTGCAACTGGACAGAAAAATATAATGCCATCATTTTGCTGAATGCCTTCATTTTAATGGCTTCTATCCTCAATTGAATTATTCAGGAAGTAGTCCCAAACACTTTTTAAACAAAGTAAAGCAGACGTTCTGCAACTGTTTCTGGGAAGTCGTGCCAGTGATGCATTTCTGAAAAGAAGTGCAACATCTGCACTGCTTTTGGGACTCTAAAATGATTCAGACTGGAATTAAAGTCTACACGGATCATCTTTTACTCTAAAATGAAAAACATGAAAACGAATTCAATATTATACGAGCCTTCAAGTGGAGAGATTTTTCTATCGCCCCTAATTACCTTGTTTTAAAGAAATTCACAAAAACACACCCAAGGGAAAACATTAATCGACACAGACTTATTTGAAATGAAAAGATTATTTTCAACCAGTTTAATTTTACTGATGCACATTACTAAATAAAGCCCTACAAATGTCACAGCTTATCTTTCCTAACACTACGTTTAGCTCATTTTTGCTGGTGTTAACCCATACCACAACACAAGCAGTTCAAGTAATGACATTGAACACATGAAACTTACTGTTTAATGTGTTTCTTTAATAGCTTTTCACTAAATCCAACCCATAAGAAAATACGCCATATCAGTCCCTAAACGTTAATGGCCAATCACCCTTCGCTTGGGTGAAGGATTTCTCCCATTGCATGCATGTGAAGGGTGTTTGGCATGGTCATTTATGCCTAATGCAAAAATGCCTCTGTATTAGTGCAATAGCATTCTTCTTTTTTCTTCACCAAAAGGAAAACATGTGTGCCCATCGATACCACACCAATGTTAGGGGTCTTCTCTTCCTAGTCCTAATTTGGAAAGGATTTACTCCTGCCCGTTCCAGTGAGGGAATGGGTCATAGAGATAGCAAATATTCAGAAGAAAAACAAGTATGACACAAACATTCATAAAAGGATCAAAAGATTGAATAATAATATCCAATTTGATGTGTAATGCACATGCCACATCCTTACAGAGATTTGAGGGCATCCAGATATCCTCTCCGGCAGCACCCAGACCAGCATGGTTCTGTATTTTACACACAATGTTTCCTTCTTTATAAATTTAGCAGTCTCTGCTCAATAATATATATATGTCTACTGTAGATGATTATAAAATGTGATTTTTTTAAACCCTTTAGGTGTGATTGCAGTAAGCTTTTGCATCCAATATGATTCACTGTGTTATAAACGGTTGATAATGCCGCGTCCTGCTGCTCTGTTGGTTATATTATTCAGTACTTGAAATTTGAACTGATGCAAGAAATAATTTCGCCAAGTGGTGACGGCTATGGCCAATAAAATATTGCCATTTCACATGTTGTTCTTATGGTCTAACAAGTTTAGGTTTTCAATGATATTTTATATAATAAATATATTAGTTAATATTGTATGTGGAGTAACGTTTGATTCTGAATTGTTTGCGTGACTATGGATTAATTCAAAGTATTAAACTGGATACAGTTAATACAGGGAAAAATGCTGCTTCTCATTGCTGTCATTGTCTTTTGAAAATTCACTTTCTGATTGACATTTGGGGACATAACAAGCCTTTGAATATTTGTAAACTGGGAATAGGCACCTCAACCATCACAGTGGGGACCAAGCAGTGTGCTGTGCTTCAACCCAAGAGCTTTGTCACTTCCTCTCAGGCTGCTTCCTGTAATGTCATTTGAGTCATTTTATTTCCTGCGCAAGGGGGCAGGGCCACCAGCTAAAATATGTAAACGTTGATGACTTCTGAGTTTGATGATATTCTATTATGCTACATAAACTAATTGCATATAACTTTCATGAAAAATATTTTTCCTGAAATACCAACCTTTAATTTTTAGAAAAACAATCTTCAATTTTTATCATGTTCTTACATTATTTACAACAACATCCATGGATCACCATCTCAAGCCAGGTGTACTCACAATTTGACAAGACTTCTCACCATTATGCCTATGACAGCATTATGCCGTGAGTGGACACCATCTTGACACATATGCCCATACTGTGCAAGAAATTACAAACATTATACCAGTGCTCAACATCATGCCATAATGTGCTAAGAATGAGTATTATTCCAGGAACAGAATTACACCAAGGGTGGGTAATGGGCACCATCAGGCTATAAATGCCCTCAATATGCCAGGAATTACCACTATTATGCTAGCGCCAGCATAATACTCGGTGTGAGCACCATCATGTCGTGAATCCCCACCTAATGTCAAGCATTGCCATCATTTAGCACATGCCAGAAATACCAGGAGTGGGCCTCATTAAGCCCTGGATCCCCACAAATGTCAAAGGTTACCCCCAATATGCCAGGGACAACATTTTTCAAAGGGCCGCCACCATCATGCCTTGGATAGTTCTACCACATGGCACAAATTACCATCTATATTTGAGGGCCAGTACTCTGCTATGCATGCACATACTGGCAATCACACATACTGAGGCACAAGCAAACAATATGGGTATTCAGCTAAATGCCTCCAATAACATCTGTCTTTTAATGTATTAATTCAATTGTTTAGCATTGTACACATCTTGTCACCAAAAAAACACTTCAAAGCACTGGGTTTAAAGTCATAATCTTTTTACAAATACATTGATCCGTGAGCTATTCCCTGTAACCCTATGTACAATTTGTCCTTGCTGCTTCTACTTCTTAAGTGGTCAAAAGTTCGCGAAAACTGTGTCTGTTCTTCCCAGTTGTATACGGAGTGCCCAAGCAATAATCATAGTCAGTTGTAGAACTATCAATAGTGCAACACGAGCAATGGCACTGAATCGTAAGAGACTGATGAACCCACTTTAGCTAAATGATGGGTGTCTCTACTACCCAACTTATGGGCTGGGGCTGACATTTGACTTAACTGCATTAGGGCCCATGGCAATTTTGCTATGCCATGATTGGTGCTGTGATGTGGCTCAGATTTCATCTGGAGTCAGGCATTGCTTTATTTTTGTGCCTCAGACAGACTGCATTTAAAATGACGCAGATTTTGGTGCAAGTGGAAAACACATGGCACATGAGATTATGAAATGAGGCCTAGTCAAATGCTTTTTAAAAGGTGCACTTTGGTGTATTCAAAATGAAAGACATGAAATGTCTGGTCAATGCTTTCAGTCTGAAATGCGTGTGCGGAATTAACATGTGTTTTTGCAGTGTAGAGAAAACTCGTGATTTTTGTGACCTCTTTAGCTGTGAAAATAATCATTGAATGTGTTCTCTCTTCTCAGCTCCTTTCCCATATAAATTACACTCCCTATTCCTGTCTAAAGAGACTTTGGCTTTGTTGCATATTTAGACAAATATATTCAGTTCATAACACATCTTATAATGTGTGTTAATTAACCATGCACCGTCACTACACGGGGGCTAAAGCTTTTTGCATGAAAAGCCATCTAAAACATTAGAGCATGTTGCTATGAATGTGTATTAACTGTGTGCGCTTTGAAATTTGCACTAGTGCATGGTTTATGCTATGTTGTACATTGCACATTTTTGCATGTTGTGCACAAATAATAGAAACGCTGCTTTAAACTAATAGCTTTTGCTAGGAAAAATAATACAAGGTATTAGTATGGGGAGGTAAACAGAATGGGTTCTATTTCGTAAATTAATATTGTATTTGTGTTTGTTTTATTTTTGGGCCTAAGATAAAATGGCTGCCTGTGAATCCAGCAAGGCTGAGAATGTTGCTGAATTTGAGAGCATGCGCACATTATACCAGCTTGCCTCGAGTGAAGACCTGGTTCAAGGCCACTGTGAACTGTAAATTCTTGCTAATCTGCGAATGTACCAGTGTTTGTGGAATGTGCTTATCCTGCGTGTGATGTCACAAGATGCAGGAAACTGGACTGAAACAATTTTCCTAGTAAATGTTGCTGAAATATATGATTATATTTATCATTAACGCTTCTTTTGTTAAAACTGGATTTGCAATGAGAACAGGATGGTGAGACCCTCATGTCATCTATGGTAGCCAATCACGGTGCGAGTTTCTATGAATTTGAAACAATTATTAGTATAGTCTGCCAAGAATTAGAGTATAAATAATGACCTCTTTGGGGGTGTGTGCTTGCTGCTTCGCTGCTTTTAGGAGGAGGAGAGGCAGCAGATGAGGCCAGACATCATATGGGTTAGGTACGAGAAACGTCGTGGGTGCAGCCTTGGTGGAGATTGCGTCCGAGGAGAGACAGAGAGAGGTGGGGGCCTTTTGCTCATATTTTTTCAGAGAGTCCTTGCACGTCATATTTTTGGCAAGGCAGATTGCATTCCTCTGATAGTCTGTGAAGGAGGGGCTGTCTTACTCCTTGTGTAGCACAGAGACACAGAGGATCAGACCAGGGCAGAGAGTGGAGCTGGATGGAACAGGTTTAGCTTTAGATGCTAAAACTTTTAAGTTCATGCTTTGACTAATTAATTAGTTTTGAAAAGATGTATTTGTCTTATGCATTTATTTCTCTTTATGGGAGATTTTTGCCAATTATTAATTATTGATTAGCCTTGCATAACTCATTCTTGAATTATATTTCCTGAACTCTTTAAAGAATTCTGACTGACATTTGATGCCTTATTCCCTTCTTTATGGAGTGCTTTGTATGCAACCTATAATATGTTCTGTATTAATTGTATTTTTCCTGTTTTCAAAATTCTGTAACCTGATTGATATTTGACTAATGAATAAAGGATCAGAAAATCTTAACTTCTAACTAAGAAACTAAAAAAACCCTTTAAAAATACTCACAACTCTCTTTATTGGCTTAAATATTAAATGCATTTTTGATTTTTCATGTTTATGTAAAGTCTCCTGAAGGTAATATACAGTGGCAAGGGTCCAGTATCTTTACAGCGGTAAATTGGAGGTAATGAGGTTTTGCATTCAGAAATTACCGTGAAATTACCGCTGCATCAGCTGAAGCACTGAAAACATCTAAATATACTCAAACCATAGGTGAACCAATTAACAGTGGTTCATTCTGTCTGTCCTGTATGCTGATAACACTTGTTTATATTTACCACCTACAATGATGTCACCAGTGCTTAAGCTGAGTAGGTGGTTGCTGGTGGGGCCAAACGCACTCATATTTGGGAACCGCACTTATTTTTTCTCATCAGATATTGACCTGAGTAAGACAGGTAAAAAACACACAAACAGGAAAGAAGGATGAAGGGAAAGACATAAAAAACAGCACAAAGGGGCAAAGCAGGCACCATCTGCAAGAATGCGACAGAGGGGCAGCAGTATCTAGAGGTGGATTAATAAGGCCAGATGCACTCATTTGTAATAGCCCCGCCGGAGCAGAGCTTTGTGCACCAGCACTCATTCTTTTACAAATTAATCTGTGGGCCACTTCACTGTTGGAATTGTTGACATATAAGATACTTACAAATCATTTATTTTAATATTGGCTTTTGATGAGGATCCACTGTCACAAAATAAAAACAAATGCAGAAGATTGAGGAAAGATGATTGATATCTTCATTTCTATATGAATGTATTGCTTGGGTGTGGCACTTCTCTGCAATTATTCAAATTTGTGCATGTTACGGCAGCTGGATTATTAGATACACCTGTTCAGAAGAATATTTGCCAAAGACACCTTGAACTACAATTTTATTTTTTGGGAGGACGCCTTGGTGCTTCTTAACTATCTGCAGTGATCCAACATGACAGGTGATTTCCATTGAATTAAAGGCATGAGGGCACATATTATGACCCCCTTCTGTAATGAAACATTTACAGCAGCAAAGAAATATCAAGATAAACACTCATCCAAAACAAAGACAGAATGACAGCCTAGAGTGCTCCCATTATGATGTCACTGCAGAACATCAATCCCATCACTCGCTCCTCGATAAATACAGCAGACTGCTCGGTGATGTCATCTTTGCAAAACAGAGAACATGAAAGGTCTCCTCTGGACTGGGTCCTAAATGTCAATGTATTAAACAACCCATCTGGGCATCTCACAGGGCATATGTTTTGAGAGTCGCTTGTCGTTTGTGATTTCTACCGAATTCAAAGCATTCTCTGACAAAGTAGTCGGTATCATTATTAATACCTTTGCTCTATGCCTAAGAATTCCTTCGACCAAGATTTGCATTTCACAATGTCAAAATGACCTTAATGAAATAACTGTATTAATTTTACCCGTAACTTCTCAGGCGGAATGATCTTGCTCTTTCGGCATAGGAATTAACTCACTCCTGATCTCCCAAAACGCTTTCAGTAAGTCTCCTACACACTCCTTCATCAGTCATTACTTCCTTATGAAATCCTTTACTTCACAGTGTGTTTTACCCTCAACATACCTTTCCTTCCATTCTCTATTCCTCGCATAAAATAGCTAGGCTACCTTTGTCTTCCACTATGACAACTTGGAAGGAATCCCACTCATATCCATGTTCTCACACAACACCTGTGGTAATCTAAACCCAACTTTGTTTTTATCTGAGACTATATTTGAAACCCAGGTATGTACTACAAGATTGAATTGAAATGTTGTATTCACATTAAATGCATGGCTGACCTGGAAGTATAATAGCAGTAGTTAAAACCGCCAAACTCCATATATACTGTTTAAAGCAGCACTTCTGATACTGTAGTTTCCGAGCCAAGTTTTGGTGGGTTGCGAAGTGCAATCAACAAATATAGATGCCTTTGAATTCTGTATTTATCTTGTCACATTCACTGAACTTCAAAGACAAAAGTCGAATGTCAAGCAATGTGTTCTGAAAAACTGCTGCTTATGTTTTTTAACATTGCAATTGGTGTTTAAAAACTCCTTTCACTTTGCAGTTAGAGAAAGAAAAGGAGAGTTAATTATGTGACAATCTTCCTGGGGTACAGGGAGAGTGAAAGGAAGGGCTGTAGGATGCAATGCTTGCAACACAAAACAAAATAAAAATAACTATAAATGAAGTGTGCACGTACAGCACTTAGGAAAACAGAAAGGAAGGACTTTTTTTGTGATTCTGACATATGATGGAAATAAATATTTTGATAGGAACATAACAAATCAAGACCCTTTAATTTCTGATCTGTTAATAAGAAGTATACACTGAAACCAGATTTCTGCGATTTATCATTTGTGTGCAATATAGTTTTATCAGGTAGACTGTATATATGTGCAAATCTAGTGCTAATTTCAATAGAAAATGTGTTGTATGTAAACAACAGTGCTACCAAAAGCTACTGCAACAGGGCCCATTCACATGCCTCTATGCCTTCTTTCAACATTATCGATGTATATAATGATGTGACATCTTTGGTGCAAAGCAACCATGAGGAAGAGAATTGATCTTTAATGTTGTTCAGACAATTTAAAAAATGCTGATAAGGGAGGTGCTCTTGTTATCATGGACAGAATTTTCTATGAAAACAAAGTGGCTTTTTATTTACAGGACACTACTACATACATTAAATTAGAACAGGATCCACCATCCATGATAACAGTTACACTTCAACAGATTTTGGAGCATGCTGAAGAAATGGCATGGATCAAACCTAAGATTCGCAACTTTCTAGTGGTGTCTCATCCTAAAAGACCTAAAATATATATGTTGCCAAAAGTACATAAAAACATGCAGGACACTCCTTTCAGGCCAATAGTGTCAGGTTGTGATTCCATTTTCACTCCATTAGGTCAATTTATAGATCATTTTCTCCAGAAATTTGTCCAGACATGGAGGAGTTATGTCAAGGACACTACGCATTTTTTAAATTGTCTGAAAAACATGAAAGATCAATTCTCTTCCCCATAGTTACTTTGCACCATAGATGTCACATCATTATATACATCCATACCGTTGAAAGAAGGCATAGAGGCATGTGAATGGGCCCTGTTGCAGTTATCAGAAATAGGAGTCAACAAAGTGTTTATCCTAGAACTATTGACATTTTGTTTGCAGCACAGTTACTTCCAGTGGCAAAATGACTTTTACCTACAAATAAGCGGCACGTCTATGGGCTTTTCCGGGGCTCCGGCATATGCCAACACGTTTATGTCCAAGTTTGAACAGGATCACATTTTCACTGACAATCAGTGGAGCACGAATCTGGCATTCTATGTCAGATTCATTGATGACATTTTTCTTGTATGGAAAAATTCACAGCTATTACTTGAAACATGCCTTAAAGAGTTGAATGCCAAGAACGTTCGCATCCAGTTTACACACAATATCAGCGACAAGGCACTCCCATTTCTGGATGTATTAATAACTAAAATCGATCACTCTTTAGTGACCACAGTGTATGCTAAACCAACTGACAGAAACAACTTATTGTTGTATTCCAGTTTACATTCACCATCTTTGTTGCGTAATTTACCATACTCCCTGCTATTACGGATTAAAAGGATAGTATCGGACCAATCACAGTTAAACATAGCTTTGACTAAACAGTGTGATAAATTCAGGGAGCGTGGGTATCCTGAACAAGTGTTGGAATTAGCACTGGAAAATACAAGTAACAAAGAACGCACAGAATTACTCTCTCCTCAATTGAAGACTAGTCAAAATCGCCATGTCTTTGTGTCTAAATATCCCACTAATTCAGTGAATATTAGAAAGATTATCAGATCTAGGTGGGAACTATTACAACATGAACCTGACTTCAATGGTATATTTGCTCAGCCGCCATTGTTTGCGTATACATGCAGTAAAACCATCAAGGATTTATTGAAACAAACTCACACAGTGACGCAAATATTCATAGGCATGCACATATGTTTGAATTGTGTTAATTGCCATCATGTAATACTAGGTAACACAATTAATCATCCCCATTCAGGTAAATCTATTTCACTTAAATACAATGGAGATTGTAACACCAGTCATGTAATTTACACTATTAAATGCCCATGCGGATTATTATATGTAGGCAAAACGTCTCGTAAATTGAAGATTAGAATCTCCGAACATAAAAGCTCCATTCGTACAAAAAGTTTCAAGTCCCATCTTGTTACACATTGGTTACAACATCAGCATTCCATAGCTCAGCTGAAATTCATGATTCTAGAGATTATCTCAATTCAACCTGGAATTGATACTACTAAGGCACTTTCTCAGAGAGAGGTATGGTGGACCAAATCTCTCCATACGTTACTGCCAGCAGGACTCAATGAAAGATAAACTTGAATTGCAATGTTTTCTGTAATGTCTATTTAGACTGTGAGTATGGCTGTTCTCAGACAATTTATTAATTTCAAAATTATGCAATAATACCAAATTCATTCATTTATTTACCTATTTTTCTCAGTTTATTATTTGCTCTTTTCTATTTATTAATTTTCCACTATTCTTTTTCACTATTCTTCAATCGCGTTATTTTTTTTTCACTTACTTATTATCTCACAGGTGCTGTTCGTATTAGTAGTTCTCACTTTTTACGTTCATAAGCTACTGTTTATTATTTTTTTCTGATGGTTTTTGAGAATATGCTGTTTTTCGGTGCAACAAACACAAGCACTTCATCCATTAGAGTAATATTTATTTGAAAGGTTGTGCACATCTTTAAAATCAGATATTTATCTGTCTAGCATTGAGAATTGTGGCTGTTCTCGGTTCAGCACGCAACCCACGTACAGTACAATCACTGGCAGTCATGGAGTAGTTGTTTATCGTGTTCATTTCACACACATTGGATCAACATACATTGGCATTGTTAGGATGTCATTGATTAATTTTTATTGAGCGTTTATGGCAGTTTTCAATTATAGTATTTATTAGTTCAATTTTAATTCTAATCATTGTACTTCATTAGTGGTTTACACTCAAGATGGCGCCCACACTTCAGCGGCGGTTTAGTCCTTTCTCTGTGTCGATCTCAACGTTCGGACGTCACACGCAGCCGGTAACACTCATAAGCGTTTCTGTTACCTGGCTAGCTTTTTTGGCAAACAAATTTTCCCAGAGACGATACTTGTATTCGGAAGATTTATTGTGTCCTGAAGATCCAGCGGTAAGCAGGACATTATGTTCCACGTACCAAATTTGGTTCAGGGTTAAGCTAGTATACAAGTTTATCAACACACCAGCTCTACAGTGTGGTGTTTGTTTCTGTCTTACGTAGGTTGTGTGGTTTATGCCCAACATCGGTCGAGTGTCAACACGTTATAGTCCGTTCACCCCTTCAGAGAGGGATCCAAATCACAACAGGATTGATGAAAGTTCTATATTCAGGTATTTTAGTAGCACGTGTTTGCTTTTTTCTAAGGCATTAGATTTGATTTTTTCTTTGGGTCTGATTTAGTGTTTGTTTGCTTTGACAGCTTTTTTTGACGACGTTACTTTAAGTTGCACTTGAAGGTCTCTATGGCGTAAGACATTGTGAGTATAATTAACAGCACAGTGTCTTTCTCATTCACACCACATCAAGTACTTCGTTAACCAATGTTTTTCCTAACACTTGCAGTATCACAGTTGATTCATCAGGCTCCTATCTGCGTTGCTCCACAATTTACTCACCAGCAATATCATTGAATTATTCGGCATACAATTAAGTGCAATACCATCAGCACTTAGAAATTGACTTTTTTGGTTTTACACTCACGTTTTGGTTTGGGACTCATTGGCATGTTCGGTCCAGTTTGTTTTTCATCATCATTTCTTTAGTTAACCCTTCACTTATTTGTTTGGTCTAGAGGATCTTGGTGCACAGATTTTCTTAAATTTTTCTGATTCAGTTAAAACAATTGTCTGAGATACATTCGTACGAGCTTGATTTTACCACCTTGGATTGGTACGCTGCGTCTTAAGCATGTAATTTTTGTTTATTTGATCACAATTGATCAACATAAGCAGTTGTTTTCTTTTCATTCTTCACAGATGCCCCTGAAGAAGGGATTTTTGATAATCCTGAAATGCATTGGGCAGGATTTGTAAACAACGATAACATCTGATATTTTTTGCTGATGTACTTGAGTTCCATATTATTGGTCAACAGCTACGTTTTTGTTTATGTGGATATATTTAATTGTCAAGTGTGATTAATTTACCTATTATTGTTATTGTTTTCTTGTCGATTCTCTCATGATCTTTAATGAATATAAACAGTGTTTATTTAGTATAAGAGTTTTTGGCTTCTATGTTCTTTGAACTTATTTAACGCATGTGCAAATTGATATTCAAAATTGTTGTTTAGCGCTGTGCATCCGATATACAGGTGGATGTCCACCTGCCTCTTTTTTTGTAACATAGGGTTGGCAGCCTATTTCCCGGTTTGCACGCCACACTTTGTTTCAACGTTTTAATTTCATAGTACCGTTATAAGATTTGATGCTTTGATTCAAATGTATGAGTGCGCTGGCTGGTCTTATATTTTATTGTTTAGTTGAGCCTACCAGTTAGTCAGCAGCACCCCCTTTTTCGTTTTTCATCATTAAAGATGTCTTTTGAAAGTATCTCAAATTTAACAGATAATAGAGCAGATACTCTTACTTATTCATCTACCCAAGTTAATGACATATATGCTCTTATTAAAGATGCACCGTCCTTTAACGCCCAAAGTGGCTCAATTTTACAACAGATTCGTCAATTAGAATTCATTGCACGTAGGGCATTAAGTCAACGGTTACATGCTTCTACCTTAATTCAATACCACAATGTTCAGCGTATTCCTCGTGGCTTACGCCTACCTATTAAACCTCTTCTCTATAAATTCCAATTCAATAAAGCCTTTATGGAGAAATGGCAAGCAGTATTAAATAAATGTTCATTCAATCTGATTCTACTACTGATTGTGGAGTTGTCACGGACCATCAGGGAATTGGAGGAAGAAATAGACACAATTAAATCAGATTTGTCTACTCGGTGTGGGTCAGATTATTGGAAATTTACCTTAGATGATCTTAACAACAAACTTGAAATTTACGGCAAGGAGATTCAGGAAAGAAAATTGCGTAAAGTCCGCCGTGACACTATAGACTACAAGCTCAATGAAGTGTACACATGGGCAGAGGTTTATGCACGCAGGCGACCTTACTCGAAACCAAATACCTCATCTCAAGAGTCAGTAGTCTCCGACCTTGAATTAGACCCAGCTCGAGTGCCACGTTCAACATCAGCAGAACCAGCTAGTTCCACCTCTCTGACAGCGCCAACAGTTTCATTTTCTCAGTCTCAATCTCAACATTTTTTGGCCAGCGGCCCAACATCAGGCCGACCACCGGAATCAAAACAATCAGGCGGAGCAAAAGAAAAAGAATCAGAGGCTCGCAGTTTGAGAAGCAAGAGCAGGGTCTTGTAATCAACATCTCCTCAGTCACATTGTCTTCAGTCCAACAACAGGTTCTCAACAAGGGTACATCTTTTGTACCTGTATATCACACCAATGATTTTGAGCTAGAAATTGCTATCTTCAAATTCATGAGGAATTTACGGTCAAAACACTTCTTTTCCAATGTGGTTCCCGGTGAAGACGTAGAAGCTTCAACACGCAGTGATCCTTATCTCGAATTGAGTCATTTCAAACCAAAAAGTGTGTTTATGCCACCTATTTCTCCTAAAACTTTAGATATCTTTGAAACATTAATCCGCAATGATGTGTCTGAACTTAAACTGCATGCATCCACCTACACTAATTTAAAAAAACATGAGTCCGCAATCATTAGGCAACTTGCTAGTGATGACAGACTCACATTTCAACCAGCTGATAAGGGAGGTGCTCTTGCTATCATGGACAGAATTTTCTATGAAAACAAAGTGTCTTTTTATTTTCAAAACACTACTACATACATTAAATTAGAACAGGATCCAACATCCATGATAACAGTTACACTTCTACAGATTTTGGAGCATGCTGAAGAAATGGCATGGATGACTCCTAAGATTCACAACTTTCTAGTGGTGTCTCATCCTAGAAAACCGAAACTATATATGTTGCCAAAAGTACATAAAAACTTGCAGGACCCTCCTTTCAGGCCAATAGTGTCAGGTTGTGATTCCATTTTCACTCCATTAGGTCAATTTATAGATCATTTTCTCCAGAAATTTGTCCAGACATGGAGGAGTTATGTCAAGGACACTACGCATTTTTAAATTGTCTGAACAACATAAAAGATCAATTCTCTTCCTCATGGTTACTTTGCACCATAGATGTCACATCATTATATACATCCATAACGTTGAAAGAAGGCATAGAGGCATGTGAATGGGCCCTGTTGCAGTTACCAGAAATAGGAGACAACAAAGTGTTTATGACTTTTACCTACAAATAAGCGGCACGGCTATGGGCTTCTCCGGGGCTCCGGCATATGCCAACACGTTTATGTCCAAGTTTGAACAGGATCACATTTTCACTGACAATCAGTGGAGCACGAATCTGGCATTCTATGTCAGATTCATTGATGACATTTTTCTTGTATGGAAAAATTCACAGCTATTACTTGAAACATGCATTAAAGTGTTGAATGCCAAGAACAATCGCATCCAGTTAACACACAATATCAGCGATAAGGCACTCCCATTTCTGGATGTATTAATAACTAAAATCGATCACTCTTTAGTGACCACAGTGAATGCTAAACCAACTGACAGAAACAACTTATTGTTGTATTCCAGTTTTCATTCACCATCTTTGTTGTGTAATTTACCATACTCCCAGCTATTACGGATTAAAAGGATAGTATCTGACCAATCACAGTTAAACATAGCTTTGACTGAACAGTGTGATAAATTCAGGGAGCGTGGGTATCCTGAACAAGTGTAGGAATTAGTTCTGGAAAAAACAAGTAACAAAGAACGCACAGAATTACTCTCTCCTCAATTAAAGACTAGTCAAAATCGCCATGTCTTTGTGTCTAAATATTCCACTAATTCAGTGAATATTATAAAGATTATCAAATCTAGGTGGGAACTATTACAACATGAACCTGACTTCAATGGAATATTTGCTCAGCCACCATTGTTTGCGTATACACGCAGTAAAACCATCAAGGATTTATTGAAACAAACTCACAAAGTGACGCAAACATTCATAGGCATGCGCAAATGTTTGAATTGTGTTAATTGCCATAATGTAATACTAGGTAACACAATTAATCATCCCCATTCAGGTAAATCTATTTCACTTAAATACAATGGAGATTGTAACACCAGTAATGTAATTTACACTATTAAATGCCGATGCGGATTATTGTATGTAGGCAAAACCTCTCGTAGAATGAAGATTAGAATCTCAGATCATAAAAGCTCCATTTGTATAAAAAGTTTCAAGTCCCATCTTGTTACACATTGGTTACAACATCAGCATTCCATTGCTCAGCTTAAATTCATCATTCTAGAGATTATCTCAATTCAATCTGGAATTGATACTACTAAGGCACTTTCTCAGAGAGAGGTATGGTAGACCAAATATCTCCATACGTTACTGCCAGCAGGACACAATGATAAACTTGAATTGCAATGTTTTCTGTAATGTCTATTTAGACTGTGAGTATGGCTGTTCTCAGACAATTTATTAATTTCAAAATTATGCAATAATTTCGAATTCATTCATTTATTTACTTATTTTTCTCAGTTTATTATTTGCTCTTTTCTATTTATTAATTTTCCACTATTCTTTTTCACTATTCTTCAATCACGTTATTTTTTTTCACTTACTTATTATCTCACAGGTGCTGTTCGTATTAGTAGTTCTCACTTTTTACGTTCATAAGCGACTGTTCAATTTTTTTTTCTGATGGTTTTTGAGAATATGCTGTAATTTCGGTGCAACAAACACAAGCACTTCATCCATTAGAGTAATATTTATTTGAAAGGTTGTGCACATCTTTAAAGTCAGATATTTATCTGTCTAGCAGTGAGAATTGTAGCTGTTCTCGGTTCCACATGCAACCCACGTACAGTACAAACACTGGCAGTCATGGAGTAGTTGTTTATCGTGTTCATTTCACACACATTGGATCAACATACATTGGCATTGTTAGGATGTCATTGATTAATTTTTATTGAGCGTTTATGGCAGTTTTCAATTATAGTATTTATTAGTTCAATTTTAATTCTAATCTTTGTACTTCATTAGTGGCGTACACTCAAGATGATGCCCACACTTCAGTGCCGGTTTAGTCCTTTGTCTCTGTCGATCTCAACGTTCGGACGTCACACGCAGCCGGTAACACTCATAAGCATTTCTGTTACCTGGCTAGCTTTTTTGGCAAACCAATGTTCCCAGAGACGATGCTTGTATTCGGAAGATTTACCATTTTCTGAAGATCCAGCGGTAAGCAGGACATTATGTTCCACGTACATAATTTGGTTCAGGGATAAGCTAGTATACTGGTTTATCAACACACTAGCTCTACAGTGTGGTGTTTGTTTCTGTCTTACGTAGGTTGTGCGTGCGGTTTATGCCCAACATCGGTCGAGTGTCAACACGTTACAGTCCGTTCACCCCTTCAGAGAGGGATCCAAATCACAACAGGATTGATGAACGTTCTATATTCAGGTATTATAGTAGTGCGTGTTTGCTTTTTTCGAAGGCATTAGATTAGAATTTTTCTTTGGGTCTGATTTAGTGTTTGTTTGCGCTGACAGCTTTTTTTGAAGACGTTACTTAAGTTGCAATTGAAGGTCTCTATGGCGTAAGACATTGTGAGTATAATTAACACCACAGTGTCGTTCTCATTCACACCACATCAAGTGCTTCGTTAGCCAACGTTTTTCCTAACACTTGCAGTATCACAGTCGATACATCAGGCTCCTATCTGCGTTGCTCCACAGTTTACTCACCAGCAATATCATTGAAGTATTCGGCATACGAGTAAGTGCTATACCATCAGCACTTAGAAGTGGACTTTTTTTGCTTTTACGCTCACGTTTTGGTTTGGGACTCATTGGCATGATCGGTCCAGCATGTTTTTCATCATCATTTCTTTAGTTAACCCTTCACTTATTTGTTTGGTCTAGAGGATCTTGGTGCACAGATTTTCTGACATTTTTCTGATTCAGTTAAAACAATTGTCTGAGATACATTCGTACGAGCTTGATTTTACCACCTTGGATTGGTATGCTGCGACTTAAGCATGTATATTTTGTTCATTTGATCACAATTTATCAACATCAGCAGTTGTTTTCTTTTCATTCTTCACAGATGTCCCTGAAGAAGGGATTTTTGATCATCCCGAAATGCATTGGGCAGGATTTGTAAACAACGATAACATCTGATGTTTTTTGCTGATGTACTTGAGTTCCATATTATTGGTCAACAGCTGCGTTTTTGTTTATGTGGATATATTTAATTGTCAAGTGTGATTAATTCACCTATTTTTGTTATTGTTTTCTTGTCGATTCTCTCACGATCTTTAATGAATATAAACAGTGTTTATTTAGTATAAGAGCTTTTGGTTTCTATGTTCTTTGAACTTATTTAACGCATGTGGAAATTGATATTCAAAATTGTTGTTTAGCGCTGTGCATCCGGTATACAGGTGGATGTCCACCTGCCTCTTTTTTTGTAACATAGGGTTGGCAGCCTTTTATCCGGTTTGCCCACCATACTTTGTTTAAACTTTTTAATTTCATTGTACCGTTATAAGATTTGATGCTTTGATTCAAATTTATAAGTGCGCTGGCTAGTCTTCTATTTTATTGTTTTATTTAAAAGCAATCACAGAATTGCTGGTCTGCTCGCCTCAGCAGGCCATCATCCTGTGTTGGCTGTGATTCCTAGTAGGTCGCAAATTTTGAACTACCTCAGCAATATGCATATGGTAGGTCTATTTCTGACCCACTAGGAATCGCTAATGAAACTCAAAAGAATTTCATACATTAGTAATACCGATTTTCTAATTGTGATTCTGAACGAATCGCTAATATTAAATTGGTATTCCTAATGTTAGTGCATCTGGCCCTTGGCTGCTTAATAATGTAGCAAGACATATAAGAGTGTTCATAGTTATGTACTGGGAAAGTTCCTGTAGGAAAGTAGGATCCTTTCTGCATGGTTACCCCCACTTTTTGCCTGGTGCTCTGCTGTTTTTTGACTAGTCCGACTGGGATCCTGCTAATGAGGACCCCAGTACATCTGCTTTCTCCCTAAATTGTTATGTTCAGTATTTAGGTACATCCCAGATTGGATACCGGGGTAGACTTATAAGTCCCTTGTTAGAAAACCCCACTCCCACACCGGAAGGGTGGTAGTGGGTCTTCCCAGACATACACTGTGGTAGCTTGGCTCGAGTGGCCAGGGATCAGGCACCGTGCTAAGCATACGTCATACCCACACAATAACCATGCGTGCATCCGTTCCAAAAACGACACTACACCTTAAAAATTATACTGAAAATATATCTCTTTATCTTCTTTTCTCTTAGTTGCTGATTAAATAAATAATAATACAATCACAGTCCACAAGGCTTTTCCTGTGGAAGGGTAAGTCAAATAAATAATACTTCAACGATTCAATAAATAAGGTAGATCATAAATAATCAAGGCATAAATATAAGTGCATTACATAAAAGGCAATTAAATATTATAAGGCAATAAATACTGCGAGACAATAAATACTGTGCGACAATAAATACTGTGAAACAATAAATACTGTGAGGCAATAAATACTGTGAGGCAATAAATAGGATGAATACAATAAATACAGTGCTCTCAATAAATAATAAAAACCAACAGTGACACTTGAAAATCAGTTCACATTCCTGAGGTACTATGGGATGATTTGACCCAATCCCAGCTTGTAGAGTTTTGGATGACCTGAGGGGTGCACTACTTGGCTTAGACAAGGCTGAGGCCTAAACTGAGGTAGATCAAGGGGGAATCTAGAGATCTGGCTCTCCCACACTACACAACCCCTCTGTATTAGTCTCAGCTCACCCCTGGCACTATCAAACTGGTTCCAGCACCGCTCTAGCCTCTATGATGGTCTCTTAGGGCTTCACAGGGCCTTAGGCGCCCTCTATTCCACTTACTGCCCTTTTTATGAAGTTCCGACGCCGCTGGAGTCGTGTCGACGCCGTGAGGCGGTTCCGGTTCGATGTCGGTGGCCTCGGATCAATGACAGTTCTTGTCGACGCCGAGAGGCGGTTCCGGTTCGATGTCGGCGGCCTCGGTTCGATGACGTCGGGCAGTCTTGGCTCGATGTCGACTTCGGGCGGCTCCGGTTCGATGTCGGCGGCCTCGGCTCGATGTCGACCTCCGGTTCGATGACGTAGGGCAATCTTGGCTCGATGTCGACTTCGGGCGGCTCCGGAGTGCGATCTCCTCTCCCGACCTCCGGAGGGCGGACTTCACTCCCCCGTCGACGCCGCTCACTCGACCTCGGGTGACTTCCTCCTCAACCTCTGGTACTCTCCACGACCTCCGCCGGCGCCCTCTCTCGACCTCTGGCGGCTCCGGGTACGACGTCTGCTTTCCAGTCAGCGCTGCTTCTCCACCTCGGGCTCCAGGTCTCCAGGCTTCTCGACGTCGGACTTCAAGAAGTTACCAGTAACCAGGTCAGGAACTTGCTGTTCTTTACTTTTAAGGCCTGTTCCGGCTGTCCAGGTCCTTAAGGTGGTTTTTCTTGCTTTCTCCCACACAGGGCTCCAGGCTGGGCTCAGTCAGCAGGGACTAGTATCAAGGGTGGGTTTCTGGACCCCACTCCAGGCACAAGTTTCCACCCCTACTGCCTCTCTCCTTCCTCCTTCAGGTTTCTGCTCCTCTCTCTTCACCAGTCAGGTGCCAACTGCCAGCTCCAACTGTCAACTCTGAGTTAGCTTCCCAACATTCTAAACCTGCCTCACACTGTCACAGGGTTCTGGAATGTTCTGGAAGGTGCTGGTAGGTTCCAGTGATGTCACAGGTGACAATGGGTGGGCACCATATTGTGTTTCAGGCCCTCAGACAGAAGTTCCAGGGGTAGATAAAATGGCTCCCTGAATCTGCATCAACACTAAAAAGTCTGGTGGTTCCCAAAAAGGAAAAATTCTAACAGGGTTTGAGGCAAAAGTGTGACAAAATAAATAATGATGAGGAGGGACCACCCAAAGGGCTGACAGGTCTAACATCCCTATTATATGATACCCATGTACCCAGGGCATAGGTACCCCAGAAGTCTCATATGGGCTGAAGCATGTATTATGCCACCCATGAGAGACCGTTCAAAATGGAACTACAGGCCTGCTATTGCAGCCTGTTTAAGTTGGTGCTTGCACCACTTACTACGCATATAGGCTTCCTACATCTGGGGTCACAGCACTTAAAACCCTTTAAGTCACCCTATAGCAGGCCTTTGCAATCCTGAAGGCAGGGTGCATGATTGTAAGTGAGAGGGTGCCCCTGAAAAAGCAGGACACCCCTGCAGCCTACGAAGTCCATTCTCCTGGATTGTCAGTGAAGCAGCCAAATACTATGTAGAGGGGTAGAGGGGCACTGCGTAATTACCCGATGACCAGCTCGAAACTAGCTGCAACAAATCCTATCATGTTTGGTATCAAACAAATTGGGAGGTATGATTCCAAGCACTGGAAGAGCTCTCCGCCTGGCACTCAGTGTTCCCGGTACCAGCCTTCTTGACCCGGACAGCACAAAATGGTTGCTGCCAACCAGAGACACGATTCTGCCTTCCTGCTACTGAGCCAAGCTCGAGCAGGGGAAGCCAGAACAATAGGCATACTGTCACAGGGAGGATTTATTGTATTGGGGTGTGGTGGGTGCACTTGCCAGCGCCACTCAGTCTGCATGAGGGGCACCATTAGTGTCCCTATGCATCGTCCCTCTGGCGCGAAACTGGACAAAGGACATGAGAGTAACCTCCCCCCTGTCCAGAGCCTCCCCTGGGAGGGTCCCCTGAATCTTCCCAACCCTTTTCCTAGGGAACTTAAGGGCTTCCTGATCGTAGGTCCCTAGATTCGTTGTGGTATAAGATTCAGATCAGACACCACTTCTTCTTCTACCTTCTGGGCACTATGGACTTCGCTGGACTTCGTTTGGGCCTGACTTCTTCAATCCACCTTTGGATTTCAAAGGACACTTTCTCCTTCTTCAACAGCAGCACTTTCCTGAAGTCCTCCATTGGGTTCGACGGCGGTTTCCAACACCACTTCACACGTATGCACCCGGCTTCCCTGGTGTAGGTAAAATGGGTACTAGGGTATCCACAGGTGGGATGGCTCTTCAACTTTCTGTCTTCCACTGGGTTTCTTCAGGGTCCACTGGGAAGGGTATGCAATCTTTAAAAATCCAACTATGACTTACATGTAGAGTTGTACGAAGCACTGGGTCATGTTCCCACACTGCACATGCTCTCCGTGGGTTGTTCCTTGGGTCCCCAGGACATCTATGTCCTCTCAACCCTGTCTTGATCCGACTCATGGTTCTTATACCACTTTCTTAGTAAATGGTTTGGCCCCCCTGGGGTCCACTGTGTATTTTGTGCTATTTACTGTGATTCTTTTCTAAAGTATTGTGTTCATTGTGTTTATCTCTGTGTAGGAGATGTTTGAACGTACTAGAGAGTATTATATAATAAATAAATATTTTTATAAATACTTGGTGTGGTTCTTTTCACTTAATCTATACTATAAGATTGCATTCTGATAAAAAAAAAGCTGCTTTACACTCCTTCTGGACTAAGCCTGAAGGCTGCTCTCCACACCTACCACTTAGAGAGCTTTCTAAGGTTGCCTAAGACCTCTTAAATCCCCATGAGGGTTGTCTGGACTGGTGCAAGGTGCCCACTTACATCATTGGACACCATATACCAGGCAGCTTCTCACAGTTCAATTAGCCCAGTTGCAAACATGTAACATTAGTATGTAGCAGAGCTATGCTTACATAGATCTTGACTGGTGCAAGTGCATTTGTGAAAAGTCTGAAATTCACAACTTTTTGAAAAAATAGGTCTGTGTGTCCAACATCTCTGCTCTCCCCATTACCAGTTGTCACAGGAGGGTAACATTCAGAAAGCCTTCTGCAAGGCACAGAACAGGCGTCACTAGTAGCAGGAACACAGTGACACAAGTTTCAGTCTCTGGAGTGTAATGGCATTTTGACAAGAAAGTGTTTTTCACATTTGTAGCGAGATGGACAAACGTTGTATAGTAGCCAGTGAACAGCTGGAAACAATGAATGCATATGCGTGCTGGCCTACTCCCATAGGACATTTCCCCACAGACGTGTTTCTTCTCAAAGGCTGAAAGGAAAGGCGAACAGTCAATAGGTGCCTGTTAGTAAAGCCCAAAATTAAACTGACTTCCTCAGCATTTAAAAAGAAAACTGGTGAAGTATCCCCACGTGTCTCCTCAGGTCCCAAATGCACTGGTCAAAAGTGTGAAGGAGGTTTAGATGAGAGGAGATATGTTGCATGCAGAGGTATGAGAAAAGAATAAAAGGGGCACACCTTCTGTTCACTAACAGTGACTCAAACACATGAATCAGTGAGGGTGTGGACTAGCTAGAACATTCAGCCAAGAAATAAACATCCAACAGGCGGATGGATGTATAATGCTGTTTCTAAGAGCATCATTTGATATAACTTTAAAACATGAAGAGTAAGTGCCTGTTAACTCTGCACACCAAACATGTGTTTGCTCTTTTGTGTAATGCCAAAGAGATCTACTTATAAGTGCTTCAGTACATATACATTGAAAAAGAGCAACTAAATATACGAGTGAACCTGGGAACCACAAGTACCAACAGTCACAATAGTTCACGTAGAGCTCATTTTACAAAGTATATTTGGATGAAATATTAATATTACTGTGGTATTACATCATGGCAATTTAAAGCATATGTTTCCAGTGCAAAAATTTGAATTTATTCACCTCATAAATCGCATCTTAAAATGATTATATGGACGTTGCAAGTGTAAAGTGACCTCCATGTGAGCAACAATCACAACCAAGCAAATAAGTGAGACAATGAGTGAACATCCAAGGTATGTTGGTAAGCAAACAACCATATAGATCAGTCTTATTAGACTCGGCAAAGGGTTGCCGATCCACACACTGTTGTGAAGTAGCAGGAGGTTTGTTTGCGAATAGTGTTGACAACGTTTTGACCCTACAAGGGATTAGAGGATCTCATCTGGACTGAGGATTGCCTGTGGGAACGTGTGCCTTGCAAATAATTCAGAATGCGGACAACGTGCTGTGCTTAAAAATCACCAAGTAAAAGCACCAGCAACAATACAGATGTATGTTAATAATCTAGGTAGATTACCCGTGAGGCAAAGTTCAAGGTTTATGAGTGGCCAAGGGGCAAACCCATAGTAGATCCACAATGGGAGAAAGGCTGTCTTTAGCGACCAACACTGTCAATATGGAAGGTTCCTCAGTGCTTTAGAGCTGTCTTCGGCAACAAACACAGAGGAGATGATTTTGTACATCTGAGAGTCGACTTAGAGTGGCACACTCACACGGCAATCAGTTTCAGCTGAAGACATTCAACGCTTCACTCACCCACCTAGACTGACCACAGTAAATAAAATCCATCTCAGTTTGAAAATCTTGGGTGGCATCACATCTTGAAGAGGCACCTGCATAAGCAACATCATGCTCACCTGCTTTGGAGCGATTGTTCATTTGGAGCACAAGAGGAAAACTTTGTAACTGTGCACACGTCCTGTAAACATTTTAAATAAACACTCTTATAAGATCATTTTCCTATAGTCCAAATGTGGTCCTTATTTTAAATAGTTTGGAGGAACAATAAACAGAAATTTTGCATAATGGCAACATAGCACAAGAACAACAGAAAGTTGACGGCTCAGTGATGGCCAGTCTGCTGCCTATGTGCCGCCTCAGATTTTGGGGCCAATATTTGTATACAATTTGAGAGGCTGTGATTGCACTGAAATGGTGTTGAATGCATAAGACACCATACAGCAATATAATAGTCCTCCCCTTCATTAAATGTTTACGATGGCTTCAGATTGAACTGAAAAATACGGTTGGTCTGGGCATGCACTCACCTGAAGCTCAATGCGCATGCCCAGCCCAACCACAACATGAATGCTAATGTCACAATGCTATTTGTAACCCATGTCTGCAAGGATACGTGAGACATGAGCTGTCAGGCTGGATAAAAGGCAAAGAAAATAATTTAAAGCAAGAAGTAACATTGGTTTTAAACGAAAGGCAGACCTTTCCCCATCGCCAAAAGAGGTCGGACCCCATGAAAGGTGGGGCCCTGGGCCAGAGCTCACTTTGCCCATGCTTGCAAATGTCTCTGGGTTTAATATGTTTTACACTTACAACATGTTCTAAATATGTAACAGCTAGGACTGCAAACTTACATCTGTTAAATTCTACAATTACATGTTTTTGAGGATATTCAATACTTCCCTTAAGCAGTATTCAATCTCCTCACAGTTTTTCCAATAAGGATATCATCCAGGAAGAAAATTACTACATCTATTGCATTAAACAATTTATGCATCAACTGCTCTCACACCACTGCCACTGAAGCCAAATCAGACTGTATTCCCATAAACTGGAAGCAACCAATTGGAGTTGTGAGTGCTGTATGGTTTTTGCAATTTTCCCACTTTACCTAAGAGTAGAACATGTTCTAGAGTATGTGGCTTCAGACCCCTGCCAAATGAATCAGAACGGATGGTCTCCTCTCAGCTACATATAGTTTGCCTCGAGATCTCCACCTTTAAACTCAAATGCCGAAGAGTGGTAGCCTCACAAAGGAACAGACTCCCCCCTGAAACTCTCATGTCTGAAATCTGATGTTTCCAAACCAACTCCTAATAACTCACAGAATTTAGCCTTCCATACATTTAATTAACCTCTGCTTTTTCACTGATGCATCTTTGGATTTTTTGTAGTGCAACAGCACCCCTCCAGCCTACCGTGCGACTGCTGCACTATGCTTAGAGCACCAGTTGCTTATTTTTCCATGTATTCTTTGAGCCTGTCCGTTTTGGTCTTTTTCCGCTCTTTTTTAGCTAATTTAGCTTTGTTTCCCTCTTGTTGCCTCCCCACACTCTTTATGTTTTCCTGTCTTTCTGCCTGCATCACTCCTCCCACCTTCTGCACCCCCTCCCAGCCAGTCGTGGTCCATGCAGGTAAGAGCGGTGGGCCGAGTGGGGGGGATTTCGACAGACGACGACAATGGAAAATTAATTATTTATTTAATTTTACTCGTGGTTGTCTGTCAAATCCCCCCCAACCCGGCCCCACCACTCTTACCTGCACGGGCTGTGGCTGCTCCCAGCTTTCCTGCTCTCCTCCCCTCTGCCTGGCCTACTTAATGGCAAGTGCAGCATGGAGCCCCACCTCTGACACACCATTAGTGCACCAAAACTGGGCCAAAGGCAACCCGCCTACTCCCGAATGCACAAGGAAACCTGGTCCTGCTCAGCACTATCTTACCGTAACCCTCCATGTGCACAACCCTAGAC
This sequence comes from Triturus cristatus, assembly GCF_964204655.1. Lineage (NCBI taxonomy): Eukaryota > Metazoa > Chordata > Amphibia > Caudata > Salamandridae > Triturus > Triturus cristatus. Next base: position 572,637,122 of record NC_140588.1, read on the forward strand.
CGTTCACTGCTCTGTTACCATGCCACACGGCAGAAGACTGAATAAGTGCTCTCCTACCCCTCCTGCAAGTTCTACTGCACTCTTCCACACCTGCAATGACAGCACTCAACACAACCCTGACTACCTTCCATAGGCACACCAGACACATGTTGCACTGCAATCCTTCCTATCTAACATACTCCTTAACACCCACTCTCTCACTCAACATACAACCAAAATTTGAGACATTCTTCACAACCAATCACTGGACCTTCCTTATGGAAACCAGGCTGCACCTGCATCTGCCCCTAACATCACCACAGCTATTTCTCCAGACTACGAGATCACCGGACATGTAGACCACATAGGTCCAAAGGTGAAATCGCATCATCATCAAGGAACCCATTTACTGCACCAGCACCTCAGACCCGACCCCCAGCAACATAGAGCATGTATTCTATCCTTCAAGCTCCACATCATAGCCAACTCCACCCTGAGTAGCACCCTAATAGTCTGCCTATCGGAACTACACACCAACTTCGCAAGCACCTTTGCAGACTTCACCGCATCCATGAAGCGCGACTCAAGCACCCTCATCCTCCTCGAAGACCTCATTTTTCACCTAGAAGACCATGCCGAACCAAACACAACTTCTGTACTTGAGGACCTGGCCAACCGCAAACTTACTGAGCATGGGAAAGAACCCACACACACCGCCGGACACCTACCCAACCCTCACCACCTTCAGCAACATCACAAGTAGCGGGAGCATAGATGGAAACCAGGCTAAGTGTTCTGCTCGATTTTCCCGGCCTTCTTGTGTTAACAAGTGATTGAATGTGACTTCAGTCTCTTACCATTCAAGCCTAAGGGTTAGAGTAGTGAATGGAGCCTATTTACTAGGCACTTCGACATGATTCTGTGCTCTTCCCCATAGATCAGGGCTTGCACACATAGCCTAGGGGATAGATTCGTTAGTATTAGGGATAACCTGTCCTGTAGTGAGGGTATTTCATGGAGCTGTGCTGAATTCAGGCCTGGTAGGTCTCAAACGGGAGAGACTCCATCTTTCTTTCTGCTCCGGCAGCTTGGGATGCTTCTAGGTCAAGAGTAATGTTTTAGTTATGAGGTGTTATTCGCTTGGAGAGAACCGGTTCAGGCCGGCCCTTATCGAAGGATTGTATTTTTCTTCATGCCGAAGACACTACATCAGGCCGGCCGGCTGGGAACGTGTCCTTGGTACGGGGAGGTACAAGAATTTGGTGGGCGGCAGGTTACGGGCCGGAATTTTCCATGAGGAAATGCACCTCTATATTAGTGAAAGTCTGAGGCAGTTACATGTTCAGTCCGTAGGCGGCATCTAGCCGTTGGCAGTAAAGCTACTACTTATTCCAGGGAAGACAGACGCCATCTTGAAGGCGGAGAAGAACTGAGAGACAGATGCTTTCCTAACAGAATAGCCAGAGAGGAGAGAGTAGCCGATAAGGAAGAGGTCCCAGTGACTCGGAGAAGGGTGATTCCAGGCGAGCCGAGGCACAGACGAGAAGGGAGCCTAGATGACCACTGAGTGCAGGCTACATACTACTAAGGTGATGTCGACCCTTTCTTATTAGAGTGTACAACTTAATCTTTCACTTTTCTTTGCAGGTTATGTGTTATATCGTAATGTTATGTGATTGTGTATGCAATGAGTAATAAAGTATCCAGTTTGTAGTGAACCAACATGTGCTGCGTGTTCTTGTATAAGAGGGTAGCCTATTCTTCTAGTCAGCTGCGGCTACATGAACAGATGTTAACCCTGATCAGGTAAGTGGTAACTGAATAAGGGAAAGAGGAGCCCCTCAAACCTGAGAACAGGCTATGCCCGAACTGGCAATCCTTGTGTGATCTGATGAATAGTGAGACTGATTCCCTTTTTGTATGTTATGGTGATCATAGGATGAACTGTCGTATGAGACTGCCGTCTAGGTAGAGAGGTCTGGATTCGTAGGGGATCGCGAGGCCGCCGATTGTGCTGATACTGTCGTATGGGCAGAGAGGTCTGGGTTCGTATGGGACCGCGAGGCCGCCACTTGTGATACTGTCGTATGGGCAGAGAGGTCTGGATTCGTGGGGGATCGCGAGGCCGCCGATTGTGCTGATACTGTCGTATGGGCAGAGAGGTCTGGGTTCGTATGGGACCGCGAGGCCGCCACTTGTGATACTGTCGTATGGGCAGAGAGGTCTGGATTCGTAGGGGATCGCGAGGCCGCCGATTGTGCTGAGACTGCCGTCTGGGTAGAGAGGTCTGGGTTCGTATGGGACCGCGAGGCCGCCACTTGTGATACTGTCGTACGGGCAGAGAGGTCTGGATCCGTATGGGATCGCGAGGCCGCCGATTGTGCTGAGACTGCCGTCTGGGTAGAGAGGTCTGGGTTCGTATGGGACCGCGAGGCCGCCACTTGTGATACTGTCGTACGGGCAGAGAGGTCTGGATCCGTATGGGATCGCGAGGCCGCCGATTGTGCTGATACTGTCGTATGGGCAGAGAGGTCTGGGTTCGTATGGGACCGCGAGGCCGCCACTTGTGATACTGTCGTATGGGCAGAGAGGTCTGGATTCGTAGGGGATCGCGAGGCCGCCGATTGTGCTGAGACTGCCGTCTGGGTAGAGAGGTCTGGGTTCGTATGGGACCGCGAGGCCGCCACTTGTGATACTGTCGTACGGGCAGAGAGGTCTGGATCCGTATGGGATCGCGAGGCCGCCGATTGTGCTGAGACTGCCGTCTGGGTAGAGGGGTCTGGGTTCGTATGGGACCGCGAGGCCGCCACTTGTGATACTGTCGTACGGGCAGAGAGGTCTGGATCCGTATGGGATCGCGAGGCCGCCGATTGTGCTGAGACTGCCGTCTGGGTAGAGAGGTCTGGGTTCGTATGGGACCGCGAGGCCGCCACTTGTGATACTGTCGTATGGGCAGAGAGGTCTGGGTTCGTATGGGACCGCGAGGCCGCCACTTGTGATACTGTCGTATGGGCAGAAAGGTCTGGATCCGTATGGGATCGCGAGGCCGTCGATTGTGAGGTCTTGGTATGCATAGTAGGAATCCCCTGTCCTTAGATGATAGATATATGTGGTTGCAGGATTGTAAATAGGTTCTAGGGAGGGGGTAACGTTCTGGCTGGGTTAGTGAGGCTCTGATGAGCGGGTTCTATCTGATCCGAAAACCCAAGCAGAACATTTGGCGTCACAAACCGTTTACGAAACCTGTGTGCGTTGTGGTTGTATCGTGTTTGCCTTCGGCGCGTGCGTGGTTTTGTTTGTATATTATTTGTATATACCTGCATGTAGTTTTCTTTTCTCTTTCTTCTTTTTCTTTTTCTCTTTTTCTTTCTTTTCAAAGATGTTTTCTAGAAAGTCGAAATCTACTTTTAAGTTGCCCGTTGATATTCCCGGCTGGGATTCAACGCCTTATGAAGCCTTAGCCCGTGAGTGGGCTGATTCTACTGGTTTGAGTGAGAATTGGAATTCTTTTTTGGAGCTGGCGGAGCCGGCTAATGTGATTACTTGTTTACAGAAGGCGCCGGTATCTAAGGGTGATGAGCTTCCCGTTTTAGGGCGCAGAGGTTGGATTGTTCTGTCTGCGTACAGGATTCTCCATGAGAGGTTGTTGAAGTTGCAGAACTTGCATAAGGATTTGGAAGCGAACTTTGTTGAGATTCAGAATGCTCATACTTTGTTGCGGTGTCAAAATAAGTTGCTTGCTGATAAACTTGAGACGTACCAAACTATTGCCGAGAGGGCGGCTGTGCGAATTGCTCGTTATAAATACAAGAATCGGCGTGGTCGGGTTTCGACGCGGAAGGTGCGTCTGGTCGTGGCGAAAGCCGGACTGGATTGGAATCCTGATGAATGGGATGGTAATATCTGGAACTCGAGTGATTCTCCTTCCTCGGGTGAGGAGTCTGCCAAGCGCGAGTCCTCTTGCTCCGGCCGTGCTTGTAAATCTGCTTCTTGCGCCTCTGATGGTGCACCCCGTGATTGCGCTCGTCCTTCGAGCGGGGTCGATGCTTCTTCCACTGATTGTTCCTCTACGTGTACTGGTCGAGCTCCTTGTGATGCTCATCCCGCGGTCTCGGCGCATCCAGTTTTTCGACGGAAGGTGCAGCAGGCTCCCGGTGCTCCGAATGGTATTGCTTTAGACTCTTTGGAGGATTTTACTCAACAAGAAATTAGTGATATTTTGCAGCGATTTCTGCAGCGAGTTGGTGAGCCCTTGCTCACATGGATGGTGCGCCTTTATGAACTGGGCGCTGCTGGCATTATGTTGGATGCTGGCGATTGTTTGAAGTTTTGTTCCTTGAGTTCGGATTCTACTGTACAGGATCATTTTCGTAACTTTAATGGTGGTGGTCAAATTTCTTTGCTTCAATTGGCGACTGAGGGTTGTAATCAAAAATATCCTACTGAGTCTGACTGGCCTCTGAATGACAAACCGTGGTATACTTTGCGCGATGCTGCGCAACGTCTCAAAGAGGAGGTGATGAAAACGGCAATTTTTCTGAATACTGCTGACCGGTTGCTTGATGGTTTCTTGACATCTTCTGTGCGGAATCGTATTATTCGTTCTTCCCCTGTTGCTTATAAGCAGGTCATGATGACTTTATTGATTAATCAGACTGGTAACATGTTATCTGTGGTGCTGGAATCGGTACGCCAACTCGGTGAATTGGGTGAGTGGTTTAAACCTGAACGGCAGTCCCAGCCTGACACTCGTACTCCTGGTGACAATAAATTTACTAGACGTGATATGTTTTTTGCTCTTATGGCTGATGGTGTGCGGAAGGAGGACATTGATGGTGAGACTACTTCTCGTTTGTGGGAAATGTTTCGCAAACGTGGCTTGGATCGAAAGGAGGGTGCCCGGCGTGTTCGGACAACTGAGTGTGATCGTGGTTTTTCTGACGGTAGCGGTGATGACGACCGCCGTGGGCGCTCTGATCGTCGTGATGATCGACGTTATGCACATGATTTGTCCCCCCGTCGTGAGAGAGACAGGGAGAGAGAGGGGGAAAGAGAGAGGGGGAGAGATGATTATGTTAACAGCAGACGTAGAGATGATAGGGATCAATCCCCTGAGTTGAGAAGGAGAGAGGATCGACACATATTGGCCGATCGAAACCCGCAGTACAATGCAGGGAACAGTAATCCATTTCGTAATGGAGATGGATATGAACAGGAGGTATCGATACCTAGGAACCGTGAGAGTCTTTATCCTGATTTATCCTGGTACACAGAACACAATAAAAAGGACTAGGAAATAGGTCAAGCTCCAGTACACAGATGGGCTCACAGAGATAATAGACCCTATGTAGATATTGATATTTATTGGAGACATCGTAATATCCAAAGGGCCCTAGCATTGGTAGATACAGGAGCGGAGGCCACTCTTATTCATGGAAAATCAAAGAAGTTTAAAGGTCAGCCTTTTACAATTACCGGATTAGGTGGAAAGGAAACTCCCGCAGTTCAAACCTTACTTGAAATGAGAATAGGTAGAATTCCTAGAAAAGAATACTCTGTATTAGTGGTGCCACTCTTAGAATTCATAATTGGAATTGATATTTTGAAAGGAATGACTTTGCACTTAGATGATGGATGTTACCAATTTGGAACTAAACATTATATATCGTCCAGGCCTGTACGGGTTGGTCGTTTAAGAATGCCCCCCATAAAAGTTCCCCAGGCGACAAAAGTGGTTCGTCAGAAGCAGTATCGTATTCCAGGTGGTCATGAAGAGATTAGTACCACTATTCAGGAGTTGGTGGATGCAGGAGTTATAACCCCAGTTACTTCTGCTTGGAATAATCCTGTTTGGCCTGTACGTAAGAGTGATAATTCTTGGCGCATGACTGTTGATTATCGAGAATTGAATAGACACACACCCTCTTTGACTGTTGCAGTACCGGATGTTATTACCCTAATTGAAAGAATCCAGAAACATCCAGGTACATGGTATGCGTCCATTGATATTGCTAATGCTTTCTTTTCGATTCCGATTGCCCCTGAGTGTCAGGAACAATTCAGTTTTACGTGGAACGGACGTCAGATGACGTTTAGAAGTCTTCCTCAGGGCTATGTGCATAGTCCTACGATATGTCACCGGCTGGTGGCAGAGCATCTGGCTGAGGTACCAGTTCATCCACAAATTCAGATATGTCACTATATTGATGATATTTTGATCCAAGGTGAATCACAAGAGGAAGTTCAGACCCAATTGGATAGAGTCATTGAGTGCTTGCGTGAGAAAGGTTGGGAAATCAACCCGGATAAATTACAAGGTCCGTCCCAGGCTGTGAAATTTTTGGGTATTAATTGGCATGAAGGGCACCGAGAAGTGATCCCTCAGGTTAAACAGAAAATTCTTGATTTTGCAGTTCCGAGAAATAGGAAAGAAGCCCAAAGCTTCATTGGTTTGTTTGGATTTTGGCGCCAGCATATTCCTCATTTGAGTCAAATATTGGCCCCTTTGTACCAGGTCACTCGTAAGAAGAATGCATTTGAATGGGGTAAACCACAGCAAGATGCGTTCAGTCTGGCAAAAGAAGCAATTCAGCATGCTCTGGATTTATGGCCTGTATGTGATGGTGATGTGGATTTGAATGTGTCTGTACAAGGCCTTTATGCGAATTGGAGTTTGTGGCAGAAACAAGGCAAGAGTAGAGTACCGTTAGGTTTCTGGACCAAAAAGTTACCTGATGCTGGTGAGCGTTATACACCTTTTGAGAAACAGTTACTTGCATGTTATTGGGCTCTGGTGGATACCGAGCAATTGACTTTGGGACATGATATAGTTTTGCGACCTGAAATTCCTATCATGCAGTGGGTTATGAGTTCGCCGAAAACTCACCGAATTGGACACGCTCAAGAGGCGAGTGTGATTAAATGGAAATGGTATATACAAGACAGGGCACGTGTGGGACAAAAAGGAGTTGCATCTTTGCATGAGCAGGTGGCACGGGCGCCATCAACTGAAACTGAGAGTGAATGTTCCGTACCTTTAGTACAGGAATCTCCTGTTAAGTGGGGTAAACCTTTTGATGATTTGTCCGCAGAGGACAGAAACCATGTCTGGTTTACGGATGGTTCAGCAAGGTTCATAGGGACGAAACGGCATTGGAAGGCAGTGTCCTATAATCCGATCACACAAAAATTGCTGAGTACAACTGGTGAGGGTAAGAGCAGTCAATTTGCTGAACTCTATGCTGTTTATCAAGTTCTGAAACAAGAGTTACCTGGCACATGTCATATTTTTACCGATTCTTGGTCTACTGCCAATGGACTGGCAGTTTGGTTACCGACTTGGCATTCCCATAGTTGGAAAATCCATTCCAAAGAATTGTGGGGAAAGGAATTATGGCAGGAGATTTGGGAAATGCTCCCACAGAGTACTGTTACAATCTTCCATGTGGATGCTCACACCCCGATAGACTCTCTTGACAAATTCTTTCATAACATTGCAGATGAGAAATCTAAAATTGCTGAGGCAGTGGTGGACACGCAAGATTCTGATATTGCGGGATTGGCGAAATGGGCCCACCAGAAAGCAGGACACTTTGGAGAGAAAGCCACTAGCAGGTGGGCTGCTGATCGAGGAATTTATATTCCCCTAGATTTAATTAAAAATGTTATTCTACATTGTCCCATTTGTCAGCATATCAGGCAGCGCAAAGTGCCCCAAATTGTTAAAGGTCATTTACATCGCGGGAAATTGCCCGCTCAAATTTGGCAGATTGATTACATTGGTCCACTTCCTATGAGTAGGAATTGTCAATATGTTTGCACCATTGTTGATACATACAGTGGCCTGTTGGTGGCCCTTCCCTGTAAGCAAGCTACCCAATTGAATACTATTAAAACATTGGAATTGATTATGATGTATTATGGTGTGCCATTCCAAATTCAATCTGATAATGCATCCCATTTTCGTGGAAGATTGGTACAGGAATTCTGTGTGGAAAACAATATTGAATGGGTGTTTCATATACCATATTATCCACAGGCCTCGGGTCTTGTGGAGAGGTTGAATGGCCTGCTAAAAGACCAATTGCGCAAATTAACAGATGACAAGTATAAGAATTGGCGAGATTTTTTGCCTCAAGCGCTATTGATTTTGAATAACCGTCCTTTTCTAAATGCTGAATCCCCACTTATGCGTTTGTTTCCTCCGAATGTTGATGCTAAGCCCAATGAGATCAGAGAGACTGTGATGTACTGGGAGATTACTCCCGGAGCTTTGGCTCCATGCAGAGCGACCCCAGGGTCGGCAGGTTTAGACTTGCATGCCATGGATGACACCATTATAAAAAGTAAAGATCGAGTCATCATTGAAACAGGTGTTGGTGTTCAGATACCACCTGGAAATTTCGGATTAATTGCCCCTAGATCGGGGCTGGCTGTAAAAGGCATTCAGGTGCTTGGAGGAATCATTGATAGTGATTATCAGGGAGAGATTAAGGTGCTCCTGCTGAATAGCAGTGAGGTTGACTTACTGATACATAAAACTGACCGAGTGGCTCAATTGCTAATAATGCCTGTTTTCAGTGGTGAGATCACAAAAGGCACTGCCCCAACGTTGCTAACTGTACGAGGCCAGAAAGGTTTTGGCTCCACAGATAATCCTGGGGCCAGAGTTTGGGTGCAGTCGCCTAAGAATCCCCCTGAACAAGCAGAAGTGATTGCAACCGGTCAAGACAACACCATTTTAGTTATGAGACCAGGGAAAGATAGCTGGGAAGCAGTCCCGGCTGACAAATGTTACTTACGAGAATGAATAATGCCTGTATTTGATTCTTTTTCAGATCATTCTTTGGACTGTCGCTGCAGGATGTGTCGGCGTTGGACTCCTTTTGGGATGGTACGACGAGAGAGGAGGGATCCCATCAACCCGGGTTGAGTTGAGAACCCGAGTGTCGCGTTCCTTCGCTGCGTGGGATTCGTCGCCAAACTTTTGGGTTACATTGGCCAAGCAAGTGACGAAGACCCCTCATTTCTGCTTGACACCGATGAGATCGGTAACTGACATACTGGCAACTTGTTTGGTTGCTGTCCCTGCTTCATTGGAGACTCTGACTCATATTTTTAATATAACAAATGCTCACCCCAATGTTCTTCTGGGCGATTTCGCTGCCCATGAGTATTGCCCCTTGTGTACTGTACTGTCAGACCCGATACCGCCTGTCCAGTCCCAAATAGTTACCTATAATATCACACAAGGTGATTTATGTTTTTTCCTTACTTGTGATCCTAGTGCGATTTCTGAATGTATGCGTTTAAAATTGAAAGGTGCCATTTCATTCACCGCTCATGAACGAACTTTGTGCTTTCAAAGGACACCGAAAACATGTACTTCTGTTCAAAATAACATGACTTGCAAGAGTATGGTAGTTACCCCCAGTCACTATCGTACGATGCTGCTACCTGCCGGATGGCTTTTCTCATGTGGTAATACTTCCTGGCCATATATCCCCGCAAATATTTCTGGAGGCCCTTGTGCCATTACTAGAGTGAGCTTACTAATGTTTTCGTCACATCCGAATGCCAACTCTTGTGTGATCCGAGATACAGTGAGGTTACAGGAGGATTGTGACTCATCTTTGCATTTATATTCCAAGTATGAATACCTTAGCCTGGCTGTTTCCATTGTTGGTGTTCCTGCTTTGGCAGTTTATAATGCCAAATCTATTGGGAAAATGGCCTGCTGGATGGTAAAATCCATCAATCATACTTCTACAATCCTGTCTGACATGCTATTAGACGCCCAGGGTGAACGAAGGGCTATCTTGCAAAATCGAGCGGCCATTGATTATCTTTTGCTTAAACATGGACACGATTGTTCTGATTTTGAGGGTCTTTGTTGTTTTAACTTGTCGGATCATACAAAATCCATTCAGGTTCACATTGATAAATTACATGACTTGACAGAAGAAGTTAGAAAACACATTGACCAGGGCTGGTTTGACTGGCTCTTTAATTGGTTACCTGATTTGCATTTGTTACGTCAAATATTAGGAGGTATTCTGAATGCTATCGGCATTTTGATTTCTATCTGTTGCTTTATTCAGTGTATTCCTTCACTACTTCAATTCTGCACACCTGGTACTAGACATAGATCAGTTAGTCTTGTTTCATATTATTCTTCCACAGATGTTAGTTCTGTTTAATGAATGTATAATAGACTGAAGTCAAGGGTGAAATGTTCTGCTCGATTTTCCCGGCCTTCTTGTGTTAACAAGTGATTGAATGTGACTTCAGTCTCTTACCATTCAAGCCTAAGGGTTAGAGTAGTGAATGGAGCCTATTTACTAGGCACTTCGACATGATTCTGTGCTCTTCCCCATAGATCAGGGCTTGCACACATAGCCTAGGGGATAGATTCGTTAGTATTAGGGATAACCTGTCCTGTAGTGAGGGTATTTCATGGAGCTGTGCTGAATTCAGGCCTGGTAGGTCTCAAACGGGAGAGACTCCATCTTTCTTTCTGCTCCGGCAGCCTGGGATGCTTCTAGGTCAAGAGTAATGTTTTAGTTATGAGGTGTTATTCGCTTGGAGAGAACCGGTTCAGGCCGGCCCTTATCGAAGGATTGTATTTTTCTTCATGCCGAAGACACTACATCAGGCCGGCCGGCTGGGAACGTGTCCTTGGTACGGGGAGGTACAAGAATTTGGTGGGCGGCAGGTTACGGGCCGGAATTTTCCATGAGGAAATGCATCTCTATATTAGTGAAAGTCTGAGGCAGTTACATGTTCAGTCCGTAGGCGGCATCTAGCCGTTGGCAGTAAAGCTACTACTTATTCCAGGGAAGACAGATGCCATCTTGAAGGCGGAGAAGAACTGAGAGACAGATGCTTTCCTAACAGAATAGCCAGAGAGGAGAGAGTAGCCGATAAGGAAGAGGTCCCAGTGACTCGGAGAAGGGTGATTCCAGGCGAGCCGAGGCACAGACGAGAAGGGAGCCTAGATGACCACTGAGTGCAGGCTACATACTACTAAGGTGATGTCGACCCTTTCTTATTAGAGTGTACAACTTAATCTTTCACTTTTCTTTGCAGGTTATGTGTTATATCGTAATGTTATGTGATTGTGTATGCAATGAGTAATAAAGTATCCAGTTTGTAGTGAACCAACATGTGCTGCGTGTTCTTGTATAAGAGGGTAGCCTATTCTTCTAGTCAGCTGCGGCTACATGAACAGATGTTAACCCTGATCAGGTAAGTGGTAACTGAATAAGGGAAAGAGGAGCCCCTCAAACCTGAGAACAGGCTATGCCCGAACTGGCAATCCTTGTGTGATCTGATGAATAGTGAGACTGATTCCCTTTTTGTATGTTATGGTGATCATAGGATGAACTGTCGTATGAGACTGCCGTCTAGGTAGAGAGGTCTGGATTCGTAGGGGATCGCGAGGCCGCCGATTGTGCTGATACTGTCGTATGGGCAGAGAGGTCTGGGTTCGTATGGGACCGCGAGGCCGCCACTTGTGATACTGTCGTATGGGCAGAGAGGTCTGGATTCGTGGGGGATCGCGAGGCCGCCGATTGTGCTGATACTGTCGTATGGGCAGAGAGGTCTGGGTTCGTATGGGACCGCGAGGCCGCCACTTGTGATACTGTCGTATGGGCAGAGAGGTCTGGATTCGTAGGGGATCGCGAGGCCGCCGATTGTGCTGAGACTGCCGTCTGGGTAGAGAGGTCTGGGTTCGTATGGGACCGCGAGGCCGCCACTTGTGATACTGTCGTACGGGCAGAGAGGTCTGGATCCGTATGGGATCGCGAGGCCGCCGATTGTGCTGAGACTGCCGTCTGGGTAGAGAGGTCTGGGTTCGTATGGGACCGCGAGGCCGCCACTTGTGATACTGTCGTACGGGCAGAGAGGTCTGGATCCGTATGGGATCGCGAGGCCGCCGATTGTGCTGATACTGTCGTATGGGCAGAGAGGTCTGGGTTCGTATGGGACCGCGAGGCCGCCACTTGTGATACTGTCGTATGGGCAGAGAGGTCTGGATTCGTAGGG